>NC_057834.1:129515780-130179157 GCF_910594005.1 Cervus elaphus
CCGAGATGGGGCATCCTCCTGTGCAGCCAGATCTCCAGAGCACGAGCAGGAACCAGCCCGAGGAATAAAGGAGGAAGGCACCTGGCTGAAGCTCAGGGACGGGGCCAGTGTGGCTTGCCTGGGAGGAAGCACAGGAGGGTGACCGGAAGTGAGGGTGCCGGGGTGGAAGGGGGTCCCCTGGGTAGGACTCCCGGGAGTGCCAGGGAAGGGAGTGCAGGGCCGTTCTTCCCCAGCCCTGGGCTGAGCACGTGTGTGTCTGTGTGCCTTGCAGGCCGGCCGTACCGGGGCAAGCCCAGCGACATGTGGGCCCTGGGCGTGGTGCTGTTCACCATGCTCTACGGCCAGTTCCCCTTCTACGACAGCATCCCGCAAGAGCTCTTCCGCAAGATCAAGGCCGCCGAGTACACCATCCCCGAGTGAGTCCTCCCTCCCTGGGCTCCGGCCCATCGGGCTTGAGGGGTAGAAACAACACGGTGAGGCTTGGCGTCCTGGGCCCCGGACCCAGCACCAGCTCACCCCGCCTGAGTGCCCCGCTGCCCCTCTCTCCTGCATCAGGGACGGCCGGGTTTCTGAGAACACCGTGTGTCTCATCCGGAAGCTGCTCGTCCTCGACCCCCAGCAGCGCCTGGCCGCCGCCGCCGTCCTGGAGGCCCTCAGCGCCACCATCGCGTCGTGGTGCGTGGGCCGGGCAGAGCAGGGTCTCGCCCGCCCGTGGGCACTGCCCTGCCTCCCCAGAGGGTCGCCTGAGGTTGGGCCTGTCTCCACCAGGCAGAGTCAGGTCTCCAGATGGTCCTGATGGGCAGGGTTGGAGGACGCAGGCAGAACTCAGGGTTGGGCACCTACTGCGTGCCAGTCGATGCCAGCTATAGGATGGGCCTTATCGCACTGAGTTCTCACCGCAGCCTGCGAGACAGAAGTTGTCCCCCACTTATTGGGTGAGAAAGCTGAGGCTCGGAGCAGCAGAGGCAGTGGTGTCAGGAAGGGGCTGAGCTGGTACTCAGCCCAGGTCTGTTGACTCCAGCCAAGTCTCAGAGCAGCGGGGACCGGCCCTGCTGGGCTCCTGGCAGCCAGACTGGGGGGAGCAGGGCCGGGCTGCCTGGAGCCGCCTCGCTCATCTGCCTCCCTTGCAGGCAGTCCCTGTCTTCTCTGAGCGGGCCTCTGCAGGTGGTTCCTGACATCGACGACCAAATGAGCAACGCAGACAGCTCCCAGGAGGTGAGTTGGGGACGGCAGCCAGGCCGCTTGGCCAGGCCCTGAGGTACCAGCCCTCCAGGCAGGCTGGGCAGGGCGGAGGTAGCAGCTCCTGGCAGGGCGCTGGGCCACCTTGGCCTCTCCCCAGCCCTTGGAGTGGGAACGGGAGCCTCAGGTTCCTCAGCCTGAGCCGCCCAGGGCCTGCCTCGTGTCTGGCTCAGTTGGCAGTTCTGTGGCCTGAGAGAGGGGCGGTGGGGCAGCCGAGGTGGCTTCCTCTCCCTGCCCAGGCCCTGGCTCTGCCACACGCCAGCCCTTTATACAGCCACACTTCTCTGCCCCTCTGAGTCACAGGGTTCTCTCTCGCCCTTCCCGCTGTTTGTTTTTCAGATGATTCATTTTCTCCCGGTTTTCCCTCCTCCCCTGTCCCTTGCACTGGAGAAAGTGCTGGACCAGGGGTAGGGGCCGGGCCCAGGGTGCCCAGCAGCAGCCGGCGGGTGATCTTAGGGTGCCCCCTGGAGGGCAGGGCTTGCTGAGTCCTGGGAGGGAAGCTGTAAGGACCCTCTGTCTCTGGGCCACCCCGAGTCCCACAGCAAGCACTGGACGGGGGGACCGGGTGGAGCCAGCCCAGGACCACAGCAGAGCCCTCTGTCTTCGAAGAATTTCAGAACCCCGCCCCCGGCTCCCACCCGCCCCCGGGGCTGTTTAGCAGCTAAAAAGAATCAACCCTAGCAAGCAGCGAGGGCCCCCAGTACATCTCACTCAGCCCTCACTGCAGGCCTGTGCAGCCCGTGTGTGTTCTTGTTTCACGAAAGAGGAAACAGGTTCAGAGAGGGAAAGTAACCTCCCCAAAGCCACAGGGCTCAGAGTCAACCACAGCCTGATTCCACAGCCCTGCGCTCCCCCAGCCCCCTGCGGTGGGGCCTCCCACTTCAGTTTGTGACTGTGTGTGGGCTTCTCCAGGGACCTCAGCCTGGGGCACGACAGAGAAACAGGGTTGCCCAGGCACTGAGCGCCCCAGCCCAGGCCACCCGAACACTGGGCCTGCACTGGTCCCTGGGGGCCTCGGGGAGGGGAGCGTACCACCCTGTCACACAGGCGGGCACCAGGTCTTCTGAGGGAACGTGACCTCTCCCACGGTCAGCGGGTTAGGAGGTCACAGGTCTGAGGGGCCAGCCCAGCGAGGTCCAGGTTGGCTGGGGAGCTTCAGGGACCTTCCCCCCCGGCCCCCGTTCTCGGCCACTACTAGATCGGGCCCAGGGGGTGGTGCTTGGGGAGGGGCCCTCTTGAGTCAAGCCAGCTGACGCCCCCCTGCTCTTCTCTCTCGCACACCCGCCTGTCGCTCGGCCTGCCCCTCTCCGCTGTGAAGGCGAAGGTGACAGAGGAGAGCTCCCAGTATGAATTTGAGAACTACATGCGGCAGCAGCTGCTGCTGGCCGAGGAGAAGAGCTCCGGGCACGAGGCCCGCGGCTGGGCGCCCAAGCGGCCGTCGGGGGCGGGGGTGCCGCCCGTGCGCCGGCTGGGCCACGACGCGCAGCCTGTGAACCCCCTGGACGCGGCCATCCTGGCCCAGCGCTACCTGCGGAAATAGCAGCCTTGGGCAGGGGCACCGGCGCCCGCCCACCACCTCGTCCCGGCCCCCAGCCAGTGGCCCTGCCGCCCCGCCGCCGTGCTGAACTCTTGCCTGGGCTGCGCCGGGAACGGGGCAGGGACAGCCCAGGTCACCCGTGTGGTCAGCAGAGGTACCGCGAAGCTACCTTTTGGAATGATTGCTTGATTGTTTGGTTTTTTTTTAATCTGAGAAGCCTAGATAACTAATCTGCTTTTAATCATAACGTTTTAATCTACCTCTGTCTCTTTAACCATGCTGTCTCTGGACTGAGTGAGGAGGAGGAGGAGGAGGGAGCCCGCCCACCACTGACCCCCGCCCCCCCGACCCCCAGGGGGCAGCTGCCCCCCAACAGTCCACATAAGCTGAAAGTGCAGCTCATTGCTGGCTCCCCACAAGAACGCCCACTCCCCACTGCCCTCCCAGACCCCTCACAGTCTGTTTTCATCCCTCCCCTTCTGACCCAGGCCCCTCAGTCCAAGCTTTGGAAAACTCTCACCTCATCTTAAGCGGAATCAAATATATTTATTTTTGTACTGAAACCAGCTTCTCTGCCATCTCTAGGTGGTTCGGCCCGTGGCCACTCGCTGCCCCCAGCCTGGCTGGACAGCAGGGGAGCCCACAGCCCCCAGTGGGCCCCTTCCTCAGCCCCGGGCTCAGAAGCCCCTTCTTGCCGGCCCCCTCCATCTCCAGCCCACCAGTCCCTCCTTGTCTCCGGTGATGAGGAGGTCTTCTAGACTGGCTTCTCTTTCTCCCAGCTCAGCTTCTCTGAGGTGCTGCACACCCTCACTAGCCCTGGTTTCCTCCTCCACCCCTCAACGTGGTACCGAGGTGATGCTGACCCGGATGGGAGGGGGTCCTCGGCCAGATGTGAGCACGGCCGGCACCCCTCTGTTCAGAGAAGAGCAGGGGCATCTCCCCCCCTGCCTCGTAACAGAGGCGGTGTCTCTCCCAGCAGACCGCCAGGGTCGCCAGGGTCCTTCCTGGGGGCTGCAGGGCTCACGAGGGAGACCTGTAGGGGCCGGGGGCCCCGCCTGGGTTGAGAACAGCCCCGCTGCCCTTTTGAGCCGAGATTTTGAAGTGGATGCCCGTCTTGCCAGAAAACCCTGTTCTCACCAGAATGCCCCCCTCCCCGCTCTCCCGCACTGGACTTGGCCCTGCCCAGCGCCAAGCAGAGACCCTCCCCTGACCTGCCTGCGCCCGCCCCCCGCCCCCAGCCCCTCAGAGCAGCCGAGTATCCCCCTCCAGGCTGCCCTGGGCCCTCAGCCCTGCCCTGCCTGCCCAGTGGGGGAGGTGACCGAGGCCCGTATGACCTTGTTCCCCAGCGTGTGAGCTGCGCCCTCCCCAAAAGCTGACTCACTGTGAGTGACTTGGGCAAGGTCCCAAAAAAAAAAAAAAAAAACCTCCTTGTGCCTCAGTTTCCCCATCTGGAAAAAATGGGGCCACCTCTTGCCAGCAGTAGCAGGGCCGCCCACACCCCCTTCCTCCCCACCCCCAACCCCGGCACGCGGGCGCCTCGAGCCTCTGCCTCAGTGGGTCCGCGGGGCCTACCTGAGCCCCGCACTCACCCCCGAGCACCAGGCTGGCCTCCCTCAGCCATCCAGCCGCTGAGAGCCAGGGTCTTGCGCGGGGGTGGGGCTGGGGGTGGGATGCCCTCTTTTCTATATTTATTTCAAAAAAGAAGTCTCCTAAGGAGTGGAAATGCAGTCCCGCCCAGGGCTCCCAGCGCCTGTGACTGTCTTTCTGTGAGGGCCTCACCTGAGCCCCTTGTCCGGCCGCCCGCCCAGACCCTCCAGGCCCGCTCACCTGGTGGTCCTTCTCCTCCTTTTCAAAGCAATATCCTCTGGGTCTGCAAAAGCCTGTCAGACAGACTGGTCCCTTCCAAGGTCAACCCATCCGTCTGATTAATTTCTGGCAAAGCAAATGAGAGGAGGCTGGGTCTGCCCTCACTGGGTGTCACACGCTGAGAGAAGTCCTACTGTAAAGAAACAAAAACGGAAAAAGTCACAAAAAAGTTTGTATAAAGTCATATTTTTGTACTACATGGGGACTCTTCCTGCATGTCAGCAATAAAACTTCCTGACCTGGAGCCAGCGTGGTCTGCATCATCTCTTCCCTCCTCACTGCATCGCCGTCCCTGCCACCCAGCCAGGCAGAGCAGGACCCCTTCACTCTGGGCTCTGCCACCAGGGGCCCCACCCCCACTCCACCCCAGCAGCCCTCGTCGTCTCAAAGCTGGGGGGGGCCAGAACCACCCAACATTCTCCCAGCCCGCTTTGGTCCAGCTTCCTGCCAAGTCCCAAGGGGGACTCTCTGCCTGGCTTGGCTCAGCCCCGACCTATGCAGGAAGGATGTGTCCCAGAGCAGCTGCAACCAGCAGAGAATTGATCCTCTCTCACCACCAAACCCCCCGGCTGGGGTGGGGGGACCCTAGCCAGACAGACCGCCCATGTGCCCATCCAGGGCAGCTGGGGTAAGAAGGGCTGGGCTTTTTCCTACACCACCCTCCCCTCCATAGGAAACCAAGCGGGGCGGGGGGTGGGGGGGCCTTCCTTCCTTCACCTAAATTTAAACTCTGCAAATTGAGCACTGGAGCTAGAGGCGGACTGGTCCTGTCCCCAGCATCCCCCATAGCACACAGGCAGACCTACTTGTGTATTCAGAACCCACACAGGCCCAGGTCACAAAAGGAACAGCGGTCCATGCCAGAGGAGCCCCTTCCCAGGCAGGTGTCCACACAGCAAGCGGGGACGACACCCCTCCAGGGTTCTCTGGGAAGGCCCTGGTTCTCTGAAGATTCTTTAGAGCAGGCCCCCAGGCCTCCACCTTTCCCTCCTCCCACATTTACCCCAGCAGCCAAGCGGCCCCCATCTTCCTGGCCACTCCCGAGCCTACACAGATGTTCCCTTTTCCTGATCTGTCACGCTGTCCCAGGTCAGAAGCTGCCGGCATTCCCTGCCCACCCCAGCCACACTCAGGTCCACAAGCCTGACCCCCAGGGCCTCATCGCCATCTCAGCCTCCCTCCTGCACCCCTGACCCAATCAGCCTCTGTCCTGAGCACAGGTATCACCTGGGCACCTACGTGTCAGGCTAACACTCAGCACCACCCAAGCAGCAAGTTGTGTGCAGCCGGACTCCTGGGCTCATTGAGTCCTCGGCACCTACTACTGGCCACAGCTCTCACACCAGAACTGTTGCTTCGTTGACTTAAACTTCCCAGATCCCCCTTTACCAGTACTTTTTGTGTGAGCCCTGAAAGGAAAGCAAGGGGAAAGTACCAGAAAGGCAGGTATGATCAACAGCCTCCTATGCTTCTGAAGGGTCAAAACAAGAACCAAGATGTTCCCACCCGTGTTAGCGACTGCCTGGTCCCCAGGGTCCTTGGGGAGAGCAGCTTCAGAGAGAAGCCAGCTGGGAGCTGTGCCTGGCCGTGTCCACTGGGTCTTCCCTCACCCCTTCCCCGGCTTTATTTCCCATCACAGACTGTTATTACAAGAGACGTGTAGTTAGTTAGTGACGATATCTGTCTCCCCGACTCAAATGCTGAGCTCCATGAGGGGCGGGAGGCTTTTCCATGTGACCATGTTGGGGTGGGGAATTGGGGGCTGGCTGTCACAATGATGGGGGTAGGTGGTGGTGGGGGTGAGAGGCTGCTGGCATTTAGGGGGCTGGGGCCAGGCACTCCAGACAACCCCAGAAGGCAGGCAGATTCTACATCCTGCTCAACACGAGTGAAGAAATGTGTTTATAATTACCGGAGCCAAGAATCTAACACCATTTTATACATAAACACAGAGGACTTGGGTATCCATAATATACACTAAATTTTCTGGGAAGGCAACTACTGTGTAAAGTGGAAGAAATGTGTACTTTTTGTTCAGAACTTAACCAAGAGTTCACCACCATTTCAGACATTGACACCTTTAGCTGTCACCTTCCTGGGAATTAACCAGTTCACAAATACACAACATTACCCTTTATTTCTTTTATATATATTACAGGATAAGAATATATGTACATCTGTAAACTATCTTATCTATATTAATTTAATAATATAATGTGATTTAATTACATATTAATTTTGATTTAATTATATATTGATTTTTAATTAGAGGTGGGTATATTAGCCATAAATTTCATTTCCAGAGCACAAAAGAAGCAATAGAAAATATGGGGACTTCCCCCGTGATCCAGTTGTTTAGAATCCACCTTCCAACGCAGGGGATGCTGGTTCGATTCCTGGTTGGGGAACTAAGTTCCCCCATGCTGTGGTGCAGCTGAGCCCACACACTACAGAGCCCACACACTGCATGCCCTGGAGCCCACGTGCTGTGACTAGAGTAGATGCCCCCTGCACTGCAACAATGGATTCCGCATGCTACAACTAAGGCCTGATGCAGCCAAAACAATAAAAAAGAAAATATCATGAAAAGGCAGCTTTGGGTCTGACAGATGTGGAGAACCACGGCCTAGAACTGCCCTGCGGAAGACTGGTAGGGAACATGGATCTGAAGTTCAAATCCAGGCCCCGTGAATTTCCATTCCTGTGACTGTACACAGGCCACTTGACCCCTCCAAGCCTCACTTTCCTTCTCTGTAAAATGGGAGTCCCATATGTATACTTATGACTGATTCACTTTGCTGCTAGTTTCACAGGAAGAAACTAACACAACATTGTAAAGTAACTATACCCCGATAAAGATGAATTTAAAGAATGGAGGTCACACTACAAGTCACACAGTGTTAGTGAGAGGATCTGAAGGGTTAGTGAGAGGATCTGAAGGGTTGAGACGAGCACAGTGCTTAGCAGGGCGCCAGATACCTAAACAATACTCAACATCCCTACCCATGATGACTCACATCCCAGACCTGCACAGTTCCTCTTCCCAGCAGCTGTCCCGGGTGCTGAGGGGGCAGTCAGAGGGCTAGACAGGCCTTAAGAGGCCTTAAGTGAGTCCCCTTCTTCCCTCCACCCAAGAGCTAGGCCAGCCCTTGAAGCTCCAGTGGGGTGAGGCCCTGGTGTCCAGGAGCAGAGCAGCCAAGCCTGGCCCCAACCTGGGCCACTGGTGAAGGAGGCAGAGTCAGGTTTTGCCTTGGGCCCTGAACATGCCAGGCTTCCCAAGGGCCCTCCCAGAGGCCCTGAATCTCTCAGCCTTCTGATCACCCCTTCGGTTCAGTTCAGTTGCTCAGTCGTGTCCGACTCTTTGTGACTCCATGGACTGCAGCACACCAGGCCTCCCTGTCCATCACCAACTCCTGGAGCTTGCTCAATCTCGTGTCCATCGAGTCCACCTCAATCTCTCTCATCCCCTTTTCCTACTGCCCTCAATCTTTCCCAGCATCAGGGTCTTTTCAAATGAGTCAGTTCTTCACATCAGGTGGCCAAAGTATTGGAGCTTCAGCATCAGTCTTTCCAATGAATATTCAGGACTGATTTCCTTCAGGATGGACTGGTTGGATCTCCTTGCAGTCCAAGAGACTCTCAAGAGTCTTCTCCAACACCACAGTTCAAAAGCATCAGTTCTTTAGCACTCAGCTTTCTTTATGGTCCAACTCTCACATCTATACATGACTACTGGAAAAACCATAGCTTTGAATAGACGGACTTTTATTGGCAAAGTAATGACCACCCCTTAATACCTGTCTTTCCTGTGCGTCATCTTAGGAACACTCTGTGCCTCCCAAGGTGACAAATGTTTAGTCTCACCGGCAGACAGGAGGACAGAAAGGCAGCTATCAAACAGGCAGGTGGGAGGCAGCAGGTCAGCCATAGGCTGACAGACAGGGAGGAAATCAGCAGGTGGAGAAGTGGGATGCAAGCCAGGCAGGCAGGTGACAGATACGCAGAGATCCGAGCCAGCAAGACCAGAAAGCAGGTGCCTGGGCAGACCTACAGACAGGCTGGCGGGTGGGCAGAGGCAGGCGGAAAAACAGATAGGCAGGTGGCCAGGAGGGCAGGGGGATGGTGTCAGGGGACCACATGGGCCAAAGGCGTCAGGCACCTCTCCCAGGGCCTTGAGGAGCAGCTCCCAGCTTCTCTGAACCCTCTGGGCAAGCCCGCCACTTCTCCTACCTCTGGCCTGACTTGGCCACGTGCCTCCCCCCGACCCCCTGGAAAAAGCAGCCCTCTGGGTACCTCTCATTGTGGAACCAGCCAGCATCTCAACTCCTACTCTGCTCCAACATGGCCACCTGCTTCCCCAGGGCTGAGTCACACCTGACCCACTCACACAAGTCACACCCCAACCCAAACATAGACACACCTTCGTCTGTAGGTAGCGATACCCAGAGATCTGCATAGCACAGATGCAAGTCAACAGCTTAATACAAACATATCCAACATCTCACAGCCCCCACTCAGACAGGCATACACACAGACCCACATGGAGCACAGGTGTGTGCCATACAAACCAACACAGACTCAGGTTTGGCCATACCCACACACCTGCCGCACACCGACACCCCACGGACAGCAGGCACAGAACACGTCAGTGCTACCCAAGGGAACCCACAGCCAGGGGTTGGGTTCCAGCCTCGCCTTACCCTCGCAGCCCAATTTAACACGGCTGATCACACCCTCGCCTGGCCAGGTCTTCCTCCCCCCTCACTGACTGCCATCTCCTGCAGGAGACCCGAAATGCAGCATCCAGAGCTCTCTCCTCTCCTGTCCCTTGGGCGACCTCAGCCACTCCCGGGGTGTTCAATCCATCCTGTGTGTTAAGGACTCTCAAACACACACCCAGGCCGACCAGACTCCTCCGGGCCGCGCCTGTGTGTCTGATGGCTCCACCCAGATACTTATGGACCTCTCAAATCAACCACCTGAAATGGAACTTGAATTCCCTACATCGTGCTCCCCACCTGAGCTTTCCTGAGGTGCTCGGGCCCAATCCAAGCAGCGGTCCTCCATTCCTGCTTCCCTCGTGTCCTCGTGCAGTGCAGAGAGCCTGCTGCCACCCCCATCAGTGTCTGAGCCTGGCTCACCTCCACCAGCACCCCTGGTCCAAGCCCTCAGTTACTGCTGGCCTGGATGGCTGCCAGCCAGCATGCGGCTCCCTCTCTTTCAGTTCTTGTCCTGCAGCCCCTTTCCTACCTGGAGGCCCTCCCTCCCCCCTGCCCCCCCGCTCACCCCTGGGACCTCTCCAAAGTGCGTCACGGAACCATGACACTCTCTGATGGAACCTAGGGGCTCCCATCACACTTGGAATAACATCCAAGCGCCTCTGCAGGCCTTCCAGCCCCTTCACAATCACCCCATCACCCTCCCCTGTCCCCCCTGGGAGCCAGGTGAAGCCAGATACTCCTACCTCGGGGGCCCTCAGCCTTTTTCCTGCCCGACACCCTCCTGCAGATCTCAGCTCAGCTGCCCCTTCTTCAGGATTCAAGTCTCTCCCCCATGGCACGTGCAAGAGCTGATGTTCTTCACCACACTGCCCCACTCCATCACCCTCTGAGCACTCAGCAGCACCCAGGACCATCTTCCCCACATATTGTTTGTCTCTCCACCTTAGTGTCAGCTCCTAGAGAGCCAAGATTTGCATCCGTGCTGTTTACTGCTGAACCCCATTACTAGGAAGTGCTAAGCAGACCAATTAGCCTTTGCTGACCAGCGGCTGAATGGACTGATACACAGACATACTCAATCTCACCAAAGTGCTCAGGCAGATAGAACACGAAAATAGACACAAATATACAAACATGGGCAGACACACCTCCACACACACTCATAGAACAGACTAAACAGTCACAGAGACACCAAGAGCCCCCTTCCCCTCCCCATGGTAGTCATCCTAGTTCTTTTCCCAACCAGATCTGCCCTCTGCTTGAACCCAGACTCAGGACTGGGAGCGGGGGGTCTCCAGCCTGGACAGAAAGGGGGGTCACTGGCCCCAAGGCCTCAGGCTGTGCCTTCAGCTATGTCTGCAATTTCCTCTCCCCCCTTCCTTCCCTCCTCCTCTCTAAGGCTGCTGCCAAGAAGGCCTCCCCCTCACCCCAGGCCCAGCACAGGAAGGGGGGCCTGAAAGGGGGGGGGGGGCCTGGGAGTCTGGGCAGGCAGAAGACCTGGCCGCATGCTGATCACACACATGTTGCAGGCACAAGCCTTAAGCCTGGGTGGAAATGCACGCACATGCACCAGCAGGTTTAGCCCAGAGCCAAACACACCTCTGCCCTGTGCTCTGGTGGCAGAAGGGCATATGGGCCAGCAGAAGCCCCAGGCTGGGCTCTGCAAGGCTGGCCTGGGTCTGGCTTGAAGCCAGAGTCCAACATTCATTAACCCTGCACGACCAGAGCTGGGCCAGCTGGACACACTCATGGAGGGGGCTCTGGGAGGAGGGGTGGAGAGCCCCTGCCCTGGACATTGTGGCAGAGGGTCTGGGTGAGGTCTGGCATCTGAACTGGGGAAAGGGGCAGTCTCCCCTGGGTGAGGGGGCCTCCAGGAAGGAAGAACAAGATTTAGGGAGGGGGTTAAGAGCCCAGGGTCAGAGAACTGTGGGTTCAAATCCTGACCACTGGGGTAAAGCTATTCAGTCTCTCCATGACTCAGCTGACTTATCCCTCAACCGGGGATAATGGTCCCCACGTTAATAGGGTTAGGATTAAATGGGGGAAAAATATTGTAAAGGATTTAGCCCATTGCCTGACACCTCAGCAGAACCCCATCCTCATTATTATTGTTATTAGTAGCCTGGGGGCGGGTCCCTGCAACCCGCCTCCCCAGCGGTTTCCTGTAGGGGAGCAGACGGCCCCTCAGGCTCCCCCCCCACACTTCACCCTCCTCTCCCCTTCCTCTCCCGGCCCTTTTCCTCCCCGCCTCCCCCGCCCCGCCCCGCCCCGTCCCTCCTCTTTCCTCGGAGGAAACTTTCCGCCGGCCGATCCGTCAGCCCGAGTTCGGCCCGCGCTGCTGCGGCCTGGTAGCCGAGCCGGGCGGACAGGCAGGCGGGCGACCGGGACCGGACGGGGCGGGAGCGGCCGGGCCCGGGTGTCTGCGGCCGCCGGACGTGCCGGGGCCGGGCAGCAGGGGAGCGGGGCGCTGACGGTGAGTGAGCCCGGGCCTCCGGGCCGGGGGATCCCCACGGGGCGGGCGGGATGGGAGAGGGAGGCGGCTTCCCTTCCCGGAGCCCGCCCAGGGAGTGGGAAGGCGCCCGCGTCTCCCTCCTCCATCGCGCTTCCCGGACGGCGAAAGCGGGCTTCTTTGGGGGACCCCACCAGGGGGCGGAGCCTCCTGCGGCTCACTCTCCGGTCCCTCAGGTTGTCGGGGCGTCCGCGCCCGGGGGAAGGACACCCCCAGCCAGGGCCCAAGTGTGCAAGGAAGTTAGGAATCCGCTCTCTCCAGGGTGGAACCTGGCTGGGACTGTCCTTCCAGGGAGCGGAGCTGCCCCGAGGAAGAAGCGAGTCGGCAGGGTTGGCTCTAGAGAGGGCGAAGGATCTGACCTTGCTGACCTCGCAGGCTGACAGGGGAGCTGCGCCCCCAGAGAAACATGGATGCCCCCCGAAGGGACATGGAGTTGCTCAGCAACAGCCTGGCGGCCTACGCGCACATCCGCGGTGAGGGCAGACCCCGGGACACAGACCCCTCCCCGCCGCATCAGGCCCCCCTCCACCCTTTCCTTCCCCTCCTCCGCCCCTGACTATAACCCCCCGCTTAGCCTGTCACCTACTCCCACCCACCCCCATCCTCACTCCCCCGACTGCCCAATGGCGGCTACTAAGGTCCTTCAAATAAGGGGTGTCATCCTCACTCCCCCGACTGCCCAATGGCGGCTACTAAGGTCCTTCAAATAGGGGGTGCTGTCTTTGCCCCCCCAACTTAGAACCTGGAATCTTTTCGAGATGGGGTGACCCCCACGCATCAGGCCCCCTCCATGACTTCTGCCCTCTGACTCCCAGCTAACCCCGAGAGCTTCGGCCTCTACTTCGTGCTGGGCGTCTGCTTTGGGCTGCTCCTCACCCTGTGCCTGCTAGTCATCAGCATCTCCTGTGCACCCCGCCCGCGGCCCCGGGGCCCCGCCCCGCGCCGGGACCCCCGCAGCAGCACCCTGGAAGCCGAGGATGACGAGGAGGACGACGACGAGGAGGACACAGTGACGCGGCTGGGCCCCGACGACACGCTGCCGGGCCCCGAGCTGTCCGCGGAGCCCGATGGGCCCCTGAGCGTCAACGTCTTCACTTCTGCGGAGGAGCTGGAGCGGGCCCAGCGGCTGGAGGAACGGGAACGGATTCTGCGAGAGATCTGGCGCACCGGCCAGCCGGACCTGCTGGGCACCGGCACCCTGGGGCCCAGCCCCACGGGCACGGGCACCCTGGGCCGCATGCACTATTACTGACCGGCCCCACTCGCGCTGCGAGATGCTCAGCGTCCAGGACATGCGTAGGGGCTCGGAGCTGCCCCAGGACCTTTGGACTGCCCCTGCCCACGGTGCTATGGAGGCCCCGCCCCCACGGCTCCCCTGGTGCTATCGGGCCTGGATTCTGGCCCTCTGGGAGACACCCTTCCCTAGTCCAGCCAGAAGGGCCTGGGGTAGGGTAGGACGCAGGGTCCCCTTCCCCTCTCTGGGGGACGGTTAAGAGGTGACGTGACCAATGAAAGCTGCATTCTCAGTGACTTAGTCTGTTACCTTTACTTCTAATAACCCCTAGGCTCTTGCCATGTAGGGGGCCCCAGGGTTGAGACCCCTCTACCAGGCTGCCCACCTCCTTCCATGCAACTCACACCTCGGCACACAGGGTTCCACTCAGTTCACACATGGCAAAAACACACGCCTGCTGCACCCACAGACACACGCACACCAACCGCATTTCTTAAAAGTGCATTCCTTACCGGGAAACGACTGGGTACAGGTCGCCTCCGTCTCTACAAATGCCTTGGGTTTATGCATCATTTCAATCACACAGACACACACACACGTGCACACAAGGCCTCGGGACCCTGACCTTGACGCTAAGGTGCTATTACCCCCAGTGTAACCAAGTGTGCCTGAGCTGGGCCGTGGAGTTCGTGTTCGTCACTGAATTCCTGTGAGTCCCTCTGAAAGGGCAGTGAGACCAACTGGGAAGGGTCTGGGCTCGAGAGCAGGCCGGCCCGGCCCCTCCCCTGGCGCACAGCTGGATTCCGGAATCCAGCCCGCGGGCAGATCCCCGAACCCTCCAGGGCCCCTCCAGCCTGCCATTTCTCCAGCGTGGGGGGGGGGGGGGGGGCTGGCGTCTGAAGGAGACACCCTCCCCCCGCCATCCGGTGGATAAAAATAGCCGTGCGCAGGCCTTGGGAAGGGTAATGGGAGACACATGTTGGCCAGATGTGCCCGCGAGCGACTGCCAGGAATGCGGACGGCGGAGAACGCGAGCGCCAGCCCCGCCCCGCCGCGCCAGCCCCGCCCCGCACGGACCAGGGAGGCGTGGCGCGCGTACTCGGCAGAGTTTACTTTCTGGCGTTTCCCGAAGACGTGTGCAAGGACGTGGGTGGCCGGAGCCTGACTTCCCTCCAGGTCCCGCCGCAGTCCCTCCCGGGCCCACCCTCAGTGCGTCTGCGTCTGCGCGTGGATGGAGTCCCGGGTCCTCTGCTTCAGCTGAAGCTGGTGGGGACAGGGGGTCAGGGGAGGGCCCGCCGCCCGCCCCCGCCCCGCCCGGGACCCGCACCCCACCCACCTCCAGCAGTAGGCGCTTCTCCCGCTCGCTCTTCAGCTCCTCCCAGAGGTCCGTCAGTTGCTTTCTGCGGACGCGGGAGACCCAGGGGAAGGGGTGGGCAGGGCAAGCCTACAGCCCGCACCCTCGCCTCCCCGCACCTCTCCCCCACTTACTCCAGCTGCACCCCCATGTGCTCCAGCGACCTCCTTAAAGCCTCCACCTGGTCCTTTATCCTCAACATGTCGTCTCCGTCACTTCTGCGGTCTGTGAGATTTGGCGGGACGGAGGAGTGCAGGGTGGGGGGCGTTTGGGGCTCCGCATTCTTCTGAGCAGGGGTTACCTCTTTGGAAGGCACCCCTTCTTTGGGAGACTCCTGATCTTTGGGGGTAGTCTCAGCCTTCGGTGGTGCCTCCTCCAGGAGGCTCGTCGGCTCTTCCTGAGGGTGGGCCTTCTCAAGGGCAGGCGCGGACCCTGACTTGGGGTTGGACTCGGACTGGAGAGGGGAGCTGGCCCTCCTCTCCAGGGGCTGTTTCACCATGCCGAGGGGGGGCTCCTCTGGCGTGTGCACCTCCTCTTGAGATTGAGCCTCACTGGCCTCAAGAGACCTGGCGTTTGGCGGGGTGTCTTCCTCCGGAGAGAAGTGATGGAACTGACTCTTGTCTCCGGCAGAGGCCTCTTCAGAGAGCACAGGCTCCGGGGTCAAGACCTTTCCTAGGGTGGGGGCCTCGTCCCCCGGAGGGGCCATCTTTGGACCAAAGGCCTCATCTTCAAGGACTTCTGGGACCCGGGCCTCATACCCAGAAAGGGCCCTGTCTGGACTGGGGGCCTTGTCCTCCAGGGTTGGGGTCTCCTTGAGGGTAGGGACCTTCTCTGGAATTAGGGTTTCCTCTAGAGTGGGGGTCTTTTCTGAAGGTGGGGTCTTCTCTGGGTTAGGGGACTTATCTGGAGACAGAGTCTTCTCTGGACTGGGGGTCTTATCTGGAGGTGGGGTTTTCTCTGGTCTGGGGGCCCTATCCAGAGTTGGTGTCTTCTCTGGGCTGGCGGTCTTGTTCAGAATTGGGGTTTTATTCACACGAGGGCCCTTTGTAAGGCGCCTCTGCTTTTCATCCTGTAGTGATGGGGATGCGGACTCAGCCAAGGGATGGGTACCTTGATGGTCTGAGTCTGGTTCCCCTCAGCCTTGGATCCTTCACCCTCGCACGCCACACCCCTGGGAACCAGACTCCGTCTAGGATCTCTGCTCTCCCAGTTCTCGAGCCTCTCACCTGACTGGCTGCAGGGCGTTGCTGGGAAGCCTGTGTCTTGGATCGCTTTCTGCCAGGCTGGAAACCGCTGTTGGAGCCTGTGAGAGCAGACCCTCAAGAATCCAGGCCTCCTTGGGCCCCAAGCCTCTCCCCATCTCTGTCCCCTTAGCACAACCACCCCAGGGCTCAGCCCACTGCAGGGAGGCAATGAGACTTACTGGAGTTTCGGGAGGGGCGCTTCTGACTGTCTCCGCTGGGTGTCCAAGATGGCCTGAAACATGTCCCCATCAGACCCGGGGGTGGGGGCAGGGAGCAGCATCTCTTGTACCCTCCTTCCCCCTACCCCGCTCCTTACTTGGTTTTGCTGGGCTCACTGGGAGCTGTCACCAGCTTCTTGACTGTAGGGAGGACTGTTTTGGGCATCATCTTTTTGGGTTCCTTAACAGGAGCTAGGAGGAGAGGGACATTTGTTCACTCACTCATTCCTTTCATCTAAGAGTCACTGACCCTATCCTGTGCTGTGCCCAGGGGACTAGTGACAGGAGATGAATCATATTTGACCGGTTCCTGGGAGCTCTGGGGACACTGACCACAGGAGCACCCCAAAGAGTTGTCAGGGAAGGCTTTGTGGGGAGATGGCTCCAAATCCCGCCAATTTTTAATCCATGCTTTTCTACGACTTGTACTCTGCTTACTGCTGGTTCAGACTCTTCCGCTTCCTAGACCACGGCAACAACCACCCCGCGTCCAGTCCACACTCCCTCCTCTGTCTTCTCTATCATGTCTACTCCCTAAGAGACCTCATCCAGTCTTTTTTTTTTTTTTTTGTGCAATAGAGTTTATTAAAGTATAAAAGGGATAGAGAAAGCTTCTGACATAGACATCAGAAGGGGGTAGAAAGAGTACCCCCCTCACCCAGTCTTATGAGTCTAATTATCATCAATAAGCCAACAACTGCCAGATTTTCATTCTCTAGCTCCATCCTCTTCCCTGGACTCCAGACTCATACCCGATGGCCCTCGCAGTATTTCCACTTAGCATCACACATTTAGCAGAGCTAACCTCTGGCTTCTCAACCTCCTTGTCCTCAGAATCTGCCCCTTTCCCAGTGTTCCCCATCTCACCCACTCGCCCACTCACTCAGATGACAAAGTGAGGCGTCCTCCTTGACGCCTTTATTCCTTTATGCCGCACACACAAACCATCAGTAAGTCCTGTCTGTTCTAAACACATCCGGAATCCAGCCACACATCCTCACCTCCACGACTAAGCTCTCTAGGTCAAGTCACACCATCTTCACGGGAACTACTGCAGCAGTCTCCAACCTGGGCACGGGCTGCACCCACCCTGCCTACGGTGTGCTTGCCCCGCGGCAGCCAGAAAGGTCCCTGTTCTACTGGAAAAGCCGACACAAAAGCAGTAGCCTATGGGGACTTCCCTGGTGGTCCAGTGCTTAAGAATCCGCCTTGCAAGGCAGGGGACACAGGTTCGATCCCTGGTCAAGGAACGAAGATCCCACATGCTGCAGAGCAACTAAGCCCCCACGCCACAACTACTGAGCCTGCACTCTGGAGCCCATGTGCTGCAACGGAAGATCTCACATGACAAAAGGAAGATCTCACATGCCGCAATTAAGACCGGATACAGCCAAACAAATCAATATTTTTTAGAAAGTAAACTATGTAGTGCATTCGATATTTATTGGGCTTCCCAGGTGGCATTAATGGTAAAGAACCCACCTGCCAATGCAGATGAAAGAAATGCAGGTTTGATCCCTGGGTCTGAAAGATCCCCTGGAGGAGGGCTCCAGTATCCTTGCCTGGAGAAGCCCATGGACAGAGGAGCCTGGTGGGCTGTAGCCCATAAGGTCGCAAAGAGTTGGACACAACTGAAGCAACTTGGCACACACGCAGAGATTTATTAGTCGTACTGAGGAAGAATAAGTAGGAGGGGTGTATAATTTTAAATGGGGTGATCAAGGAAGGCCACTCGGAGAAGGTGATGTCAGTGAGCACTCGAAGGCAGTCGCACAAGTGACATTCATCTGCACAGCTACAGAAACAGCCACCTGGGCACGTGCACGCATGCTGAAGCTGACTTGCACACATGGTCTCACACCCATATACAAACAGAATCCCCCAGTTATGGGTCACGGTGGGCGAGGGCATGGCTCCTACAGCCAGACAGCAGGCTTGGAATTCCTGCTCTATTACTTGCCAGATGGATGGGAACCTGGCCAGTAACTTAACCGTTCTGTGCCCCATGTCCTCACCCATAAAACACGGACAACAAGAATACCCACCCTGCAGGGTTGCTGTGAGGTCTGAGTGACTTGACCCATGTGAGGTACTTAGTGGCTGGCATACAGTCAAATGCTCAGGAAATGTAAATCCTGACTCCAGCTTCTTGTAGTGTGCCTGGTTAGGTGTTCTGTGGGACCCTCCCACTAGAGAGCAATTATATCCTGCTTTTGGATACAATTTTAAGGCATCACTGGACATAGAAGCAGAGAAGGCAGTGGCAACCCACTCCAGTGTTCCTGCCTGGAGAATCCCAGGGACGGGGGAGCCTGGTGGGCTGCCGACTGTGGGGTCGCACAGAGTCGGACACGACATAGCAGCAGCAGCAGCAGGACATATAAGCAGGAGAAATCCACAAAAAAGGGAGGAACTGGGGCCAGAAAGGAAGTGAGAGGCAGCCCTACTTTCTGGCTACAGAGCCCGGGAACTGTGAGGAGGAGCAGGTACCCCAGGTATTGCTCCCTCGGCTCATCACAGGCCCACGGCGCGGCAGCCACAGAGCAGCGAGAACCTAGCACCACTTTCTTCCGGAGGACTGCAGTGGTCGCTGGTGGTTGGTGCCCTCTGGCTACTGGCAGGAGTAAAAGCAAGTCTCCTCTGGAAGTTCTTCCCCTACGGAGGCATGCCAGACTCCCACAGATAGGGATCATCAACAAAGATCCTAAAACACGCGCGAGGGCAGGCCACCGAGAGCAGGAGTCAGCAGACTCAACACACAGCAGATGCTGGAAGTGTCAGGAAGGGAGCACAGCGCAGCTATGCAAAATATATCTGAAGAAATAAAGGGCCATTAGGCATAAACAAGCAGGTTATTCGGGGAGAGAAAAAAAGAATTCTGAACTACTAGAGGTGAAAAATAGCATTTGTGAAATAAAATGCAGTGTATAGGTGAAACAGCAGATCAAACCTAGATAAAAACTAGAGAGAGAATTAGTCAACAAGAAGTAGAATGAAGACAAGGAGTGAAGATTTGAAAACAATGTTAAAAGGAATGGGTTAGTATTTGTGAAATAAAATGCAACGTATAGGTTAAACGGCAGATCAAACCTAGATAAAAGCTAGAGAGAGAATTAGTAAACCAGAAGTAGAATAAGACAAGGAGTGAAAATTTGAAAACAGTGTTAAAAGGAACAGGTAACAAAAGCAGGGTCTGACTATGGCGGAGTGAGGTGGGTGGTAGATAAACCCTCTCCCCAGACAGCAAGTATAAAGCTGGATTAAAAGTGACAAACCACCACTTCAGCACTTGGATACTGACCAAAGGTATAAAATAATCTGAGAAGCATTTGTGCCTGATGGTTTCTTGCCCCAGTCCCTGCTGCCTTGGTCCATGTGGCCATTCTACAGGGTGGGACAGAGAAGGGTCAGCAGCTTCACTGCCATGGTTGAAGAGAACTCAATCAATATGGTGTGCAACTTTGGATTTGGCATTGGTTTCACTGCTATGACACCCAAAGCACAGCAACCAAAGAAAAAATGGGTAGGTGTGACTTCATAAAAATTTTAAACTTTTGTGTATCAAAGAACACCATCAAGAAAGTGAAACGCCAACCCCAAAGAATGGGGGGAAATACTTGCAAATCATATATGACAAGGGACTTTTATCTAGAAAATACAAATAACTCCTACAACTCAATAGTAAAAAGCCAACCCAACTAAAAATTGGGCAAAGGACCATTTCTTCAAAAGAAGGTATACATGTAGCCAATAAACAGGAAAAGACACTCAACATCATTAGCTTTCAGAGAAATGCAAAGCAAGACCACAATGAGATAGCATTTCATACCCACTAGGATGGTTACAATCAAAAGACAGATAAGTATTGGGATGAATGTGGAAAAAGTGGAGCCCTCATACACTATCAGCAGGAATATAAAATGGTGCAGTCACTTTGGAAAACAGCCTGCCAGTTCTTCTCAAAGTTAAAAATAGATCATGTGTGTGTGTGTGTGTGTGTGTGTGTGTGTGTGTGTGTGAGTTGCTCAGTTGTGTCCAGCTCTTTGTGACTCCATGGACTGTAGCCCACTGGGCTCCTCTGTCCATGGAATTCTTCAGGCAAGAATACTGGAGTAGGTTGCCATTCCCTTCTCCAAGAGATCTTCAAAGGATGTCTTTCATTGGTTTATACCCAAGAGAAATGGAAGCATATCCACATAAAATATTGTACACAAAAGTTCATAGCCAGGCCTTCCCTGGTGGCACAGTGGATAGGAATCTACCTGTCAGTGCAGGGGGCCCAGGTTTGATTCCTGGTCAGGGAACTAGATCCCACATGCTGCAACTAAAACATCCTGTGTGCCATGACTAAGACTTTGGGCAGCCAAAAAAATAAATAAAAATAAATATTTTTTAAAAGGGAATATTACTGGGCAATAAAAAGGAATGAAGTACAACACATACTACAAAATGGATGAAACTTGAAAATATTATTCTAGGTGAAAGAAGCCCATTAGAAAGACCATATATCATATAATATATGTATATTATCATGTATATGTATCATATATATCATGTATATATGATAATACATATCATGTATATGAAATGTAGGCAGATCTATCAAGACAAAGTAGATTAATGGTTGTCTTGGGATGGAGAGGGGAGAATGGGGAAACTGGTGGGATAATGGCTAAACAGTGTAGCGGGTGGAACCTCCCTCATGGTTCAAGGGTTGAAACTCTGCACACCCAATGCAAGGAGCCTGGGTTTGATCCCTGGTCATGGAACGAGATCCTACATGCTGCAATTAAGAGTTGTGGGTGCAACTAAAGATCCACATGCCATAACGAAGATCAAACCCAGAACCAAGACCCGACACAGTCAAATGTATAAATAACTTCTTTTAAAGTACAGTGGGTGATGAAAATGTCCTAAAATTGATTGTGCGATGTTGCACAACTATAACTATACTAATCACCACTGAACTGTTTACTTAAAGGAGTGAATTGTACATGAATATATCTTAGTAAAGCTGTTCACCCCTGTCCCCCAAAAAAGATGACAGGCTAGATTTGGCCCATAAACCATAATTTGCTAACTCCTGACCTAAACACCCTAATTTAAAGGCAGAGAATGTCAGACTGAATTAAAAAAACAAGATCCAACTATATACTGTGGACAACAGATTCAAAGACACAAATAGGTTGACATAAAAGGTTGGAGAAAGATATATCACATGAATAGTAACCATAATAGTACCAAAATATTAATATCAGACAGGACAAACTTTAAGACAAGAAAAATTACTGAAGACAAAGAGGGAGAGGTTATAATGATAAGCAGCTGAATACACCAGGAAGAGATAATAATTACAAATGTATATGTGCCTAAAGCAGAGCCTCAAATATATATAAAACAAAACACTTACAGAACTGAAAGGAGAAATAATTAAAAAACAATAGTTGGAGGTTTTGTTCAGGAAAAAGTTTAAGACTTTAAAATCAGACTTGTAAAGTTAAATATACCTGGTAAATTTCAAGAGCAATCACCAAAATGAAAAATATAAAGTGTGCGAATTCCAAGAAAATGAAAAAAGTGAAATATGAAGAAAAAGAAAAGAATAATTGAAAATATTATAAAATAATTATGATTAATATAGTCTAAACTCATCAATTTATCACCAAGGAAAATAATCTCAAACTACTAGAGTTAAAAAACAAAGGTGATTTCTAGAGATCTTTTGCAAAACAATGTGCATATAGTTAACATAGTATACACTTAAAAATGGTTAGAATTTTTTTTTAAGTATTTGAATATTGTTAACAGGAGACTGAATAAGAATCTAGTAACAAGAGATTGAATAAGAAAAGAGAGAGGACACTGTTTGCAGATGACATGATCCTCTACATAGAAAACCCTAAAGACTCTACCAGAAAATTACTAGAGCTAATCAATGAATATAGTAAAGTTGCAGGATATAAAATTAACACACAGAAATCCCTTGCATTCCTATACACTAACAATAAAAAAACAGAGAAATTAAGGAAACAATACCATTCACCATTGCAACAAAAAGAATAAAATACTTAGGAGTACATCTACCTAAAGAAACAAAAGACCTATACATAGAAAACTATAAAACACTGATGAAAGAAATCAAAGAGGACACAAACAGATGGAGAAACATACCGTGTTCATGGATTGGAAGAATCAATATTGTCAAAATGGCTATTCTACCCAAAGCAATCTATAGATTCAATGCAATCCCTATCAAGCTACCAACAGTATTTTTCACAGAACTAGAACAAATAATTTCACAATTTGTATGGAAATACAAAAAACCTCGAATAGCCAAAGTAATCTTGAGAAAGAAGAATGGAACTGGAGGAATCAACCTGCCTGACTTCAGATTCTACTACAAAGCCACAGTCATCAAGACAGTATGGTACTGGCACAAAGACAGAAATATAGATCAATGGAACAGAATAGAAAGCCCAGAGATAAATCCACGAACCTATGGACATCTTATCTTTGACAAAGGAGGCAAGGATATACAATGGAAAAAAGACAAGCTCTTTGACAAGTGGCGCTGGGAAAACTGGTCAACCACTTGTAAAAGAATGAAACTAGAACACTTTCTAACACCATACACAAAAATAAACTCAAAATGGATTATTAAAGATCTAAATGTAAGACCAGAAACTATAAAACTCCTAGAGGAGAACATAGGCAAAACACTCTCTGACATGAATCAGAGCAGGATCCTCTATGACCCACCTCCCAGAATATTGGAAATAAAAGCAAAACTAAACAAGTGGGACCTAATGAAACTTAAAAGCTTTTGCACAACAAAGGAAACTATAAGTAAGGTGAAAAGACAGCCCTCAGATTGGGAGAAAATAATAGCAAATGAAGAAACAGACAAAGGATTAATCTCAAAAATATAAAAGCAACTCCTGCAGCTCAATTCCAGAAAAATAAATGACCCAATCAAAAAATGGGCCAAAGAACTAAACAGACATTTCTCCAAAGAAGACATACAGATGGCTAACAAACACATGAAAAGATGCTCAACATCACTCATTATCAGAGAAATGCAAATCAAAACCACAATGAGGTACCATTACACGCCAGTCAGGATGGCTGCTATTCAAAAGTCTATAAGCAATAAATGCTGGAGAGGGTGTGGAGAAAAGGGAACCCTCTTACACTGTTGGTGGGAATGCAAACTAGTACAGCCGCTATGGAGAACAGTGTGGAGATTCCTTAAAAAACTGGAAATAGAACTGCCATATGACCCAGCAATACCACTTCTGGGCATACACACTGAGGAAACCAGATCTGAAAGAGACATGTGCACCCCAATGTTCATCGCAGCACTGTTTATAATAGCCAGGACATGGAAGCAACCTAGATGCCCATCAGCAGATGAATGGATAAGGAAGCTGTGGTACATATACACCATGGAATATTACTCAGCCATTAAAAAGAATTCATTTGAACCAGTTCTAATGAGATGGATGAAACTGGAGCCCATTATACAGAGTGAAGTAAGCCAGAAAGATAAAGATCATTACAGCATACTAACACATATATATGGAATTTAGAAAGATGGTAATGATAACCCTATATGCAAAACAGAAAAAGAGACACAGATGTACAGAACAGACTTTTGGACTCTGTGGGAGAAGGCGAGGGTGGGATGTTTCGAGAGAACAGCATGTATATTATCTATAGGGAAACAGATCACCAGCCCAGGTGGGATGCATGAGACAAGTGCTCGGGCCTGGTGCACTGGGAAGACCCAGAGGAATCGGGTGGAGAGGGAGGTGGGAGGGGGGATCGGGATGGGGAACACATGTAAATCCATGGCTGATTCATATCAATGTATGACAAAACCCACTGCAATGTTGTGAAATGGTTGGCCTCCAACTAATAAAAATAAATGAAAAAAAAATAAAATCAAAAAAAATAAATAAATAAAACTAAGAAAAGAAAAGAGAGAGGAAAAACTAAACATTATTAGAAATGAAGAAAAGACTAACTACAGATACAGATGAGATTAAAAAGATTATAAGAGTAATTATAAACAACATTATACAAATGATTAGAAAACATTGATTAAATGGATAATTTGAACACATAACTGATTCAAGAATTTTCGTGAGATTTTTGGTCAGTCATCATCGAAAAAGCAAGAGTTCCAGAAAAACATCTATTTCTGCTTTATTGACTATGCCAAAGCCTTTGACTGTGTGGATCACAATAAACTGTGGAAAATTCTGAAAGAGATGGAAATACCAGACCACCTGACCCACTTCTTGAGAAACCTATATGCAGGTCAGGAAGCAACAGTCAGAACTGGACATGGAACAACAGACTGGTTCCAAATCAGAAAAGGAGTACATCAAGGCTGTATATTGTCACCCTGATTATTTAACTTATATGCAGAGTACATCATGAGAAACGCTGGGCTGGAAGAAGCACAAGCTGGAATCAAGATTGCCGGGAGAAATATCAATAACCTCAGATATGCAGATGACACCACCCTTATGGCAGAAAGTGAAGAAGAACTAAAAAACTTCTTGATGAAAGTGAAAGAGGAGAGTGAAAAAGTTGGCTTAAAGCTCAATATTCAGAAAACTAAGATCATGGCATCTGGTCCCATCACTTCATGGCAAATAGATGGGGAAACAGTGGAAGCAGTGTCAGACTTTATTTTTCTGGGCTCCAAAACCACTGCAGATGGTGACTGCAGCAATGAAATTAAAAGATGCTTATTCCTTGGATGGAAAGTTATGACCAACCTGGATAGCATATTAAAAAGCAGAGACATTACTTTGCCAACAAAGGTCCGTCTAATCAAGGCTATGGTTTTTCCAGTGGTCATATATGGATGTGAGAGTTGGACTGTGAAGAAAGCTGAGCACTGAAAAATTGATGCTTTTGAACTGTGGTGTTGGAGAAGACTCTTGAGAGTCCCTTGGACTGCAAGGAGATCCAACCAGTCCATCCTAAAGGAGATCAGTCCTGGGTGTTCATTGGAAGGACTGATGTTGAGGCTGAAATTCCAATACTTTGGCCACCTCATGCAAAGAGTTGACTCATTTGAAAAGACCCTGATGCTGGGAGGGATTGGGGGCAGGAGGAGAAGGGGACGATAGAGGATGAGATGGCTGGATGGCATCACCGACTTGATGGACATGAGTTTGAGTAAACTCCGGGAGTTGGTGATGGACAGGGAGGCCTGGCGTGCTGCAATTCATGAGGTTACAAAGAGTCAGACACGACTGAGAGACTGAACTGAACTGATGGTTACCCAGGAAGCAGGAGACAGAAGGCTACTTGTGTAAGTCTCCTAAGGTGTGAGGTTTCTTCTCCCTCTGAGTTCCAAAGCAAAGTCCTCTTTGCTAGATGTAATAAAGTTACGAGGAGATCATACTAGGTTAGGGTGGCCCCTAGCCCAGTGACTGGTATCCTTATTAGAAGAGGGAAGTTTGGACAGAGACACAGAGGGCAGAAGACCTCATGAAGACAGAGACAGAGAACAGAGCGATGCATCTACAAGCCAAAGACTGCCAGAAGCTAAGAAGAAGCAAGGGAAGATTCTTCCCCCAGATCCTTCACAGAACACATGACCATGTCAACATCCTGACTGTGGATTTCCAACTTCTGAAAATGTGAGCTATTTCTGTTCCTTTAAGCCAGAAGGTGGGGAAGGGAAGAAAAAAGAAAAAGAAAAAAAGAATTTTAGCCAGAAGCCAGACTTGCTTATAACTATAAAGAAACTGAAGTAGTTTAAAATCTTCCCATAACAGAATAAAACAGGACCAGATGAATCTACAAGCAAATTTTATCAGCTTTCAAAGAAAGATGATTCCCATCTTATGTAAGATCTAAAAGATATTTAAAGATATTAAAAAAAAAACCAAAAAGTATATTCCGTGGGATTTCCTTTGTGGTCCAGTGGTTAAAAATCTGCCTGCTGATGCAGGGGACAGGGGTTCAAGTCCTGGCCTGGGAAGATCCCACATGCCGTGGGACAACTAGCCCCGTGTGCCCCCACTACTGAGCCTGCGCTCTAGAGCCTGCACTCTGCAACAAGAGAAGCCACTGCAATGAGAAGCCCATACACCACATCTAGAGAGTAACCCTTGCTCGCCACAACTAGAGAAAATCCACACACAGCAACAAAGGGCCCATGTGCTGCAATGAAGACCCAGTGCAGCCAAAAATAAACAAACAAATAATCTGTTTAAAAAAGTATATTCCTTAACTCATTCAGGGGCCAGTATATTACTGATAATCAGATGAAGACAGGAAAAATAAATGCAAAAATCTGAAGGGGAAAAAAAAAAACTGAGACAGTATCCCAACAGCATATAAAAAAAATAATAAACCATGACCAATATGAATTCATCCCTAGAATATAAGGGTGACTTAGTATTAGAAAATCCTACAAACATCTTGACATTGACAGATTAATGAAGAAAACCCATTTAATCATTTCAAAAGATTCACATAAACAATGAGAAAATTTGACACCCACTTTTGATAAAAATTCCAAGTAAAAGAAATAGAAAGGATCTTCCTTAATCAGACAAAAACATACTTACAAAAGATCTAAGCATCAGATATCATTGTGAAAGGGAAAAAGTTTGAAGCATTTCATTTAAAATCAGAACATAGTAATGATGTTCAGCATTACTATTTCTATTCAATATTGTATTACAATCCTAGCCACTAAAATAAAATAAGAGAATGAAATTAAAAAGGTTGTAAGAAGTGAAAAGATAGAGCCAAATTGTCATTACTCACAGATGAAATAACTGTCTTCATAGAAAAGTATTAAGGATTTACAGATAAATTACTAAAATTATCAGTACCATGGCTGGCTATAAAATCAATATACAAAAATCTATATTTCTATAGCCCAGGCATAAAAGGGATATCTAATTTTAAAAAAAACACAATAAAATTCACATGCAGAAATAATATATAGTGCTAGAACAAGTGATAGTCTATATGGAAAAAGGTATAATTGGATCACTCACTAAAATCAACGCTCATAGATAAAAGCACTTAAAAATGAAAAGCAACCCTTTACAAGTTTTAAAGAAAATATAAATGACTGTCTTTCTGAACTTCAGGCATGAAGGAATTTCTTAAACAAGAAAAACACCTACTAATCATTAAAGATAAGATTGATATGTTTGCATTAAAATTACTCCTAGCAACCTAAATGTCCATTTACAGAGGAGGAATGGATAAGAAGATGTGGTATATATATACAATGGAATATTACTCAGCCATAAAAAAGAACAAAATAATGCTACTTGCAGCAACATGGATGTACCTAGAGATTGTCATGCTAAGTGAAGACAGAGAAAGACAAATATCATGTATCATTCATGAGAGGAATCTAATTTTTAAAGATGACATATAGATAAATAAGCTGTAAGGATTTATTATTGAATAGCTGTGAGGATTTATTGGGCTTCCCTGATAGCTCAGTTGGTAAAGAATCCACCTGCAATGCAGGAGACCCCGGTTCAATTCTTGGGTTGGCAAGATCCTCTGGAGAAGGAATAGGCTACCCACTCCAGTATTCTTGGGCTTCCCTCATGGCTCAGCTGGTAAAGAATCCGCCTGCAGTGCAGGAGACCTGGGTTCGATTTCTGAGTTTGGGAAGATCCCCTGGAGAAGGGAATCTTCTGGGAGAAGGGAATACTGGAAGGATCCCACTCCAGTATTCTGGCCTAGAGAATTCCATGGACTGTATAGTCCATGGTGTCACAAAGAGTCGGACACGACTGAGCGACTTTCACTTCACTTCAAGGACTTATTATTATTGTAAAATATAGCCAATATTTTACAATAACTTTAAATGGAGTATAAGAGGTAAAAATTTTGAATCACTATGTTGTACATGTGAAACAAATACAATACTGTAAATCACCTATACTTCAAAAAAAGCTTTAATTTACAACTTCTATTCATTAAAAAAAAAAAGAAAAGCCATAAACTGAAACTATCTATAACATGTACATCCCATAATCAGAATATATAAAGAACTCAACAGCTGTCACTAACCAGGGAAATGCAAAAAGTCCACAAAGAGATGCTGCTTTGTGCCAGATTCACAAAAATAATGAAATCTGATAATAGCAAGCGTTTAAGAGGGTGTGGATCAGTATGCTCTCATAGACCAATGGTGGAGTGAAGTGTACAAGTCCTTTGGAGACCAATGTGACTTTACCTCATAAAAGTTGAATATTCACATACCCTACTATCTAGCAGCGCCACTGCCTATTGTAGAGAAACACAGCTGCACACGGAGACAAACACATCTTAGTGTTTATGGCTGCACCATTTATAAGAGTGAAAACTATAAACAGTGAAAATGTCTAACCAGGAATAGACCAGATAAATTGTGGAAATTCCTTCAAGGAATAGTAAACAACACAGAAAAACAAATGAACTACAGGGACTTCCCTAGTGGTCCCGTGGCTAAGACTGCGCTCCCAAAGCAGGGGGCCAAGGTTCGATCCTTGTTCAGGGAACTAGATCCCACCTGCCGCAACTAAGAGTTTGCATGCCGAAACTAAAAGATCCTGCATGCTACAATGAAAACGGAAGATCCTGAGTGCCTCAACAAAGACCTGGCGCAGCCAAATAAATAAATAGATATTTAAAAAGAAAAGAAAAATAAACTACATCTACACACAACATGGATGTGAATCTTAGAAACATAATGTTGACTGGAAACAAGAAAACCATACATATATGATACCATTTTTATACAACTCAAAAAACAAAACTATATTAAATGACACCTCGTTTAGGCACATAACATAAGTGAATACACCTAAAAACTCCGGGGAATTATTCAAAATTCAGGATAGTGGTTAGTGGTTACCTCTGATGTGGGGAGAGGAGCAGAAGGGAAAGAGAAGTACATAAACCACTGGCAGTTCTAGTCCTTGGGTTTGGGTGACCAACCACGGGTGTTCGTTGTTAAGTTTTAAAACACGTACGTTACATATATTTTTGGACTGTGTGCATTACATTAAAACATAAACACACAACCCACAGATATACTGACACATAAACAGAGTTATTCTCTGACTCACTTGATAGATATGTTAACACAAAGTCTCAAAGACCCAGATATACTGATCCATACATTTCCTCACAAAATGAAACAAACGTAAACACAGTCATTGATGAGAATGATAGCCACATGCTCAAGACAGAGGAACAGGAACGTAGTAACACACACGAAGTGACACAGTCCTAACACTGACCCACCAGACATTCCTACCAGGCCTTTAACCCATGGGGAGGTACCTCCTAAGGGTGTGCACTGACCACTGGGAAGCTATGGGTGTCTGTGAGCACCTGGACTGGTGGACCTCCCACAGATCGCTCCCCAATCCCAGGCTTCCTGGCAATCCCGGGCACCCACCTGATTCCTGAGATACCACTTTCCGTGGGACCAGCTTCTTGACCTATGCAGAAAGAAGTGTCAGAATCGGAAGAGGAGCCCTCACACTTCTAGGCCCACCCTCACTTGTGGGCGGCCCTCCAGCTGTGTCCAGCGAGTACCGCCACCCTCAACTTTGTCCAGAGTAGCCTGCCCCTTGCCACCAGCGTGCCTGGCTCGGTACTCACTGCGGGTGGTGGGAGCACAAAGTTATCCGGGAAAAGTCCTCTTCTGCCTTGAGACTCTCCTTCCCACCAGCCCTTATCCTCTGTGACCTGGGAGAGCAAGAGGTCGTGGGGAGGTGAGCCAGACCCCCCAGCTCCTTCCTTCCCTAAGCCCACCCTTCTCAACATCCCCCATCCCTGTGCCCTCCCTTGCCCTGTGCCTTGCACACCTTCCTCAGTACTTTCACCTCATCACCCCTCCGAAGCGCCAACTCGTCTGGGGCCTCAGGATGGTAGTCAAACAGGACCCTGTAGGTCTCGGGGTAGAAGACTGAGGGGAATTCAGTTCACTGAAGCCAAATCCCCTCCCCAAACAAGTCATAGGCTCCCTCCTCCATCAGCCTACCTGGGCACCCCCTCCCCCAAGTCACAGGGGCTTGGGGAAGAGGATTTTGAGGGACCCTTTGGCAGAGTGCTCACCGGTCTGCAGGTAGTCTGGAGGGCTGTCATAGGTCAGGCTGCTCAGCTAGTGGGGGCAGGGGAAGGACCAAGCTGAGCCTCCAACCCCCTAAGAGGAACTCACCACCTCTTTGCCCACACCACCCAGTTTACCTTCTGAGGCCGCTGGGGACCAAGGATGATTGAAGGGATGTCTGGATTGCCAAGGCCTGGTGGGGGATAGTGAGGTTAGGGAGGGTGCTAATTCAGTTGAGGTCATGGGAGAGGTCAAAGGGGTCATAGGGCAAGATGTGCAGATCACAGGTTCAGGCCACTGGGGCAGGTCACTGACGATTGTAGTCTGGTCACAGGGGTTCATGGGGTCACAGGGTCCAGGTCTCACTTGGGGGCCCACTGTCCAGCAACTCCACAAAGTTGGATGGGAAGGCTCCCAGCTGCCCGTTCTTCTTCCCCAGCCACCAGCCGTCTTCAATCTGGGAAGGAGGGAGGACGCAGGGTCATCTGGTTCTGCCCCAAGGGTCTCCCTAGCAATCTTAAACCCTGATTCACCCCGATTCTGCCCGATGACCCCTCTCCTCCCTTGCTCCCTCACTTTCCCATTTCTGTGCCACTCATCTATTCCATCACCCACAACCTCACTGTACCCATGTCTCCTCACTCAGATTCCATCGTCTCTCCTCAAACCCCTCTCATCACCTCATCCCCTCACCTCCTTTATCACTTCCACAATCTCCCCAGCTTGCAACTGCAGCTCGTCCGCCTGCTCCGGGGTGTAGTTGAAGTTTGCCTTGCACCATCTTCGGGGGCCCAGAAATTTGACTGAGCGACCTGGTGTCGGACGAGAGTGAAGCAGCTTGAGTCTCGCGCTCCAGACCGCGGAGCTGGGGGAGGGGCGGGACACGCTCGCACCCTTCGTGCGCCCAGGCCCCACCCCAGGGCGGAGCATTGTACTCGAGAACCAATCACGGGTCGCGCGGTGGCCGCGTAGCCCCGCCCAGAGCCGCGCCCTTCAAGGCGAGTTGGGGATGACCCGGGCGCTGGAGGGCTGCGCGCGCGGGCGCGCGCATCCACGTGCTCCCGCGCTCACCTCGGCGGCGCGCACAGCGCGGTCTCGGCGTCTCCCCCGAGCAGTGGAGAGTCTCCGGGATCTCCTGCGAAAGAGCGCACCGGGAGAGGGGCTACCTCGGGAGCGCGCAGAGAACCCCCACCTGACCTCCGGCTCGACCTCACCTGTACCAGGGACTCCGGGAAGAGGCCACAACGGCCCCCCAGCTCTCCACGCATCCAGCCCCGTGCGGGCCCCTTGCACACCTGCCGGATCACGTCACCAGGCGCCAGGCTCAGCTCGTCCTCCTTCTGTGCGCGATATCCGGCCAGGACGAGCACCTCTGCGGGCGGAGGATGGCGCGAGCACGGGGTTCACAAGAGCCCAGTTGGGGCTGACTGGCCCTGGCGCGAGTCCCGGACCCAGTGTGGACAGCGGGAGAGCGGAGAAGTGGTGTCGGCTTTTAATACGATTTCCAGGCAGGAAAGCCACCCCAAACCCTCTGCACATACCCATGGCTTCCGGGGCTCCTTCCGGAGCCGAGCAGGGAAGGATGATGTGGTAGCGTTAGCAGCCAACTACTGGGTCCAGGTAGGGTGGGACTAACCGCGAGATTGTGAAGCCAAGGAGGCGGAGACGCAAGCCCATAGGTTGGGCTCCAGGTGCAGGGAGTGGGTGTGGGAGGGGGCGACCCGGATCAGCAGGCTCGGCCCCCAACCTATGGGTAAGGACTCCAGGACCTCTGGCCAGTGCTGGGGTCACAGCTCCCCGACAAGCTATCTGCCCAGCTACCTCCCCTCCTTATCCCAGCCTTGGCTGAGTCTCCCACTCGCCATTGGCACAGAGCCATCCCTGGCTTACCCTCTCCTGGCTTCTAGCTGCATGGGAGTAGAGACAGCATACCAGGGTGGGGCCCGCAGCAGGCAGCAACCCTCTCAGACGGGTCCTGGATGGGTGGAGTGGGTGGTTGCTCAGTGTGCACAAAGTTATTGCTGCTTTCCCTGGGAGGTGTATTCATCCCCGTGGTCCCTTCAAGGGGAGAGGAAGAGCTTAAAAACCCTTTCTTCAGGCCACTGGGCCTAGCTTGGTTTCAAGAAACACCTCGGGATTCTCCTCAGGGGAAGACAGGAAGGCAACTTCCGGAGCTTTCAAGGCTCATGCTTTCCTACAGCCAAGGCCAGAGCTGGCAAAGGTTAGTGCCAGTCCCAGGTGGGCCGGGCTAACTTTCAGATCATCTTCCTGCTTAGTGGTGAACACACAGAAGGCCACGCCTGTTACCCACACCCCTTGACCCCTGCCCCACTGCTTTGGAACCAAAGTCCTTGCTTACAATGACACCAGAGTGGAAAAATCTGGTTCTCCTAGGGTGTCTAAGGAACAGGATATGAAGCAAAATCACTGGAATGGGAATGAGGAGTTATTACCCAACACAGACTGGCTGAGGCTCCTCCCATAACAATCTTGTGTGCCGCTGGAAGGGATGGGGCTGCAACAGTCTGGGCCCAAACCCCCCAGACATCTCATCTTTCTGGTTCCCTGAAGCTGCTATGGGGGACAGCCACCACCTGCCCCCCACCACACCCACCCACACCCACTCAGGGTGACAATGACCAGAACCATTTACATCTGCCACTTCATTTATTTTTTTTATTTGCAGGAGGAGTTGAAACAAATCTTAAGGGTATTTTCATTTTTTTTTCCCCCTAAACATGAATCATTCAAGTAAAACCAACTTAACTATAGAAATGTAGCAAAGTAAGGGGAAAGTAGCATAACAACCCAGGAGGCAAAGGTTGGGGGCGGGGGGAAGAGGTGGGTGCAGTCCGCATATAACATATGCATAAATGCCATATGATTCACCTGCTCAGGACCGCCTCCCCAGAAGGCAAGCACAAGGACCCATTTTAAGAGGATGTTTTCCCCCCAAATATCGGAGAATGTTTCAACTTAAAGCTTAAGGTTAAAAAAAAAAAAAAAAAGGAAAAAGAAAAAAAACACAAAACAAAAAACCCCCACAAACCACCCAGCCATAACCACCTTCCTTAATCGATCATAGGAGTTTCTTTTCATTTTATAAAAAGATTAATAAAAAATATTGAAAAAATTATTTTCTCATCTTATATTTGTAAAGATAATAGAAGTCAGAAGTTTCTTAGAAAACAGACCAGAAACTGCCATCCAGTTTCCACCCCTGTTGCTGAGAGGATCAGCAGGACTAGAAAGTTTGGGATACTGGAGCTGCTGGTGGAGAAGGGGAAGCCCAGCCCACAAGAAATCAGAAAATATTGGGGGGGAGGCTGCGCAGAAAAGGGGAACACAAGGTGGTCAGAAAGGCCTTGAACTCCTCCTCGACATACAAAACCAATTTTTACAAAGACCCACGCAGTTTGGTCCCAAACTGAGGTGAACACGTCAATATTTATTCACATGCTTTGTTTTCTCTTTTAAGAATCAAAGTTGCCCAAATTAAATCTTTCTGCTAATGTTACTATATATGCCTAAAAAAAGAAGAGGGGGCTTTTAAAATAAGGATAAAGAGACTGAAAATCATCAAATTAGTCCTCAGCTCCAAATGAAATGAAATGAAGAATAAAATTGTTGGTTTCTAACAGGGAACAAACCAAAATCCAAGTTATCGCTCTGCCCTCCCTACCCCAGCCCCCACCCCACACACCAACAATAAACGAGAAACACGTAGCTAAAGCCCAACATGGTGTGTTCTGCTCAAGAGCTGGGCCTGACCCCAGGCCCCACAGCCAGCTGCCTCTGTCTGGTGGGACGCCAGGATGCTCTTCGGCAGTTGTAGGATTTTGCATGGCTGGTGGGGGGTAGGGGTGGGATTTTCAGAATCTTCTCGAGGCTCCTCTGTTTAGCTCCTCACCAGCCATCTTCCTGGCGCCTCTCTCCCTCGGGCAGGGGCTCCCGGCAAGGGTGGCCGCTACTCAGTTGTAGGCTGTAAATTGTCCTTCTCTTCTCGGTTCTCTGTCCCACTCTCATCGTCTTCAATCTCTCCTTCCTCCCCACTGAACTTGTCATGGGCCCACTTGGGACTGGTGCTGGATTTCCGGAACATGAACCGGCCCCGACCACGGGGGAAGGCTCCTCGGCCCCGGCCCCGGCTCACCCACTTCTCACTGCCTTCGCCTTCACGGTCATCATGCTTAAAAGAAAAGGAAAACGGTCATCAGTGCCAGAGTAAACAAGAGCAGCCTCTCCTCTGCACCTACCAAATGTGACTCTGCCAAACAAACCTGTGTCCTGTCCTCCCTGTCCCCTACTCAAAAAATGCTACTGATTCAGATCTAAGAGAATATTCAGTTCGGTTCCTTGAATTCTAACACAGTTGTTTAGGCATTATAATGATGATGATGATAAAATCTTCAAAGACCTTTTCCTACATTATCTCATTTAATCCTCACATCTACCCTACCCTATTATTATCACCCTCCACTATGCAGATGAGAAAACAGCCGGAGGAACTTTAAGTAACTCCATATTATTTATAACACACTCTCTCAAGGAGGGGGTGGGGGGGTATAAGCCAATCACCCCCAAACATGAAACTATTTCTGATCTGAGTTGTCTGTAAGCTAAGAGAGGAAGCAACACAGAATACACACACAGCTGGGAGTCTTTTCCAGCTCTCCCCAAGCCTCCCCACCTCAGCCAAGAACAGGCAGTGAGACCAAGGGCAAATGGCTCACAGTCACACATCAGCACTGGCAAAGGCAGGGCCAGAACCCAGCCTCCTGTCTTGTATCTTTCCTCCCTTCTCTAGTTTTATGCAAGAAGGCAGTGTGGCAGAATAGAAAAAAACAAAACCTATAACTCAACCCCTGCTCTGATGATCTCATGAGAGAGAAGGAGGGAACCAATGAAAGAATGAATGAGAAAGGATTTTGAAAAGTCACTATTACCTCATCAGCCCCATGGCTTCAAAGAGTCTGAACCCTCCACCCACACAAGTAGTACCTGAGGCTCCTGAGGGGTTAGTTCAGCTAAAGGGCCAGCTGCTTTTTCACGAGCCTAAATGAATCAGGTTGGCAACGCTCCTTCAGGGACAGATAGGGGCAGGGAAAGGGACTTTGTACAACCTTTCATCCTTCCTCTAAACAGCCCCACTCCAGTACCTATCCTGGGCCCAGTCCAGCCAACATTTTCCTAGATACAGGTTCAAGGGTTCTCTAGGAGTCTCAGAGTAGCTTCCAGCAGCCCCAGAAAAGCAAAGTTGGCTATGCACAATGATTTACACAGCAACCTGCTTCCCAGCTTCCTGTTTCCAGGCCAGTCCTCATGGGTGATGAGATTCAGCAGTAAGATTAGCTTGGTTACAACAGTCAGTCACATCTGCTTGGATCTGAGCCTGCTGTTAACACAGCAAGGCAACAGAGCTCTCTCAGTGGCCAAGTAATTCAGCCTAGAAGAGCCCAGCTCCAGTGGTGTTTCATTCTGGAGACAGGTGCCCTCCCTCAAAAAGAGAGCTGTCTTTCCTGTCCATATTGTCCAGGGGCGTGACAAGGTGGAACTGCCGCCTCTGGGGAAGGTAATGGTTCTATCCCTTGTAAAGGCTGAAGGGAGGCTTAGGGTGGGTGAGCAATAAAACGATTTCACAGACAAAAAGGCAAGAGCAACCTTTCCTGCTTATCCTGGAATCCACAAACATCTCAGATAACACTTTCAAGGTCAGGACTGCCTCTCTGGATAACAGTCATCTTGCCAGGACTATACTAGCCCGCATGTACACACGTACCCAGTGCCACACCTGCACGCAGTTCTGGAAAAATCATGGGGTCACAAAGAGTCAGACACGACTGAGCGACTTCACTTCACTTCACTTCATCAGCTACTGTGTATGTCAAAGGCCCCCTCACCCTTCCTGGTTATCCCGACACATACCAAGTAGTACTTCTTGCTTTTGGGTGTGTACTCAGGGTCCCATTCCTCCTCCCGGCTTCTCTTCTGAAAATCGTTGTTGCTGCTGCTGCTGTTGTTACCAGAATAGTTGCCTCTGCCCCAGCCTCTTCCTCTGGCTCGAAACTGCTACGGCAATAAACAGGGAAAGGAGCAAAGGGTCCATGTAAGGAATGGAGAAAAACAACTCCTTGTCTTCTATTAAAATACTTTTCTGCTGTCCTCCAGTCAATATGCTGGTTAACTGGTTTTTAGCTATTCCCTTTCTGTTTATCTCAAGTCTACAGCCCAGACAGGGGACAATGCCATAATGGCCTCCCCTACATACAGAAGGAGTTAAAACAAGTGAGGAATTTCAGACTAGAAGCCCGAAGAGGCTTTCTGGCTAAGTAATTATGAACAGGAAAAAAAAAAATTAAAAATGGAAAGCCTGGGGAATGGGAAACCAGATTCCAGGGTCTCCTGACCTAATCACCTGTATTGAGGGCAACAAAATAAATATTCTGATAAGCACATAATTATAATTTGCAGGAGAAAGGGCTTAAAGAAAGGGGGGCAGAGTCTTACAAAGGTCCCTCGGGCTCTGCCTCCTCTCTCACTTGGACCCGAGAAGTCTTTGGTCCCCAGTCTTGATTTGTCAAAGCCCGTGGTACTCTCCTCTCTCTCTTCCGTCTCTTCAGTGTACTCTTCCGCTTTGTAGGAGTGGGATGACTGAGAGGAAGATGATGATGACCTGGACCGGTCTCGTGCTCTCCGGTGCTTCCTATGAAAACAGAAGAGGCAAGGAGATCAGTAAGCCTCTCGGGTACAGGAGGAGGGACAAAACACAGTCCATGCACAGCCTCTGGTAGCTCAGCCTAATACATGTGCATGAACTGGAAAGACAGAAGGAAACAAACACTGTAGTGAAAGCCACAGAGTATGTGGTACTGGGACAGGCTTTACACATTACCATCTGTTTCAACTTTATATTAGTTTTATTTCTCATAGAAGACTACAACCTGTCTTGGGAGGCAGTTCTAAAGATCGAAAAAACAATGTGCTTAAACACTCTACACTGACACAGCACGCATATTGTCAATGGCAATTATGATTGTTCAGTACTGTTTTCCCCATCTTATAGACAGGAGGTTCAGGCGACGGAACTAGGCAGATTTGGATTCAAACCTAGCACTAATTATACCAATACTCCACAAACCCTTCCCCTTTCCACTGCGCTCAAACAGGTTTAGGTCATTAAGCCTAGGATCTGGCAGAACTCTTCCCAGAGTTATTTCCCATCTGTCCCTTCATCTGGAGGAAATTACAGACCAGGGGCAAATTAAACAGAGTAATACATGAGTCACTGTATACGTACTAGAGGTCGGGGCCAGTCCTGCCGTGTGGCAGTGGAGGAGGGTACCAGCCACCTCTAAGGGGGCAGAAGAGCCAGCTCCCGGGAGCACAGGACTGACAGGGAGAAGCCAGCCAAATGTCAGTAACCTGTCATTACCCTCCTCCATTATGAAAAGCACCTTGCCAACCCCCACCCCCACAGCTACCCCAACCCCCAAACATTAGAGAAGATCAAAGACAAACATTTGAATCCTACTGGCTCTAAGTTATTCTCATTGGATTATTATATAAAGCAAATGTTTGACTCCTAGAAATCAGCAATACTTCAAGAGATTTTCAAAAATAAAACTCCAAAGATCCTGACTTGAGTCCCAACACTGCCTTTTATTAGCTGTGTGATCTTGGTGAGCCGTTCTTCAGTCGCATGAGAAAGTTTTTTTTATACAGTGAAAACAGTGACACAAGTATCATTTTTCTTCTTGCCCCAGTCACAAAATACTAGAATTGCAAGAGACTTGATCAAGGTTACATAGCAACACAGAGGCAGTGGCACATGTCCCAGGGAAACAAATCTGGATCAGTAATCCAAGTCCAGGCCTGAAAGGCTTGAAGGGTCCTGCTCCCTTTCCACCAGAGAAGACTACTGTACCCCAACTTCCATTTCCTGTTGAGGATTATCAGATCCTCTATCTGTGGGTAGCTCTGAAAGCTATTAGGGCTCATAATGTGTAAGTTAACTGAGCGGAAGGGTAGACAAAGTTAAACAGAAGATATGAGCTTACTTCTCTATCTTTCAAATAGGCAAAAGGGATAGTCTACTAACTGTCTCGCTTATTTCAAAGGATTGTTATCAGAAAATGGATGTATAAGTGTTTGCCAGCTAAAGTTCAGGAACACAAAAGTAGTGCTGCTTCCCACAGGAAGGCGTGGGATTTCAATTCTGCAACCTTTAATGCGCATGACTGAAAAGACATGGAACGTTCAAAAATGTAAACAGAGGCAAGACCTTGGCATAAATGCTGCCTTATGAAGTTCAACAATGCCACCTTTGTTTAAAGAATATTTGGAACACCTCTCTTGGAAGTGCCGGTGAAACTAGTTTAAAAGGCATTTAAGATCAACAAGCTTGTCCTATCTAGTTCTGCCCTGTTTCTCTGACCAAACACTGTTTTTACTTGACAACAACTTTGAGCCATTTTAAAATATAAGATGTTTTAAAACATAACCTTCTCAAGACGATTTGTGATAAGGACGGACATGTCAAAGAACATGTCCAAAACAAACACAAAAGAAACTCCCATGATTCTCTACACTGTCCCTACAACCAAATCAACAGCCTGTCTCCCAAGAGGCCTCCTTTGGGCAAGGATTGTGTCTACTTTCATTCAAAAATTCTATTTTCAATCTAGGGACCTTAATTGACAGTTAAAAGAAGCTGCACAAAATCATTCCTAATTGTTCTCCAGTGTGGAGGGTCTGCCATAGAGCCTAATGAGGGGCAGACAAAGGAGTCCACTCGGGAGACTGAATGAGGCAACAGACAAGGGTTCACGTACTTCTGCTTCTTTGATCCTTTATGAGTTTTCTCTGTTTTCTCAGCTGATCGCTCCCTTGAGTGGCTTGAGTCTCGGGAATCCACTGATTCTCTTGATTTACCTCGTTTAAGATCTCTCTCTTTATGTTTTTTACGACGTTCAATATCAAGGCGGAGATCAACAGGATCATCTTTGTATTTTCCCTCAGCCTGCCAAGAGAAATCAAAATTAAGGTTTTTGGGATTCAGGACTACAAACTTAACCACCCCACAAACTGTGGTTTCTATTCCAATGGAGTGGTACAGAGGAAGCACTGGGAATGTGAGGCACCTCACCCAACTCGGGAGAGATACAGGATGTTCCACCAAAGAAAGTCACTTCATGAGGATCCCTAGAGAGCCCAAACCAGTTCTCTAGAATAATGATGATAACCTTCTGCATATGCTATACACACACACACACACACACACACACACACACACCTCTTGCTTTGCTATTTCCCTCTGTGGTCTAGTAATGACTTTGGCTAGCTGAAAAGCTGAGAAGCCCAAAATTAACTCTGGAAGGTGTTTGGTGAGGCTGGCTTAGGCTTAGCCACCAGCAGGAGTGGAAATGCTGCCATCTTTCCCCTACCTACACTGTGGCAGCTACCCTGGACCTATCCTCTATTTGGAATTACCTCTCAGTACTGAGTCCAATAATAAGACAATGGAAGACTTACACAGCCTTCCAAAATGTTAGTGATATCAACAGATTTCTCTAGAGAAGGCATATCGAAAATCATAATAAAGAATTCATAAAGATGGTAATACCAAGTCAAAGTTTATTTTAAAAAGAAAAATGAGAGAACATTTTCTCACTAACTTTCTACTAGTGAAACCTATCACAGTATGTGCTGCAGACAGAGTGAGCCCAACAACAGCAGTGGCCTTCTACCCTAAACTATCAGGCAAAGGGCTTTCAACAGGTCTTGAGGAACTCGGTGAAAGCAGAGGAGCAAGGTGTTTTCAGGCATGTTATACACTAAGATTTGTCTCCTGGAAGCAAAACCTTCCTAGGGACTTCTCTGGTAGCCCAGTGTTTAAGACTGTGCTTTCACTGCAGGGGGTGTGGGTTCAATCCCTGCTCGGGGAACTAAGACCACACAAGCTGTGTGGTGCGACCAAAACACAAACAAACAACAAAAAACCTCTCTAAAAAGAGGAAGGGATGAGCAGTTCACTCTGTATCAACAATTACTTACACAACTAAGCTTTTTGTTGAAATAATGAAGTTTGAATTAACAAGAATGGTAGGTGGTAACTTGGTTTATTTTATTGCATGCTTTTCTTCTGAGGAGGGAATGGGGCCTCTGCACCCTCCAAAGACCAAAAAAGAGAGAAGTACAGCTGCAGTTCCCTTAGGCAGTGCACACAGCATCTCTAATGAACAGGCTGTGTGGGGCAGAGAGGATGACATCTCTCCTGATGTTTCAAAACCTTGTGTGTTCACATGGTTAGTGCCAAGCTGGTGGGTACTTGGAGGAAAGGGGGAATGGGAGAGAAGACAGACTGTGCAAGAGTGCCTCTCATCACATTCAACCAACAAGACAAACCTATTTGGAAAACTTGAAAATTACTACTTTTAGAATTAGTTTCAGCAACATTGGAAGAGTCATCTCCATAGGGATTAAATTTCAATCTAATCTCCACAGGGTCCCTATGTGGGAATTGACGGTTAATAAATACTAAAATTTTTAAGAACCCAAATCTAGTACCTCATTGTAACAGACTGCACACAAGCTTTAATCTCTTAGTAACAGTGTTTACGTGCACATCATTACACATGTAGCTGCGCTATCAAAGCAATGTTTAGCTTTAAAGTAACAGTAACCAACAGATGATAGATATGGCACAATGTTAGGAAAAAAAATCTGGACTAGCTGCTTAAAACAGTCTATTCAGTTAAGATATGAAAATTTCACTCTCCTCTGACATGCATGTCTTTTTGAAATCATGGTTGGAAATAGCGCATGTATATAGTTGATTTGATAATACTTACAAGCAGAAAAATATCACAAAAAGTTTCTTCTCTCATCATGGGCACTTGTTCCAAAACTCCTCTCTTTTTTTTCTCAAGCTCACCTCAATAGACTTTGGGGTCATTTACCATATTCTAACCACTTCACAAAGGTTGTTGATACATTTAATAAAAATTAACCCTTTGTAGTTCATTTTTAGAATTATGCCCATCCTTAAAAGAAAAACACAAACTTAAGTAGAGAGTAATTTAAACAAACACATTTCTGTCAAGTTCATGCCCAACGCACTCATTTTGTTGGAATTACTGATCAAAGCAACAGTTCACCTTGTAGCCAGGTTCCCGGGGACTTTTCATTTCGTCATGAGCCAAACCATGTTTTCTGAATGTACTGGGGGAAATGTCTATCCTCCTAAAATTGTAAACACAAAAACTGTTCAACATTCCATAGTGTGAACATAGCATTTCAGCTCTTTAGTAAGTGAAGCAGCAGAAACACAGGCATTGCTTTTTATCACACTTGCCCTGTCTGTTTACACACTGACTCTCTCGCACAGGCATGTGTGCACAGGCACACACGTACATGCACAGGCACACACTCTCTCTCCCTACTTTCCAAACTCAAACAGAAGGAGCTTCACATTCCACCCCGTACTGTTACAGTCAAGAAAACAGACTCACCTAGAGCCTTATTTATAATCTTAAATTCACAATGAGACTATCTATGCCCTGCTAACTTCAAAAAGCAGTTTTCACCTTGGGAACTGAAATATAATGGTTCATTATTCACCAATATGATAAAGTCTAAGTAAGAAACAAGTGCCTGGTGTGACACACATCCCCAAAGACCCTAAATCCAAGACTATTACAAACATGGTCCTCTTACCCACTGCAAAGGTTCAATCAAAGTTACGGCCAACTATGTTTCTAGACAAAGTCCCTATTTGCTGAATAAATTCCCAAAACCAAATGTTTAAACCTCTGGGCTTTTTCAACCCTTTGACATAATTCTGTAAGTTCTTCTATCTCCATCCCCCACTTGTTGCAGATTCTCCCAAAGGAAGAACCAATGTATGAAATACATGGTATACTTAAAGGAACATTTACTTTATGTAAAGAAACCTCACCATGACCTTGGGTTATCGTTTGCAAACTCCTCCTGCAACTCTCACAACTCTCAAGAATACAAGGTTTCTTTTATATCAAAAAGGGCTGCTTTCCTCAGGCCCAAAGGGAGAAACATGGTAATCAAAGCATGCCCTTTCCACTACAAACCTTCTGCTATTTACCTAACAAGTGGCAAAAACAAGACAAGTTTATTCGCTGGTGAGCAGTCTTTTGGGCTTCCCTGATAGCTCAGTTGGTAAGGAATCCACCTGCAATGCAGGAGACCCCGGTTCAATTCCTGGGTCAGGAAGATCCCCTGGAGAAGGGAAAGGCTACCCATTCTAGTATTCTGGCCTGGAGAATTCCAAGGACTGTGGAGTCCATGAGGTCACAAAGACTCAGACACAACTGAGCGATTCTCCTTAAGCAGTCTTTTATGATCACCTCCAGTGTAAGCCAAGGTCCTCACCTGTGAATCTCTGGGCTTTTCTTGTTTTTAGCTGCCTCCTGTTCACTTCCTCTCTTTAGATATTTAGTAAAGCGTTCATGCAATGTCATTCCGGAGGACCCAAAGTGATGCTCTGTGGGGAGTCAAAGAAAAATATGTCAGGCTATTAAAGGCAGACCCAACATTCAAACCCCTCTGCAAGGATGAAACTGCAGCCACAGTTATGTGAATGAAGTGGTCAAATCCATATAACAAACATACTATGAAAAGTAAAGAAAATTAGCTGGTTCAGAAACAATCCAATATTGAGCACTGGATTGCCATGGTAGGACATGGATACAAAGATGCTATTCTATGCATCAAGAGCACCAACTCCCGCCTAAGTTCCAATTTCAGATGAAACTGTAACTGGCCCAAACCCAGCTTCTAGATCACATTCTTCAGTCTGTCCACCTCCATTTGCCCAGAAGATGGCAGAATAACGTGGGACAAGATCTATAAGATGCTGCTAGAGGTATCTACGTATTAATATAGGACAAATCAGATGGGCTGGGAAAGCCACTTTCCATACCTCCCTTTTCAAGCAATTTAAATCTTCTCATGAAGGATTTCACCTAGCCTCAGGATCCCAGGTTATCACTAGTATTTTCACAATATTCAGCTCTCTGATTAGAAAATGGAAACTTTCCTCAACAGACTCCCTCATGCCCTGTCTCATCCTTCAGCTTGTTACAAAGAAAGCTAAGCATGTAGAAAGGGAACCTGAGCAGGCTGGGGTCAGGACTCACCTTTAACATGATGAACGATGGTCACTATATGCTGGGCAAACAGCTCTGAGGGGCTCCGCTGAGACTGAGCTGACTGTATGTGCTGGAAAATGGATCGAAATTCCTGCTCCTTTTTGTTGCTATGAACTAGATCCCGACAAAGCTTTCGTTCCTGAGCCAATAAGCCACTGGGTCTGAAAAATAAACACAGGGTGGCCCAATGTAACAAGATACATAGAAAGTCAGAACATTTAAGTCCTAAAAATACAAGTATACTTTTGAAAGAGGTGAATTTCTCTGCAAAGTTCCTTTTTAAATTCCTAGCAAAGTACAAAGAACCTCAAGGCACCGTAACTGTGGAAAAAGGCATTTCTCCCTTTGGAGTTTAATATAAACAAAAGGGCAGGATGAACAATTAAACCTCAGTGATTCTGTTCTGTTCTGGAGGTGTGGGGGTGGTGGTGGTGGTGGTCTCCGCTGATTTTAACACATGACAAATAGTATGGTATCTTAGAAGATCAACTATCTTGGCCAGTCAAGGCCACTCAGTAGAATGACACAATGCAGCAAGAGTGGGATGTGGCTAGACTGCTCTCAGCAGACTTCCAACTGGCTGCGCAACTTTTACACCAGGTGAAAAGCAGCCTGGGCCTCACAACTCTTTCCTGAAGTTCTCAAACTCCGCACCCCAGCCCCAACTTTCAAACCGTTACATTATTTGATGAAGGCCTGATATATTACACATTGTGACTTAGCTAAGAATGAAAAAATGGATCCTGCATGGTTCCATGGGCAAAGACACCCTAAGGACATTTAGGAAGACAACAGGACAGGCGTGGAATGGGGGGAGGGTGTATGATGTAATGAATACAGTGCAAGAGAGAAACAGAGGGGACCCAGTACCAAGACAGACAGTCACTACAGACTAAAAAGACGCTTCACGATACTGCCCCAAACACGTAACTACTCTGTGATACACACTTCTCCAATGAAAACAGGGAGACACAAGGGTATTCACATTGAAAATGAGACAGTGGGAGAAATACAGGAGGGGTTTGTCCTTGTTCTAGAATGACCTTATGGAGACAGGTTAGGCTAAAGCCCTCAGGGTCAAGATGGACTACATCTCACCTTGCAAGGTCCTCATCAAAAGAGTCCATCCGGACATTGACTTGGGCCTCTCGAGTAATAGAAAAGGAAGACTTCCCTGTGGAAAAGTCTCCTTTGGCTCCTAGCTTCTCTCGGCTCTCAGAGGTCTTTCTTGGCGGGGGTGAAGAGCTCTTCTCCTGGACTGCTTTGTAAGCAGTCACTCGGAAATTCTTTTCAGGCACAAATCCCCTGTGCCCACTTTCGCTTCTCTTGGATCCTCCTCGCTCCTCCTTTTTGGATCTCTCTGAAAAGGATTCCTCCTCCAACTCCTCCGTCTTTCTTTGCTTTTCCTTCCCTGGAGGTGCGTACACCAGGCCCTCCCATTTGCCTGACTTCTCCTCCTCCTGGTTTTTGCTTGCACCTGCTATGACTTTCGACATGAATTTGGGTTCATCATCAAACTCAGATTCCTTCCTTCCTTTAGCCTTATCTTTATCTTGATCATCCATCTCCTCCTTGTGGAAGTCAGTCATCTTCTTCTCAAAGTCATCTCGGAGCTTATACCTTTTGGGAGACTGGCTACCCCGAAAAGGCTTCTCAGTATCAGTTTTGGGAGCAAATGAATCAGATTTCATTTTTGTATCACCCAATCCCGCATCAGAGAAGCTCCCTTTCTCTTTCATTTTCTCTTTATCAGTATTTGTTTGTTTCTGTTCCTTATCTTTTCCATTCTCTGTCTTCTGTTCATCTAGATACCTAGTTATGAAAACACAAGGGAGACACACAAGAGACTTAAGCAATCTGATCCAAAATAAAACAGCACCATATGGTCTTAGGTTTTTGACTCTCTAATAAGCATGACTTGTGGATTCCAGTGTTGCCAAAGGTGTCTTGATTACTTTTTTGTTAATTTCTGAAAAACTGCTCTTCACAGGTTTATGAACTTTGCATTTAAAAGATAAATGTTCTGTGGAGTTGTATATTACAAAATCAAGCAAAAAGAAAATAGCAAAGGCAATTTTTAGGATACTAAAAAATAAAAACCTACTTACCTGTAAGCAGTCTAGGAAAAAAAAAATTAAGGTCTTATCCAACCTTCACTCAAGTCACTTAAAATCTGCTTTCAGCAAAGTTAACATAGAATGTTCAACCTTGGACTGTTTTGCTTTTATACAACTCACATTTGGAAATACAAGTCTCAAAAGAGACTTCAAATTTGCTTCAAGTCACCTAGAAGACCTAAGTATGAAATATACTGTGAACACAAATAAAAACAAAATACATGTTAATTGGAGGAGGGGGCAAACTTCATCCCACTCATTCTTATGGAAAAGCAGAGTTCATGCCCAAGTGTTCTAATAAGATTCACAGTCCTGGCAAGGAACAAAACCTGTATTTTAAAGCAGACTTACTGAAGATTGGGAAGTACAGGTTCTGAACACCTCATCTGTACCATTAACGGAAAAAGTCTAATCAAATTACAATTCCATTAATATGGCAAAAAAAACAACCAAAAAAAGAACCAAAGGGACAGCAGGGCATCAAAGAAAAACGCTAATAAGAGAAAAAGGGGGAGGTGGGGGGCAGGAGGGGCACCTGCTTCGTAGGTCCCTCTTGACAACGTGGTCCCATTGCAACTTCCCTGTTATGTCTCTGCCATCCCAATCCATACAACCACACAAAACAAAGACTCATGCTCCCACTCACCGTGTCCCTCAGGGTAGAAAGACAGAAGCACAATTATGTCCTCTCCTAACAGGCAGCCTGCTTGGCTTCTACTGGAACATACACCCACCTTGTGATTTTATAACAAGGTCTTCCTGGACTAAGCCTTGGACTTTCCCATTCTGCCCAGTCTCCTCAACTGGAGGGTGTGAGGGTGCAGCTCTTCACCATGATGGGCTGATGCAGATCGATCATAGGAGATGGTGGATCTTAGAGGGTCTAACAGCTCCAATAGCCATTCATTTTGGTAAAGACCACTTTTTTTTTGATAGCTGACCCACAAATCTCTATTGTTCTCTGGCTTATACTGGTAGAATCCAAGGCAAACTTTAAATGTGAAAACATCATTGTAGAGTAATCTAGAATTTGTGCTGCAATACAAATTCAGGAAGGTAGGAAAACCAGAGTTAAGCTAAAGGTTTCCTTGGATGATGCTTTCAAACTGGCGAAATGCAACTTTAGGAAATGGGAATTACCTCATTACTATTAATCAGAGCTCTAAGGATCACATCACAACTAAACTGCCAGCCAGTGAGATACAGACAGACAGGGGAAAACGAGGTACTTGCCTCTTTGCATAGGCTGCTCCTCCTGGAGCAGCAGCCTCCTCCTTCTGGGATGAGCCGTATGCTGAGCCAGTGGCCGGTGGACTCTTACCCACGGGACTCTTTTTGGATGGGCTCAAGGACCCTGAGCCATGGTCAAACTGACCTTGGTGAGTCCCACCCTGGTACCCAGCACCACTCTGCAGAGTTGAGCCCATCTGGGATGTGCTGGAAAGTGGAGGGCTAGGTTTTGGCACAGGGCTAGGACGAGGTGACCGCCGCCTCACCACCACAGACTGGAGGGGGCTTTTCAGAGCTGGGCTTCGCTCCCGGGGACTCAGCTCAGACACCCCTGAGGCCCGTGATGCAGAACCAGCACTGTATGTGGTGGCGTCTGGCCATGGCTTTGAGCTCTCAGATGCTTTTGGGTCTTGAGAGGTGCCTCCAGAGAATGGCTGCTCCTTGGCCTCATCTCCCTGGTTATCCCCAGCAGCCTGGGACGGCCGGCTATCCTTGGAAGAGGACTTTTTCTCCTTCGCAGACTTGCGCTTAGAAGATTCAACTCGGCTGTGGTTGGAGGAAGAACGAGAGGACGAGGAACGTCTTGACCTGTCAGAGGAAGACTTATCGGAGTTTCTGGAGTGGCTCCTGGACCTTGGTGAAGGGGACCTTCTCTTTGGGGACCGGGATCGGGAACGGCCCCGACGAGGACTGTATGCTTGCCGGTAGTTCTGCCAATTTGAGCGGTAGTTTCCATAGCCTCCTCGGTTATACTGGCCCCATGGATAAAAGCCTCTGTTGCGCCCACGGAAATAATAGGGCCTTCTATAGCCTCTGTTGTGACCTCGGAAATCTCGATTCTGATATACTCTTGGGTGATTTCTCTCTCTGTTATGAGCTGGAGAATATGATCTGGAACGAGACCTAGAACTGAAAGAGGGGCAGGGGAGGGAAGAAAAGTTTGAATTTTTGACAAAGCATTTTTATTCAAGAAAAACCTGCCAACAAAGAGGTAAAGCCTTACTCTTATGTATCATTTATTTTCAAACAAAAGGTACAAACTTAAATAGTTACTCCTACTCTTATGGCCACATTAAGTACAAAAATTTAAAAAATCACTTTAACAAACCAGACACTGAGATGACTCATTAATACTACTGTAGCACATTCTACATGGAGTTACATTTCTACAATGACTGAGTGAATATAAAAATGCTCTTAATGTACTTAACAAACATCATTTTAATATAGTATACTAGTTAGTTTCACAGGCACAGAGGATTTTACAGATAGGTCCCTACGTCACTGGAAGAGAAGAAGAACTGCAAGTTGTACCCAGAGAGGTAAGTCTTCAGGTCCTCTGGCCCCACATGGTTTATTTCCTTTCCCACCCACCTCTGTCTGTACAGGGCTAATTTCTTGACTTCCACTAAGATTTGGGTTTGTGAAATACAGCTGCAACATGTCTAAACCAAAGAACACTTAAATAGGGACTCAGAGAATGCATCAGTTCAAAGCTTAAAAAAATTTCAACTGAAATCAGATCAACAAATCAAACAAATATTGTTGTTGTTTTAAACTGGGAATTTGGAAATGGTCTCAATTCTCTAGAAGGTCAAGTCTCTGTGGCTGAACTACAAGGTCTTCCACAGGTGCCACAAGAGGGCACCATCCGACCATCACACACCCAAACACACAAGATGGCAGCAGAGAGACTGCAGACAGCCCCACACCTGCACATGTCAGGTCAGTGCTCGTCTTCATCCAACAATACAGAACTCTAATTCAGCAAAGGCCCACTTCCAGAACTACAGGGATTCAACAGTCATCTAACTCTGTAAAAATTACATGTTCACTATTAAGTGGACTTTTTGGAGCAGGGAACTGGAAAAGGAGCTTGCTCTGTCCACTCCATGCATCAACCTGATACTGCAGTACCTCCAGGAACTGGGGTGGGATGACATTACATATTTACAAATGCCAGACCTATCGATGACAAGGAGGTCTGTTTTCATTAAAAAGCCAAAAGCTGTACTTGCTGGTCTAAGAATCTACTGGGCTTCTTCAACGCCACTTATTGGGTCAACTATAATATAGAGCATTAACTGGTCACTACTTCTAAGTATTAACATTGCCTAGAAATAAGTAAAATTACTAGAAAACTAAAAAAAAAAAAAAATTCCTTTATATACAGAGAATAAAAACCTTTCAGTTCATAAGCAGGCCTTCTCATATCAGACCTAATTGGAACCATACATTTTTACCTGTTCGCTTATAAGTTTTATAAATAACTCCACTTAGCAATGTGACAGGTTTTAACAACTAAATAAAATGTTATCTTTACAAAGAAACTTAGAAGATAAAATAGGACTGGTTTCCCACTACCCATTGTATTCAGGTTCTTTATCTACCCCAAGAACAAGACCTGGTAAAGATGCAGCAAATTGCTGGCTGTTAATGGTTGCTATTTAAGTATGATTTTCAAAAAAACAAACAAGCAAACAAACTTACCTTTCACACTTTTCACTCGAAAACAGTAATAATACAAGAAAGAAGAAGGGAGAAGCAGATGCAGCTATGAAACTGAATATGACCCGATTTAATGGCTATACTTGAGGTAGGTGATGCACCACCAGCACTAAGGAGGGTTTAATTCATGTGCCCATCCTCACAGGCTACTGCTGCTTCTGTCACCAATTATTAGTGAGGGCCCTGCGGCACACTGCATCCAAAACCCGCAGTCACTGCACAGATGCAGGAACATGAGTCTCTGCAGATTGCAAATGAAGTCATTTAGAAGTCACTTAAAAGGATACAGTCTGTGAAATATAAGGAAACAACCAATTTTCTCCAGTTCTGTAGAACTCAGCAGTTAAGTTAAATTAAAGACATGGTTTCTCAAACTCTCTGGATAGTATACTTTCCTTATAGCAGAGGGGAAACAAAAGAAAAAAATCATGAAACAGATAAGCCAGAAATAAAAACTGAACATCTAGTGGCAAATTTATCTGTTTCTAAAAAACAGAGAAGTCAGACTAGAATTAAATACAAAAACATTTTTCTAGTGAAGATATTCCTCCAAAATAATCTTCCAGGCATTAAGACAGCACAGAGTGGCTCTAAGACCTACCCCAGCACATACTTCCTGCCTAAGATATCTTTCCCTCATTTACCAAATTGATGACCATGGCAAATGATATGTACAATAAGGAGAAGCAATCTGTCCAGAATACCAGTTATCACAAATATTGCAGAGTTAGTTAGCATTTTTCATTTTGATTTATGTCAGTTCAATTCTCTCAGTTTCGGTTGTACAGACTCTTCTTTTTGAACCAATTACTTAGTTTCCATTTATTAGATTAACTTTTAAAATTACCTGTAGGACCAAATGAGCTAAAACTGAAGTTTAAACAGTCCAGATCAAAAGAATCTGGGTGCAAGGTAGAGCTTACTAGCAGTCTCTGCTTAGTCCTATAGCCTTGTTAGCAACTTCCTGAGGTAAATATATTCAGTGAATTTTCCCTCTTTCTTGGGGGGCAGTGGGGGCAGTGTGAGAAAATGGGATGGAATTTTACTTTTAGAGACTCTGACACAATTAGGCAACAGACACTCTAACTAGTACAAAGCTTGAATAAAGTCTGATATAAAAGTATATGCCCAAGAAATATGGGAAAGAAAAACAAAGCTAAGACTGATTACCTTGAAGACATAATGTTATTTTTTTTTTAATGGAGGGTTTCTTTTGAAGGAGAGACCCAGAGTTTAAAACTTCCCACTCTACACTACATGGAAGTCATCACCATGTATGCACACCTACTTTTGTTCAATCTCTACTCTGAAATTAATTTTCAAACAGGCTTCTCACAGATTCCATTTAAGAATTAATTTGTTCTTGTTGGGAAGGTGAGGGTAGGGGGGAATCCTACCAATCTGGAGAAGGGCTCTAGGACACTCATCTAAAATAATCAGCAGGGGCTCCAAGTGGCAAAACAGAACCATGTCCTTGCCTATTGCAACTCTGACAAAAAGAATGATTTTGGTGTTTAAATATTTAAATGATCAATATTTCTCTAACACACATATAGAAACTTACATTTATTAAAAGGCTCTTACCCACTCACAAAATGAAGTTTTAAAGAATGAAAAATTGAACTCATGATACAGCAAAAAAAAAAAAAAGACGCTGGAAGTTTGGCACCCTATTCCAAGACATAGCTGAAATAAGGAAATAAGAAGGTGTAGAAACTAATTAAAGGATATTGGTGATAAATTCAAAAGAAGTATCTGCACATTTAGTCAGGCAAAATGATGCCTGCAATAGTGACTTTTAGGTAGTTTTAAGAAGTGTTTTACTAAATAGATGCAGCTTGTTAGTAAGTGGCATATCAGGTATATATAAGTGACTACTGATTAGTTTTTTTTACTGATTAGTTTTTTAAGGTTTATTTTAGTGGGTTAAAGTTTCTTTTTCTCCCAATGTTGATTGCACTATTACTCTTCTTAGCTATCTTTTCTTTGCTAATGACGCAACTAAACTTTGGCCCAAGCCTCCAAAAATACTTCAGTGAAAAACAATCTGGTACAGAGATTTCAAGCAAGTAGCTTAAAAAAATATGTATCTTTCTTTCAAAGTGGATGAAAAACAGTAACTGCTGGCAGGAAAGAAAAGGAATTAGGCAAACAGCATGGCAATCAAAGTTGATTTATTAGAGTTGTAGTGTTTGAAGAGACCTGGAATATCTTATAGCCCAACACTCTACACCTCAAGCTAATGCCCTACCTCCACTTGACACTCACAGAAACAGTCTAACAAAAGATCTTCAGAGACCCACACTGACAAACCAATGATGATTGCATTATACAGTCATACCCCCTTACCTCAGCCTGCGCTTCCTTGAACGAGAGACAGAGCGACTTCGGGATCGAGACTTTGAAAACGAACGAGAACGAGATCTTGATGCAGATCTTGATCGAGAAGAGCGAGATCCAGACTTAGATTTGTTTGTTTTTGACATCTCTGAAGAAAGGGTCACGTTTCAATTATACCTAAGAATAAAACAAATGAGTGAGCCTCTTTGCAATCCCGAACTTCTGTGAACACTTAAAAACAAACAAAAAAGATGAAATGACTGCTTTAGAGAGGAAGGAGAGGGTGAGATGTATGCAGAGAGTAACATGGAAATTTATAATACCATATGTAAAATAGATAGCCAGTGGGAATCTGCTATATGACTCATGGAGCTCAAACAGGGACTCAGTGATAAATCTAGAAGGGCGGGATGGGGAGGGAGATGGGAAGGAGGTTCAGGAGGGAGGGGACATGGGTGTACCTATGGCTAATTCTTATTGATGTATTGACAGAAAACCAAAAAATTCTGTAAAGCAATTATCATTCAATTACAAAAATAAATTAAAAACAAAACAAAAAAACCCACTCCTTGCCCTTTTACCAAGGAGGATGTCTAAGCAGTACAATTCCAAACATACCATCCCACAGAAGCCAATGAAAAACCTGACTTGTAATTCTCACTGGAGAACACCATGAAACAGACAAAAATGAAGCAAGCTATCGATAATCTGGGGCATGTAATCTTTTCTCAACAAGCAGAGAAGTTTTGCCAACAAAGGTAACTGTTCATACAAGTAATGAGATGCCCTGAGACAGGGTTTTCCCAGTCCTCACAGGAGAAACTCTATGCAATGGCATCTTGATTATAGAGTAGGTGGCACTTCTGACCATTTATCTCCCTACTTCCTGGACCGTGAAGCCATGAGGCATATCCTTAATATTCACATCAAAGGAAAAGGTTTAAAATGTAAGAGACTAGTCTCAAATACTGTAATGCCACAAGAGGATGCAGTACATCATGTAAAATACAGGACATTAATCCATAAACACAGGAATAAAGTAATTTATAAGGAGAAGAACCATTAACTTTCTTTTAGCCTGTCACTACCTTCAAGAGCCAACCTTCTTTCAGGGTCACTTTCCCAAGAAAAAAAACAAAATTGTCTTTTTTTTTCCCCAAAGATCATAAAGCTAGTTAATAGCCAAACCAGGTAAGAACTACAGGACCTAATTCTGTCACGCCTCACTGCTTAACAAAAGATTCTTTTATGTGAAGGGAAAATAATAATTGATGAACATTTCACCCTTCTCAGATTTTCTTGTTATTCAGATCCCAGCTCAAAAGCTCTCTCTCCATAGGCTTGCCGTGGCCACCCACCAATCAAAAGCCATTTTCTAAGGTATAGTCCAATACCTTGTTTTCTTCTTCAGAGCACTCAATCTAGGACTTGAAATTTATTTACTTTGCACTTGTTTACTTTGCTTTCCCACCTGTACCCAAGTAGAATGCAAGCTCCCACTGGCAAAAATCTCTTATTTACTGATGCATCCTCAATGCCCGGAACAGCAAACACTTAAACAATATTTTTATTAACTTATCCTCAAGGAGGGTATCATTACATCCGTTTTTACAGATGAGGATACTGAGCACATAACAGAAAGTAACTAACTTGCCCAAGGCACACAGCTTTAAGTGGCAGAGCTGAGATTTGAACCCAGTTGAGCTGTCTCCAAACCAGTTAACTACCGTTATATTATACAGTCTTGCCAGAGACTAGTGGGATGAATAAATGATCCCAAGTCTCCACTCCTACAGAGTTCACGGTCTGGTAAAGAGCGCAAGACAGAGACAAACTGAAAGACAGTATTTGTTTATAATTACTATATTCAAGTTTTAGATTTGAATTTTAAGAACTTCTGGCAAGGCAAAGAAGTCCAGGAAGCTTCTACAGCTCCAGTTCATAGGGATTATAACCATAATAATCACAAGAGACATAATTTAGAAGAGGACTGAGAAACGGCTAGGAAGCCAAAGATAAAGGATGATGAGTAAGAGAAATGAGGATACCATACCAAAGGCCTACATCTATCTAGATCCTGCCAAAAGGATCAAACTGTTACATGCTCTAGCAAGGGCAAAGATGTTCAGTTTGGAGCCAATTTTCAGACTTTAAAAGAAAAGGGAGGGAACCCCCTGGTGCTCCAGTGATTAGGACTCTCTACTTTCACTGCTAAGAGTGCAGGTTCAATCACTGGTCAAGGAACTAAGATCCTGCAAGCCCTGCTACGTGGCCAAAAACAAAAATTAAAAAAAGAAAGAAAAAAGGAAATGGGGGAACAAGTTAGTAAAACAGGAAATACTCATTTCCACTCCCAGACATTGAAAAACTAAGACATTTTCATTAACAGGAAGAGAAAGCTGTCACTTAAATACAAATAGAGCCAAATTTAACAGTTTTATATATATTAAACTTACTAGAGTTGACAAGTATATTCAAGAGTCACTTACTGTGACACCACCCTCACTTTCAGAACTCCTTTAATGTGAGCTGAAATTAAAACACCACTATCCCTGAGAGTTAAGAGGAATTAACTCTGGATGATACAAAACCAGAGCTGGAAATAGATTAAATGAATACCTTAACTCATTCAGGAGAACTCTTGAAAGTGAACAAACAATGATAAATTAAAGCAGACTTGGTCTTTGCCTCCATGGAACTTATAATCTAGAGTTGCAGATAGACAATCAACAAGTGAGCAAGCAAAAACGTAATTCCGGTAAGTACTAGGAAGATGGCAAAAAAAAAAAGCATAAATATGGGCAAATTTATAAAGTGTGGTAGCAAGAGACTCGGGTTCAACCCCTGGGTCAGGAAGATCCCCTAGAGTAGGATATGGCAACCTACCCCAGTATTCTTGCCTGGAAAATTTCATGGACAGAGGAGTTTGGCGGGCTACAGTCTATGGGGTCACAGAGAGTCTAATCTAACTGAGCATACATGCGCAGAGTGACTTATTTATGTAGGACAGTCCAGAGATGGCATTTAAGCTGTCACCTGAAGACTATGAAAAAGCAACTCACATAAAAAAGGGAAAGGTCCAAAAGATTGAGAAGTCTTTTCTCTTGATATACATAAACATATATAAAACAAATATTTTAGTGTAAGGCAGGGACAACCATATCTAAAGTTATCTGATCAAATTACTAAAATTCATTCAAAACAACTCAGTTTTATTTTGAAGACTTTTTAAATGTCACTGCCATTACACATAGCTTCTCCCATTTCTAACATTGCTTCCATGTCTATGCTCTAAAAATATTATGGAGAGTGAGACAGACAAATAACACCTTGGAAAATAACTTAGCACCTTTTACATGTTACAAGCATCTAGCATTTGGTTTCTGTTCAAATTAAAACTTCTTCCAAAGGAGATTTTGTTTCTTCAGCAATGCCTACTCTTCTTTAACATGCTGTTTCATTTAGAATAAGACAGCCATGTTCCTACACCAGCAACATAAAAGAATCCAACTACTGAACACACGCTAGCAGGCAGAAACACAGAACACAGTTCCTAAACTCCTAAGTTAAGGGCTGGTATGATCCAAATATCCTCGAACGTTCCAACCAAGATCCTTCAGATGACGAGGTTCCCTATCCGCATCATCACCCTATTTGCCACTGAATCAATTCCAGTTTGTTCTCCTCCACTGGGATACTGAAAACCATTTAGACACTATTAATGCATCTAAGATTGCTCATTCCGGCAGCCACACCACCTGCTGATTCAGAGTGAGATGAGTCACTAAGGCCCTCGAGTCCTTTCTCATAAACCCTCCTCAGCTGCAAAATGTCCTCCTCCTCCATCTTGTACTGACACTGCTGTTGTTCTATGCCCCCCTCTTTTTAATTTAAAACCCAGGTGCAGAATTCAAACAGCCTTCTGAAATCATTTCAGATACAATCCTGTCACTTGGAGCAAGGGTTTATCTTTTAAACTGTTTTGCAGAGCCACCTGAGAGACAGTTTCCAGACCCATCACTTTTTTTTTCCCCATCACTCTTTTTGAAACACAAGCATTCACCACCAAACCACTTGTCTTTGGAAGAACAGATACATTTTACTTAAAGCAAAAGTCTTAAGGTATATAATTACATGGCTTCTATATCATTAAAAACAGATTCTGAGACTTCCCTAGTGGTCCAGTGGATAAGATTCCATGCTCACAATGCACGGGACCTGGGTTTGATCCCTAGGTCAGAGAACTACATTTCATATGCCGCAACTAAGACCCAGCAATGCCAAATAAATAAGTTTTTTAAAAAATGCAGATTCTATTTTTCACCTCCAAGCAAAAAGAGTAATATTGACAGCAAGGGCCAAAGAAAGCATCTCTACATTAAAGACTCTCAAAGATAAGAAAGAATTCAATTATTCCTTCCCCCTCCTCACGCTGGATTGTTAGGTTTCTTCTTAAGTGTCCCTAGTGACTATGCCAGCCCAGCATTGTGCTTGGCACATGGTAGACGTCTGCTGAATTCACCAGAAGGAACATCCTGGGAGTATTTACTGTTTGCCCCATGTTTGGAACACGGTGGATACGTTTCACTGGGCAGGAGACCGAGTTCCTAATACTAAGTAATGCCAAATATAGCCTCTCAACAGGCCACCCCAGAGCTTCAACCTTTGCAGCCCTAAACGGTCAAGCTACATATAAACCATGCAACTAGTCTTCAATCCATAAATAATAGGTTTATATTCCAAAAGATCCTTCTCAGAAAAGATTTAACTGCTTAATTTTTTTCACAGAAAGATTTACTACTAATCAAGCAAATAAAAATGGAAAGCAAACATACTATAACCTGAAAACAAAACAAGAACATAAAACAGACCTACAGCCTTCCAAGTATGTAAAAACAACTCAGAACTAAGTCCTTTAAAGCTCTCTGAACCCATGAAAGGATGCAGGAATTGTGTTGGGCCAGAGAACTAATGTACACTGTTAACAGTGTGCTCTCTGAGTATCTGTTTTCAATGACTCCACTGCGTACTTAATGTATGTACAGGCCTTTGCTGGGCAAACCACTTTTTTCCGTTCTCTCATTTCCATTAATATCAAACTTACTACCTCATAGGATATTCCATTTCCTCAAGAATCTTGTGTACCTTAAAAAGCATATTCACAGCATTTCTCTATCACTTCAGTATCCACATTACAACCAATCTAAAATCAAACAAAGTACTGGTATTCTGATAAACACCAACCTCTTCTAGCACCACCTGCTTTCCCTGCAGCAATTAAGCACACACAGTTGCCTCTCGTTTTAAGTAATGAGAATATATTAGTATCATGAAACCTACATTACTAATTCTCACTCAAAGGACTCACAACTAACTCAAGAAAAGAGTGTTACAAAGGAACATTTATTTTAATCTGCTTAATTTAGGTTACAGGACACAAACAAGATCTAAGCCTAGAGAATTTCAGGAAAGGATCAATAAGCACCACCCTCTAAAAGTAAACTAACAGTCAAAACAATGGATAAAAACAATCACCTATGGAAATCTCTCCAAGAAATAGCTTTCCAAATAGAAATGCAAAAATCTTGGCATAAGACCTAGCATCCCTTTAAGGTAAGTCCCTAATTTAAGATGTAAAACTCCGTAAGATACACACTATGACTTGGGTTTATAAAAAAACAAGTTTTTAGTAATGAACGAATAGGGATGGGAAATTGAAACATGGGAATCTGCATCTTCTTGTAGGTCTGAGAAAGAAAAGGCTATGCTTTAATAACCCATACCAAACATAAATACATTTGTTTAGGCCAAGCCATGCAGCTCATGGGATCTTAGTTCCCCAACTAGGGATTGAACCTGGGCCCTCAGCAGAGGCAGTGCATAGTCCTAACCACTGGACCGCCAGGGAAGTCCCCATAGTAATAATTTCAAGAAAAAATATTTATCTAAAAGTTGGGGGACTACAGAGGTCAAACCTAGAAGCTAGCATACCGTCTAGAGACCAACAGAGACTTTTGTCCTGCTCTGTCTGAGGCAGGCTGGGGGTGCCTATGTGAGTGCTCAATCGCTCAGTCACGTCCGACTCTTTAGACCTGTAGCCCACCAGGCCCTCTGTCCAGGGGATTATCCAGGCAAGAACACTGCAGTGGACTGCCATTTCCTTCTTCAAGGGGATCTTCTTGATCCAGGGATCGAATCCTCATCTCCTGCATTGGCAGGCAGATCCTTTATCACTAAGGCACCCAGGAAGCCGCCAGATTGGGGGCAGGGGTGTGACATTTATTTGTATCTAGCAATTTAAGGTTTCCAGGATACCTGTGTGACAATAGGGGGAAGTATTTTATACTGGAATTATCCTGAACAAATGGGACTCATCACTTACTTAAGCAGGACAATTCAGCTACCCTGATTTGATGGACTTACTATTCAGGACTGTCTAGCTTCTCTATTTGGAGTATGTTCATCAAAGATCCTTCTAACTTGAAGTTTGGTCTCTGGATGGACCTGCCTAACAGAAAACACCCTAGGCAAATACTGGCTTTCCTAATAAATACATACCATCTGAAATTGATTCCCTGGCACTTTATCAATAACACGTGTGCCAAACAAAGAGCTATGAACCTTCAGCATTATCTCACTTTGCGACCCCATGGATTGTAGCCTACCAGGCTTCTCAGTACATGGAATTTTCCAGGCAAGAGTACTGGAGTGGGTTGCCATTTCCTTCTCCAGGCTCCCAAAGTGCTACAGCTAGTTAAGTCCAAAATTCAAACACATATCTTCCCAACATTGTGCTAGTGATTCACCATTACCACACAGGCTACCCCCATGTTGTACTCCATCTATCAGCTTCTTGTCAATCTGATCAGCTTAAAAATAACAAAACAAAACTGTTTCTGAAGCAGAATTATCTCTTAAAATATTTGGTTCACAAACCAGCAAAACTGAAATGCTTAACTAAAGCAGCCAACAGTTCTCTTTCCCCACCCCTATCTGCTAACTCACATGCAAAAAATAGAAACAGGCTCTGCCTGAAACATGTCTGCCCAAGATAGCAGAAATGTTTCTGCTATGGATGATTTTAGAAAGTCCAAACTAGGAAAGCCACAGCCAGCTGTAGAGAACAAAGAGCTTCATGTAACAAGAGACTAATAATAAGAAACATATTCCAAAGCAGCTATACCATTTTATTTCCCCAACAGCAGTGTATGAGGGTTCCAATCTCTCTCAATCTCCAACACTTACTGTCTTTTTATTATTGAGCTATAATTTATATATTTATATATATATAATTATATATATATATATAATTTATATATTGAGCTTCATAAATGATGGATGCATGCATGCATGCTAAGTTGCTTCAGTAGAGTCCAACTCTGTGTGACCCTATGGACTGTAGCCTGCGAGGCTCCTCTGTCCATGGGATTCTCTAGGCAAGAATAATGGAATGGGTTGCCATGCCCTCCTCCAGGGGATTTTCCCAACCCAGGGATCAAACCTGCATCTTTTACATCTCCTGCATTGGCAGGCAAGTTCTTTACCATTAACGCCACCTGGGAATCCCAAATTATAGAAACAGGTATATTAGACATATACTTTGCAAAAAGTTTCTCCCAATTTGTAGGTTGTCCTTCCATTTTCTTGACACAGACCTTTACAGAAAAGAGCTTTTGTTTGGTTTTCTCTAAAGTCCAATTTATCTCATTTGTCCTTTTGTTCCTTATGCTTTTGGTGTCATATTTAAGAATGTTGCCCAAGGTCACAAAGATCTATTCCTAGGTTTTCTTCAAAGAATTTTATAGTTTTAGCTCTTCCATTTAAGTCCATAATCCATTATGATTTAAATTTTATGTTACAGTGTGAGGTAAGGATCCCATTTCACTTTTTTGCATATGGATATCCAAATTTCTTAGTACTATTTGTTGAAGAGACTAGTCTTATCCTACTGAAATGTACTGGCCATCTTTGTCAAAAATCAATTCACCATAAATGTGAGGGTTTATTTATTTTTTTTTTTGAGGGTTTATTTCTGTACCTTCAATTTTATTCCATTGACCCGTATGTCAATCCTTATGCCAGTCTTGATTAATGTAGCTTTGTGGATATTCTGAAATCAGAAAAGTGCAGGTTTTCCAACCTCCTCCTGCTCAGAGAATTTTGGCTATTCTGAGTCCCCTACACTTTCAGATAAATTTTAGCATCAGCACATCAATTTTTGCACACAAAAAAGAAAAAAAACCAAACAGCTGAGATTTTGTCAAAGATTGTTTTGAATCTGTAGATCAGTTTGGAGAGAACTGTCATCTTCACAACATTAAGTCTTCCAACTTGTGAACGCGGGATATCTTTCCACAGGGTTTATAGTTTTTTTCAGAGTACAAATTTTGTGCTCATTTTGTTAAATTAATCCCTCAGAATTTTACTCTTTTTGATGCTATTGGAAATGAACTGTTTTTTTATTTCATTCTGATTGTTCATTGCTGTGTGTGCTTAGTCACTCAGTCGTGTCCAACTCTTTATGACCTCATGAACTGTAGCCCGCCAGGCTTCTTTATCCATGGGGATTCTCCAGGCAAGAATCCTGGAATGGGTTACCATGCCCTCATCCAGGGAATCTTCCCAACCCAGGGATCGAACCCAGATCTCTCTCATTGCGGGTGCATACTTTACCATCTGAGCCACTAGAGAAGCAGTCGTTAGTGTATAGAAATACAATTCATTTTTGTATACTCATCTTATATCCTTTAACATTACTGAATTCATATATTAATTCTACTAGTTTTCAATGGATTCCTTAAGATTTTCTACATAAGATCATATCATCTGCAAAAGAGATAGTTTTACTTCTTCCCCGGCTGAGTTAGAGGACTTTTATTTCATTTTAATGCCTAACTGCCCTGGTTAGAACTTCTGGTACAATGCTGAACAGAAAAGAAGAAAGTGGACATCCTTCTCTTGTTCCTGAACCTGGGGCAAAAACACTGTCTTCTTTTCACCTTTAAGTACAATGATACCTGTAGGTTTTTCTCACAGATGTCTACTATTAGATTGAGGAAGTTCCTTTTATTCCTAGTTGGTTAAATACTTTTATTATGAAAAACTGTTGGATTTTTTTTTTCATGTTTGTACTGTATTTATTGAGATGATCAAGTGGTTTGGGTCCTTTATGCTACTGTATTACACTGATTTTCAACAGTTACCACCTAACACCTGCTTTTACAATCGGTCTTAAAATTAGTCTTTTTCCCTATTTACGGATCTCTAACGTAACCCTAATAGAATGGACTGACCCCACATGGGCCTCCACTCCCTGTCCCTTGCCCTAGGAACTACCATCTCTGCTCTCGCTAGAGGACAGCACTTTTCCAAATAGATGGCTCTACATTTGGTACTGCTGCTAACCAATTAAGCTTAACAATTCAGGATATCAAACCGAAGAGGCTACAAAATTAACCGGTCAGCGATTAGGTCTGATTCGTTCTCCCTTTCATGCACAGCCCTTGGCCACGGAGTGGACACTCAGTGTGTGCTCATGAACAGGCCTGTTTCACACTTCCTCCTCCTTCTCCACTCTCTTTATCACACAAGCAGGAATAATAAAAGATCAGTTCACCAAATATTAACAATCCAATCCAAGGATAAAATTAAGTATGTACCATAGTCCTAATAACTACTGCTAAACTAGAAGTTGAGCTTATTCGTATCCCTTCTCTATCTTCCTCAAAGGCAGAGAAGGTCACACTGATCTCAGTCTTTAGCAGACATTCACATTTCAATTAGCAGTGCCAGGTCAGAGTGAAACTCCGCCGCCAGCAAGTCCAGTCAAGACAGTCCTGCTCTCAACAGTCACTAAAGGCAAGATGTAGAAAATTCTTGAACAAACTGGCTAAAATTAAAAAAAGACAGATCCAAAAATCAGCCAAGAAAGAAACTCACAGCTCATAAAGGGTTGTAGGCAAAGGACTGGGCCTGACTGTGTGCTCTGTGTGCCTCTGGATAGATGCAGGAAAGCAGAGCTCAGGTGACATATCAAATGTGTTTACTATTTTATGCTCTCCTCTGGAGATTATCCTCTCCTGAGTAAAAGTGGGAAAGAGAATCAAGAGCAGCTATGGGTATCTCTAAGGTAACACTTTCCCAAGACTTCACACCCCACTCCCAATATCCCTGAAGAAATCTAAGTTCAGAGACCCCTTCCTGACATTTACTCTATTAAGCAGCTCTCTTGAATTATTAAATAAACCCACAAATATAATACTAATTTCAATTCTGAGGTCTTAAAATTTATAGAGGCAAATATCCACATGTGCATTGAGCACCTTTCTAAAAGGAGAGAAGGATCCTTTGGGGAGAAGGGCAGTTTTATTGCTGAAAACAATTTAACGATATAATAAAAGATTTACCTTCACCTATATTACAAAATCAAAGTTATTCTGGAGTTCAGTACTAAAATTCTTTAACTTTTTTACATTATACTCTACGTAATTTGGTAGAACATGTTTTTTAAATGTGTTAACATGTAGGTGAGTGAAAGTCACTCAGTCGTGTTCAACTCTTTGCGACCCCACGGAATTCTCCATGGAATTCTCCAGGCCAGAATACTGGAGTGGGTAGCCCTTTCCTTCTCCAGGGGATCTTCCCAACCCAGGGATCAAACCCAGGCCTCCGGCATTGCAGGCGGATTCTTTACCAGCTGAGCCACAAGGGAAGCCTCAATGTGTAGGTACAGATATACACATAAAACATATCTACATAAGCACATGGAGCAAACTATTAACAGTGGTTACCTCTGTGGAACAGAAAGGAAGACATGAAGAGGAAGGGGGCAGGAAAAGGGAAAGACATGAAATGGAGCAGACAGGATGGGAGCATGTGCTCTTATTTTACATATACATTTTTTTAGCTAGTGAATTTACAGGTGACTTCCCCCTACCAGTCTTTTTTTTAAAAATTGTTAATAACATTCATAGAGTTAATGGCGTTGATTCTCTTAATGTGGAATCAAACATCTACCTACTTTCTTCAGAGATATTTAAAAAATCCAGACAAGTAATTTCCACATAACTCTAAATAAATAAAACTGCACTTTAGCTATTCAAAGTCCATTCTGAGGAAAACTTTATTACAGTGGAATATTTTTCCTCTTTTACTACTTAAAAGAAGGCTAAGGCAGGCCAGCCGAATAGCCAACTGGGCTCTATTTTTTTCTTTAGTATTTTTATTATGGAGGTATTGAATCAAACATACACAAAAGTAGAAAAAAATAGTGTAAGGAACCCAAATGCATCCATCATCCAGTTTTAAAAAAATTATCAACTCTTCGCAGGTGGGCTCAATTCATGATCAAAATCCTAATTAGTCTAAGTGGATATAGCCAGTCTCTGCAGCTATTTCCCCAAGTATATGAGCTCACTCACTCATTCACTCACTCAGCATCAGACTCTGCGACCCCATGGACTATAGCCCACCAGGCTCCTCTGTCCATGGGATTATTCCAGTAAGAATACTAGAGTGGGTTGACATTTTCTCCTCCAAGGAGTCTTCCCAACCCAGGAATCGAAACCTCGTATCCTGCATTGCCAAGCGGATTCTGTACCAATAAGCCACCAGGGAAGCCCCTATTTCCCCATACCTTTTCCGTTAAAAAAAAGAGAGAGAATCCTTCCATTAAGAAATCCAGCCATGTGGGAGTTCCCTGATGGTCTAGCGTTAGGATTTGCCACTTTCACTGTGGAGGCCTGGGTTCAGTCTCTGGTCATGGAACAGAGAATCTGCAAGTCTGCATGGCAGGAGGGAAAAAAAAACCCAGGCATGCAATGAGAGGACCCAAATGGTGCATATCTATATGCAGCTCCCTGTGTGCTCTGAAAATAAGTCTAAAAAGGGGATCTTTTATATCAGCAAAACAATGACTCGGATTTCAGTTCAAACACATTTAAAGTAAACTGCCAAGTGCAATCTTAAACTGCCTCCTAATTACACGACACGAGTAGTCCAAAATACTGTGGGTGGGTTGTTTCATCAACTTGTTTTAAGAAGTGGGACTACCTCATAAGTGAGCAATTATGATGAGAAAAAGAAAATATACATGAATAAACTACATTTTTGGGTTAGCAAGGCAAAAAAGCTAAAGCTTCTAATTCTGCAGAGTCCAAAATTCACATAAAAATTGTCAGCTCACTTCAACTGTTTATTTGGCAGTTGGAAAAATTACACGGTAATTTTTTTACCAATGTGCTTTTATCCTAGCCTTACTATCAACTTCCCTGAAAATAACCCTTCATTAATAAGAGCATATATTTTAGTTTACTTATGCTAACAATGGACCTGTTTACAAAACAAATTCTCAACTGTTCTTCTTAATGGCTGTTGTCAGGCTGGAAAGAATTCAAAGGAGAAACCAGCTCTGGAAAACTTCACAGGAACAATTCAGCACAGGGACCCCTTTGTGTTCACAAACTGGAGGGTTAAGGGACAGCCAGGAAAGCATATACCCTCAGAGAAACAGTATCTGGCCTTTGGTTCTTATGACAGGTAACTGCAGCAAAAGGCCCAACTCTGTTGTGTGTTTTCACTACTTAAAAAAAAAAAAAATTTAATTAATTTATGTTAGTTATCCATGGACACAGGGATAATTTTTAAAGTGAAAATTAGAAAAATTTCCTTAATGCTTAAGACGCATTAAGAAAGCTTCCCTAAGGGTAAGCTCTGAAGTAGTTTAAAAGTGTACCAATTAAGGAATGCAAAGCCTGACATAAAGATACACATGGATAATTTATCAAGAATACTGCCAATGTGGGAAGTTCTAGCCAGGTGGATTAGCCAGTTCTTATTCACAAAGGTTCAATTCCAAGTCCTCCAAAAGTCAATCTCTATCCCTCCTTTTCCAGACCTAATTTCTCCAGACAGCAAACAGGAGCACGGCATTATTTAATCGCTTAGAAAATTCATAATAAACTGCACAGCAAAACAGAAAAAATATGATGAGGACTTTTGGCCATCTCTTCCAACTTGAGAAGAAGAAGTAATCCCTTTCCAACAGTATAGCTACTTACACTGGATGCTTTGGCCTGCCAAATGCCAAAAAGACCTCTTTTGACAGAGTTCTTTCCAAAAGCCACCAGAAATCTGTGTTCTGTGGGTGGGTGGGACTGCGGGCTCCTGTCTGACCAGTACAGAGCCCGTCCTACCTCAGAGACAAGTTTTCTTGACATCTCTCCTTTTGAGCCCAAGCATCAGTCATCAATAAATACCACATGTTGCTCTAGCCTATTTGGCTGTTGCAAACTGCATTCTTCCCTCTCTTTCACCCCAAAAATATCAAGATCCTGATCAAGGCAGAATTGATCTTCACTGCCACTGGTGAGCAATGAAAAGCTAAAATAAATAAATAATGGGCAAGTGTTCAGGCACATTAAATGGAGAAATTTACCAAGACTCAACTCAACGCTTCATCAATAAAATGAAGATTTGGAACAGCTCTACCACTGACAAAAAAAATTCATATGTTTGCACAAAGTGAGCAGAACATTCCTCATCCTGACTTTAGCCATCCTAAAAAATGGAATTAAGTGGTGAGGGTTGAACTTTTTGCTTTCAGAAAAAAAAAAAGAGAATGATCCCTCCACTTCCGTCCCATCACCTCTGAAATTTACTACAGAAGAAATCATTTACGATTCGTAAGATATTTTACCATTTTAGAAAAACTAGTCCATCTGTCTGAAAATAGCTGACCAGGGACTTGGCTACTTACCTTCTGACTGTACTTCAACTATCACTTGCAAGGGGGCAATCCACCTACATACACCAAATTCAGGCAGCACCACAATCTCACTTGGGAAAAAGGAGTTTCCAGAGTGAGTCAGGACTCTGCAACAGGTTCCTGTCAGGCCGAGGGATACTGCCACTAGCTTCTTTCCATCACAGAGCCAGTAAGAGGTCACATTTCCCTCCAGCTCTTCAGAGACTGAATTAAGTTTCTCAGTTCCAAAGACTTGGCAAACTCCACCCATTCCATCTTCCACTTTTTAAAGAAACAGGACCACACTACTTCTCAATAACTTAGAAAGGTAAGAAAAATGCAGTGAGAACGGTATTTTCCATATCGCACAGAATACAGCATGCTATTAATTATTTCAGGCCTGATTTCCACTCAGGAATGAGTTTCATAAATGTTTTTCTTAACACCAGAGAAAATACTGAAAAATTCAAGATCAGAATGACAAACCTTTACAGGGAAACCCCTTTATTCATTCAATCAAACTGCTGTTTCTCTCCCAATGAGAAATAAAAACATATGAAGATCTTAAGATCACTGGGATATTATATAATATTCACAGAAGGTAACATAATCAATCAATGCTGGAAAATTCTGAAAACTACACACAAGTAATAAACATAGGTCTTAACCACCAATTTGAAAAAAAACTAGTAAAAGAAATTGTATGCAAACAATTTTATACATCGATTTCTTCTATTATAAGTATGCCTCCTAGAAGGAGTAAGAAGTATGCAGGGGGTAAATTCAACTGTGTTTGCCTGTACTCTGTTTTAAATATATGGTTTATCTAAGAAAACGACACAAAAGGAAGTGACCTGGAATAAAAGAGGCATTCTGGGGGACTTTAGGAAAGTAACCATCTGTACAGATTTCAGTTCATTCATTTGTTAGATGTGGTGAATACTGAACACACAGCCTAACTTCTGAAGTTTCAGGCTGTAGACTGGGCTTCACAAGCATGAACAGGACACTACACCAAGTGCTGACTACTGGAAAGGTGAAAACACAAGCCTGTCACAATTTTTAAAATTGTTCTGCTTTCTCACTAAGACAGGTTTCACAATCTCTGTATTTTATAGTTACTTTGTTAAGATTAGTGTGCGTATCATTTTCAAAAAAATACTCGTCCTTGAAGTTTTCTTATGTGTTCCAAACAGGGCTTACAGTTTAATTAATAATAGGGTATCAATACTGGTTCATTAACTGTGACAAACGTATCATATTAACATAAAATGTTAATAATAGAGGAAATTGGGTATAGGAAATACAGAGACTATTACTGTTTCCCTAACCCTATATATCTTTTTTAATATATGTTGAAGTCCTAACACCAAGTACCCGGACCTCATTTGAAGACAGGGTCTTTACAGAGATATGACTGGTGTCCTTATAAAAAAGGAGAAATCTGGACATAGAGATATGCAGAGAAGATGCTATGAAGAGATACAGGGAGAAGATGGCCATCTACCAGCCGAAGAGAGACACCTGGAAGAGATCCTTCCCTCCCAGGTCTCAGAAGGAACGAATCCTGCCAAGCTCTTGATTTCTGACTTCTAGCCTCCAGATCTGTGGGACGATATATTGCTGTTGTCTAAGCCACTCAGTCTGTGCTACTTTATATGGCAGCCCTAGCAAACCAATACATGAATTTTGTACAATTCTTGCAATTTCCTGTTAATCTTAAACTATTCTCAAACAAAAAGTTTATTAAAAACAAAAGACAAGAGTTCCCGCGGAGACGTGAGCCGAGCTGAAGGGTGCGCATGCTCCGCAGAGGCCCGCACGGGGCCTGAGTAAACCCTGATAGAGCCATCGCAAGGCGGGGTTATTGCTGGAATGATGGTGGTTTGGGGAACTCTTTTTCTGGTGAGGCGCTGAAGTGGGAAGACATGTAGGATCATAGTTCCCCGACTAGGGATGGAACAGGGGATAAGAATCCACCTGCCAATGCAGGAAGTGGGTTTGACTTCTGGTCTGAGAAGATCCCACATGCCACGGAGCAACTATGCCCACGCGCCACAACTACTGAGCCCACGCTCCAGGGCCCGTGAGCCACGACTGCTGAGCCCAGACACCTTAGAGCCTGCACACTGCAGCTACTGAAGCCTGAGCCCCTGGAGCCTGTGCTCTGCAATAAGACATCACCACAGTGAAAAACCCACGCACCACAGTGAAGAGCAGCCCCTGCCCACCACAACCAGAGAAAGCCCACGCGAAGCCATGAAGACCCAGTGCAGCCAAAAATAAAAAATAATTTTTTAAGAAAAGACAAAGGCAGTGGTATCCACATCTCACAATTTTAAGAGGATCAAAGCAGACAAGTAATTGGGAAATCCCTGCTCAATGGAAAAAGAATCCATTATCTCAATACACAGTAAGCAAACAGCTAGGACTAGAATCCAGGTTTCATTCAGTGTTTTCCATAACATGCTATTCCAAGATAGGGATATAAAGGTGGTAAAAGTGAGGGACTATGCTGAAATAGATTATCAATCTAAGTATCATGTCCCAAATGAACAGAACCCAACAGAGTCACTTTATAATACTGGGCTAGGTTCTGCAGTAAGTAGTGGCTTTGGCACCAAAAAAATTAACTGGGTTCAAATTTGTGGGCTCCACCTATTAGCTGGACAAGATACTTACTCTCCTCATCTTCCAAATGTGGCCTACACCTCATAAGACTGCCACAGGAATTAAGAAGTATACAAAAAGTGTAAATTGCCTGGAATTCAACAAGTGACTTCACACCTTGCTATGTTCAGCTGCAACCCTAGACTGGTGACAGGGAGATACTTAGAAACGTCTCTAAGAGAAAATAGATTTCACCACTGATTCTACTTTCCTGCTAATATATTAGTAAGCAATCAGGTATCTTCCTACACAAAACAATAAAGTGTTTTATACTGGCTAAACTGGCACGTGTTGCACTGAAGAGGTTCAGAGAAGCAAGAAAAGGTCAAATTTTAAGGTCCTGACCTTTGAAGAATAAAGCCCTTTGCTGATGAACAGTAGCAGGGAAAAATCGATAGCAAACTGAGGGGCCATTCATTTGGAACTTACCTCAACGGACCCAGTGTACATGACTTGTGATATCTTCTAAAATTTGCTCAATGGGTATCTATTAGGCTCAGGACCATCTATGCAACTAACCCTTCATCATTAGAGAAACAGAATGAAAAGCACAGTCAGCAACTTAAATATTATCTTTGACTGACCCCAGAGGCTCCTCTCCTAAATCCCGAGGGGAGGGTGACAGCAATTTTTGTTCTTATTTCAAATGTGTTATCACTGGGGAACACAACATTCCTATTTTTTAGAGGAACCCTCAGCTTTTCTAACTTAATAAAGACACTACAGGCTATGTTAACTAATCACCTATGGCCTCCTTCTGGTTCTCATTATGATAAACCTTCTTAAAAACTAAGTTAAAACAGCCAATCATAATACAACTATTTTTTTTAATGAAATTATTAAGACCTTGGGCTTCCTCCAATCAAAAAAAAAAAGAAGAAAAAAAGACAACGACCTTGGACTGAATCAGTGGTACACATTGCAATCAGAGCTTTTAAAAAAGTCCATCTATCATTCCAATACCAAAGAAGAGCAATGCCAAAAAACGTTCAAACTACTACACAACTGTGCTCAGTTCACATGCTAGCAAGGTAATGCTCAAAATTCTTCAAGCCAGGCTTCAACAGTACATGAACCGTGAACTTCTGGATATACAAGCTGGGTTTAGAAAAGGCAGAGGAACCAGAGATCAAACTGCCAACATCCACTGGATCACAGAAAAAACAAGGGAATTCCAGAAAAAACATCTGCTTCACTGACTACGCTAAAGCCTTTGACTGTGTGGATCACAACAAACTGTGGAAAATTCTTTAAGAGAAGGGAATACCAGACCATCTTACGTGCCTCCTGTGAAACCTGTATGCAGGTCAAGAAACAGTTACAACCAGACATGGAACAATAGACTGGTTCCAAACTGTAAAGGAGTACATCAAGGCTATATACTGTCACTCTGCTTATTTAACGTCTATGCAGGGTACATCATGTGAAATGCTGGGCTGGATGAATCACAAGCTGGAATCAAGACTGCCAAGAGAAATAACCTCAAATATGCAGATGATACTACTCTAATGGCAGAAAGTGAAGAGGAACTCAAGAGCCTCTTGATGAGGGTGAAAGAGGAGAGAGAAAAACCTGGCTTAAAATTCAACATTCAAAAAACTAAGATCATGGGATCCGGCCCCATCACTTCATGGCCCCATCACTTCATGGCAAATAGACAGGTAAACAGTGACAGATTTTACCTTCTTGGGCTCCAAAATCACTGCAGATTGGTGACTGCAGTCATGAAATTAAAAGACACTTGCTCCTTGGAAAAAAGCTATGTTAAAATGCAGAGACACGGGTGTGGAGCTGGGGGGTTGCATAAAGAAAAAAAAAAAAATGCAGAGACACCACTTTGCTGACAAAGGTCTGTATGGTCAAAGCTATGGTTTTTCCAGGAGTCATGTACTGATGTGAAGTTGAACCATAAAGAAGGCTGAGCATCGAAGAACTGATGCTTTTGAATTGTGGTGTTGGAGAAGACTCTTGAGTGCAAGGGGATCAAACCAGTCAATTCAAAAGGAAATTAAGCCTGAATATTCATTGGAAGGACTGATGCTGAAGCTCCAATACTTTGGCCACCTGATGTGAAGAGCTCACTCATTGGAAAAGACCCTGATGCTAGGAAAGATTGAAGGCGAGAGAGAGAAAGGGACGAGAGAGGATGAGATGGTTGGATGGCATCACTGACTCAATGGACATGAGTTTGAGCAAATTCAGGGAGACAGTGAAGGACAGAGAAGCCTGGCGTGCTGCAGTCCAGGGGGTCACAAGGAGTCAGACACGACTTAGGAATTGAACAACAATGATCTATCAAGATACTTTCAGGAAACTGAGAAAGGAATTCTAAACCACTGACTTATGTACACACTTTACAGATTCCAAGGATTAGATCTCTGGTCTCTCTTCATCAAGTAATCATCCCACCATCAGTACATAGACAGCTGCTACTTACACAGAGTTCTACATAAAGCTTGTTCTACATTAAGTAGGTCTGTTTACAACTCTCTTAGGAGATAAGCTGTTTAGTACTGTTTATAGAGATATCTTTACAGGATCAAATATCTTCCCAAACAAGTTCATCACACAGAGATTGAGAGAGGGGAAAATATATGTTTTAATTTATCTCCTTATATGTTACAACTACACTGCTTTGAATCATGAACATCGCAGGGTCACCTCAGTAACTACACCATGCCAATCTACCCCTCCTGCAGAAGGAGGAGCCCTGAGAGTTGCAGAGGCCCATACATGCGGCTGAAGTGTGCCGGCCTGAGCCGGGATGCGGTGCAGGTATAAAACACAGGACCTCAAAGACCTGGTACAAAACTCAGAATGCACAACGTCTCATTCATCATTTTTATATTAATTATACGCTGAAATGAGAATGTTTTGGATATATTAAATTATATAAAACATACTATTAATTTCATCTGCTGCTTTGTATTTACTACCTTAATGTGGCTGCTAGGAAATTTGATATTACGTATATGGCTCACAATGGACTTCTCTTGGATGGTACTGTCCCAAAGAACAATGATTATGTCTCTTCAAATGCTCAAGTTCTGAACCTTATTCAGTATTAGTCACTTTTAAATTCATCATTTATTTTTGTTGTTTCTAGTCTTCATTCACTTCATTCATTCCTCACTTTCCTGTTGACGGAAAACCTGATGTCTGTTTCTGCACTTCACCAGATAAGTTGAGGGGAGAAAAAAAGAGAGGGATGTCTTACACACACACACACACACAACTCTACACACAAAAAAAATGAAAAATAACTTCAAGATATGCTATCATTCCAGATCTTACCAGTCACCTGGGTCTACAAAAGAAATCAAGAACCCAGCCTGCTGCTTTCATCTAAAATGAATTAATTAAGGCACTATACAAAGTTATCTAAATTTAGAGACTGCCTAACTATTCCAAGCCCAGATAGATCAAAACACTCAACCAGAACTCAGTTCAGGGGACTTCCCTGGTGGTCCAGAGGCTAAGACCCTTCAGGGTGACTCTCCCAATGCAGGGGGATCAGGTTCAATTCCTTGTCAGGAGAACTAGATCCCACATGCTGCAACCAAAGATGCCACAACTAAAGATCCTGCATGTTGCAACTAAGACCTAGCAAAGCCAAGCAAATATTTTAAAAAATAAACAAAGAACTCAGTTCAGATACATGTGACCAGTGCAACTCCCCTCTCCGGCTCATAATGAATATATTAACTACATAAAGAAATACGTCTAATTATTTTCTAGAACATCTTGTATTTTTTTTTAAAGGAACAAAATCGAATTCATCAGATTTATATATGAAAGCTCCAGTTTCCCATAATTTCAAGATTCTAAATTATCTGGCCCCTATGCCTACTTCTTCAGCTTCATCTCAAACCACTCTCTCCCCATTCAGTCACTACACTGGAGCCACAAAGGCCTTATTTCTGTTCCTGAACACTTACAAGCATCTACAGTCTCGGCACCTTTATACCGGCCGTTCCTGCTACGAACACACTTCTGCAGTCTACAGAATGGTTGGCTCCCTTCTCATCTTTCAGATCTCAGCTTATCACCCAACTCAAAGATGTCTCTCTTCCTTAGCATTCTACCTAATGACACGCCACTCTAATTTTGTAGCCCTACTTCTTTCCTAACACTAAGGAAACCTGAAACGATCTTATCTGCCTTCCCAAACTAGAATGTAAGCTCCCCAAGAACAGGAATCCTGTCTGTCTTGCTCACTGCTGATTAACCCCAGCATAGAGAATAGACACAGTAACAAGCACTCAAGGATATACTGACTGAATGAATCAAAAAACTCAAAAGCAGATTTCAAAGACTCTAAAAGAATCTTAGAGGGGAAAATCTAGTAAGCTTATTTTTTGAAGTATGCAACTGGCTTCCTATGTAAGGGCCCTGCCTAAGCCCTTCTAGTTTTTGTTTTCCAGTACTAAAGTCTCTTGAAGAACTGTCATAGTTCCACATAGTGAAAAACAATAAGTATGGAAATTTCAAGTATATTTTGCTTGCTGAGTCTGGAGAAAGGAGAAAGGTTTATTTAAGGTGAAATAAAGCACTCATAATAAAATCACTACTTGTACAAGATTATACAAATAAATAGAACAAAACACAAAGGGTATATTTAAAAATATACCCTATTAATACACTCTCAAAAAGGTGACTTTTCAAAACACTAGGAAAAAAAAAAAACACTAGAAAAAAGGATAAATGAATAGTTGCTGCTGCTGTTGCTGCTACGTTGCTTGAGTCGTGCCCGACTCTGCGCGACCCCACAGACGGCAGCCCACCAGGCTCCCCTGTCCCTGGGATTCTCCAGGCAAGAACACTGGAGTGGGTTGCCATTTCCCTCTCCAATGCATGAAAGTGAAAAGTCAAAGTAAGTTGCTCAATCGTGTCCATGGACGACCCCATGGACTGCAGCCTACCAGGCTCCTCTGTCTATGGGATTTTCCAGGCAAGAGTACTGGAGTGGGATGCCATTGCCTTCTCCGATGAATAGTTGAGACAACTGATCAACGAGTTAATACAAAATGTTAAGAGTCCTTCTTCTTACCATAAACAAAACTAAAATTCCAGATATACTAAAGAAATGTAAAAAAGCAAGACACTAAAAAAAGAAAATACTACTGTCTATTTGATAGGTCTAAATATGCTAAAAATATTATCATTAATTTTCTCAAAGATAAAACTGCATCCATCATAAAAGGACAATAATAATAGAATAGTAGCCAGGCACATCTCTAAATGCTTTATACATATATATATATATATATATTCACTTATTTATTACTCCCATTTTACATGAGGAAACTGTCCACCATCTGAAATACTATTTCACCTCTGTTTCATTCAGAGAACAAGAGAGAGCTCTTAGAAATTAAAAATATAAGAATACATATCCATCAATTCCACTTCTGGATATTTACCGAAAAGAACTGAAATCAGGATCTCAAAGAGATGTTAGCATGCCTATGTCCACTACAGCACTATTACAACAGCCCAGATGTGGAAAAAACCTAAATGTCCATTAACAGGTAAACAGATAAAAGAAATGTGATAGATGGAATGAAATATTACTCAGTCTTAAAAAAGAATTCTGCAATATGTAACAACACACATGAACCTTGAAGACATTATGTTAAGTGACATAAGCCAGTAACAGAAAAACAAAAACTGCTGATTCCTTACATGAGGTATCTGATATGAGGTATCTAAAATAAATAAATTTATAAATTCAAAGAGCAGACTTGTCTTGGGAGTGGGAAAAGGGGGAAATGGCCAGTTACTGATCAATGTGAATCAAGTTGCAGTTAACAAAGATGAATAAGCTTAAGAGATCTGTTATATAACGCTGTACCTATAGTCAACAAGGTACTCTACACTTAAAAATCTGCTAAGAGGGTAGACTTCATCTTAAGTGTTCTTATCACACTAAAATAAAACTTAAAAATAACTTATCATCCATGATGCCAGCAAATTAAAAAGCCTTCATGACAGATGAGGAAAAAAGTCGTTTGTAATTTATTGCAAACAGAATCCCTGATTCACATGAGAAAATTTAAAGAACCAACTACTTATTGCCAGTTTGTCCTGGTAGCTGTAGAAAGGCAAAAGTTTCTGCAAATGTGTGAAGGGCATTTTGTAGACAGTATTTTGTAGGCAGTGAGGCTGTTCAGAGTTGTATGAAGAAGCTGGACTGACTAAACAAAAATCTTGACTATAAAAAAAGTATACATATAAAAATAAAATATATGAACACAAGTGAAAAAAATACAACAAATATTAGAAAACACAACCAAGGAAATTTCCCAAAGAACAAAGAACACAGAGATGGAAATAGCAGAAATAAAGTTAAAATTAGAGAATCAGCCCAAAAGATCCAATATCCAATTAATTCCAGAAAAAGAGTACAGAAAATAAAGGAGAGAAAAATCAAGGACATAATTTCGGAAAATATCCCAGAACTGAGTGACATAAGTTTCAGTCCCTGGAGTGGCCGGCACATTAGATGAAAACAGCCACACCAAGGACATCATTATGAAACTTCAGAACACTGGGAATACTGGAAAAAAGAAGTTTCAGAGGTTACAAACAGGTTATATGCAAATGTAACTGACATCTCACCAATAGTGAAAGTGAAAGGCAACAGAGCAGTATTTTCAAAATTCTGAAGGAAAATTATTTCCAAACCAGAAATCTATACCTAGCCAAAGTAATGATCAACAGAAGGGCAATATAAAGGCATTTTCAAGACATGTATGTCCAAAAAACTTACCTGTTGTATAGCCCTTTCTCAGAAAGCTAATGGAGAAGTGGTTCCTTCAAAATAAGATTGTATCAAAAAGGAAAGGGATAGGACATGGGAAAAGATAACAAAACCAGGAGGAAAAATCACCTGGATGATGTTGGCATAACAACATCCCAGCTCCCTAGTTAAAGCACATGCTCAGAATGAAGCAGATTAGAAAATATCTCTAAGATAAAATTTATAATATAACCAAAATGTTTCAAGTATTGAGGAAGATTTATACTTCTAGGTAGAGTTTAGAAAGAAATTAATAATAACAACACAGAAACTAAGCAAAACAGACCAGAAAAAGATAAATATTAACAAAAGGGAAAACACCCAGTTGTACAAATAAAATAAACCACACACAGCATACAATGTGAATTAGCTGTGAATAAGTTATACATAAACTCAATATTGTTAACAGTGAATACTGCTCTCTAAACAAAACTACATTACAGTCAGAGTGACAATAAATATGGGTATGTGAGGAAGTCAGAGAATTCTACCACTATCCAACGCAGGAATAGATAATACCCCAAACTGGAAAATCCGTAAGCAGCAAAATAAGCTGACTATTTAGAGGTAATACCAAAGAAACAGTGGAGAGTTGGAAATGACTGCTTCTAGGGACTGGGAACTGGGTGGGAGGGCTTGTTTTTCATCAAATGCTTTCTGAAGGGACTTTCCTCGTAGGCCAGTAGCTAAGACTCTGCACTCCCAATGCAAGGGGCCTGGAGTTTTGATCCCTGGTCAGGGAACTAGATCCCACATGTTGCAACCAAGAGTTCACCCGCTACAACTTTAAAAAAAAAAAAAAAAAAAAGGCCCTGTGGAGCTGATAGTCTGACATGACTATGTACAGGATTTTTGTACATGTATTAATTAAAAAAGTGAAACAAAAAAAGCCTTAAATTAATATATAAAATGTTCTTTAAAATTTAAGAAAAGAAAGCATACTATGGGGGGAAATCTACTCTATACATGAATTTATTCATATTCGTCACATAGTTATCTAAGACATGGAAAACTGAGAGAAAAGCCTAAAATGTTTACCAAAAAGGAACTAGTTACATAAATTATATGGAACATCCAATGATGAGATATCATGAGTCATTTAAAACTGCAAACAGAATATTAAAACATGAACCAGGTGACAAAAAAGCACAACTCCAATTTTGATTACACATATCCGAGAAACATATGCATAAAAAGGGTCTGTTCCCCAAACTATTAACAGGGGCTATATATGTGTCAAGTTTATGGCTGATCTTTTTTAATAAGTCCAAGTGAATAAACATGCTATTTAAAAACTCAAAAGGACTCTTCTGGATAAAAAGCATAAGACTGGTTTTAGAAGGCACTAAAATTACTATTACTTCCTTTTACCATCATGCATTTACCTTATCCGAACAATGATTTGACTTGCAGCACACCCCAGACAGACGCAGGGCCACTGGCTTCTCCAAATTTACCAAGTCAGAATACAACTCTGAAATGAGAAGAAATAAGCAGTGATAAAATAGCTACCCAAACCTCGCAGATTGAACCTTGAAATACAGATGCTTGGAATCTATAAGCAGAAACTCTCCTTTAGCTCTCAACTTCACTCCAAGTGGACACAGGATTCTCTCTCAAAGTATACTGGCTTGAGGGTCTCTGTCTGTCTCCTAAACTCATTTTCATTCACCCCACCTCCTTACAGTAAGGCTGCAGTAGGGAAAGCTAAAACCTTCCTCTTGTAATCTGATACCTTTCACTGGCAGTATTTCAGGTGCTATGGTTTGCATTATACAGGCTGAATTTGCAAACTCCATAATTCAACTTGGAGAATAACTTCAGAAGAATTAGATGCTTTAAACCAAAACTTTCAAGTAGGCTGAACTACTGATAAATGTAACAAATACACTTCAAGTTAAAACAACTCCCCACATTCATCCCTCAAAGCACAAGAAAACCTTTCAGATCCAAGTGTTTATATATTTCCTGATCTAAACATTAACACGGCCAAGTATCAAAGCAATGCAGCATTATATCGAACAGAAAAACAAAGTTCCAACATCAGCAAACTCAGTATGCAGTTAACATCCTCACTCCTAGTTTAAGTTTTATCATTCATTCAAAATACTAAAGCCAAGTTGCTTCAGTGGTGTCTGACTCTTTGCGACCCTATGGCCCATAGCTTGTCAGCTCCTCTGTCCATGGGATTCTCCAGGCAAGAATACTAGAGTGACTTGCATGCTCTCCTCCAGGGGATGGTTCTTTACCACTAGCCCTACCTGGGAAGCCCAGAGTAGGAAGGTACCCAAGAATTAAATAATCTGAAGATGCAATCTTGACATTAATCTTTTCTTTTTTCACTTATTCATTTACTCAATCAAGGATACCCACCTTAGCTTTCTCTGAAACCTGTGGTTTGCACATAGCTGAAGACTTGCCTATTTAGCCAGTCTCTCAGTACATGTCAGGCCCTCAGCCTCCTACCCTCTCAACCAAACTCAATCTTAGGAGGGTCTCCTTCCCCAGCAAGCTGTCCTGGGCTCACCTAGGCTGGGTCAGGTACTGTTTCTTGGTGTTACCCTAGACAAGCATATCATTATGTCTGTTAATACTCACAGGGCTGCAAAGTCTATTACCTAACACTGATATGTGTCTGCTGAGTAAATTGAAGACACAAGCAATAAACTCTTGACCTATACCAAAGGTTATCAGATAATTAACATCACAAAGAGGCAACAAAAACCTACTGTTAAAACGAATAGGATAAGAGTTACCAGAAGAAATTACTATTCAGTCAGACCATTTAGCAAATTAATGACAATGTTGGTCCATATTTACTTAGTTGATAAACGATAAAACCACAGCACTTACAAGAACTCACTCTTTCAAAATACTTTTGTAGATATTCTTGCAGGTCATTCTGGGAGTTCATCCTAGATTACATCAACCGAAACCTCTTTCCCTGCTTCTAAATGCAGGGGCACCGGGGCTCACAGGAGTCAGCTTGAGGGAACCCCTGATGACTCCTACACAACTGGGAACTGCCTACAATGCACTGATTAAAGAACTATTCCAATACATCTACCTTTTAACATTCTAACCAGTTAACACACACACACTCTCCTCTCTCCATCTCTCATTAATAATGTGTTCTAGTTTCAAAAGTAAGTTGAATAAAAGTGAACAAAAGGGGACACTGTCTTCTATTCAAGTCCCAAAGTAGCCAATAAATGAATAAATTTAATCTAACCACTCCCTAATTAAAAAAAAAAAATACTAGGAACTGATGAGATTATGACAGCTAGGCAAATAACCCTTTAGGGTCTTACTACAGAGAACTGCACAATGTCTTGCTCCAAGTAGCTTCTCTGCTTTCAAGAAGGCACACCAAGACTGAATCCAAAACTGGTGAATTTACTATGAATGGTTTTGAAGAGAAAGGCAAATACTGCCAAACATGTCGAGCATACAGGGTCTTCTATGCTTGGGAGGTGAGCGAATAATGTCAAAAAGCTCAACCTATTTTTTTTTTCCAACATATTTTTGTACATTCGTTAAGAACAGTTTCTACATTTTCTTTTTTGGCTGCCAGCACATCTTGTAGGATCTTAGTTGCTCAGTTCAGTTCAGTTGCTGAGTCACATCAGACTCTTTGTGACCCCATGGACTGCACGCAGCACGCCAGGCTTCCCTGTCCATCATCAACTCCTGGAGCTTGCTCAAACTCATGTCCATTCAGTCAGTGATGCCATCCAACCCCCTCACCCTCCATCATTCCCTTCTCCTGCCTTCAATAGTTTCCAGCATCAGGGTCTTTTCTGATGAGTCAGTTCTTCGCATCGGTTGGCCTAAGGATTGGAGTTTCAGCTACTGCATCAATCCTTCCAATGAATATTCAAGACTGATTTCCTTTAGGATTGACTGGTTGGAGCTCCTTGCAGTCCAAGGGACTCTTCTCAAGAGCCTTCTCCAACACCACAGTTCAAAAGCATCAACTCTTCAGGGCTCAGCTTTCTTTATGGTCCAACTCTCACATCCAGACATGACTACTGGAAAAACCATAGCTTTGATCTACATGTCATTTATATCTATACGGATCTTTGTCGGTAAAGTAATGTCTCTGCTTTTTAATATGCTGTTGCTCAACCAGGGATCGAATCCCAGGCCACTGCAGTGAAAGCATGAAGTCTTAACCACTGGACCTCCAGGGAACTCCCCAATTTCTACTTTTTTTTTTTTAATGGTAGAAAAATATCAAGGTATTTTATGACGTGAAAATTCTATGAAATTCCAATTTCAGTATCTATAAACAGCTTTACTAGAACACAGCCACATTCATTCCTTTATAATATACAGCAGCAGAGTAGGAGCAAAAGAGACTACAAGCAGAGGTCTCACCACTTAGCTGCTACAAATTCTGGTGAAATAATTGTCACTAAAAAGCATTTCAAGTACCATGTATTCTGTCATATCACATTTTATTACTATTTAATTACCAGCATCTATCACTTATGTCAAAACGAAAAAATGGACTTCGAATGTTACCCATTTAAGACACAGTGTGGAGTGTGGGTGCTTTTTTAAATCCAATTAGATGGCAACACTCTGTGTTTATTATGAAATGACATCATAGCTGTGCCAAGAATACAAGAGTTGACATTACCAAACTAAGTACTCACACAATATTCCCAATTCACAGGAAACCAAGCGCTGGAAAAAAAATTGTAAATGTAAAACAGAGTATCTTATCACAACAGAAAATCTTTATAAAACCAAAAAAAAAAAAAAGGCTATACAACCAAAATAAGTTTCTGAGTATTATATCTGTTAGCACAAGGAGGAAAGTCATTTAATTATAGTGAGTTAATTAAGTCATGTTTGACTGCAGCAGCCTAAGAAATGTGTCTAGAGAAAATGAACTTAAGACTATTAAGCCTTTTGGTTTGAAGGGCTGAGGACAACAGGAGCAATATAAGTAGTCAATTAAAAAATAGGGCAAAAAATAAAATAAAAAATAGGGCAGGTGGAGGGGAAAGGTGCTGACCTAAGCAACTATGGAAATAAGTGAAACAGAAACAAGATAAAAAGCAAAAGAAACGGCATATAACCACTGGTATTCTAGTTGTTAAAATTATTCCAGTTGTAAAGTTGTTAGAGGGTGCATGTGTGCATGCTAAGTCACTTCAGTTGTGTCCCACTCTTTGTGACTCTGGATCATAGCCGCCAGGCTCCTCTGTCCATGGGATTCTTCAGGCAAGAATACTGGAGTAGGTTATCATGCCCTCCTCCAGGGAATCTTCCCAAACCAAGGATCAAACCCACGTCTCCTCTGTCTCCTGCACTGGCAGGCGGGTTCTTCGCCACTAGTGTCACCTGGGAAGCTCCTGCTAAAGGGTTCAGTTCAGTTCAGTCGCTCAGTCACGTGTGACTCTTTGTGACCCCATGGACCGCAGCACACCAGGCCTCCCTGTCCATCACCAACTCCTGGAGCTTGCTCAAACTCATTTCCATCGAGTCAGTGATGCCATCCAACCATCTCATCCTCTGTCATCCCCCTCTCCTCCTGCCCTCTATCTTTCCCAGCATCAGGGTCTTTACTGATGAGTCAGTTCTTCACATCAGATGGCCAAAATATTGGAGATTCAGCTTCAGCATTTCCAATGAATATTCAGAACTGATTTCCTTTAGGATTAACTAGTTTGATCTCCTTGCAGTCCAAGGGACTCTCAACAGTCTTTTCCAACACCACAGTTCAAAAGCATCAACTCTTCAGGGCTCAGCTTTCTTTATGGTCCAACTCTCACATCCAGACATGACTACTGGGAAAACCATAGCTTTGACTATACAGATCTTTGTTGGCAAAGTAATGTCTCTGCTTTTTAATACGTTGTCTAGGTTTGTCATAGCTGTTAAAGGGTACAGGTTAACAATCCTGAAACTACTACACTGCACGTATACTGGAACTAATGAGTAAATGCATGGCAGATGGTGACAGTCAAGATTCCCACTGCTGGAAGTGCGAGGTTAAACATAAAAGAGGGAAACACTAGAATGATCAATGAGGTACCGGATTCGAGTTGGAGGTATCAGTAATCATGTTTATAGATAGAAATTGATATATATAAAAATATCAAATACTTACAGATATTTCTATAAGTATATGGAATATATGTATTAGTATAGATATATTTCTTGCATTGTCAGCTGAGAAGCAACTACCCTCCAAGACCCAGATCTTGATTTTTAATACATTCTCCAATAAAAGAAACCAGGACTCCTTGGAGAAATAGCTGAATCTAGGGTTGGGGGAAGGGATACACAGTATGAGCTTGGAAGTATCTTACAGAGTCAGAAAGTAAAGAAGTGCTAAACAACAACAAAAAAGCACCACCACATACAATAAAAGTGGTATGGCAAAAGGACACTCCCGTCCAACTGAAAGAGCTCTCAACAGTAACAATCAGAAAAACTGTAACAAAATTAAGTACTGGATTATAACAAAAATACCCATGAATCCATACTAATATACTCAGTCACCCTCAAGGAGGTGGCATGTAACTCTCCATTCAAGTGGAGGTGAGTGTGTCTAGCTATTTTCTTTTGGTGTACACTATGGAAGGAAAGGGAGCAATTTATACTTGAGAAACCTAATCAGATAATCAAAGTTAACAAGAAGTCACATTGATAGCACGTACTCCTTAATATGACATGGCACTTTACCTCTCTGGTCTTTCTCCCCAAAATCCTTAATATTAGTCTACTCATGAGAAAAACATTAGACAAATCCCAACTGAGGGACATTCTATAATAAAGCAAACCAGCAATCCTCAAAGCTGTTAAGATCACCAAAAATGAAAAAAAAGTGTGAGAAACTGTCATAGCCAAGAGAAGCCTAAGGAGACATGACAACTTAATGTATATATATCCTAAATGAGAATGTGGAACAGGAAAAGTACATTAGATAAAAACTAAGAAAATTCAAGCATGGACTTCAGTTAATAAGACTATACCAATACTGGTTCATCAGTTGTGACCAATGTACCACACTAATGTTAGTAGGTGTTAACAGGAGCAACAGGTGTTAACAGGAAAAAAGTGTTAAATGGGGTATACATGGGAACATACTCTATTTTCCCAGACTGTCTGTAAATCAAACTGTTCAAAAATAAAAGATTTATTTTCAAAAAAGCCAAAAGATCTTGGTGGTGTTTCATGGCTCTTGATGATTCAAGAGATATTACTGATACCACTCAGTGGTTTAGTGAAGTCAGTGATGAGTTTGAAGTGACTAAACACTATGAACAGTCTGTATGGAACAACTTCTGGTGAAAATCTTTTCCAAAAAGTTGAGAGAACATTAATTCAATATAGCCTGAACTTGAATATGCTAAGGTGTACAGAAATATTGATTATAAAAATGTGTGGAGAAGGAAGGGCTGAGCTGAACATATTTACAAAGCTTCTGAAAATGTAAAGTATTTAAAGCTATGGTTTACTTACTGTACCACTCATCAGCAGGTACTCAACAAAAGAATCTCTCATGTGCTACTGACCCAGTATTGACAAAGTGACTTTCATTCCCTCTCAGTCCACTTTTGCAGGCTTAGCATCATCATTTCTATGAATTTTTGTCAGAAAAACGTGATGTCTGACTTGCCCTACCAAACAGCAGTTAAATGGCTTAGCAGCAGTAAAATTCATTGCAATTTTTTTTTTAAGCTCAAAACTGATTTTGTGAATTTTTCTGAAGAATCACCTTTAAACACCATTAATGGATAGTTAATGGCTTTTGAAATTAACTTTTGCTGCACTTAATAACATTCCTTAATAACAAATTTGAAAATTAACTAAACAGCACTTCAAGGGAAAACATATACTATAGCAAATTATACTGAATATTTCTTTGACTCACAAGCAATGTTACTTTCTTCACTTTCTGTACTGCTGCTGCTGCTAAGTCGCTTCAGTCGTGTCCAATTCTGTGCAACCCCATAGACAGCAGCCCAAAAGGCTCCGCTGTCCCTGGGATTCTCCAGGCAAGAACACTGGAGTGGGCTGCCATTTCCTTCTCCAACGCTTCAAAGTGAAAAGTGAAAGTGAAGTCACTTGGTCGTGTCCGACTCTTCGCGACCCCATGGACTGCAGCCCACCAGGCTCCTCCGTCCATGGGGTTTTCCAGGCAAGAGTACTGGAGTGGGGTGCCATTGCCTTCTCCGTCACTTCCTGTACTAGCAAAACTCAAAACAAGCAAGATTTTCATTCCCACACAAATTTGAAGCAGATCTATTTTCTTAGCTCAAACTACATTTCAGTATACTTTTTCAATGCAAGTGCAAAGGAAATATTTGCATTTCAAAATCCACCTAAATACAACTGAAGATGCGTCCATTTACTCTTCAGTTGGAAATGATTAATGTGCAGTGTAATGGGGGGCTAAAAAGCAAATAACGAGAAAACAATCTATCAGAATTCTATAAATGCCTTCCAAGTAAAAAATATGCTCAATTAAAATCATATACTCATGGATTAGTATTAGTAATTGGCAGGACCTATCTCTGTGAAAAGAAACTGTCAAAGATGACATATGTAAACTCTCACTACATGTTTCTTCATTAACAGATGAACATTTGCCACCAATTTTGATGAGTTAACTTTGGACCCCAATTAAGGGAAGTGCTAGCCCCCCAAAAGAATCCCATTCTTCTAACACAACTGTATTATAAAAACTGTATTCAATTTACCTAATTGTCTACAGTCATTTAGTGCAAATGCCTAAATAAGAATAAACCCTTAATAAACAGTAATTCTCACAACCACAGGGTCTCAAATGGTAGAATAGGTCACTTTTTAAAATACTATGTCTAACAATGTACAATAATGCAAATAAAATTAGCAATCAATCAACCTAGAGCAATTTGCAAAGCACTAACCAACAAACTCAGTAGACATGAATTTAAGCAAATTCCAGGAACTACTAGAGGACAGAGAAGCCTGGCGTGCTGCAGTTGATGGGGTGGCAAAGAGCTGGACACGAATGAACAGCAGCAACCAATAACAAAAAAGAAAAGAAAAGAAAGTGAAATCGCTCAGTCATGTTCAACTTGGCGACCCTATGGACTGTAGCCCACCAGGCTCCTCAGTCCATGGGATTTTCCAGGCAAGAATACTAGAGTGGGTTGCCATTTTCTTCTTCATCTTCCCAACCCGGGGATTGAACTCAGGTCTCCCGCACTGCTGGCAGACTCTGTATCACTGACCCACCAGGGAATCCCATAATAGAAGACACATGCTCTAAAACCAGATTGCCTAGATACTGATTTTCACACAACCAACTACTAACTTTGAGATCTGTGATAAGCTTCTTAATTAAATCTCACCATCTCTGTTATCTGTAAAGCTGGTTCCTAATCTAAGTGAAGTGAAGGTCGCTCAGTCATGTCCGACTCTTTGCGACCCCATGGGCTATGTATATATATAGTCCATGGAATTCTCCAGGCCAGAATACTTAGTGGGTAGCTGTTCTCTTCTCCAGGGGATCTTCCCAACCCAGGTATCAAACCCAGGTCTCCCACATTGCAGGCGGATTCTTTACCAGCTGAGCCACAAGAGAAGCCCTCCTACTATAAAGGGTTATGAAAATTGAATAAATTAATATGCATAGTTACTAGTACTTATTAGCACACCATTAGTACTCATTATAATATACTAGTCAGGTCAATATCAAGGTGACAATTAACAGACAAGACTTCAACTAGCTGGTATGGGTAGTCACATGGTTGTTAAACAATTACATTCTCCTGATAATTCAAAATCTGGATTTATGGCAGACTCAGAATATAAGACACATACATCTTCAAAATCTCGTAAAGACGCAGAACACTCTGGAAAGAAACCCAAACCTATACTTGATTCCAAGCTGAATGAGCATGACCCCTAAATGACACCAGTATTCTGTGCCCCAAGTTCTCAATTTACAAGAGCAGAGAGTAATCAACATGCCATCTGTGTATCCGACAGTTCCTACCTAGACAGGTGGTTTTTAAAAACCACCTTGCTCGCGGGCTATGCAAAAGTGCCTCAGGGCAAAATAATAACATCTCATCTAAATCCTCTGGCTTACCCAGCACATAAGACTGTTGGAAAAATAACATCTACTTTTCCAGAATTTCTTTATCACACTGTAACTTTTTATAAGCTTTCACCATTTCCTTACAACTTCAGCCTCTATTTCCTTGAAAAATAATAATACTAATCATGTACTACTACTAGACTATTTTACTCTTGAGGGCAAGTACTTGATTAAATTCCTTTCTGTATCCCCAGTGTTGAATGACAAATAAATGAGTAAATATTATATAATGTGGCTTTTTACTATGGTAAAATACATGTAACACAAAACATACCTGTGGCATTCAGAACATTCATATTGTTATGTGACCACCACCAGTGTCCATCTCCAGAACTTCTTCGTCTTGCAAAACACAAACTGTGTACCCACTTAAAAAGTAACACACCCCACCACCATTCTATCAGTACTGTCTCTATGAAAGTTGCCTACTCTAGATATCTTATACAAGTGGAATCATACAGCACTGTCCTTTTATATGTAACATGTCACCTAATGTGTCTTCAAGGTTCATCCATGTTGCAGCAAATACACAGTTTTTAAAAAGGAAAAAATGTGCAGAATCATTTGCCAAAGCAAACTAAATGTTCAATTCTTTTTACCAAGTTTTTTCATTTCAGTAATACATGCACAGTAAAAATTTCAAATTCTACAAGAGTACATAATGAAAAGAAGTCTCCTACCTAATTGCTACCCTCCCTATCCTCAACTTCCACTCCCCTTCTCAGGTTTAATTTTTCTATTTTGGAACACAACAACCAACCACATGTTGCCCTGCCTTAAGAAGGTCCTACTAGTAAGATACTCAGTTGGTCTCTTACAACTGGCTATTACTCTGTTCTAAAAATACTGATATTTCTAAAAACCCAGGTATCAAACTGGCATCTTGGGTCATTTTGCATCTCCTGAGTTGGCAGGCGATTCTTTACCACTGTGCCACCTCTAAAAATACTAACGGAGAAATTCACTGGTGATCCAGTGGTCAGGACTCACATGGCACAGGTCCAATCCCTGGTTGGGAAACTAAGACTCTGCATGCCATGCAGCACAAACCAAATTAAAAATAAATTAAAATACTAATATAAAGATCCAAAACAATGAACATAAAACATTCCACAAGTACTTCACTGAGTTAACATTCACTGAGTGCACCCAATGGATATTGTCTTTGCTAGGCAGCATATTGAGGCAAGAAAGAGCACAGGCTCTGGTGTCATGTAAAAACTAGTTTAAAGCATTTTGACTTTTTTAAGTCTCAGTTTCCTGATCTATAAAATAAGGGCAACACTATCTCATAAGCTACTGTAGTGATTAAATGAGAAAAACATCTAAATCACAGTACAGTGCATAGTAATATAGCAAGAACTCATATAAATAATAGTAATGTATAATTTTTAAACAGGTAATTGTTAATATCCTGCACTGGGCACTGTGGAAAGCACAAAGATAAATCAAACACTTGCTTCCTTCCACGTACTTACAACACAACAGAGCAGCTTCTCTCTGCTCAGTATTATCATTATTCTGCCAAGACCCTGGTGCTGGTAACACTTCCAACCTATGTTTATAACTTCTATGACTTATTTCTAAATATCACTAGAACACTTATTTGTAAAAAAAAAAAAAAAGTTAACAATTGTGACTTAGAGTCTAAGAGAATAAAAAGAGCGTTATCATCGGTCCACATAATTAGTGGGTGTGCACCCGAGGCAGTCTATAGCTAGCTTTAATCAAAGAGCGAGATTCCTGTGATTAAGAGACCATGGTCCACTCCAATCTGACCTAGGAGCATATCAGATTTAAGAGTCACAGAGCATTAAGAACTGGAAGCACACATAGAGATCATTATCTAGTACAACCCTAGTCTTTACAAAGGAAAATTAAACCCAGAAAAAGGGAGATCTGCCCACGAAGGTGAGTTAATTCTACAGCTAAAGGCCCGTGGCTCTTGGTGTGTTCCAGTTCTTGCCACATCATCATGCTACCCTGAATCCGTTAAAGAACCTTAAACTATAAACTTCATCCTGTCTGCTCTAATTTCTTATTTTTCTTCCCAGTTACTTATTATTTGAGCTTCCCTGGGGGCTCAGACAGTAAAGAATTTGTCTGCAACCTAAGCAACCTGGATTCAATCCCTGTGTCAGGGAGATCCCCTGGAGAAGGGCATGGCTACCCACTCCAATATTCTTGCCTGGAGAATTCCATGGACAGAGGAGCCCAGGGGGGCTACAGTCCATGAGGTCGCAAAGAGTTGGAAACTGAGCAACTAACTTACTTTACTTATTATCTGGGGCAGGGGAGGGGGGTAAAAAAATTTCAATGTGTATTACGAAAGCCGTCTTTCCTAAATAACCTTATTATTTGGCTAAAACATACTCTACTAGAAGCTATGAGGGATGCTAAGTAAGAATAAATCTGGACTTCCCTGGTGGTCCAGTGGTTAAGAATTTGCTTGCCAATGCAGGGGACACAGGCCTGGTCCAGGCAGATTCCACATGCTGCAGGGTGACTAAGCCAGTGTGCCAAAACTACTGAGCCTCCACACCCTAGAGGCTGTGCTCCACAAGAGAAGACACTGCTATGAGTAGCCGCCCCCACTCATCGCAACTACAGAAGACTCCCAAGCAGAAACGAAGGCCCAGCACAGCCAAAAATAAATTTAAAAAATAAATAAATCTAATCCACTGAAGGTTTATTTGAAAGGAAATTTCAATTAACAAATAGTGAACTTTAATTTTTTTGGCTCTGCCATGCAGCTTCAAGATCTTAGTTCCGCAACCAGGGATTGAACCTGGGCCACAGCAATGAAAGCACCGAGTCCTAACCACTGGACCTCCAAGGAATTCCCCCAAAACTCTTAATTTTAGAGCTGGATAAGTGCATGGTACATTCAGAGTGTATCTTCCACAACTGCTTAGTTTTACTAAAAAAATTTATCCAAAATAGTTCATTTGATTAACAACCCATTTAGCAGAGAGCAATAGAACAGGATGGTGTGTGAGTGGTAAAGAATCCACTTGCCAGTGCAGGAGACACAAAAGCTGCAGGTTCAATCCCTGAGTCGGGAAGATCCCCTGTAGTAGGAAACAGCAACCCACTGCAGTATTCTTATCTAGAAAATTCCACGGGCAGAGGAACTCGGCAGGGTACAGTCCATGGGGCTGCAAAAAATCAGACATGACTGAGCACACAACTGACCAGGATAACCAACTTCTAGATGGACCACATTTCCTCTCATCTGTAAACAAGCAACAAGAGACTGAATCTGATGCCTAAATAATCTGTTGCAAATATCTGTGACATTATTCTAGCATTAAAATCAGATCTGATCATGTCTCGCTGGAGAACCTACTAAGTAAATTCACCCTCAGAGATTTTATTTCTTTCTTATTATTCTTTTTTAAATTACAAACCAGAAGAAGCTACCAGATTTGACACAAAGGTCAAAACTACTTCACAGAGTACTGCCAAATTAAACTTCTTTTTGAGCAAACTCAGAAGTAATCTTATCAGCAATTTTGGAAATCTACCCAAGATGCCCATATATATTCTGGTTCTGCTAACTTTATAAACTCACAACTGCTTTGCAAATTTGCTGGTGTTAGCTCAACATCAATTTACAAACACCTGTAGGGATAGTAAGCCTCTTCTTCCCACAAAATGCCAAATCCCAAGGCCACCAAGCCACTCCTAAACAGTTTCTCACAAAATGCATCTTATTTCCAGAACACTTGTAAGTGTTCACCAGAACTAGCTCTATATTCCTAAGTTTAAACCAGGAAAATAGATTACTATAACCATGAATCCTACTAAGAGAACTATGTCACCTGTCAAAGTGATTCCTATAAATTGAGAGTTCCCTCCAAAAGATTTAATTCGGCTGTGTGACTAATGCCATCCCTGACTTAACAATCCTGCTTTCTATTCCCTGGAAATCTGGTTTTAGATTACATTGGTATTTTTTCAATTTCTCATGCATAAAGTTAAGAAAGTTTTAAGCCTGGCAGAAAGCTATTAAGACCACTACACAAAGTATAAAGGCCATTATACAGAGCCCATAAAAAAGTCAGGACTTGAGATTCAGAGTATTAATGAAAATTAAAACCAATCATAAGGAAAAAATAAAATTAGATCCCTATATCACTTACAAAAATAAACACCAAGTGGACAAAAAATATATATATATATAAATAAATGTTAAATGTGAAAAGCTCTAAACTTTTAAAAGAAAAATGCAAGAAAATATTTGTATGAATTCAAGGTAGAGGATTTGAAACAAGATATTTTAAGTATAAACCATAAAGGTAAAGATTGATAAACGTGTCTATATGCTTTAAGAAATCAAAACAAAACTACGTACTAAGAGAGTATATTTGCAATACATATAAACAAAAAATTAAAATCCAGACTCTAAATAATTTCTACAAATAAATTTTTAAAAAAGGCAAAAACTCAATTGTTTAAGTAAAAAAATAAAGATTAATTTAGTAAGTATTTATTGAACACCTACTATATGCCAGCACTGTGCTTGGCACTAGAGACATTAACACTGACAAAAGGAGACAGTCTCTCACCTTGTGGTTGGTGGGGTAAAACATACACTCAAGTAACTGTATACTGTATGTCAGATGATGATAAATGCTAAAAATAAAGTGCTATAAGAGAATGAACAATTAAAAAAGAAACCTATCGGCTAATATACTTATGAGAAGACAATCATTTTCTCTACTAATCAGATGAATACAACTTAGAACTAAAATATTTCATAGCCACAAGAATGGCAAAAAACCTTAAAGTTTAACAATTTCATGTGGCATTAAGATGTGTAACAACAGAAATACATACATTGAAAGTATAAACTGGTATAATCCCTTTGGAGAATAATGTGAAGATGTACACAACCCATGAACCAGCAATTTCAGTTTAGATGTAAACCCTAGAGAAATGTTCCCAAGTAAACAGAAAATACATACAAGAATATTCCTGGAAGCACTGAGTATAAACAAGAAAACAGGTAAGTAAAAAGTGGCACATTCATACAATGAATACTAATACAGTAGTAAAGAACACACATACCATGAATGAATCCCACAAACATAAGACTAAACAGAAAAGTTACAAGAATAAACTGGTATCAAACAATTTACATGACATTTAAAAAACAGAAAAAAGCAATACTACATTCTGTTTAGGAAAGCACATATTTTTAACAGAAATCTAGAAAAATGCATAGATGTCATAAATACCAAGTCAGAAGAGAGACTGGAGGAGGAGAGAACAATCCTAGAAGACTCAACTATGGTGGTAAAGCTTTATTTATTAAACTGATCTCTTAAATACACAGGTACCAGTTGTATTATTCTTTGTATTTTTTGCATGTCTTCAGAATGCATACTTTACAAGCCTAAGAAAAAATGCTGTATAATGTATAATACAGTTAGAACACTGTAGTTGTGCTAACTTCAGACTTACTTTCTCAGTCCCTCTCCATAGGAAAAAAAGACTGCTATAACTCTCTATAATAGTGACAGCAAAGTACAAGCATTCGCAGATACCCCCACAAGCTTCTTAGCTACACACATTTAGATTTTTGCAAACAACTTTAGAAGAATGAAATAGGACTTATAACGCAATGCTCTTAAGGTTAAATCAAAGAAACAACTCCACAATGAAGAATAAGCACATGAAAGTATGTATTAAGGGTAATTCCATGGCAGTCCAGGAGTTAGGACTCCAAGCTTCCACTGCAGAGGTCCCAGGTTTGATCCCTAAGACCCTTCAAGTCACGTGGTGCTATCAAAAATGAATAAAATAATCCTTTCTTTAAAAAAAAAAAAAAGTGATGTTCTGAGAGAATAGCATTGAAACAAGTATACTATCAAGGGTGAAACAGACCACCAGCCCAGGTTGGATGCATGAGACAAGTGCTCAGGGCTGGTGCACTGGGAAGACCCAGAGGAATGGGATGGGGAGGGAGGCGGGAGGGGGGATCGGGATGGGGAACACATGTAAATCCATGGCTGATTCATGTCAATGTAGGCAAAAACCACTACAATATTGTAAAGTAATTAGCCTCCAACTAATAAAAATAAATGAAAAAAAAAAACCCTCAAAAAAAAAAAGTGTACAATGAATTTAAGCAGAGCGGTTAAGAGCAAGAATTTTACAAACATGTGACCAACATGGATTAGAACCCTGACTCCACTATTGTGAAGGTTTGAACACGGTACTGATTCTCATCTAAAAAACAGATGCACTGATCTAATAAAATCAAAGGATTAAATGAATTAATGTATGCAAGTCACAGAGTATGCTGTATTCTAAAAAGGTGGTTTGAAAAATAAAAACAAAGCTGGACAGGAACAAAGAACAGCAGATAGGCTCAACAATGAGAACTTTATTTTCCCAAATTGCTTCAATAAATCAACATTTTACACTTCATTAAGGCTCTTTCCTTTTCCCCCAGTAACATGCTTACATAACCACCAACAAATTAAATCCTTAAAGATATTTCCATTTCCAGAATCACCTTCAAAAAAACTAAGCTGATACACAAGTATCTGTCCAATGCAAAACAGAGATCAGGCTAAATCTGTAGGATTTTGTTTAATCCCACATTAGGTCCATTTCAGGTGCTGACTACTCAGGGAGAAGAAAGAAAAAAAAAAATCACACTAAATGCTATATAACTTGTATCAAGAAATATACAGTCAAGAGACTTCCCTGGCAGCCTAGTGGTTAAGACTCTGAGTGATTAAGATTCCTAACGCAGGGGGCATGGGTTAGATCCCTGGTTGCAGAACTAAGATCCCGCATGCAGCTCAGCCGCCCCCCTCCAAAAAAAAGAAAAGAAACATACTCAAGAAAAAGTTGTGAATATTTCCTAGTTTCTAGGAAACTAGATTATTCAAGAGTTACTATATGTAAAGCTGAGTTTTATACACATAATGCATCCAAAAGGTGTATCCAGGACATAAAATTTTATTTGAACAATGTTTTCCTACACACAAAGGAGTACTGACAGGAAGATGAACACCAAAAACAAAGCCCATATCCCTACAGCCTTGCAAGTGATATTTAATACAGAACAAGGAAACCAAAGATCTCCTTAGAAAGCACCTCCTACTTCTTGTTTGAAGCTTCGAAGTTCTAGGTATCATGATACGTATCATGATAGGTATCATGATAAGATCAGGTGAGAAGAGCAAGGTCAAAATTCCAGAAGAGCAAGGTCAAAATTCCAGATATTCTAGGTATCATGATAAGTATCATGATAGGTATCATGATAAGATCAGGTGAGAAGAGCAAGGTCAAAATTCCAGATGGAATAACACATTACTCTAATACTGTATATTACATATATATACTGTGTAATATATACACACACACATGTACATATGTATATACATATATAAAATATATGTAATACAAGTTACAGCTAACGTATACTTTTGACCAGCACATAAAATCTTAATCTCCTAAAAACCACAGCAATGCCTTAGTCGACAACCTCAAAATTAATCTTTCACTCACATTCATGGCTCGTGTATGAAAAGTAATGGTCAGAGCAGGTTATTAGATTTCATCTGGAAGCCACTCTTTGGGCTAACCATGTTAGTACTTTTTTCATTAAGCTGCCTTCTCTCAGAACTTCCCCGGTGGTCCAATGCAGGGAACGCAGGTTCAGTCCCTGGTGAGGGAATTAAGAGCCCACAGGCTGTGATGCAACTAAGCCCTGAGCCAGAACGACTGAGCGTGTGCACCGCAACAGAGGCCCAGCACACAATGGAGACACCACAGGCAACTAGACTCGACACGGGCAGATAAATCACTTCTGTTAAAAAAAACAAAACCTGCCTTCTCTCAAAGAGAAGGTATTTCAAAAGTATGTTTAAAAGATCATAAATGATATGACAAAGCACTTGCAATGGTTAAATAACACTTTATGTCATTCTTTTAATAAATTTTGGATCCACTGCTTCTGAACCAAGAGTTTAACAATCTGTTGAAGAGATGGTTCACTACAATGGCTAAACTCAAATGGCATTTAAAACAATTACATTTGAGAATTTTTAGCGCTTAGCTAACACTGTTCACTCAACTGTTGAAACAGCACTAACCTAATTCCATTTGTGCCTAAACTTACATGAGACAGAATTTTCATCACTTTTACATATCCAAACCATTTAATAACCATTTAGCAATAAAAGAAATGATGATATGTAACTATGCTAAGTTGCATAAGATAATGAATTATGTAATTTTTCATGTATTCTTTATATTAATGTCAAAATATACATACTGTAATTCCCTCGAAAGAAGGTAGGAAGGAAGGCGTATTTTCATTTTAAAGATGGAAAGATACAAAATGCTAGGCAAAGGAATTCCTTGGCAGCCCAATGATTAGGACTCTGCACTCTCACTGCCAGGGGCCCAGGTTCAATACCTGGTTGGGGAACTAAAATTCCACAAGTCACAAGGCAAGGCCAAAACAGAAAGAAAATTGTTTTTAAAAAGCCAGGCAAATATTATCTATTCTGAAATACATTTTCTGTCATTTTATTTGCAACAAGGCAAATGAAAAAGCCTGTGTCGGCTTGTGAATTCATGTCCATTTATTCTTCAAAATAAACTCTGGATCTAATAAGCTTGACAAAAACAAAATGGATGTTTTCTTTTGTGGGGTGAAAGTGAAAGTCTCTCAGTCATGTCTGACTTTTTGCGACCCCACAGATTGTAGTTCAGGTTCCTCCTTCTATGGAATTCTCCAGGCAAGAATACTGGAGTGGGATGCCATTTCCTTCTCCAGGGGATCTTCCAGACCCAAGGGACTGAACCCCGGTCTCCGGCACTGCAGGCAGACACTTTACTGTCTGAGTGAGGACTCTCCTAATTTACTGCAGAATCTTCTCCTTGGACCCTTACTCTAAGCAATACAGCAGCTGCCAAGAGTAGAAGTTTCGAGTCAGAACTAGGTTCAAATCTTCTCTCTCCCTAAATTAATCTCTTATGACTCAACTTTGTCATCTACAAAAACAAGAAACCCTTCACTTACCTTGTAAAGTATAGGATTAAATGAGATAATACATGTAAAGTGTTTAAAAAAGCATTTAGTTTGGAAAAAAACTCCACATATGAAAGTTCTTAATATTTAGGCTGACCTTACATCCAGGTTTGCTTAAGACAGTCAGTTTACACTTGCTGTTGCAGTGTATTAATAGCATCCCCTCGCTCAATAGCATCCCGGTTCAAAAAGGTAAACTATATGGTCACAGTATTAATTTGACAAAACTAAATCCAACTAAGCCCACCAGCCATAACTAGAGTCTATGCACCTCAACAAAAGATCCTGCATGATGCAACTAAGACCCAAAGTAGCCAAATAAATAAAGCTTAAAAAAAAAAAAAAGATTTAAAAAGTTAAAAAAAAAAAATCAATCTCAATTCCAGTTGCTGATTCGTTGTTTTTAAAGTGAAGAACAGGGACTTCCCTAGTGGTCCAGTGGCTAAGACAAAAACTCCAGGCTCCCAATGCAGGGGGCTGGGGTTCCATCCCTGGTCAGAAAATTAGACGCCACATGCCAAAACTAAAAGATCCTGCATGCCACAATGAAGAGCGAAGATCCCGCATGCCGCAACTAACACCTGGCACAGCCAAATCACTATTTCCTTTTTTTTTTTTTTTTTAAGTGAAGAACAGAAACTTTAATAGGTTTAAAAGATAGCATTCTCCCTCCATTTCTAAACAAACCCATGTGGGCTAAAAAGTAAAGAATGTTTAAATATTATGAAATTGGTGATACATAAAAGACAGCCAAAGCCCAAAACTCTCTGTAAAATCTAAAGGGAAAGAACTGCAACTACTCTGAGGCCCCATCTTATGCAGAAGTAATGCTGACAAAAACATGAAAAGACAAACTAAATCAAGGCTCTCCAACAGAACTTTCTGAGATGAGGAAAATATTCCATGTCTATGCTACTCAAAAAGGCAGCCACCAAAAAAAAAAAAAGGCAGCCACCAGTCACACTGCTGCTATTGACCACCTGAAATATGGCTACTATAAAAACTATTTAATTAACTCAAAGTTAGCTAGTCACACATGGCTACTGGCTACCGAAACGGACTGAGCACATCTAGACCACAGATCACTTTTTTCCAAAAGAATTCTAAAGCTCAGTACATACTTAAAAACAAACACTGACTAAGGAGGAAAAGTTTTTGAACAGAACAAAAGTATCAGTTCTGGGCATTTTTCTACACATGGTATTATGTTAACAAATATGGTTCTCCAATCCACATCTCGTTCTACCTAGCATTCCACTGTATTAACATACTAGAATATAAGCAGTTCCCTAGTGTTGTAGTTTAGGTTGCTTTTAATTTTTCACTTAACGTAAGTAACACTGCAATGATTATCCTCATCTTTAAGGATGTGTCCAATTATCTCCTTAAGATATATTCCTAAAAGTACAGATACATTCTGCTGCTCTCCTGAAAGGCTACAGCAACTTACATTGCTACCAGCAGTACTTCAGAAATGTCCATTTCCCCACATCCTCACCAAAATAATTGTCATATTGTTTATCAAGACAGAAATCTGAGGGAAAAAAATGGTATCTACTTGTTGATTTATTTAATCTGTACCTCTTATTTTCATGTGATTTATTCTGTCAAAATAATGTAATTTTCAAAATGGTTAGCCAATTGTTCCAGAACTTTTTATTGAATAAGTTATCCCTCCCTCACAATCTTCAAATACTAACTTCATCATATACTCAGCACTTACCATATGCTATCAGTTGAGGGCTCTGGGTGTTTCTCACTATTCTTTCAAGTTTAAGTTTTTTCCAAACAGCTAACAAGAAATCCATCTTCTATATATAATAAAGTTAATTTATTGAATCCCTACTATATGCTCTGGCACTGGGCTAACCATCTAGCCATCACAATAACCCTTGTTGGAGGTAAATAAGAGATTTCCATTTTCATTTGAAACTGAACAGATACTGAGGGGTTAAGCAACTTGCCCCAGTCCCAGTTTAATAAATAAAAAACAACCACAAAAGAAACTTCTAATAAGAATCAAGGACTTCCATTTATCATACATGCATCTGATAAAACCAAGGCACCTAGGTACCAGAGATCACCTATCTCCATGAGCATGCCCTATTCAATGAACACTGCAGCCGAAAATATTCTGCTGTAAGTGGAATAGAAAATATTCCTTACCAAACTACTTTCATCCTGTATGTATCCTCCAATACTAAACAGCCTCCACAGCAAAAAAGAGAATAAGCCAACAATCAAATACATTTTCTTCCTCATTCTCTACTGCCATTCCACATGACAGTACATTCAAGTCCACTAGAATCCCCCCGCTGGTTGAATGATGAAACAAATCATGCTTGCTAAAGGTAAAAGGTCAAATGTGACAAATAAGCCCAAATGTGACAAGACAGACAAAAAAGGTCACGTGACAAATGACGCCGATATAGAAATAAAGGAAGAGAAGAGGTAAGCTAAGTTCTATATTGTGAACAAAGATAAAAGCATTCACCATCAACCAGAGAATCAATATATCACCTTCCAATTTCCCAGGAAAACAAGAGGAATACCACAAACAATACATTTGCAATTTAAGCTCATCTGAAGTAAGGCTTTAAGCATAAGCTTTCATAATAAACCAAAGGCATTTATCTCTACCTCCTCCACATCCCTTATGCTTACCTTAACTATTCAGAAATATATGGAAACTATAACCACTAGCCTAAATAAATGGCACTGAAGTAAACTTTCTCTTTCTACATTACATATTTCTGCAATGTCGATTTTTATCAACAAGAACCTATCTGTAAGCAGGGAAAACAAAACTGAAGATGACTACCTGCCCAACTAAGGGTTTGCAGGCTGCACCTTGCTTAACTAAACCCTGGAGTAGGGGTAAGAGAACTTCAGGGAACTTGATGGATTTTCTTTTTAACAGAGAACTAGTAAGCAGAACCCCAAAGTACAAAATATCAACTCAGCACCTCTGACTAAAATGGGGGTGAGCTATTCAGAGCATGGTCAGCTCAACCTCCTTCTCTCGTAACACCTGAGGTACCTCCCGTCCAACCTATACTTGGCTAACTTTATCAAAAATTCAAGGAAAATAATTATTATCACAACCTGCTGCTGCTGCGTCGCTTCAGTCATGTCCGACTCTGTGCGACCCCATAGACGGCAGCCCACCAGGCTCCCGTCCCTGGGATTCTCCAGGTAAGAACACTGGAGTTGGTTGCCATTGCCTTCTCCTTATCACAACTTACTGATAGTTAATTCAGTTTTACAGAACAGCCTTTTCACGATGAGTTTTGAATACAAATTTTTATAAATCAACTTTACAACTCATATAGATGTACACATTTTAAGGGTGCAGTTCAGTGAGTTTTGACAAAATATACCACCACAAAATAAACACCACCCCAACTCAACAAAAGAATATTTTCATCATTCCACAAAGTATCCTTTTGCCCCTTTGCAATCTCCTCACCTATCGCCATACATATTAACATAATCTGAGTAAGCTAGAACTTGATAGTGGGAGCACTTCCAGAGACTCCCAGCCAGCCATCTATTTATTCCCCTTTTAACTCATCCTCTCTCTCAATATTTACTAAGCCTCTTCTATTTAACAGAGAATGTCTTGGTATGGGGATTCAGCAGTGAATCAAACAAATCCCTGCTTCACTACCTAAAGAGGTGAAGATACAGTAGATGAAAAATAAACAATATAATGTTCCATAGTAATGATGAAGGTTGGACAGTGTTTGATGAGCGGAGTACTACTATTGATAGGGTCATCAAGGAAAGCTTCTATCAGAACACTTTCCAATGGGAAACATGAATACAAAGAGGCATCAAAACTGCCAAAAAGGGACTTCCTTAGTGGTCCAGTAGTTAAGACTCTGCACTGCCACTGCAGGGAGTGTGGGTTCAATCCCTGTCAGGGAACTAAGGTCCCATATCCTGCATGCTATGCAGCCACACTTTATTACATCTGAAACAAGAATTTTTTCTATTAAAAAATTTGCCCATTCTTTTCTTTTATTGAACAACCCCATTCTGGCACCTGACCAACTTCGTGAGTTTTCATTTTTGAAGTTTTTTCTGATAGCCCATGGTCTGGGAGCCAAAGGTTTCAGTCAAGACTCTACATCCTTCAGATACAAGGGGACCATCTTCTGGGAAGCCCTAATACAATAACAGAGTCCTGCAGTGAAGAAATCTCCAGTGTAGCTTCACAAAGCACTCTCTCTATGACTTCGTCTAGCAATCCTTTATGTATCCTGCCCTTTTTATTAAAATAGAGAAAGAGAAAAGCACACATAGAGAAAGAAAAAAACACAGATTACTGAAAGCAAAGTGACAGACTTCATAAATGCACATAGTAAACACACACACACACACTTTTGCCTCAAAACAGGTGCCGAAAGTCTTCTAATTGGACATTCAGCAACTTCTCTTCGCTTGGCTCTGTCTTCTGCACCAAGCCAAGCTGTGCAGTTACCGCATTCCAGATGCTAAAAAGCAAATCAGGCAGAACAAAAGTGAGGACACTGCACATGTGCCAGCTAAAAAGGCATGGGCAGGGGTCAGATCAACCTCTTTTGCTTTCTAAAAACCCTTGGGTTTCTTCAGTTTGTAAACAAAACAATTTAGTATTTTGGGCCCTCCCTTCCCACAGCACTGTTCCTTCTCCCTCTTCTAAAGTTACCTAAAATTTCTTTCTTTTTTTTTTTTTTAAAGAAGAAACAAGAAATAAAGCACTAAGACAAAAAAAAAAAATTTTTAATGGTGCCTCAACTATAAAAGATGACTGCTGCAAGCATAAACATGGGTCTGTGGCTGCCACATCTGATTTTTCAAAGCAGCCTGAATCTACATTTTTACATGAAATCTCCCTGCTTTTTAATGTTGACAACAAATTCAAATTTACAACACTGTATGAGCCAAACAAAACACATCTGTTGACTGGATTTAGTCCATGAGCCTTCAGTTTTAAATCTCTGCCATAAAAACACAAATACGTGGTTCTTTCAGTGGTAGAGCTCTAACTTTACACCCTGTTTCCAATAACACACTATCATCTGAAAAACACACTACAAAATATATGAACATACATCTGAAACCCCTGTTAGAAGGAAACCAAGAAGAAAATGATCTCACTCTTCACACACTAAGGTGCTCCATTTCTACCACTAAAATAGGAACTGTAAACAAAACTCCATAGAAAAAGGGACCTCCCTGGCAGTCCAGTAAGTGTGCTCCCAACAATAGGGAGCATGGGCTCAATCTCTGGTTAGGGAATTAAGATTCCACAGGCTTCACAGCAGGGCTTTGCCTGTGGCTCAGTGGTAAGAATTCGCCTGCAATGCAGGAGACACAGGAGGCGTGTTCAATCCCTGGGTTAGGAAGATCCCCTGGAGGAGGGCATGGCAACCTGCTCCGGTTTTCTTCCCTGGAGAATCCCATGGACAGAGCCTGGCGGGCTACAGTCCATAGCGTCACACAGAGTTGGACACGACTGAAGCAACTTAGCACACACACACCCATGCTACACAGTGCAACCAAAGACAAATGCGATTGGGGGGGAACCAACAGAAGAAAATAGTAGGAATGAATATGGATTTCTGTGAAACTGAGTTCATTAAGTTCAGCTTCCTCAGTATGTGCATCAGCCCGTTAACTCCTAAACAAACAGAAACTAAAAGCTGATTTTTCTATGGCATGGCATTTAACTCTGATTTGAAACAAACAACAAAAAAAGAGTTCCTGGAGAAAGTCAATCTTTTAGAAAGGTACCCACAACTCTCAACTTTCTTGGTAAGCTGTGAGCAATTACTTTTTTATGGGTTATAAACCTGCATTACAGACTCTAGAGAACTGGTTCTTAAACCCAGACTCTAATGAATGATGGAAGGTAACGACCCCTTGAGAAAATGCACTCCCTCACAAAAATTTTCGAGTCCATGAAGCCCCCTGTAGTCTATGGACCACTGACTAAGAACGTCTTTCTCTAGAGAATACTAAAAGAACATAATGAATCCCTTTGCTTCTTCCCACCAACGCACTTTCTCTTTCCACTCCCCCTCTCAACTTCAGTCAACTATCACCTCCAGGTAAAATCAGTACAATAACCTCTTAACTGATGGTCCCCACAATCCAGTTTTCACACCCCCTGGCAAAACTGATTTTAAAATGTAAATCAGAAGACTTCAACAGCTTCCCTAAACAATCTTAGCTCTCCAGCTCTTCTTTAACCACTCTCCTTACTGAAAAGGGCCACAATTGGCCTCTTTTCCGTTCTGAAAGCGCACTAAACTCTTCCCATCTTCTAGCTTTGGCACTTACTGTTCTCTCTACCTGGAATGCCTGCCTTGACACCCCTACTCTTACCAAAAAGAATTTCTCTGACCACCGTTGGGCCTCTTTTTTTTTTTAGTGTCTATCGATTTCCCTCCATGGTACCTCCACATCACTTTTCTCAATTTGTAACTTATTTGCTCACCTGTTTTGATTTCCCCCACTACCTTGTAGGTTCCCAAAATGCAAGACCCCTTCTGCCTCACATCCCCTTGTACTCCCAGAGCCTAGCAGAGGGGCCGGTGGATGGCAGGTTCTCAAGCACTATTTATTGTATCAATCAAATACTGAATCAGTCTTAGATGTTTACAAAATAAAGGTGTGAAGCAATCCACCAAAATCTAATCTTTGAGAGCACAGTATATTTTTTAATTTATTTTTAATTGGAAAATAATTACAACACTGACGGTTTGTGCCACACATCTACATGAATCAGCCATAGGTATGTGTATATCCCCTCCCTTTTGAACCTCCCTCCCACCAGAAAGAACAAGATTAACCACACTCCCTCAATCGAGGTTGTCATTTGGCCCAAGAGAAACAGGGTAACACCTCAAGATTCTTAGTGGTTAAGTTTAACTGTTCTACAAAAATTAATAAATCTTAGGTCTTATGCGCTCAGTCAGCCTCATCCCACCTCATCTCGGTGCTAATCTCAGAAATACTCCAAGCTTCCTCCCTTCAATTTCTCAATTACAATACAGGACGCTCTGTAATCCATAACTTCACTGGCTATGCCAAATTCACAAAGTATCTGGACTACCTATACTAGTAAAGAAATATGTTAGACAACTACTACTGCTGCTGCTAACATGACTATTACCACCACCACCGCTAAAACTGGACTGTACTTAGTATGCAGACTAAAACCACCAGTCTCCAAAACCAGAGATCTTTCACTGGTGCTAGGAGATTTAAAACACAAAAAGATGGAACCGTACTGAATACAAAGTCTTTTAGTTAAAACAGTTCCTTACAGAAACTTCACCTCTTCTACAAAATACAGTCAAGCCTAAATGGCTGCAGGGGGAGAAAAAAATGTTTTTTTATATTGCTAAACTGCGTACACTGCTTCACAAACTTCCCAGCAGAGAACAAACTAAACCCAATTTGTTCCACAGGTTGTTCATGGTAGCAGCCAGCTCTGGCTCTTTAGCAGGCTTCTACATAATGATACAGGCTGTCTAGATAACAGGACAGGCTACAACAGACGGTATAGCCACTAATGAGAAAAGGGAGCGCCACCTGAAAGCGAAAAACAAAAGGACATGTCTCGCCACTCTGGGCCTCCACGCTATAAATCCTAAAAGAGATGATAATGATAATAGTACTTAATACTCAGTAGGTAATAAGCTAAGCGGTTTTCATTTTACCTCACTTCATCTTCACAGTAACCCTATAAAGTGACCAGTGTTACTCTCTGCTATTTTGCAGATTAAGGAAACTGAGGCACCTGAAAGTGAAGCCCCTCGACCCGAAACCAAAAGCTAGCAGAGCCAAAATTTGAACCCAGGCAGCTGGCTCCAGGTTCCTTCTGTTATCCTGCCACCAGAAGCTTCATCGTCTCTCTCCGGCTTTTCCCTCAATCCAATTAACAACCTCCTGGTAAACACTCAACTAACACGGATGGCTTCCAACTTCTGGGCACGAGTGCTACTCCCCAGTTTCTGCTGCGATACTTCATCCCTCAGACTTCAAAAGGCAAAGAGAAGGGCTAATAAAAGTTGCTTGGGAGCTAAGAGAGGCGAAAGAAATTACCTTATTTAAGCGGAACACACGCCAATTACCACAGGAACGCAGGTCGACCTCACCTCCAAACCAAGAGAAATGAAAGTGGACGCATAAATGTTCCCGTGACTGATAAATTTGGACTGTGCCTCCTCCGGCCACCAGGCCGAAAAGAACGGAAGAGGTACTGTACTAACACTGAGTACCAGCCACATGCGCCCTAAGAGAAGGCAGATCCAGGCCAATGGAAATGGGAGGGGGGGGGGGGGCACTCAAGAGTTCCGGGAAAAAATCCAAATAATAAGGTTCACCCCTAAAGGGGTGAGTGATTAAGCAGGGAGATGGAGAAAAGGGACGCTTTCTTACAAGAAAGAAAAAGAGACCTAGGAACTGCTCGGGAGAAAAGGCGGCCCTCAGCGTCGGGAGCTAGGCCGGAGCGAGGGGAAGCCCTGAAGGGCGGGGAGGGGGAGGAGCCGGAGCGAGCAGGGCCCTCTCTGAAGAGGCCGGGGGGCAGGCGCGGGGGAGCGACTCCACGCCAGGCCTGCTGGAGACCCTGAGCCAACGGCCACGGAGAAAAGAAAAAAGACGAAACGGCTGGAGTCAATTGAGCGGCCCTAATTCCCATCAGGGGCCCTCACTCACCTGGGCCCACCGCAGCGATCGCAGCTGCAGCCTCGCAACGGCACAACCGGCCCGAATCTCGCCCCCGCCCGACAGCGCGCCCCGCGTCCCAGCTCTCAGACGGCGGCAGCCTCGGCGTCGCCCCGCAGCCTCCTGGGAAATGTAGTCCTAGCTCCCGCCTTCCTAGCCAACTTGACAGTCTATAGAACTACGTTTCCCATAAGGCAAGGCGAACACCGGGCCCGCCGCTTTGCGTCACGCGCCAGCTTGTCGGCAGTCACGTGAGCTTCTCCGTTCCATCCCCTCCCCCCGCCTGGGTGGCCTGAGGAAGAAGGAGGGAGGTGGACGGAAGGGGCGGGGGCGTTGCTGACGCCAAGGCCCCCACCATTTTGGAACCAGCCTGGAGCGAGGGCCTGAGCCCCACCCACTCCCGGCCTGCCTTAGTCGTCGAAAAGTCTCTGAGCTGGGAATCTGCTTGTCTGGCTTTCGTCCTGCGCCGTACCACTTCTTGCTTCGTGACCTTGAGCAAATCTGTCTTCTCTGAGCCTCAGTTTCCTCCCCTGTGTAATGAGACTAGTAATTTCTACCTCACAAAGTTGTTGCGAGGTTGCGACAGTCAGGCACGTGAAAGCGTCTAGTGCCCTGAAAGCGAGACTAAAAATGAATTTGTTTTTTGTTGTAATAGTGTGTTCCTGTGGAGACCCAGAAGCCCGGTGGCAAAGCGCTCTCCAGCCTCGTTTCCGCCACCGCTTGCCTCGATTCCCACGACAATGGCCGCACAAAAAGATGTTTTACAGAGTGAGGTCCTGTAAAGCCTGTTAAAGTGGATGCCCTCGCCTATTGAACCAGAAATTTCCCATGTGTAACTTTGAAATCTGCATTTTAAACAGACCTCTCCAGTGATTCTCATGCACATAAAAGTTTGAGAACCGGGGCATTTATCAGGATTTTTGCACAGACTGGTTTGCGCTGGAATTCCTGCTCTACTGAACTCCAACCTTTAAGGCTGAGCTCCAGTATCCTCTCCTCTGTGAAGCCTTCCAAGTTTACTAGCTTCTCCTCTTCTCTGTCTTCCTGCAGTACCTTTCCATCTCATAATTATCAAGGACTGTGTTTGTCTTCCCCACCAGACTGTGAGCTCTTTAAAACAAAGATCAGTTTTGATGGGTTTCTGCATCCCCAAGGCAAAGTAAACAAAAAACCTGAAAAAACAAAAATTGAAGGAATATGTTCTGCCTCAGAAAAACTCGCCAGGCTCAACTCAAATCTCATGGTGCCACATCAGCCCTCATCCTTACTGGCCCCAGGAACGTTCCTTCCACACTGCTTTCTCTTTTTTCTTTCTTTGAGCATTTCTTGTAGGCTGCTTGCTGGGTAGTGCTTCTCGAAAGGATCTGATGCAACGTCATTTTTAATTCACAGATTTTGAGTGTCTACTGTAAGGTTATGCCTGGTGCAAAATACTAGGAACAGAGCGGTAAACTAGGTAGATACAAAAATAAATAGTCATTCCTCTTGGTTTCCAAAACACCTCTTTGCTGGATCTCTTACCTTGCTCCTACCTCTGCCCCTTCCCTGGCCCAGAAACTTACCTCACAGTTCCAGCCTCCTCCTCCTCTTCTGATTCAACCTCTCTCCCTGAGTGACTTCTCTGCTCAAGTGATCTGGCACACTCAGGTAGCTTTTACAGCTCGTCTATGCATTTTTACTCCCTTATCCATCTGCATCTTAGTATCAGCTCAGTTCCAGATGTTTGAGAGTCACCATACCCTGACTTCCCACAGGTTCTCGAACTGAACCTGCTGAAAACAGAACTTTCTTCAAAAAGTATTACCTAGTTAATTGTGCAGTTAATTGTTTACAGATTTGTATTCTCCACTTAGCTTGGGGCCCCTCACAAGGAAATGAAGAGGGACTTCCCTGGTGATCTAGTGGCTAAGATCTGGAGGTCCCATTGGAGGGGTTCCAGGTTCAACCCCTGGTCAGGGAATTGGATCCCACATGCTGCAACCAAGACCCGACAGCCAAATAAATACTTTTTTTTTTAAAGGAAAGGAACACCTTATGACTCCATTCGTTTACTGAGCACCTACTATGGGTCAGGCCCTGTGCAAGAAGCTAAGGAGGAAAATAGTAAACAAAATAAATGTGGTCCCGGTACTTCCCTGGTGTTCCAGTGGTTAGGAATCCACCTGCCAGTGCAGAGGATATGGGTTTGATCCCTGCTCCGGGAGGGTCCCATATGCCATGGGGCAACTAAGCCTGTGCGCCACAACTACTGAAGCCTGTTCACCTAGAGCCCATGCTCTGCAAAAAGAAGGCACCACAATGAGAAGTCTGAGCACTGCAAAGATGAGTAACCCACACTCCTCACAGCTAGAGAAAGCCGAGGGGCAGCAGGGTAGACCCAGCACAGTCAAAAATAAATAAATCTTAAAAAAAACAAAATTCAACCTGACCTGAGGCAGATCGGGTGGCCTGATAGGGGTTGGCAAGCTACGGCCTACAGGCCAATTCTAGCCCACCTCTGTTTTTCTATGACCAGAAGCTAGGAATTGTTTTTACATTTTTAAATGGTTGGAAAAATCAAAAGAATACTAATATTTCATGACACGTGAGAACTATATACAAAACTCAAAGTTCAGCATCAGTAAATACATTTATGTATTTTCTACAGGTGGGCCTTAGGAAGCATCACTACAAATAAAACTAGTGGAGGTGATGGAATTCCAGCTGAGCTATTTCAAATCCTGAAAGATGATGCTGTGAAAGTGCTGCACTCAATATGTCAGCAAATTTGGAAAACTCAGCAGTGGCCACAGGACTGGAAAAGGTCAGTTTTCATTCCAATCACAAAGAAAGGCAATGCCAAAGAATGCTCGAACTACCGCACAATTATACTCATATCACACGCTAGTAAAGTAATGCTCAAAATTCTCCAAGCCAGACTTCAGCAATACGTGAACCGTGAACTTCTAGATGTTCAAGCTGGTTTTAGAAAAGGCAGAGGAACCAGAGATCAAATTGCCAACATCCGCTGGATCATCGAAAAAGCAAGAGGGTTCCAGAAAAACATCCATTTCTGCTTTATTAACTATGCCAAAGCCTTTGACTGTGTGGATCACAATAAACTGTGGAAAATTCTGAAAGAGATGGGAATACCAGACCACCTGACCTGTCTCTTGAGAAACCTGTATGCAGGTCAGGAAGCAATAGTTAGAACTGGACATGGAACAACAGACTGGTTCCAAATAGGAAAGGGAGTACATCAAGGCTGTATAGTTTCACCCTGCTTATTTAACTTATATGCAGAGTACGTCATGAGAAACGCTGGGCTGGAAGAAGCACAAGCTGGAATCAAGGTTGCCGGGAGAAATATCAATAACCTCAGATATGCAGATGACACCACCCTTATGGTAGAAAGTGAAGAGGAACTAAAGAGCCCCTTGATGAAAGTGAAGGAGGAGAGTGAAAAAGTTGGCTTAAAGCTCAACATTCAGAAAACTAAGATCATGGCATCTGGTCCCATCACTTCATGGCAAATAGATGGGGAAACAGTGGAAACAGCGTCAGACTTTATTTTTCTGGGCTCCAAAATCACTGCAGATGGTGACTGCAGCCATGAAATTAAAAGACGCTCACTCCTTGGAAGGAAAGCTATGACCAACCTGGATAGCATATTTAAAAGCAGAGACATTACTTTGCCAACAAAGGTCCATCTAGTCAAGGCTATGGTTTTTCCAGTAGTCATGTATGGATGTGAGAATTGGACTATAAAGAAAGCTGAGTGCAGAAGAATTGATGCTTTTGAACTGTGGTGTTGGAGAAGACTCTTGAGAGTCCCTTGGACTGCAAGGAGATCCAACCAGTCCATCCTAAAGGAGATCAGTCCTGGGTGTTCATTGGAAGGACTGATGTTGAAGCTGAAACTCCAATACTTTGGCCACCTGATGTGGAGAGCTGACCCATTTGAAAAGACCCTAATGTACAAACCGGACAAGGCTTGCAGCGCTCATTACCACCAAGCGCCAGTCCACTAAGACGGGGAAAATGAAGAACGAAATTGCTGCTGTAGTCTTCTTTTTCACAAGACTAGTTTGAAAACATGATAAATTGAAAAAAGAAGCGGTCGAGAGGTTTGCTGAGAAACTGACCCTAATACTTCAAGAAAAATATAAAAATCACTGGTATCCGGAAAAACCATCAAAAGGACAAGCCTACAGATGCATTCGTGTCAATAAGTTTCAGAGGGTTGATCCTGATGTCCTGAAAGCCTGTGAGAACAGCTGCATCTTGTACAGTGACCTAGGCTTGCCAAAGGAACTAACTCTCTGGGTGGACCCATGTGAGGTGTGCTGTAGGTATGGAGAGAAAAATAATGCATTTATTGTTGCCAGCTTTGAAAATGAGGATGAGAACAAGGATGAGATTTCCAAGAAAGTTACCAGGGCCCTTGATAAGGTTACCTCTGATTATCATTCAGGATCCTCTTCTTCAGATGAAGAAACATGTAAGGAAGTGGAAGTGAAACCGAATTCTGTGGCTGCGACCCCCAGCCCTGTATACCAGATTTCAGAATTGATATTCCCACCTCTTCCAATGTGGCACCCGTTGCCCAGAAAAAAGCCAATGATGTATCGAGGGAATGGCAATCAAAGTCACTACCCTCCTCCCATTCTATTTGGTTATCCAAATCAGGGACGGAAGAATAAACCATATTGCCCAATTCCAGTAACATGGGTACCTCCTCCTGGAATGCATTGTGACCGCAATCACTGGATTAATCCTCACATGTTAGCACCTCACTAGCTGCTTTTGTCTGTTGGTGTCATGTTGAGAGAAGGTAGAATAAGCCTGACTACATATTAAAAGTTCATACTTAGAGTAGTAAAGTTAGATGGGCTAAACTATCAAACTTATTTTTATAGAGAAGTTATTAAGAATAATTTTTTCTTAAAAATATATATGCACTTTAGATACATTGATATAGTTTGAGAAACTTTATAAAAGCTAGTCAAGTGCCTGAGTTTTTAATATTAAACTTGAGTATTTATATATTGTGCATCAGCTCTGTTGCTTATGAGGATACTGTAGGAGTGGATGATCTGTTCTAGCACCTTTGAGCATTTACTTTATGGAAAGTATGTAAGTTATTTATATACATGGAAATCTATTTTATGTCGTTGTTTAGAAGAATTGCATAAAATCATGTAGTTGCAAATAAAAAGTAGTTTGAGGCAAAAAAAAAAAAGAAAAGAAAAGACCCTAATGCTGGGAAAGATTGAAGGCAGGAGGAGAAGGAGACGATAGAGGATGAGATGGTTGGGTCGCATCACCGATACAATGGACATGGGTTTGGGTGGACTCCAGGAATTGGTGATGGACAGGGAGGCCTGGCATGCCGTGGTTCATGGGGTCACAAAGAGTCAGACATGACTGTGTGACCAAATTGAACTGATAGCTACTATGACCCTGAGTTGAATAGTTGTGATGCTCTGTCACCTGCAAAGCCTTAAATATTATCTGTCCCTTATTGAAAAAGTTTGCAGATTCTTGACATAGAATGCAGAGGTCCTGACCTAGGCTTAATGGTCAGAGGAGGCTTCCATAAGGTACTTACTGATAAACTTACAGTTAACCAGGTAGAGAATTGGGGAAGAGCATTCCAGACAGAAGAAATGACACATGTGAAAGCCCTGTAGCCTGAAGGAACTTGGCACATTCTAAACATTGTTAGGCCTGCCATTGACTCCGGAGTGTAACAGGAACTAAAGCACAGTGAGCCTAGTGAGGTCATCAGGAGCCAGATCCTGCTGGGTCTGATAGTCCAGTTCAGTTCAGTTCAGTGGCTCAGTCATGTCCGACTCTTTGCAACCCCATGAATCGCAGCACGCCAGGCCTCTCTGTCCATCACCAACTCCCAGAGTATATGCAAACCCATGTCCGTCAAGTTGGTGATGCCATCCAGCCATCTCATCCTCTGCCGTCCCCTTCTCCTCCTGCCCCCAATCCTTCTCAGCATTAGGGTCTTTTCCAATGAGTCAACTCTTCACATGAGGTAGCCAAAGTATTGGAGTTTCAGCTTCAACATCAGTCCTTCCAATGAACACCCAGGACTGATCTCCTTTAGGATGGACTGGTTGGATCTCCTTGCAGTCCAAGGGACTCTCAAGAGTCTTCTCCAACACCACAGTTCAAAAGCATCAGTTCTTCTGCACTCAGCTTTCCTTCCAAGGAGTGAGCGTCTTTTATTTATTTATTTTTTTTTAAAAAAATATGGAACGCTTCACGAATTTGCCTGTCATCCTTGCGCAAGGGCCATGCTAATCTTCTCTGTATCGTTCCAATTTTAGTATATGTGCTGCCGAAGCGAGCACAAGCGTCTTTTAATTTCATGGCTGCAGTCACCATCTGCAGTGATTTTGGAGCCCAGAAAAATAAAGTCTGACGCTGTTTCCACTGTTTCCCCATCTATTTGCCATGAAGTGATGGGACCAGATGCCATGATCTTAGTTTTCTGAATGTTGAGCTTTAAGCCAACTTTTTCACTCTCCTCCTTCACTTTCATCAAGGGGCTCTTTAGTTCCTCTTCACTTTCTACCATAAGGGTGGTGTCATCTGCATATCTGAGGTTATTGATATTTCTCCCGGCAACCTTGATTCCAGCTTGTGCTTCTTCCAGCCCAGCGTTTCTCATGACGTACTCTGCATATAAGTTAAATAAGCAGGGTGAAACTATACAGCCTTGATGTACTCCCTTTCCTATTTGGAACCAGTCTGTTGTTCCATGTCCAGTTCTAACTATTGCTTCCTGACCTGCATACAGGTTTCTCAAGAGACAGGTCAGGTGGTCTGGTATTCCCATCTCTTTCAGAATTTTCCACAGTTTATTGTGATCCACACAGTCAAAGGCTTTGGCATAGTTAATAAAGCAGAAATGGATGTTTTTCTGGAACCCTCTTGCTTTTTCGATGATCCAGCGGATGTTGGCAATTTGATCTCTGGTTCCTCTGCCTTTTCTAAAACCAGCTTGAACATCTAGAAGTTCACGGTTCACGTATTGCTGAAGTCTGGCTTGGAGAATTTTGAGCATTACTTTACTAGCGTGTGATATGAGTATAATTGTGCGGTAGTTCGAGCATTCTTTGGCATTGCCTTTCTTTGTGATTGGAATGAAAACTGACCTTTTCCAGTCCTGTGGCCACTGCTGAGTTTTCCAAATTTGCTGACATATTGAGTGCAGCACTTTCACAGCATCATCTTTCAGGATTTGAAATAGCTCAGCTGGAATTCCATCACCTCCACTAGTTTTATTTGTAGTGATGCTTCCTAAGGCCCACTTGACTTCACATTCCAGGATGTCTGGCTCTAGGTGAGTGATCACACCATCGTGATTATCTGGGTTGTGAAGATCTTTTTTGTACAGATGGACTGGAATGGGTGAATTTAACTCAGATGACGACTATATCTACTACTGTGGGCAGGAATACCTTAGAAGAAATGGAGTAGCCATCATGGTCAACAAAAGGATCTGAAAAGCAGTACTTGGATGCAATCAAAAATGACAAAATAATCTCTGTTCATTTCCAAGGCAAACCATTCAATAGCACGGTAATTCAAGTCTATGCCCCAACCAGTAATACTGAAGAAGCTGAAGTTGAACGGTTCTATGAAGACCTATAAGACCTTTTAGAACTAACACCCATAAAAGATGTCCTTTTCATTATAGGGGACTGGAATGCAAAAGTAGGAAGTCAGGAAACACCTGGAGTAACAGGCAAATTTGGCCTTGGAGTACAGAATGAAGCAGGGCAAAGGCTAATAGAGTTTTGCCAAGAGAATGCAATGGTCATAGAAAACACCCTCTTCTGACAACACAAGAGAACACTCTACACATGGACATCACCAGATGGCCAACACTGAAATCAGACTGATTATATTCTTTGCAGCCAAAGATGGAGAAGCTCTATACAGTCAGCAAAAACAAGACCAGGAGCTAACTGTGGCTCAGATCATGAACTCCTTATTGCCAAATTCAGACTTAAATTGAGGCAAGTAGGGAAAACCACTAGACCATTCAGGTATGACCTAAATCAAATCCCTTATGATTATACAGTGGAAGTGAGGAAATAGATTTAAGGGACTAAATCTGATAGAGTGCCTGATGAACTATTGGACAGAGGTTCGTGACATTGTACAGGAGGCAGGGATTAAGACCATCCCCATGGAAAAGAAATGCAAAAAAGCAAAATGGTTGTCTGAGGAGGCCTTACAAATAGCTGTGAAAAGAAGTGAAAAGCAAAGGAGAAAAGGAAAGATATTCCCATCTGAATGCAGAGTTCCAAAGAATAGCAAAGAGAGATAAGAAAGCCTTCCTCAGCGATCAATGCAAAGAAATGGAGGAAAACAACAGAATGGGAAAGACTAGAGACCTCTTCAAGAAAATTAGAGATGCCACCGGAACATTTCATGCAAAGATGAGCTAAATAAAGGACAGAAATGGTATGGACCTAACAGAAGCAGAAGATATTAAGAGGTGGCAAGAATACATAGGAGAACTGATAGTCCAGGTTGAAAATATTGGATTTTACTCTGAGATCAGTGGGAAGCCATTGAAAGGTATATAAGCTGGAGAGGGATTCATATTTCCTTTTTCAAAGGATTAGATAATGTCCCTGGCAGTCCAGGAGGTTCCCAGGTGGCACAGTGGTAAAGAAGCCACCTGATAATGCAGGAGACAAAACAGATATAGGTTCAATCCCTGGGTTAGGAAGATCCCCTGGAGGGGGAAATGGCAAAACACTCTAGTATTTTTGCCTGGAAAATCCCATGAGCAGAGGAGCCTGGCAGGCTACAATCCACAGGGTTGCAAAGAGTTGGACACAATTGAGCATGTATGCACTCCTACTGGTCCCGTGGTTAAGAATCTACCTTCCAATTCAGGGGACACAGGTTCAATTCCTGTGCCTGGAAAATCTCACGGACACAGGAGCCTGGTGGGCTGCAGTTCATGGGGTCGCAAACAGTCGGGCACGACTGAGCAACACTTACTTACTTAGGTTCAATTCCAGGTCTGAGAAGTATTAATAAGACACCACAAGCTACAGAGCAACTGAGCTCGTGTCCACAGCTAGACAGAAGCCTGAGTGCCACAACTAAGACACGATGCAGCCATAAATAAATATTTTTAAATAAAGAATTAAATATATTTCCTAAACAATTAAATAAAATTCCTATTTTAAAGGATTATTCAGCATGAGAATGGATTAGGGCTAACTAGAATACAAGAGGAGAAACTGATTAGGAAGTTATACCACCATAGTTAAAATGAGAAGACACAGTGGCTTGATCTTGTCTGTTTTCAGTGGTGATGAAAACACAGTAAGCAGATTCAAAAGATACTTAGCAGATCAAATCTATTGGTCCTGATGATTAAATGAAAAAGGGAGAGAAGGAGTCAAGGTTGCCCCTGGGTTTCTGGCATGAGCAGCTGTGTGGATGAATGTACTATTACTGTCTCACTACTCCACACTGCTTGTACAAATCTCCCCACATTGATCAGGATGTCCTGAAATCATTCATTACATGCTGTGTCTTCCACAGAGAGCCATCTCCTAGAAGGCAACAATGAGCTTGTTCTTTGTCTTCTGAGGGCCCTGCAGTGAGCTGGGCATAGAACTGGGAGCAGTAAATGTGTGTGAATGTTTCTCAGTTCTTATTTCTCTGTTTCTTACAGGAGACCTCTATCCTTCTGATTGCTCAGGTTAAAAATCTCAGAGAAATGCTGGCTTCCTCTTTCTATCTCACCCACCTTATGGCTGCTGCTGCTGCTGCTAAGTCACTTCAGTCGTGTCCGACTCTGTGCAACCCCACAGATGGCAGCCCACCAGGCTCGCCCATCCCTGGGATTCTGCGGGCAAGAACACTGGAGTGGGTTGCCATTTCCTTCTCCAGTGCATGAAAGTGAAAAGTGAAAGTGAAGTCGCTCAGTCATGTCCGACTCTTCGCAACCCCATGGACCGCAGCCCACCAGGCTCCTCTGCCCATGGGATTTTCCAGGCAAGAGTACTGGAGTGGGTTGCTATTGCCTTCTCCACACCTTATGGCATTAGTCGTAGAGTCTCATATAATCTGTCCCTTTTGAACTGTGGTGTTGGAGAAGACTCTTGAGAATGCCTTGGCCTGTAAGGAAATCAAACCAGTCAATCCTAAATGAAATCAATCCTGAATATTCATTGGAAGGCCTGATGCTGAAGCTCAAGATGGAAGAGACACAGGTTCTCCAATATTCATTGGCCACCTGATGTGAAGAGCTGACTCACCAGAAAAGACCCTGATGCTGGGAATGATTGAAGGCAGGAGGAGAAGGGGATGACTGAGGATGAGATGGTTGGATGGCGTCACTGACTCAATGGACATGAGTTTGAGCAAGCTCTGGGAGATGGTGAAGGACAGGGAAGCCTGGCGTACTGCTGTCCCTTGAGTCACAAAGACTCGGACAGAACTGAGAGACTGAACAACAACAAAGAACATCTGGTGAATTTCCTAGTGCCCTGTTTCAGGTCTTCACATGTCTTTGTTAAAAAATATTTATTATTTGACTGCTCTAGGTCTTAGTTGCGGCACCTGGGATTTTTTTTTTTTTCTTAGTTGTGGCATATGGGATCTAGTTCCCTGACCAAGGATTGAACCTGGGCCGCCTGCATTGGGAGCGTGAAGTCTTAGTCACTGGACCATCAGGGAAGTCCAGGCCATTACATGTCTCACGTGCCAAGCCTCTTCAGTCGTGTCCGACTCTTTGCAACCATATGGACTATAGTCTGCCAGGCTTCTTTGTCCATGGGATACCCGAAGCAAGAATACTGGAGTGGGTTGCCAGTTACTGGAGTGAGTTGCCATTTCCTATTCTAGGGGATCTTCCCAACCCAGGGATCAAACCCATGTCTCTTACATCTCCTGAATTGGCAGGTAGGTTCTTTACCACTTGGGGAAGGCCACGTGAAAATCGATCAGTCATGTCTGACTCTTTACAATCCCAAGGACTGTAGCCTATCAGGTTCCTCTGTCCATGGAATTCTCTAGGCAAGAATACTGGAATGGGTAGCCATTCTCTTCTCCAAAGAATCTTCCTGACCCAGGGATTGGATCCAGGTCTCCTGCCTTGCAGGAAGATTCTTTACTGTCTAAGCCATCAGGGAAGCCTTTACCTGGCTTAGCACATGTGAAGTGATTACAACAGTGTCCGGGCCAGAGTAAAGGGTGTATAAGTGTTGGCTGAGGCCTCTTCCCCGGTCTCCCTGCCTCCTGCCTCTTTCCACTCCGGCCTCCCTCCAGAAGGTGGCCAGTGTGCTGCCTCTCAAGGACAACTCTATTCAGGCCATTCCCTAGCTCCAGTGATCTCAAAACCAAATCCTAAATCCTCAGTGTGCTCTGCAAGGGCCCACTTGGTCTCATCTGACTGTCTTCCCAGCTTCACCTTCAAAAGCATCCCATTGCCACTGGGAAGAAGGGCAAGCTCAGGGCCTTGCACCGTCTGGCCTCAGTGTCTTCACCAGCCTCAGCTCTTTCATGTGAAATGCTCCAGACATGTGTGCTCATCTTGCCCATACGCTGGGTTTCCTGCCGCCTCCTGCCAGCTTATGCCCTTTCTCCCCAACGGCCCCATTTATCGAAGTCTTATCTTGTCAGTTCAGTGTCCCCCTCCATCAGGACTACCCCACTTCTACTCTGCATTTATTAGATCCTACCTTACATTGTGGTTTCTGCACATCTCATTCCTTCATTCCCTGGGAACAAATGGATTGGCCATCTATTGCTGTGCCTGCTCAGCATCCTTCCAGTCCTCCTTTTCTGGTAACAGCACTCTGATAATCCTCCGAAATGACTCCACTCTCCCACTCTGGCTCCAGGGTGAGCAGGTGACTCTGGCTGATGAGCACATTTCATTCCTTTGGCCACAGTGACTGGCAGGTGGCTCATATCAGTCTAGCGGCTGGGGGGTGGGGGTGGACATCAGGCTGAGACCTATGCCAGAACACTGGGAAAAGGGCCCTCTCTTCCTTCTGGGGTTGCTAAACTACAAGAGTAGCAGAGCCTAGACTTGTTAATAGTCATCTTTGTCATTATTTGGAGACAGCCTTCTTGAAAGTGAAGCCAACAGAATTGAAAAGCAGAGCCAAGAGTTGAGAAAGACAGATTCTCAGCTATTCCAGTTTGAGCTCTTGGATTCAAAAGAACCTGAAATTAGCATCACCTCAACTTTTCCATGCATGAGCCAATAAATGAATTTGTTTGAAATGAGTATCTATCACTGCTTTTATTTATTTCTTTGGTGGCACCAGGTCTTAGTTGTAGCAGGTGAAATCTTTAGTTGCAGCATGCAAACTCTTTAGTAGAAAATCTATTTCCCCAACCAGGGATGGAACCTGTGCCCTCTGCATTGGCAGCATGGAGTCTTAGCCAGTGGACCACCAGGGGAGTCCCAAGTATCTGTCACTTCTATGTTGGAGTCATGAGTAGCAGACTGAAGCTGACGGGGATATCTGTTGTGTTCAAGAGATTTTCAGAGAAGGAAGGTGGGAAGGGAAATCAGAAGAGACTGGGACCAGTACCAACGTGTGACCCTTTAAGTTTGAAGGTCTACCTGTGGAAAAGAGGAGCAGTTATCTTTGCTGTTGCTCAGACCAACCAAACTGCCTTCACCTCCATCTCTGTTTGGCAGGAGAACCAAACCAAACATTCTGATCAAGGTAGCAGTTGCTTACTTTCCTGATGATCATCGGCAAGAGAAGGCTTTTCATGTATGAGCTTAAGCAGGAGATGGTTACTCCTTAGCCACTTGGCTTGCATCTACCATCAGAGAGTACTTTAGTGGTTCCCATACTTGTCTGCACATTGGAATCACCTTGGAATATTTTAAAAATCCCAACACTCAGACCACGTCCCACACCTAGTAAATCACAATCTCTGGGAGTGGGACACAGACATCACTATTTTTAAAGTTTATACAGGTGATTCCAACATGAGACAAGTTGGGGAACTAAAGACCCCATCTAACATGTTTCCAAGGCTTACACTTCTTATAGAAAGCAAAGATTCTCTGCCAAGTTGACATTAGGTCACCTGGGGGCTTTTTTTTTAATGTCCATGTCTGGGCCCCACCTTCCAGAAATTCTGATTCAGTTGGTTTGGGGTAGGACCTCAATGCTATGCTAAGTCACTTCAGTCGTGTCCGACTCTGCGACCCCATAGACGGCAGCCCACCAGGCTCCCCCGTCCCTGGGATTCTCCAGGCAAGAACACTGGAGTGGGTTGCCATTTCCTTCTCCAATGCATGAAAGTGAAAAGTGAAAGTGAAGTCACTCAGTCATGTCCAACTCTTAGCGACCCCATGGACTGAAGCCTACCAGGCTCCTCTGTCCATGGGATTTTCCAGGCAACAGGACTGGAGTGGGGTGCCATTGCCTTCTCCGAGGACCTCAATACTGGCTGCTATAGACTAAATGTTTTTCACCACTCCAAGTTCATATGTTGATATCTGATTAACCCTTGATGAGTTGGTATCTGGCGGTGGAATCTTTGGAAGGTGATTACACCATAAAGGTGGTGCCCTCATGAATGGGATTAGTGACCTTATAAAAGAGATCCCAGAGAATTCCTACCCCCACCCCCCACTCCCATTCCCGTTTCTCATTCACATGCTCTTCCCTAAGGATGAGAAATGTTCTGTGGGATGGGTGAGACTGAGAGAAACTTCAACAAGCAATTAAGACTCTGCTCCCCTCCCTTTTCAGACCTTCCTGTTCCCACCCTTCATGTGGTGAACACAGGGCCAGGGTGCCATCAGATTTCTAAAGGCAAATCTGGAGAACCACCTCCCTCACCCCACTTTCAGGGTTGGTCCAAGGATTGGGTAGCTCTGTCTGTCCTGCCCAGACTTTCCCTGGGTGAGGCTTCCTTGGGTGGTCTCCCAAGGTCTAGACATTGGAGGGGAAAGTTTCTGAGCTTAGGTTCCAATAGCAGCAATTGGCAATCAAGCTGACTTGGCTCTCCATCCTGCTGCCTGGATTGGCTTGGTCTGAGCTTTGGGTTTAGGGGGTATGTTTGTGTGTCTATCACTCTCACACCCCAGCACTAGCATTTTGGACCAGCTTCAGTTCTGGCTTTCTCATGGACCCAGACTGCCTTGTGTCCTGTGACCTCCGTATATTCCCCCAGCACAGAGACTGCCACAGAAGTTCTCAATATATTAAATATGTAAAATAGACTCAGGTCTTAACTGAATTCCTACCCCATTTACGAGATAGTAAAGGATACAAAATATACAAATAGGACATAGCATGATCCCTGCTCTCAGGAGTCTCCAGTGACCAACAGCCTCTGAGGAGCAGGGAAGTCTTCCCAAAAGAGGAGGCATTTGATCTGGTTCTTGAAGGATGGAAGGGTGTCACAGGAAAAGTGGGCAGGTGCAGGGATATGAAAGGTTCATTTAAAGGACTTCTCTGGCGTTCCAGTGATTAAGATTCTGAGTTCCTAGTGCAGGCAGTATTTATTCCCAATCTTAGTTCCTGGTCAGGAACTAAGATCCCACATGCCGCAAGGCAGGGCCAAAAAAAGAAAGAAAGGTTCATTTAAAGGAATATTGAATAGTGTCGGAAGGGCTGTTCTGGTTGATAGTCCCATCCCATCCCCCGCCACATGCACACCTTCTGTGTAAACAGGCTTCCACTTCGGTCCTCCTCAATCCACTGGTCCTTGAACAGATCAAGGACTGAGACAGATACATAAAGAAGGAACCAGTACCAGATGCAGAAGGAAAAGAGGCTCCTACAACAGGTCCTGTGGACAAGCAGGATGTGACCCTAACCACCAGTTGCTGCTCTATTCCCATCTTGGCCCTGAGCAAATTCCTCTTGCTGCTGGAGCATCCCCTTTGGGAGTGGCAGTAAATGTAACATCACTGACCCCTTTTAGACTCTGATTTGACAGAAGCAGGTGCCGGCAAAGCCAGTTATTCCCAGGAAAGTCAGAGTCAGGCCTCTGAGGATCACTGCAGGCCTGGCTCCTGACTAGGACTCAGACCTTAGAAGCTGCCTCTCCAGTCCCCTCTTGCATCAGAAGCAGAAGCCTAAACCTCAGCGATCTATCTCCCCTAAGCTACTTCAGAAGAGGGGACTTAGTCCTCCTTCCCTGGAACATTTTATTTTATTTATTTCAGAGTGTTTATGCTCAGTCACTTTAGTCATGTCAAACTCTTTGCGACCCTATGGACTGTGGCCTGCCAGGTTCCTCTGTCCACGGGATTCTCCAGGCAAGAATAATGGAGTGGGTTGCCATGCTCTCCTACAGGGGATCTTCCTGACCCTTGAATCAAACCTGCATCTCCTGCAGCTCCTACCTTGCAGACAGGTTCTTTACCACTGAGCCACTAGGAAAAGCCCCTTTTTATTTCTAAGACCTGCTTTTTTGAAACAGCTGCTGTTTTATCTTTTGTCTAACTCAGTGGTTCTTAACTGGGGGTTGGGGGGGTGGTGGATTTGGTCCCCAAGTGAACACTTAGCAATGACTAGATACACTTCTTGTTGTCACAGCCTGGGGGGGAGGGTGGGGGTGGCTGGGGAGTGGTACAACTGACATATGGTGAATAGAGGCCAGGGATGCTGTTAAACATCCTATAATGCACAAGACAACCCCTGAAAACAAGGTAATTCTTGATATTCCTGCCCAGAATATCAATAGTGTTGAGGCTGAGAAACTCTTCATCTTGTTTAGGGAGAAAAAGTTCAGGAAAACTAGCTTAAAATAGCCCCTGGTCTGTCTGGTCAGCAATAACTAACACAAGGGTGTTGTCTTGCAATTCACCAATAAATTTGTGCTTGGGGAATTTCCTGGTGGTCCAGAGGTTCGTTGCCAGGGGCTGAGGTTCAACACCTGGTAGGGGAACTAAGATCTCACAAGCCAGGGAGCAGCCAGAAATAATAAATAAATTTGTGCTTGCTCTCCTTTCCTTGGCTCCTGTATGGGAATGGGTGAAGGCTGTTTTGTGCAGGATGCCGTGGAAGGAGATAAGGGTTAGGTGGGGATAAGAGATGGGGTCACACAGTGCAGAGTACAGGGTTTCGATCTCAGTTTATATTCCAGCCCTGACTACTTCCTTAGCTGTGTTCTTTCAGGCAAGTGACTTTCCCTCTCTGGGCCTCAGTTTTCTCATCTGTAACGTAGAACAACTCTTACCTTACAAGGGCTTCCCTGGTGACTCAGCTGGTAAAGAATCTACATGCAATTCGGGAGACCTCGGTTCGATTCCTGAGTTGGAAAGATCCCCTGGAGAAGGGAAAGGCTACCCACTCCAGTATTCTGGCCTGGGGAATTCCATGGACTGTATAGTCCATGGGGTCGCAAAGAGTTGGACACGACTGAGCGACTTTCACTTCACTTACCTTACATTACTAGGTTCAGGAAGTCAGCTGTTGCTATGATTTCATCCTGAGATGGTAGAGAACCATTAGAAGAAGTCTTGTGAACCTGGGGGGAGGAAAAGCAGCTCTGAGTGGTCCGTAGGGCAGCCAGGAAGGGAGATGATTTACCCCCACAGTGGGGTAATTCCCTCCAGGCAGGTCCAGAAGTCTCAGTCTATCTATAATCTCTCCTTTCGGGGCCTATACTCTTCCTTTTGTTTAGTTCAGTACCTTAGGGGTTTGTCCCCATCGAGGTGCTCAGACTAGGCAGCAGAAAAACACACTGAAGTCAACAATTTGCGTTTTGGTCTCCTTGCAGTCCATGAGGTCTTAAAGAGTTGGACCGATTTAGCTATTGAACAACAGAATAACTCCTTGCTGGGGGTGAGTTTCCTCCTCTCTGGCTGGAGGGTGGGGACTGAGGCTGTCAAAGGTTGCCAGGCATCAAAAGACATCCCCCCCCCACCCCCACCCCGCCAGGACTTTTGTTTACAGGGCAAGACTCTAGCAGACAGGAAGCTGGGTTATTCCAGAGCTTGGGGCTCCCAGGCTCCAGACTGGGGAGGGGAGGAAATGAGCCCTTCAGAAAAGGTTTGAAGGTTTTCCCAAGCCTGAGAAAGTGAGCAGGGCTCTGGGTGTCTTGGCCGAGACTGTTGTCTTTTCCTGAGTAAGAGGAACTTTGCATCACTCCCACTTTGATCTCCCAGGACCTCTGATTGGCCAGCAGAGTTTCTATTTGCTGGAGAGGGGATGGGTGTACTAGGAGTGCTGGCTTGGGAGTCACAGCAAAAGATCACAGTGGCTAAGCCAAGCCGGTCCATGAAGATAAATTGAAGTTGATTGAAGATCAAACAGTCCTGCCCTGAATGTTCTAGACTGGAAAAACATAGGAATTAAATGCTGCTGTGCTTCAGGGGGGTGGCGGCATTATAAATAATGTAAACTTAAATTAAATGACATGTATTCAAAAGCAATAGCACTCAAAGCTTGTCACTGCCTAATGATTTTACTACATTTTGCTATTGCACATGTTCTTGGAGTTATTCACTTCTACATGGTGGAAATGCTACATAATGGTGCACCGCTGTTAGCTTCTTCCCAGTAACTCCTTCAGTGATGTCAGGTTGGCAGCTAGAAGTCAGCTGTAGTGGGAATATTTACACCATGGAAATTGGCAAATGCTACAAATTTCTCCTTAAGACCACACAACCCCACCCAACCCCAACCTTTCCCTAAAGCCATTTGAAATCGTTTTACCAGCACAACACTGGGTAGAGGATTCCCCAAACATGACTGTGAATGAATTTCCCGCCAGCTTGGCAGGCAGGGGGTTTGGAGCAGATAACGTGATTTAGAGAAATAAATAAATATACATGTCTGACATCTGAGCATTGTGGGTAAAATGAATACTTGCTGCATATACCTAGTCCCTAGGACTTTCCTGGTGGTCCAGCGGCTAACACTTTGCACTCTCACTGCAGGGGGCCCAGGTTTGATCCCTGGTCTAGGAACTAGATCCCACATGCTGCACTAAGAGTTTGAGAGCTGCAGTGAAGATGGAAGATCCTGCATGCCACAGCTAAATCCTGCAGCCAAAGGAGTTAAAACAAGCAAACAAAACAAAACCCCAAATACCTAGTCCTGACACACTTGGGGACTCATCTTTCCCTCCTCCTTTTGAAGCAAGAGTGTCCACCCACTCACAAAGCACCCCCTAGGGCACCCCAGAACACCCGTGTGGTGCCTTCTGGATGGGATGAGACTAGAAACGCCATGAGGGCAGGGACCTTGTTCACCACCGCTTCAGCAGATCTTCAGACCCCTTTTTAGTCTCAGCAACTCTCCCAGTATCCCTGGCTTTGAAGCTAAGCAGGCACAGTGGGGGTGCACCAGGGCTGGTTCTACACGGGAGAACTAGAATGAGCCAGGAACCAGAGATTGCCTCTCAAGCACATGATCTACGTGGGAGCAGGGAAACTCATCGGGGGCAGTTCCTCCCCAGGGGAGGCTGGCAGTGCCCAGGGACATGTGGGTCGTCACACTTCCAGGGGAAGGGTGCTTACTGGCCTTCGGCGGGCAGAGGCCAGGTATGCTGCTAAACATCCTACAGCACTCGGGACAGCCACCCCCCAGTCCCGCGTCCGAGAATGTTCTGCCTCAAACACCAGCAGTGCTGAGACTGAGAAAGTCTGGGGTGGGAGACACAGTAGGGGAGAAACTCAGACAGGCAGGGTCTAGGAAGAGATAGAGGAAAGGCTCGCTGGCCTGGCAGCTACTGACCCCTCCCTCCCCCGCAGCACCCACTTCTGTGTGTGGCCGTTCAGTCTCTCATTCTGCGTCCTGTCCTGTTTCGCTAGTCTCTCTCTAGTGATGTCCCTGTTTATCTCTTGGTCTCCTTTTCTCACTCTCAGCCGTGCCATCTGCTCTGGCTGGATCTTGTGGTCTGAGTCATGAGACAAGCCTTTGGCATCGGTGCTCCCTCAGCCCACACTCATCACTCCAGTTGCCGCGGCCTGGGAGCCAGGCCAGGAGGTCAGGGACCCAGAGGCTATAAAGACAGGGGGTCTAAAGGGTATCACTCTTTCCACCACCCATCTTGCCTTTTCCCTCAGGACCTTACTGCCTGCCTCCCTGAGGCCTGGCGCTCCAACTTGCTGTCCCTCCACCCCCACCCCCCGGAGCCTGGGATCTAAGTCAGCCTGTCCAAGGGGCCTTACCCAACCTACTGATCCCTTCCTCCCCACCCCACTCTCAGCTCCTTAAATTTCCCCGCTAGCCTAGTCCAGCAGCTGTTACAAAACAACGGGGAACCAGGCAACCCCTCCCACTGGGAGCAGTAAGTGACACCAGGCTCAGGACAGCCACCGAGCCCAGTAACTGCTGCCAAGTGGCCAGGCACTGGTGGCCTCTGCCCTGGTCGTTTCCAGCTCCCAGATCCCAGAGTTCAGGGCCAGGACATGGTACCCGGTGCTTGGAGCCCTTGCTCAACACCCAGGCTCAATTACCAGGACCCAGAGCCTGGTGCCAGGACTTCGAGCCCTGCCCCTCTGCCCCGGCAGACCCTGGGGGCCTAGGCTGCCGTGTGCTGGCCAGCAGGGCTATGTAGGACATGGATACAGCAGAAAACTCTATGACCATTTTTAAAATAAATTGGGGTAATTTTTAAAGTAAGAAGTATTCACATGAAGACTTAATATAAAAATGGGGAAAGGACTAGCAGTGTGGGCAGAGGGAAGAGAAAGACCAGGGTATAGATTTGCCGGGCTTCCCAAGTGGGGCTAGTGGTAAAGAACCTGCCTGCCAAGGCAGGAGACTTAAGTTTGATCCTTGGTCAGGAAGATCCCCTGGAGGAGGGCATGGCAACCCACTCCAGTACTCTTGCCTGGAGAATCCCATGGACAGAGAGCCTGGTGGGCTAGGGTCCATAGGGTTGCAGAGAGTCGGACATGACCGAAGTGATTTAGCTCGCATGCATTAGGGTTGCCACATAAAATAGAGGATGCCCAGGTTAATCTGAATTTAGGTAACAAAAAAGACTTTTTAAATGTAAAAATATTCTATGTCATATTTGAACATACTTCTAAAAAATTATTCCTTGTTTACCTGAAATTCTTACTTTAACAGGGGCCCTGTATTTTGATTTCTTAAATCCAGTAGCCCCACAGGAAAACAAACCTCCCGCTCCAGTCCTTACCCAGCTGATCTGCCAGCTGCTTCAGGTGGAGAAACAGGGAGTGTTCCTCCTATCACTGCTCACACTTGGGTAGAGGGAACTTTGGGGATTCTATTTTTTTAAATTATTCCTAGTTTTATGTACCTTCTCATTTTCTTTAAAGAGTCAGCATTAGTTTATAGTACAAAAAAACACACACACAAATGTTATAGACTCTATGCACTGCATAGATAATTGCAATATATGCCTTTCATCCACTCTTTTTTTTTTAATTTTTCAGTGGCCACACACAGGATTTTTGATGCTGTGTGAGGGCTCAGTAGCTGTGTCATGAAGGCTTAGTTGCCTTGAGATGTGTGGGATTTTAGTTCCCCAGCCAGGGCTAGAACTCACATCTGCTGCATTGGAAAGCAGATTTTTTTTTTTTTTTTTTGGAAGGCAGATTCTTATCTTAACCACTGGACCACCAGGGAAGTTCCTCATCCACTTTTTTTTTTTAATATTTACTTTAATTAATTTATTTGGTTGCGCTGGGTCTCAGTTGTGGCATGCAAGATCTAGTTCCCCGACCAGGGATCAAACCCAGACCCCCCTGCATTGGAAGCACAAAGTCTTAGCCACTGGAACACCAGGGAAATCCATCCATCTGCTCTTTAAAATAATCTTTGGCGGACTTTCCCTCAGTGTGGCCAAATAAATAAATAAATAAGATGACTTTTTTGACCAAGTGATATAGTCATCTGCTTGAAAATTCCACAGGGACAAAAGATCATGTCTCTTCTGCCCTGCCTCTCAACCACCCATTTTCCTTCTCCACTTCTGTGTGTGCCCTTCTAAAGACACCTTAGTGCCACAGCCTCATAACTGTCTTCCTGTTCATACTGTCTTCCTGGCCCACCTACCTTCCAATTCTGCCCGGCTGGTCTTTCACCTCCAATCTTGTTACCTTCTGACTTAACTGACTAATTACTTTTGACTGAGCCTTGTCATGTTGCCTGAAGGTCTTTGTTGCTGCAAGCAGGCTTCCTCTAGTGGCAGAGATGTAGGGGCTACTCTTCACTATGTGCAGGCTTCCCGTTGCGGTGGCTTCCTTTGTTGTGGGGCCCGGGCTCTAGGCATGCGGTCCCAGTAGTTGTGGCTCAGTAGTTTAATTGCCCCAGCCAGTGGAATCTTCTTGGACCAGAGATTGAACTGTTGTCCCTGGCATTACAAGGCGGATGCTAAACCACTGGACCACCAGGGAAGTCCCTTACCTCCCAACTTCAAGCCCTGCAGTGGTTTCAAAGAACAAATTTCCCAGCTAATCAAGATACAGGGCACTTGCTGCCTGATTCTTGCCCAGGTTCTGGGACACTTGGCAAGTGTCCCTGCCAGTTTGACACTCAACCACAGAAACACGACCCTCCTAGTAGTCCCCCTCACTGCCCCAGCTGGCTCTTGGCCATGTTTCTCCATCAGACACTTGTTGCACACAGATGACATCTATGGGGTGCCAGGCACCGCGGGCTACAAAGGACACAGCAGGTAGGCTGGAAGGTCCCTGCTGTTGTGACTCAGGTTCTGGCCAAGGAGCATTTAATAGACAAATTGTTACCATAAAGCATCTGCTATGCAAGGGTAGGTCCAGAGCTCTGGGGTCAAAGAAGGCCTCCTGGAAGAAGACACATTTAAGAACTGAACAGTCATCAGCCAACTACGGAGGGGCGGGGAGGAGGGCAGGTGGGGGAGAGTGTCCCAGGCTCCGTGCACAGTTCATGCAAAGGCCCTGAGACATCGAGAGGAGTCACAAATCCAGGGTTCGGGGTACACAGAGAAGAGAAGGGTATGAGAGCTCCCAGGTGAGCAGCACTCAGGAAGCCACTCCACAGAGCATGCAGAATCTTAGTTCCCGGACTGGGGATCGAACCCTTGCCCTCTACAGTGGAAGCGCAGAGTCTTAACCATTGGATCATCAGGGAAGTCGCATGGCTGTTCTGGAGAAACTAGATTAGAGGAGAGGACCTTGCTGCTCTTTCTAGGATGGCAGAAATGACAGCAGCCGAAACCAGTGTTGGGGCACTGGGGAGGGAGTAGGGGACGTTGCAGAGGTGAGGTGGCAGGAGGAGTGACTTCCCAGGCACCTGGCTTGAGACATTGGTGGACCCTGTGATGTTCTCTGGTGATATTTCTAAGTCCAGATTTGGACTTGAATCGGAGGTGCCCAAAAGATGTCCAAGTCAAGATGTCCGGCAGACACATATGTAGGTTGTCAACCTCAGGATAAAGGGCTGGACTGCAGATTCTTATTTGGCAGTCATCCGCATAAAGTTAACAATAAAAATGTTATCTAGTTCTCATCAAGTGTTAGACACTTTTCTAAGTTTTCTTCTTCTTTTTTGGCTGCGCCATGCAGCTTGTGGGATCTTAGTTCCCCAACCAGGGACAGAACCGAGGCCCACAGCAGTGAAGGTGCAGAGTCCTAACGATTGGACTGCCAGGAAATTCCCTCTAAGTCCTTATATACATCACTTTATTGATTCCTTACAACAACTGTGTGAAGTATGTGTCTTCACTCTTGCCATTTTACAGGTGAAGGGGGAAAGGTTCAGTACTGTCACCAAGATTACACAACTCTAATGACAGAGCCAGGCTGGAACTTCAGAAGGCCAGCCCCAGGATCTGTGCTCTTCACTGGACCACACAACCTCTCACCTACACAGAGGTTTAAGCCCCAGCAGAGGAGGAGAACAACTTTAGAACTGTGAGAAGGGCAGACAGTCAACCCTCAGGAATACTAGCACCTAAAGTCTCCAGGGTCTGGATCTTACTCTTAGGGTAAGTTGTCTCTGAAATTCTACTGTTTTAATTTTTAAAAATTGATTACCCTACAAAAACCAACTTGAAAAGAATCACAGCCCTAAATATAAGAGCTAAAACTATAAAATCTTATAGGAAAACATAGGGCTTGCAAAGCTTTATGAAATTAGATTTGGCAGTGATTTCTTGGTTATGACATCAAAAGAAAGGGCAACAAACGAAAAACATAGATAAACTGGACTTCATCAAAATTAGATACTTTTGGGCTATCGGCAGAGTGAAAAGGCAACCTATTGAATGGAAAAGATTAGTTGTAAATCACATATCTGAAAGGTAATTTATATCCACACTATATAAAGAACTCCTAAAGCTCAACAACAGTAAACAAACAACCCAATTAATAAATGGGCAAAAGACTTAAATAGTTATTTTTCCAAAGAAGATATAAAAATGGCCCATAAGCACATAAAAACTATGGTTAGTATCACTAATCATTGTTGTTACTGTTTAGTCGCTTAATCATGTCTGACTCTTTTGCGACCCCGTGGATAGCAGCCCGTCAGGCTCCTCTGGCCATGGGATTTTCCATGCCAAAATACCGGAATGGGTCACCGTGCCCTTCTCCAGGGGATCTTCCCGACCCAGGGATCAAACTCTAATCTCTAATCTCTGCATTGGCAGGTGGGTTCTTTACCACTAGCGCCACCTGGGAAGATCAAAGAAATTAGACTAATACATTTTTTTTTCAGGGAGAAGCATTTTTTAACTGATGTTGTTTAAAATGAATGGTGATCTTAAAAAGCAGGCCGATTTTTAGTTATTCTTACTATGATTCTTTAATTCTCCACCTTTATTACTCACACCAGGGGCAGACCCCAACTCTACCCTTGCTGGCCATTGCCAGCAATGCTGGGATCCAATTCCACCCAGCCACTGTGGACCAGAGTTGAGTGCTAGCGGCTGGCTGTCCTTTGGAGGCATAAAGTTCTCAATCCTTAATTTAATGAAGCTTCTCAGGGACTTCCCTGGTGGTCCAGTGGTTAAGAATCTGCCTTCCAATGTAGAGGACGCCTCGCAGGCAACTCCCGCCCGCCACAACAAAGACACAGTACAGCTATGTGAAAAATAAATAAAATCTTTTTTTTTTTTTTTTAAAAAAAAAGGAGATTCTCAAGCCCCTACAAGTAGCCGCCCCTGAGATCTGGATCAAATATTTCTCCTTTGTATTCCCATCCCATGTGCCTGGTCTTTCCAAACTGAGCTCCCTTACAGTACAGACCTGGCCCCATGCATCACCATATTCTGGCCACGTGAAAGTGAAAGTGAAGTCGCTCTGTCCTGTCTGACTCTTTGCGACACCATGGACTGTAGCCTACCAGATTCCTCCGCCCATGGGATTTTCCAGGCAAGAATACTGGAGTGGGTTGCCATTTCCTTCTCCAGGAGATGTTCCCGACCCAGGGGTTGAACCCAGGTCCCCCGCATTGTAGGCAGACGCTTTACGGTCTGAGGCACCAGGGAAGTCCAATGGGAGTATGTCTAATGTGACTGTCCTGAAATGGAGTGGTCTAGGGAAGGGGGCTGGTAGCACACAGGAGGTGTTGTTGAGCCCCCACCGGATGTCAAGGCCCCTCAAGTTAGGGAGAGGGGTTCTTGAAACTAATAAAACTCTTTTACTCTATGTGTTAACCAAGGAAAGCCTCACCCAGATCACTAACCCTAATTTGCAGGCAAGGAAAGCGGAGCACATAGAGGTCAGGGGAAGAGCACACAGTTATAGAGTGAGTCACTGGCCGGAACTGGACACACACTTCCTGACCCCTCGGCCAGGACCCCGGCCACGGCCCTGCCTCTGGCCCTCGCAGCTCCGAGCTGACCTAGGGCGCCAATGTGCCGATGTCACCACAAGGAGGAGCCAGATGCCCGTTCATGGAGTAGCCCGGCCCAGGCTGAGGGGTGGAGGGACTGCTCCTCTGAGAGCCTCACCCGCACAGGCGCGCGGAGCTGGTGAATAAGGCTGACGAAGAGTTGGGCGATTATAAGCGGGCCGAAGCCCTGGAGCAGTGGCTGGGAGGGAGCGAGGACGAGGGAAGGGCATTTGTTGCGTCCTCTGGTCCTGCCTGGTCCGGCCCTGTTGCGAAAGGAGCAGAGCTGGAGAAAGGAAGGGCTTTCCTGAGCACAGGCTTTCTGTCCCCGCCTCCGCTCCCCTCGGTCTTGCTTAAGAGCAGACCGGACATTCCTAAAGCTCCGGCAGGAAACCGGGAAATAGACTGGGAGGCCGGCGTCTCTGCAGCCCGCCAGTTCTTGCAAAGCAACGCTCTCCCCCTCACCCCACCCCCAGGTCCTAGGCGCCTGGACCCTGCACCCTCCTAGAACTGCCCTCCTGACCTGCTGGCCCCTTCCTCCCAGCCTATGGGATCAGACCCATTCCCTGAGCTCCAGTCCCTACAAGAAATTGTCATTCACCACCGACCTCCAGGTGGAACTCACTCTGTCCTCCTAAACCTGGCTCTCTTCCAGGGTTCCCTCCCTAAGTGAATGGTACCAACACTCATATGGTTATTTGACTCAGAACACTTAGGAGTCATCCTCAGCACTTTCCTCTTTCATACCCCATTTTTCACTCCTCTCTACCTCTGGGTTCCCCGCCCCCCACTCACTGTAGCAAGTGGCCATCGCATCTCATCAGAATCGTTGCTGTGTGTCTGCACTATCTCCACCCCCCACCACAACCCAGGTAGTAGCTCTGATAATTTTTTATTTTTGGCAGCGAGTCTTGCAGGGATCTTAGTTCATCTCCAGCCAGGGATGGAACCTATGCCTCCTGCAGTGGATGTGTGGAGTCTTAACCACTGGATGGCTAAGGAAGTCCCATCTGATAATCCTTTCAAATCCTCATTCTGATCCTCTCACCTACCTGCTGAAATCTCTCAACAGCTTCTTGGTGGCTCTTGCAATAAAGACCAAACTCTTATTAGCATGGCCCATAAAGCCCTGCATGGTCTGGTCCTTCCTCCTTCTCTGGTCCCATCCTCCTCCTTATTCTGTTTCAAATGCACTGGCCAGGGGCATCACAGGCCCTTTGCACCTGCTGTTTTCTCTGCCTGGAGTGAATCCCACCCTTCTGTCCTGTTAACTCCTACTCCTTCAGATCTCCACTCCAGCATTGCTTTCTCAAGGACATCCTCCTTGACCTCTGTGATCGGGGCAGGTCCCTCATTACTCACTCTCCTAGCCCCACATGCTTCCCCTTCCTGTATCTGTCATAGTTTTAACTGTCCATTTGGTAAGTATTATTTAACTAATGTCTGTTTCTTCCACTAGACTGTAAGCTCCATGAGCATAAGGACCATGTCAGTTTCTGTGTGCTTGAAAATCTCCAGCACCTCTGCACCTGGCACATAGTAGGTGTTCAATGTTTCTTGAATAAATAAGTAAATTCATGTGGCCCACTTCTTTCCAAGAATTTCCCAGGTGGCTCAGTGGTAAGGAATCTGCCTGAAATGTAGGAGATGCGGGTTTGATCCCAGGGTTGGGAAGATCCCCTGGAGAAGGAAATGGCAACCCACAATTCTTTTTTTTTTTTTTTTTTAACTCAGAATTCTTGCCTGGGAAATCCTATAGACAGGGGAGACAGGTGGGCTGCTGTCCATGGCATCGCAAGCATCACAAAAGAGTGACTTAGAGACTAAATAACACCTTCTTTCCATCTCTGTCTCCTGAGCTTAAGCCTCTATCATCTTCTGTCTGGATCTTGGTAATCACTTCTTAACTGGTCAAGTCCCTACAGTCAAGTCCCTACTGGTTTCCCACCCAACAGCCAGAGAGTTCTAATAAAAATGCCAGTCTGACCATGTCACCTTTCCCACCCCATTTAATAGCCTTCAGTGTCTTCCCATGGCCCTTGGAATAAAATCCAGACTCCTGACGCAGCCTTACAAGGCCCCACATGGTCTGGCTCAGTTTGTGCCAAGTGCCACCTCCTCCTCTCTTTTTTTTTTTAAATTGAAACACAGTTGATTTACAAGGTTGTGTTAGTTTCTGGTGTGTAGCCAATTTATTTTATATATGTGCGTGTATATATATATATATATATACACATATATACATATTCTTTGTTAGATTCTCTTCCATTATAGTTTATTAAAAGTTAAAAAGCTATTGAATATAGTTCCTTGTGCTATACAGTAGGCCCTTGTTGGTTATCTATAGATAAGAGTTTGTATCTATTAACCCCAAACTCCTCTAATTTATCCCATCCCCCTTCTTTCCTCTTTGGTATCCATAAGTTTGTTTTCTATGTCTGTAAGTCTGTTTTTGTTTTGTAAATAAGTTCTTTTGGATCTTTTTTTTTTTTTTTTTTAGATTCCACATATAAGTGATATATTTGTGCTTCCCTGTTTGACTTGTTTCACTCAGTATGATAATCTCTATCAACAGCCCTTCCTTAAACAAATATTGAGTGCCTATGGTACCAGACATTGAGGACTCCAGTGATGAGTAAAACTCCTTCAGATTTGCTTACACTCCTCCAGATACTGAAACATATCTCCTTTCTGTGCAAGGCCTTTGCACTTGCTTTTTCCCTTGTCTAGAAAATGTTCTGTCTCCTCTTTTTCCATTCCTGACTTCACCCAGTCAGCATCTATCAGCCATCATTAATTTCAGATTAAACACCATTTATTCAAGGATATCTCATCTGACTTCAACCTAGATCCTCCTGTTAGGTGCTCTTATTACTCAGATAGTCCATCTTCAGAGCACTTAACCACATTTTATGTTTCCATTTGTGTGGTTATTTGGTTCATACCCGTCTTTCCCACCAGGAAGCTCCAAGAGCTTCCAAGTCTGGTTTTTCTTACCATCATATCCCTCTGGTGCTTAGCTGGTGCTCCACAACTGATTGAATGAATAAATGAATAAGTGATTCTCCAGCCGCAGTATTCAGAGGGTACTGCCTTCAGGGAAATGGCATCTCTGCCTCGGTATGCATGAGTTGGGGGCTGGGAGGGGTGTCAAAGGAGCTAGATGGGGAGAGCGCCTGGAGACTGTTCGCACCTTCCCTGTATCCTGGATACCTGTGACTCAGCCCCGCCCACCTCTCCACCTCTGGCCGGCTCTTGCCACAGTTCAGGGCCCTCAGCAGCCCTGGTCCTGCTCTCACTCCTCTGGGGCTTCTCACATACTGAGGCCGCCCCCGGCAACTCTTCTTGCTCTGTTTCACATGGCTGGCTCCTTCTCATCCTTCAGGTCAAGTTGAAATGCTGCATCTTTAGAGGACACTTTCTCTGAGTAGGTCTTGCTGTGATGAGCTTTTCATCCAGTTCATTTCCTTCATCCTAGCTCACTCAGAAATGCATTTATATATTTATCATCTATGTCCCTAGATGGGTTAGAAGCTTTTGACCACCATAACAGAAAACCCAACTCCACTGGCTTAAACAACAAGGGAAGTTGTCCAGTGGTAGGACCAGTTTTGAGGTGGGTCAATTCAGTGGTGTTCTCAAGGACCTCAGTGTTCCCCGTCTCGCTGCTCTGTCCCCTTGATGTTGTCTTCATCCTCAGGTTAGCAGGATGGATACAGCAATCCCAGGCCTCACAGTAGGACATACCAACAGGGTTTTCTCCTCCTTGATGTGTCTCACTTAACTACTGCTGTGTAACAAGTTGTCATAGAACTTGGCAGTTTAAAGTGACATTTTAACTGGAGAGGCTTCGCTGGTGATTCTGGCAGAAGGTCTGTCATGAGGTTATTGTCAAGCTATTGACCAAGGCTGAAGTCCCCTGAAGGCTTAGCTGGAGCTGGAGGATCCACTCCCAAGTTGATTCGTGTGGCTGTTGGCAGGAGGCTTTGATGCCTCCATAGGTGGGCCTCTCCATAAGGCTGTTTCTAATGCAGTGCTTGTTGTCTTTCTCCAGAGTGAGAGAGCAACTGAGTCAGAAGCTGCAGTGTCTTTTAAGACCTCATCTCAGACATGACACACCCACCACTGCCACTGTATTCTATCATCACTCAGCCCAGCCCTGGTCCTACACGAGAAGGGACTACATAGGGTGTGAACACTAGGGGGTGGGAGATGCTGGGAAGTCACCTTAGAGGCTGGCTCCCACCTGGTATTTTTCTTTCAAAGTGAGGGAGGAAAAAAAAATGAGGGAGGGTTTTCTTCGTATCTGCTGACTGTAGCAGATACATAAACCTACCTAAACCAATCACTCGCAAGGGGGCTGGGACCATCGATTACAATCCCGATGCACCCCTGGGCTTAGGAGCCACCTCTGCTGAAGTACATAGTGGGATCCAGGAGGAAGACTGCCACCTGCACAAAATCAGGACTCTGGAATGAGGAAGGGGCAATGGGAATGGATGTTGAGAGGTCTCCTGTGTCCCTGATGCTCACTGCTAGACTGTCGACTCCAAGAGAACAGAGACCCATGTCTTTTCTTCCTCCTTGCATCCCTGGCATAGAGCTCACTGCCTAGTATAGAGTAGATGTAACCATTTTTGCTAAATGAATGAATGAAAGACAAAATGGAAGGCCGCCAGCAGGACCTCGGGGACTGGTTACCAAGTAGGACTGGATATCCGCAGGCTACTGGGTCCTCAAGTTCTTCTCAGAACTCAGGAGGATGCCTGCTCCCAACCCCAGTGGCAGCCCTAAGGACAGACGGGACTGGCAGAATTATTCTCACTTTATTTCTGGAGAAATTTGATCAGATGCAGTAACACTGATTCCAGGCGAGGGCAGGGGGCACGGGTACCCCTAAAGCAACCAATATCCTGTGGCCCAAGGTGCCCCCCATCCCCAGACCTGGGTTCCCCCTCAGTTACAGTTAAATAGAGGGAGGAAGCTCTCCCCAGGGAGTCTTGGGAGGGTCTGCCTCCTGCACCCGCCCCCTCCACGCCGAGGGGTCTGAGCACAAGCTATTTACAGTATTCACATCCACTGTACCCCACCAAACCAAGGCAAATACTACAGGTGGCTCTTCCCCATGGGAGGAAGCCAGAGAGGCTGTGAGTGTATGTGTGTGTATGGGGGTGTCCGCGCGTGTGAGCACACGAATGCACTGAGGGGTAGGGTCTGGCTCCAGCCAAAGAGACATCAGTCTATAAGGTGCAGGTTAAAAATAACAGAGAGGACCCAACCCCCAGGGGCCCAGGCCACTTCCGGCTTTGTTCTGTCTCCTCTTCCAGACACCGTGGTAGATGATGCAGGGGAGCCCGCATAGCTGTGCCTGGATCCGAGGTGACCCCTTACAGGACTTCTGGGGAAAAGAGCAGGAGGTAACAGTCAGGGCAAACCAGGCTCCAAGCCCAGAACCAGGCTGGGGGTCTTCTCGGCAGAGCTCGAGAGGGCCTCTGATGGAGCTGGGAGAAGAAAGGGCTGGGCGGAGGAGGCCAGGGAAGGCTGCTGGGAGCTAGAGATGCAGGTCCCAGAGAAAGGGATCCCTACCTGTGACCTGCGGGGGCTGCACCACAGCTTTCTTGAGGAAGGCTTCTGCCTCTGCAAAGGGCAGGAGAGCCTCTGGCGTCCGGCCCAGACTCTTGTCCCCAGAGGGTCCCTTAGGTGAGAAGCCGTTCTCCTGGTGCGCTGGCAGAGGCTGCAGCCCATTCACCAGGGACCCTGGCGACTCCTTGTTTGGCAGGCTGTGGATGCAGAGGCCAACGCTCAGCCCGCTCCCATGGCGGTACAGCCCAGGCGCCCTACGGTTTCCAGCCTGACCCTGCCTCCCTGCTCCTGGGCCCTGCGCTTGGGAGCTGGTACCTCCACTGAGGCTCCTGGGGGGCCAGCTCCTCTTTCTGCAGCTCCGAGGGCCGAGCCTCCACAGCTTTCGCAGGGTCTATCCCTGGGAAGGAATGGTCATCAGTTAGGGGTGGGGGAGAGGCTGAGGGCTGGGGCTGGAGAGGAGGGGAACAGGCCTTTACCTGGGCTGGAATTGTTGGCCGTCGCCTCCTTTCTGTCCTGCTTCTGCTTTGAAGAGGAAGAGCAGTCAGGCTCAAGGGGATCCCTGGCCCCACCCGACTGGGCCGCTGAATTCTTCTCTCCACCCCACCCCCCACCCCCCTGCCCAGATCCTGGACAGCCTCGCTCCTCCACCCTGAATGCCTTTCCGCGACCTCCCTTCCTTCCTCACCGGACCTCCACTCCCAACACCGCTCTTGGGGGCATCCTGACCTTGGTTTCAGCAGCTTCTGACTTCCGAGTTCTCTTCATGATCTCCTCCAGGCGCTGTTCGGAAAGAAGCCCCACTCCGGTTAGGCCCAAGCCCGGCCCTAATCCTCGACCTCCCACCAGCTAGCCCTGGTCCTGGAGTCTCGGGGGCCCTTCAAGCTCACACCAGTTCTTTCCAGGCCAGGAAGCTGATCTCGCCCCCACTGCCTCTCGACCTAACCCTCTGCAACCTAGGCAGCGCCCCCTCCCAGCCCCACTAGCGCCTCTAAAGAAGTGCGGACCGAGCCGGGGGCTGTTCCCACTCACGACTCGGCCAGCTGCTCGCAGTACCTTTCTGCGCTCTTGCCGCTCCTGCTCCTCCCGCTGGAAGTGCTTTTCCCGCTCCAGACGCTGTCGCTCCGCCTCTTCTCTGGACCGAGCTTCGGCCTCCTCTTTCTGCCAAAGACCCCCCCGGGGCCCCGGGAGCCTTAGGCGGCCGGCCTCCGGCGGTCCCTTCCAGCCGGCCCCCGACCCGCCACCAGGAGGCGCCCGCGCCCCGGCCCGCGGGGGCACCTGCTTCTGCAGCCGCTCCTGCTCCTCCTGCTCGGCCTGCGCCTTCTCCCGAGCCTCCTGCTCCTCGCGTCTCCGGGCCTCCGCCTCCCGTTCCGCCCGGGCCTCGGCCTCCCGAGCCAGCTGCTCTTCTCGCATTCGCCTGGGGGACACAGGAGGCTCAGGCTCATGCCCGGCTTTTTCTCCAGCCCCGTAAAGGCCTCCTCGGTCCCCGAGGGCGTGCTCACTTGTCCCTTTCGGCCTGCAGCCTCCGCTCCTGTTCCTCCCGCTCCCGCTGCTCCCGGGCCTGGCGCCGCTTCTCAGCCAGGAGCCGAGTGGCCTCTTCTCGGTCCGTGGTGCCAGCCATGGGTTTGCTAGGAGTCACCGGGGGAGCAGGGGCTGGGGGTGAGGTCAGGACAGCTGTCTCTGGAGCGGGATGCGGAACCAGGAGTCAGCATGCACCGACCAGCCCAGACCCCTCCATCACTTCCCATCCCCCCCACCTCCATACCCCTGTGGCTTGCTGGACCTCAGGGCGACCCCAGCGGCCCACCCACCCAGCCTCTGCCACCGACTCCGAGCACTGAGGTCCTGGTCTCTGGCAGGCACCTCCTCTTTCCTACATCCACTCCCCGAGGCGTCTCTGGCAGCCCGCACCGCTGACCACCTCCCACTCACAGGCAAAGCTGGCTTCTCTGCCCTGCCCACCTTTTGGCCTCTTCTCTCCCTGCCCACCTGCAGGGATCTCTGTGGGCTGCTCTTTCTGGGGCTGGGCTGGGGTGGGTGAGGGCACAGGCGAGGGGGCCGGTGAGGCCAGGGCTGCAGGCTCCCTCTCGTCACTGGCCTTGCCCTTGCTCTGGGTCTTGTCCTCAGGCCCCACCACACTGGGGCTCTCCTTTGCCTCGTCCTTCCTCCGAACTCGCCCCTTGGGTGATGCAGTGGTGCCTCGGGGGGATGGTGGTTTTGGGGGCAGAGCATGACCTGGCCCTGGGCTGAGGCAGGGGGAGGCAGGCCTGTGCCAGGTTGTGGAGGGAGAGGATGGCCGGGCCTTGGATTTGGGACTGAGAGGAAAAAGAAGAGTTAGACCTCGAGGGCACAGAGTGTCCACACACACACACACACACACACACACTCTTTGAGCATGTCACTTTCCTGGGGAAGTGTCCTCCCAGGTTTGGTCAGCACCCCCACCTCATGTGCTCTCACACAAACATAATTTAGTGTATATATCCCAGTTTGTAATTACATATTCATTTGTGATTCTTTGACTCCTGTTTGTTTCCCCAAGAGCCAGTAAGATTACTAAGAGCAAGGAGGCCTGGTTTGGCTCAGGGAAGTGTGCTCGGCACCCAGAACACAGTACCTGGCAAGACCATTCTTTTGTCCAGCATGTATTTCTTGAGTGCTTACCAGGCACTGGTTCTATGTGTAAGGGTACTTCAGTGACCAAAACACTCCAGAAAAATAAAAAATTCTGTTCTCAAGGAGCTTTCTTTCTAGAGGTGGGTTGTTGTTTATTCGCTAAGTCGTTTGGGATTCTTGCGACCCCATGGACTGTAGCCTGCCAGGCTCCTCTACAGCAACACATATTTATGAATGAATGGCTGGCAAATATGCATGACACATATTTATGAATGAATGGCTGGCGAGCTGGCCTGGCCGTAGCAGGCCTTGCCCCATTGTCGGGCCCACCTGTGCTCTGCGTTGCCAGCGGAGAGGCGTGGGCGCAGAGAAGCAGGCAGCGACTGGCGCTTCTTGAGGCTGCGCTCCCGGGCCAGGGCACTCTTCTCCTTCTCGTTTTCCCGCTCCTTGTCCTTCTTCTCCTTTTTCTGCACCTGGGGAGGAGGGTTAAGGAGAGCAGGGAGAGGGGAAACAGAGGTCAGAGGCGCCCAAGCTCCCCAGCACAGGAACCGGGTCCCCACCTGCGCCGCCAGCCACTCACCGGCGAGGCCTCGGGCCGGAGGCGAGCCGGGGCGGGGCTGCCCCCGGCGCTGGCCTTGCGGCGATCCCCGCGCTCCCCGGCGGGGGCGCAGCGGTGCCCGCTTCGGGGGGCGCTGCACGGCGTCAGCGGGCTGGCGGAGGCTGAGCGCGGGCACAGTGGCACGGCTGCGGAGGGATGACTGCGGTCGGGGCGCGGTCCACTGGCGTGGCTGGCCCCTGCCCCGCCCCTCGAGGGGGCTCTCCCAGGGCCGCGGCCCCTACCCTGGTCCCGGCCGTTTCGGGGCAGTGTGACCGCACTGCGACTCCGTGCCAGGAAGGAGAGGGTGGGCGTCATCAGACGGTCCACGATGCTGCTCTCCCACGGGCTTAGTTGCAGGCTGCGATCTAGGGGGAGAATGCCGGGAGAAGCAGGTTACTGCAGGGCTAGAGTGGGCGAGCAGAGGCATCCGGAACATCCGGCCAGGTACATCCCCACGCGGAGCCCAAGGAGTCTCAGACTCTCCCCCTAGTCATGGAGGTTACACTTGTCCGCCCTGGGGTCTGACCTCGACCGCAGACCCAGGCAACAAGACGCTTCCCATGGCAACCTCCTGCAGGGCTAGAGAGGTCCCTCCTACCTCTCTCCCCAGGTGAAAGGGCACTGAACTATGATTATAGAGAGGAGACAGCCAAGGTTGGTGATGTACCCAGTTGCCAACTTCTATGTCCCATTATAGGGCTCTGCTCCTCCTGCCCTCAGAGTGCTGGCCTAGGGAGGCATTGCCCGCAGCCCCCCCTCCCCGCCCCCCACGGGATTTGGGACAGTGAGGGCCCTTGTGCTCCTCTGACTGAGAAGAGGCCCAGCTTTTGTGTCTCCCATGCCAGGGAGAGGCTGCTAGGGGGCCTGGCTGCCCCGGGGCCACCCTGCTCTGTCCCCTCAGCTGCTGGGTTATTTTTAAGCTTCAGTCAGGTGGGGTTGGTAACAGCAGCTGATTTCGTTGCTGGGCAACAGAGCAACCAAATAAAAGCTGGAGAAACTTATAAATAACTCCTACCATGGCCCCTTCACTTGTGACATCACGGCATGGTGGGAACGCAGGGGCTGCGCTACCCTGGGTGGCCACGAGTCTGGAACCAGCCAAGGCCATGGCTGGGGCTCTGAAGGCAGAGAGGGCAGGGCTGCGTGGGCCCTCCAGGGTGGAGGCAGAATAAGAGGGCTCCTGCATACACAGCACCCAGGCTCGTCGGCTACTCCCGGGCAAGGCCACCTGCCTGAGGCTGGCCTAGGCCAGCTGGCTGTGGTTGGAGATGAGGCTGCCGGCCCATTCCCACCCTCCACCCCCACTCTCATCCCCACCTGCTCCTGAGGCTCTAGCCAGGCTCTCTGCCTGCTGGGTCACTGCCCTCTGTTCTCCCCTGTGGGCACCTCTGTTCTCAGGACCCAGATGCAAATGCCGGCTCCCCCGAGGGGTACACAACCCCAAGCGGGGTTGAGTGGGGGTGGAGACCTGGGGTGTGTGAGGGCTCCTGGGACCTGAGGTTTTTGCTGAGCTCTGGAAGAGGCTACCAGGAGGGGACTACAAGGAGCTCTGGAGGAAGGAGGGCTGGGCCTTCTCTTACTTCTACTGGGGGAGTTCCAGAGCGTGGCAGAGGACTTTGAGAGCCGCTTGTTGATTATAGAGTCCACGTGTTTGGGCAGGTTTACTGCCGACACGGAGCACCTGCTCCCACCTGGAGGGGAAAAGACACGGCATTAGGGCCGGGCCGGACGGGAGCCAGGGGGGGCACTGAGGCCTTCCATGCAGGATGCTCCGCGGGCAGGGTGGGAGAGGGAGGAGTGGGCAGGCTAGGGAGGGGGGGAGGAGGCAGACTTGGCTCTGGAGGCGGGGATGGGTAGGTGACCAGAGACAACCTGGATTGGGGAGCTGACGGAAAAGGAACAGAGGAAGGAGATGGAATAAAACTGGAGACGCTACAGCCTTCCTGGCCAGGAAGTCACTCCCTAGGGCTGGGTGCTGCAGCCCCCCCCCCCACAACCACCCAGCATTGGCACTTGCTGACACTGCCCAGCCAAGGCACTCTGGCTACAACACCCATGGTCCTGCAGCAAATACAGATGCTCCTAAACAGAAGGACCCACGGTCAAAGGCGCGCACACAAATTCACATATTCACAGGGACACACAAAGACAAAGACATGCACGCACAGGCATATAGAGTGACAGGTACTTGTGCATGCACCCGATAGTGCAGACATGCACAGACACAGAGACACAAACAGCCACAGAAAAAGGCTCAGACCCAGATGCAGACGGGCACCAACACATCAAAGCCACTTAATCATATTTGTAACATTTGTTGGGTGCTTACCATGTACCAGGCACTGTGCTGGGCACCACACACATGTTACCACACTTGATTCTCCCAAACATCTACCTACAACCTCGGAGGCAAGTAGTACTGTTATCCCCATTTTACAGATAAAGAAAGTGAGAGAGCAGGAAGTCAGAGGTCACACCACAAGGGCCGGAGCTGGGAATCCAGACCCAATTCTGTCTGACTTGGGAGTCCACAGTGAGGTACACAAGGCCACTCACACATCAAGGCAAACACGTACTAAGACTCGCAATGCACAGATCCATGAGCATATACACCAAAAGATGTACAATGAGAAATACCGAATCTTGCCATTACATAAAGACATCCAAACACAGCAGTACATACATGCCGGCAAAATGTCAGACCAAGATCCATGATAGCCCTACGTAAAGAAAACTCAGAGACAAAAATCTACCTTCCATGACAGGTACATTGGGGTGATAGTTTCCTTTAAATATCCAGTGTCTGCAGGGTATTAAAGTGCTCTTTTCTGTATCAATCAACTAATAGTAATTGACGGGAGCAAAGAAGGCTAATCTAAAAAGAGCAAACCGAATGAAGAGCACCCACCTCTGACTTGATAGTGGAAGTCCTTGGACAGGACTTGGTTCTACAGACTTGGGTTTACAGATCATTCCAGAAGACACAAGGCACATGAAGCAAGGCATACCTGCTGTGGGGAGCTGCCAGCTCCCGGCACGGAAGCTGCTCCCTTCCCCCACTTCTCAGGCCCCAGCCTCCCCCTCCCACCCCGCAGCCCCTCCAGCCCACTCACTGGTCTTACGTCCTGGGGAGCTGTGGTGCAGGGCCCCTGCCCAGGACCAGCGCTGCTGCCGGATTTCAGCCCACGTCTTCTTCACTGACCGCTGGATGGCTGCCTCATAGCGCTCCTGGTGGGGAGGGGGCCGGGGGGGAGAGGTCTGGGCTCAGCAGCTTGCCTCCTACCTGGGAGAAAGGCTCTCTCCCAGGACAATGCCTCCCCCACCCCAGCAGGTTTCCCTGACTCATGGCGGGTAACCAAGGCTACTGAGGCCTCGCTGTGACTAAAGACAGTTTGCAACAGATCCCTTTCAACTTGTTCTTGGGGAGCTTTTCATTGTTCTTGACTCATTTCCTGAGCCTATGAGCTGTCTCTCTGAGGACCGGGTGGGACTCCCCCTGCCCGGGTCTCCCACGTGGACCCCTGGCACTGAGGGTTCTGACCCTGGAGCTGGGTTTGCGTTCAGCCTGAGGACTGGACCAGAGCCAGGCCCCCTTTCCCTTCATCTCTTCATAGTGCTCAAGCCAGGGTTCACCTCACTAGGAGTTCACTTGGCGCACGCACACAGACACATCTCTGCACACCTACACACACCCATCCGGGGCACGCACACACACATGTAATGACAGCACATGGCTACAGGCGCCTATCCTGGCACGCACAGAACCAAACGTGCCTGCACAGATGCTGAGATATAGGCCCCACGGGACCCGACTGCACGTGTGAACACAGACATGTGAACACACCGAGCCTGCATGCAGATGTGTGCACACAGAGCCACGCGCGCCTGGCCAGAACCCAGCACAAACGCACCTTGTTCTTCTCCAGCTTCTGCCGCTGCCGCTCCTCCAGGGCAGCCCGGCGCTGCTCGGCTTTGAGCCGCTGCTCCTCCAGCCGCCGGCGGCGCTCCTGGAGCTGCTTCTCCCGCAGTGCCTTGGCCTTCTCCTCCTTCTCCAGCCACACCGCCTTCTTGGCCGCTGCGGCGGGGGAAAGGAACCCCAGGGGTGTGAACATCCTGGCCCCCAAGTGTCTGCTCTGAGTGGCCTTGCCTGTTCCTCCGGCCCGGGGTGGGTCTTTCCCGCTGCCTGCCTGGTGGGGAGGTGCGTGTGCTCTGAGACTTCCCCCTCAAGTTGAAGGGCATGCTAAAGGTGGGCTGAGGCCTCAGAATGAGGGCTTCCCCGGCGGGAGGCCTGTTCCCCACCCCCACTAGCGTAGTGGTCTCTGGGCACCCAAGGAGAAGTGAGCTCTTTAGGGCCAGGTCCCTGTCTAACTTTGGGGCCTGCTGACGTATTGTGATTAAGAGCATGGGGTGAGATGAGGCTTCTGGGTCTGAATCTCAGCTCCTCCACCTAGCTGTGTGGCTTAGGCAAAGGGTTTCATCTTTCTGAGCCTCTGTCTCCCCATCCTCAAAATGGGTACAGGGTTGAGGGAGATAAATGGACTACTCTTAGCACAGTGTACATAACAGAGGTTCCCAAAGGGTTAGTGCTACTAACAGGATGTCCATGGCGGTGAGGCTGAAGGGGAGCTGTCACGCACTTACCCAGGTACTTGGCCCGCTCTTCCCGCCGCTCCTTTGCCAGCTTGTGTCTCTCTCCTGCCTTCTTTACGTCTTAACAAAAGGAATAAGGAGAGACTTTGGTCACGAGGTTCCCCTCAAAGGGGAGTCAGCCTCAGGGCCCTGCCCCCAGCGCCTCCTCCGGGGCCCAGGAGACTCCCTCTGGGGGCATCACCCAGGGCTGGGACTGGGCCCGGGACGAGGGACATCACACATACCTTGCTTGGTGGGAGGGCTGTCAGAGGCGGGTGCTGCTGGCGGGGATGGCTGGCTGCTCCTTCGAGGAGGCCTGGCATCCCGTGGGCCCGTGGCTGGTGGGGTGGGTCCCCTGGTCTTCACTTCTGAGGAAGGGGACTCTTCCTGCTGGGGGTCTGGCCTAGGCCCTACCATTTCTGGGGGGCTCTCTGGTTCCAGTGGAAGCTGCTTGGGGCTAGTGGTGTTCTTCATGGCGGGAGGCGTGTCTGGGGGAGTGTCGGGCACCAGGGTTGACATCGGTGGTGGCGGCGGCGGTGGGGAGGGGTCACCTTCTGGAGAGGGTCTTGGCTCTGGAGGGGTCCTGGCTGCCATAACTGGAAGTAAAACACAAGAGGGGGGAGAGAGTGAGACAGAACATCTGTTACCATCAGTTCAACATGTAGCTCTTTCCCTTGTCCAGTTGATATTCATTTATTCGTACGTGTTTATCAAGTTCCTTCTATGTGCCAGGCCCTGTTCCAGACACTAATGATGTAATAGTGAGAAAATGGCCACAGTCCCTGCGTCTGCAGAGCCCACACTCTGGCAGGGCAGACAGACAGACAGAGAGGCAATTACAGTATAGAATAAGTACTATGTCTGGAGTAGCAAAGCAGAGATGGCTAACCTATACTGAGGGGGCTTCTTGCAGAAGAGCCAAGTTGAGGTCTAGGATGAGCTGGAGTTAGCAAACCAAGGCAGAGAGGGTTCTGGCAAAGAGAAGAGCATTTGCAAAGGGGCAGAGGGAGGAGAGTGTATCAGTAAAACTGAGAAGTTGGGGGTAATTAGTGAACCACAAGTAAAGGTTGGTCTCCACGTCTCCCTTCCTCAACTTTCTGCTTTCCCTTGGGGTCACAGGACCCATCCCAACACCCAGTGCTCAGGGCCTGTTTGGGACTGGCCGGGAGGAAAGATATAAGTGGGGCACAGTGGGATGCCCAGGTGGGATCTCCAACAGGGAAGGCAACTGGCTACACCCATTTCACCGTTTGTTTTCTTTCCCAGCCACCCTGATTTCTTCTTGTAGGACGTTAACATTTCAGGGTCCTTGTAAAAGACACCGAAGTGCCAAGGAAGGAAGCCACATGATTTGATGTATACACGTCCACGCACACATGTGTGAGCAACTGAAGAACGGGCTTAGGGGTCAGCCAGCCGAGGGCCCGATTCTGACTTCACCACCCCAAGATAGGAAGAGAGGGACTTGGTAACCTAGGGCAAGCCACTCAACCTCTCTAAGCCTCAGTTTTCATATCTGTAAAATGGGGACTATAAAAGCCCAAGCTGGTAGGGATGTCAGTGAAATGCCTGGAACAGTTCACAGGCCAGGACACAGCACTTCCCTCTTTCCTCCTGTTTGTCTTATGAAGCTGCCAAACAGCAGTCTCTGCAGGTTGAGCCCTGGTGCCATCGACTGCTGCCGTCTAGGGAGCTTGAGGGGACAGATGGGGAACACACCCGCTGCCTGGGCTGAGGGATCAGGGCCACAGCCCATGGAAAGGTCAATCGAAAGGAGCGTTTTTTGCTCTCACCAGGTGCCTCCATCACGTGGGGCCTTCTGCTCTAGGAACGGTGGTCCTTTCAGGAGGTGATCAATTCCCCCTCCCTGTGGGTGACAACGCATGAACAGAGAGAGGACACTCCTAAGGAGTCGACTTTGGAACTCTGGGGACCGTCTTCAGGGAGACGGGTGTCCAGTGGGCTCTGACGAAGGCAGACAATTTAACTATCTGGCCTCCCCAGTGACTGTGTGACCTTGGACTAGTTACAGGCCCTCTGTGTACCATAGTTCCGCTTCTGTAAAATGCAGACAGTAGGCCTGTGATGAGCGTTAGTAGCAACAGTAACCACTAACATGCATATATTTCTTGAGAGCTTCCTATGGGCAGAGTATTTTACACACATTAGTTTGAATTCTTTTTTTTTTTTATGTTTAAAGAGAACTTTATTATGACAGTGAGTTTTGACTTGAAAATCATTCCGTGAAGTGGAAGTGAAAGTGGCTCAGACGTGTCTGATTCTTTAAGACCCCTTGGACTGTGGCCTTCCTGGCTCCTCTGCCCATGGGATTCTCCAGGCAAGAATAATGGAGTGGGTTGCCATTTCCTTCGCCATAGTTTGAATTCTTATGACAATACTTCTAAAGGCGGCACTGTAAATATTTCTTTGAGATAGAGGAGGAGAGTAAAGCGAAAAGAAATTAAGTGAAGTCTAAGGCCACTCAGCTGGGAAGAGAAGGAGTCGGGACTTGAACCAGTGTTGGTCACCAGTGTCCCTGCTCTAACCCCCACACCCTCCGGCCTCTGCATAAGACAGTGTGAGGTAACACATGTTACACAATGACACCGTCTGAGGCTCACACTATTTTCCCCTCATTCCTGCCCTTCTAGATTCCTGGGTTCCAGGCAAGAGCCCCAGCCAAGGCCCTGTCTCCCCAGTGGTCCCTCCCGCTCTGCCAGTCCCTCCCCACACCAGCTCCAAAAGGCTGCCTGGTCACTGCTAGTCTACTTCCCGACCACCTGAAAACCCCTCCCCAGTCCGGGTGGGCAAGGAAGCTAGTGGCAGTCTTTTAGTGAACGCTTCCTACACGCCGAGAGCTGAGCCGGGCACGTTGTAGCCCCGTCCTGCATCTCCATATGAACTCTGAGAGAGTCTTACCCTCGTTGAACAGAAGAGACCATCAACGCTTACCCCACTAAATGATTCATTCAGGGTCACAGAACTAGTACGTGGCAGACGCAGGATTTGAACCCAGGACTGTCTGGGGTCAAAGGGCCTAGGTACGTAAGCACAAAGCTTGAAGGCTGAGGGTGAGGCCTGTTTATTGCCATTCTCCTGGCACCTGTGCAGGCTACAGGTGTTGCAAGGAAAACTGGTAGGCAGGTGTTTGTCTGCACCAAGGCAAATCACACCCAGCAGGCAAGACAGTGAGCTTGCTTCTGATTAGACCTGCCGTGTGAAGGGGAGTCTGGGAGGAAGTGGCGGGATGAGGCCTGGAAGGGCCTGCATCTGGCGCTCAGATGCGGCAGGGCAGAAGGTGTCCGGCTTCAGTCAGGCAGGTCTGAGCTCCGGTTTTCCCAGTGTGGGGCCTGTGGTGTTGGGAGCTATGGTGAGTAGGCACATCACCTCCGGTACCTGGCAGGAGCTCAGCAAACAGCACCCCCGGAAGAACTGGTCTACTTCTCCCCATCTCTGCCACAAGAGCCCACTGGGGCAGGCCTTCACCCCCACTGCTCCATGACACCGCTCTTCTCAAGGACACCAGTGACATCCACATTGCTGAGTCAGCAGCCACTTCCTGGGCCTCACCCTACTAACCTCTCAGCCGCATCTGACACGGTTGAGCCCTCAGTGCTCTTCCTTCCCTTGGCCCTGAAGACAACACACTCGCCCGGTTTTCCTTCCCCTTGCTGGCTGTGACTTCTCGGGCTTCTTTGCCAGTCCCTCCTAAACTTCCTAACCTCTTAGCACTGGAGCGCCCCAGGGCCCGGTGAAGACCTCGTCTCCCGTCAGTCTGCACATATTCCCTTGATGACCTCATCCAGACTCATGGCTTTAAATACCATCGCTCTGCTGATGACAACCAAATTTGTATCTCCAGCCCAGACCTCTCCCTTGAGTGCTGGTTTCGCTCATGCAACTCCCTACCTGACACCCCTGGATGTCTTCCTGAGGCCCCAAATTTAACATCCCAAACTCAGCTCCTGATCTTCCCTTGCCAGACCCTGCTCCTCCAGTTTTCTCTATCTCAGTCAATGGCAACCCAGCCCTTCCAGTTTCTCAGGCCCAAAGTCTTCAGAGTCATTTTAGGATCTTTTCTTGTCTCATGCCTCACATCTAATGCCTCAGTAAATCTTTTTGGCTCCACATGCCCGGTATATTCTGAATCCAGTCACTTCTAGCTCCATTTCTGTCATCTTGGTTCATTTCTATCATCTTCTATCATCTCTCATGAAAGACTCCCCGCTGCCATCCTCTGTTCCCCTTGGGTCTTTTCTCATCAAAGCAGCAGAATGATTCTGTTCAAGAATGAGTCGGGGGAGGGGGATTCGGGACAGGGCAGGGGGGGGACACATGTATACCCATGGCTGATTCATGCCAGTGTATGGCAAAAAACACCACAATATTGTAATTAGCCTCCATTTAAAAAAAAAAAAAAAAGAATCAGTCAGATTGAGAGTTCCCTGGTGGCCTAGTAGTTGGAATTCCAGGCTTTGACTGCCATGGCCTGGGTTCAGTTCCTGGTTGGAGAACTGACAAGATCCTCCAAAGACGCCCCACACTTCAAGGGAGGAAAAACCAAAGGCAACTGGTGGCCTTCAAGGCCCTTCAGGATCCCTGCTCTGCGGCCCATTACCTCTGGGCCTCCTCTTCTCCTCCCCGTCTTCCCCCGCTTCGTCTCTTCCGGGCCACGGCTCCTTATTTGTGCCGGGCACGCTCCTGCCTCGGGGTCCTCAGCCAGAACTCTCTGCCCCCGGATCCTGCATGTCTTACTCCCTCACCCCCTTCAGGTCTTCACCCCAGGGTCACTTCTCGGTCAAGCCTTCCCTGATCCCCTCTTTAAAACTACAAACTGTAGGTGAAGTTTCCCTCCCCTTTCCAACTGAATTCTTTTTTTAAAAAATTTTCTCCCCCCAACATGCAACTGCCTCCCTGACACCCCTGGATGTCTTACTGATGCCCCAAATCTAACATCCCAGACTGAACTCCTGATCTTTCTCTCCAAAACCCTGCTCCTCTTCCCGTTTTCCTCATCTCAGTCAACGGCAACCCAGTCATTCCAGTTTCCATACACATATATATCATATATTTTAAATTTTGATTTTATATATATTTTATTTGGCTGCATCGGGTCTTAGTTGTGACATGTGGGATCTTGTTTCCCAACCAGGGATCAAACCCTGGTCCCCTGCATTGAGAGCACAGAGTCTCAGCTACTGGACCACCAGGAAGTCCTCCAACTGTTATTCTTTTTCCTTCCAACTCTGTTTTTCTCAGTAAGCATTAGCACCACTTTAACACTGTCTCCCACCTCCAGAAGGTAATCTCCACAAGGGCACACATTTTCGTCTATACTTTGTTTAGCTCTTCCGTCTCTAACAGCAACAGAGCTTGGCACGGAGGTGGCTCCCCAGCTATTTGTTGAATGAATATATCAATGAACGCCTCCCTGGCAGATACCATCAGCACCTCTGTTCCCTGGATGACTGCAGACTCCCGTCATCATCCTACCCACACCCTTTCCAGCTCTGCTCTTCAGTGTAGCCAAAGTAATTGTTTTCAAATGCAAATCTGGTCATGGTCTCTTCCCTATTTGAACTCCCCAGTAACTTCTCATGGTTCTGAAGAGAAACACAAGATTCTTGAGCCCAGGATGCAAGTCCAACATAGTCTGAAGTCCCTGCCTCCCTCTCCCACACCTCTTGAGGCCCCGCCTCTGCTCCCTACTTGCTGTCTATACTCCAGCCACACTGACCTTTTAATTCTGGTAGCCTTGAACACTCCCTCTGCCCCAGGGCCTTTGCACAAGCTCTTCCCCCTCTCTCTTTTCTTACTTAACTCTCATTCACCCTTCAGATCTTTGCTGAGGCATCATTTCCTTGGGGAAGCTTTCCTGGGCCTCTCTGAACAGGATAAATTCTTTCATTATATGTAGTCATGGCTTCATGCCTCTTATTTGGAGCACTGTGACTGTTACAATTTTAAACTTCCTTGTTTGGTTTTTTTGTTATTGTCCTCCCCCTAAGGGCTGGGTTGCATCTTCTCTGCTTGCCACAGCAGCTACCACAGTGCCCAGTACGTGGAGACAGTCATGAAATGCTGCTATATAAGAATAAATCGCTGTATTAGGAAGCCACCCTCGCTTAAAGCACATGCACAGAGAAGGAGATTTTCACCCTAATAGTGAGCAGATCCGTGTGGCAATGTATTGCAAAGGGATAAACACTTGAAGAGAAGCAAAACAATTCCATCTCAATTTGGGCAGCTTCCTGGACTAAGGTACTCAGGGAGAAGTTAATAAAAGTAATAATGAGTGTGGATTCCAGCAATTCAACAGGAAAAACCTCTCAGGAGGTAAATAGCATGTTTGGAACTCTTCTTCTGACCTGGCGGATTACTGACCCTGAATACAAATACTTTCCTGAGAATTATGCCAACCCTGATGAAATGTCATCAGGACTGTGTTATTTGGAACAAATTATGTTAAGCCAAATGAATTCCTTGGTTAATTATCTAGGCACGGTTAAATCAATATCTGATTATTCCCATTTTCAATCATCAAATGCGATCCTTCAGCCACCTCACTTTATTTTGGTCTGTGTCAAACTGTGAGGTTTTATTTTGAGATATTGATATTGACCATAAGTATTTGTTAAGAACTAGATAAACGACAGATAGTTTGCATTCATTTCTTGGCACAAAGAGTGTTGGCAAGGCAAAGGTGCAGGAGCCGGTTGCAGGATCAGTTAGCCTAGTTTTCTCCAAAAACCCAAGAGGGACTGCAGAGAGATCAGGGCCAAGTGTCTCGGAGGGCCGGTCACGTGTCTCAGGGTGCTTACTCCCTACCCCCACCATCTGGGTGCTGGCAGTCCTTGCCTTTCATCCCTCCCTCCTCCCACCCCAACAACTGCTCCTGGGCCAAAACTCCTCTCACAATACCCATAACTCAGTCTGCCCTTTTACTCTGCCTGCTGTCCCTGTGAGGGCTGGTGGAGACAATCCTTTTTGCAGCCCAGAGCCTTATACAGGATCTGTCCAGCAGAGAAGGAATTCTGTGTCTGCTTAATGAACACATGCATGGATGGATGGATGGATGGATGAATGAACGGGTGGATGGATAAAACAGTAAAACCCCTAGCTGTTCCAACATCTAGCCTCTCTAACCCTAAATGTCTCTACCATATCAGAGTTGTGTGTGTGCCCGGCCAGCTCCTAAATCCAGGAAGGGAAACAAAACTAACTTGCTGAAGCCCTACAGTAAACCAGGCAATCTCCCTTATCTCCTAAGTTCTTATTATAGCCCCCAAGGGAAAGTGCTATGGAAGGCCCGTTCCCTAGGTAAGAACACTTACTCAGGCAGGTTAAGTGACTGCTCACGTCAGTGTCAGAAGTAGGACTGGGCCCAAGGCTGTCTGATGACAAAACCCTTATGTCACACTGTTTCTGGTGGGTGTCACATAACCCCTCCCCAAGGCTCCTGCCTATTCCCCGAAGTAGGAAGTGATTCAGTGGGTTTCCCCCCTGAAGATGAAGGGTGCAGGTGGGGCCGGCGGGCACTGAGCTCAGAGGGCAGGAATGCAGGGAAGGCAGGCTCCTGCCCAGGCTGGCCACCAGGAGTCAAGAACTGGGGCACCTGAGCAGGGACGGGGGTGAATGGCCCTCCTCCAGGAGGCAGAGCAAGGGAGTGCCCAGGGGAGGCGGTGCCCAGACGGCAGAGGTCAGCACCTCTAGCCAGAGCCCTTCTGGCTCCCACAGCAGCTCCTTAGGCGGCCGCACTAGAGCAGACAAATGAAGACAGGGAGGCTGACAGGGGGGCAAAGACACACACACACAGAGACAGACAGTACACACTGCAGACAGCCAGCGGGAGACACCCAGACAATGTGGACAGAGCCCACACAATGGCGAGGGACAAGACACTCCTTTCTCTCTCTCTCTCCTGTTACATATGGAAAACTGACCTACTGCTGGGATTCAGAAATCCATACGCACATCCGCACACACACTCACGGAGTCAAGCACCCCTCTGAGAACATAGATGAAACTTCAGAGGTGCATACAGCACTCAGAGACACCCTGTCGCAGCGTGCGTCATCCAGCTCACTCCGGCCCTGCCCCTCTAGGCACTCCTTACCTGGGCCCAGGGAAAGCCCAGTCAACAGCAGCAAGAGCTAGTGCTGCGTCAGGCAAACCCTTAACACCTCAGTCCTTTTCACCTTCACCACCATCCTATGGGGTTGATATTATTACCTTATTTGACAAATGAGGAAATAGACTCCAAGAGATGAAGTCACACAGCTGGTGAGTAGCAAAGCTGGGTTTGGAACTCAACTCAGGGTGACAGTCTGTGCCTTCACTCTGTGACCCAAAGAGGGCACCCTCCTGGGTTTCCTCTCCTGGGAGGATGAGGGGCAGGAAGGACAAGCCCTAGGAGATGTCTGATGGGGAGGCTGGGACGGAGGGGACCCTTAGGGGGCAGCACCACTCCCGCCGGGACACAGCTGAGCCAGCTCTGAGAGGGAGGGAGCCAGCAGAGGGGCGCCCTGCTCTGGCAGTCCTGGAGCCTGGGCCTCAGGCCCTTCGCTGCAGGGCGCTGGGGCCAGGCCGGGGCCTCTGTGGGTGATAAAGCTGGGATCCCGTCGGAGACTGCAGATCTGAGGCGCTCTCTGGCCTGGTTGGCGGCCATTGTTCCCAGCCTCCAATCAGGAGCACCCACTTCCTGTTATTTTAGGCGGCAGGAAATGACCCCATCCCGCAGCCCGGCCCTCCCTCAGCCCCAGCAGGGCTGCCCACGCTGGGGCCTAGGAGCTGAGGGCAGAGGCCCGGCCTTAAGCCAAGGCCTGAGGATGGCCCGCTGGCTGAACTGTAACCACTGCCCAAGTCCAGGGCCTCCTTCTGGTCTGACTTGCTCAGATTCCAACCTGGCAGGACGGATAGGGGACCCAGGGCCCTGCTGTTCTACTTCTGCCTCCCAGAGAAAAGATTACAGGGTCCCTAAGACCACGATGCCCAGAGAAGACCAGTCACTGCAAGGAAAGTGAAGTCCGACTCTATCACCAGCTGGCTTGGCCATGATTAACTCAGCATAGAGATTTGGTGTACAGGCTTTAGCGCTGGACACACCTGGGTTCAAATCCTTCCTCCGCCAGCACCTAGCTGTGTGACTTTAAGCAAGTTACTTCCCCCTCTGAGCCTCATCTATAAAATGAGGATGTGGGACTTCCCTGGTGGTCCGGTGGTTAAGACTCGGTGCTTCCACTGCAGGGGGGTCTGGAGGTACAGGTTCAATTCCTGTTTGGGGAACTAAGATCCAACATGCTGCATGATGCAGCCAAAAATAAAAAAGAAAATTTGAAAAAATAAATAAAATGAGGTTAATACTAGTCCATCCCGGATAGTTTTGAGAATCAAATGAGACAATGCACAGGACATGCTAAGCACTATGCCTGGCACACAGAAGGTCCTTGATAAATAAGAGCAGGAGATCAGTAGGATCACCAGGGGGGGTCTATTTCCTCTTGTCATTGGTAAGGAGCAGGAAATGGCAACCTACTCCAGTATTCTTGCCTGGAAAATTCCATGGACAGAGGAGCCTGGCAGGCCACAGCCCTTGGGGTCACAAGGAGTAGGACACGACTGAGCACACATGCGCTAGATCCCAGGTTCTCTAGCGTCTCCCACCCTCTCTGCTTCCCTCGGGGGGGAAGCTGCAGCTGAGAGGTGATGGAGGACACACCGAAGGCCGTGCCCCGGAGTGCCAGGCAGAGCTGCCACCGCCAACAAAGCTGCATTATCTGAGCCTGGCTTGCTGGCTGCTTCACTGGCCCCAAGGCCCAGTGGAGACCCAAGGACACGGTTCCCAGCTGCTTGTGGCCAAACTCCCAACCTTGGCCAGGCCTGAGAACTGCCCTGATGGCTCTCAAGTGCCACCACCCCAGGCTGGGCCCCGCTTTCAGCTTCTTCCCCACTCCCTCAGCTCTGCCCGCCACCAGCTGATGCCCATCCCTGGAGGAGGGGGAGTGAACTGGCCTGGTGCCCCTTCTTCCTTATTTGCATATGCGTGACTGCACATTAGGGGCTCATTAAGGCCTCATTACTGGGCCCACCAGCCCCAGGAGGGACAGAAGCTATCCGTGGGAGCTGCCAGCCAGTCTGGCTGCTATATGTGGAGAGGTGCAGAGGCAGCCCATCTTCTTCTCATCAATTCAGGTCCACCTCAAACACCTCCTCTGTGAAGTCTTCCACAAGCAGATTCCACCAACCACTGCATCACCTGGAGCTCCCCGAGGGTGGTGACTGGGATTCACTTCCCTGTCATCTGTACAGCCAGGATTGAGCTGGCACAGGGCAGGCATCAATATAGGTGCGCGGGATGGCTGCACCCACCCCCTGGGGCTCTCTCCTGTTTCCAAATGCTCCACTTCAAGTATGGGGCCCTCTGTTCCCCAGATACACCCCAGCTCATGTCTGTCTAGAACTCATCTCTGCCTTGCTCTCTGGCCTACATTTACCTCCTGAAGTTCTAATTAATCACATCTCCTCCTCAGGCCTCCAAAGGAATTAAAAATAATAACAACAAAAATGAATAGCGTTTACTGAGCATTAACTATTTACCAGGGCCTCTCCTAAGTGTCTTATGCATTTCTCTAATTTAATGATCCCAATGTCTCTATGAGATCATTTCCAGCATTATTGTCATTTTACAGATGAGAAAATTTAGTAGTAAGTTATGAAGGGGGGACTTAAACTGATTCTGGAGTCTATACTCTCAAGCAAACTAAATCCCCACTCCTGTTCCTACTTTCCCCATATTTCGTACCTCCCTGCTGGCACCAGTTCCGATGAGCATAACCACAGTAATGCTAATAACACTGTATTGCGGGCATCCATGTGCCAGGTTCCTTTAGGTACATCGTCTCTAACATTAACCCCACAAGGCTGATAACACTGCCTCCATTTTCCAGGGGTATGAACTCTGTCTGGAGAGGGTAGGTCACTGGCTGCAGGCCACACCTGTCCCCTACTCCATGCTGCCTCCTGTTAACACTCAACGTGCAAAGAGAACTCAGAGAGGGCAGGGATCACGTCATATGTATTCCATGTCTCAGACCCATGCCTCAGACTCTCACAGGGCACACGCAGTGGGCATCACCTTTACTCCCTGAAGGCTCCTGACTCACGGGGCCCTTGTCACCTTTAACTTCACCTGGTACAGACCAGCCACCATCCTGACCCCCGTTCTCATGTAACTCCATCTAGGTCATCCCTGTGTGTAGAAGCCTTTTCAACTCAGGACTTGGTGTTCAGGACCCAGTCGGTCCCCCCAGCACAGCCAAGCATCCCACCCATGCCCTCACATTCAATCCAGATATCCCATTCAGGTGCCCTGCTTATAAACCAGCCACTCACTTCAGCCCTCATCTCTGGCCCAGTAATCACCACCACTCAGGCCCTGACGTACACACCGGTGCCAGAGACCCTCAGCTGCAGAGGGCCAGGAAGCAGATGGAATGGACATGGGCGAGGCCTCCCTGGGTGTCCCCTCTCAGGCTCAGCAGAGCCAAGACAGACCAAAGTGCCATTGTTCTGGCACAGCCTACAAACCTCCTGAACCACACTGGTCTGCTGGCCTCCCCCCTGCATCCTCCAGCTCCCACACCCACAGGGTCCCCTCCAAGCACCCATGAGGGCATGGGGTGGAGCCCACCCACAACCACGCGGCTCCACCTTGTCCCGGGCTCTCTGCACCCACAGACATGGTTTCATCCCGGGCCCACGCCCCAGGGGGCAGGGAGGTGACGGGGATTAGGCTCTAGGACTCTATGGAGGTGTGGGGTTGGGGCCACCTCCCCTGAGTCAGTGGGAAGAGAGCTTGGGTCCTCAGTAATCACGCTCCTCCCTCCCTTTCCAGGAAGAAAGAGAAAGAGAAATCCCTCCCTCCAACCCCAGGCCCAACCAGAAACCTGTCCCCACCCCCTCATCAGCTGCTCCCAGATCCGAATGGGATTTGCAGAAGTCCTGGGCACTGTGGTGGTTGGTGGAGTGAGGGGGGGAGAGAGCTTTGATGGTCAGGGGCCTGAAGAGAGAAACAGGGAGGGAGGGAGGGTGTGTGTGTGTGTGTGTAAGGTGGGGGGTATCAGAAGCCTCAGGCTGAGGAATGATGTGGCAGGTCCCTGGAGTGTCGACCTCAAGCCTTCACCCCATTCTCTGGGAAACACTCAGGCCCTGAGATAGATACTTCTGTCCCCTTCCTCCCCAGATCGGACTGGGTGGGCTCCAGAGCAGGCCAGGCTGCAAGGGAATCGGCCCACTCCCCAGCTCCCGCCCTCTGCCCAAACAATGCTGCCTCCCCCTCCCCCTGCCTTTATCCGGCGGGTTACTTGGCAGCCGCCGCTAGAGACCTCCCCCTCCCCTCCCTCCCCTCCCTCCACTCCCGGCCGGCGGGCAGCAGCAACAGGCCCTTTGCGCGGCAGCTGGAGGGATGGGGTGGGGGCGAGGTTTGGGCCAGGGCCTGGGCGTGGGGAGGCGGGGGGCGCCAGGGCCTAGGCTTCGGTATGCAAGGCTTCAGGCCTGAGAATCTGAACCCCCGACACACTCGTTCAGGCTGGGGTCACACGTGCCCACCGGGAATGGGAGGGGGACAGACGCCCCAGCTCAGTAGAGGAGGCCTGGGGTGGGTCGGGGAGGACGGTAGGGGCCGGGCAGCCGAGGTGGCACTGGGTTGGGGCGGAGGGGTCACCATCAACTCTACATCGGGGCCCCCGGGGATCCCGGCGCCCAGGACGTCCCGGCGCCCGGGGTGGGGGAGGGGTAGCTGTCAGAAGATGCGCCGGTGGCCCAGAGCCGCCGACGCCGCTGCAGCCTTTATTTTTAAACTTCCAAGTGGTCAGAGGGCGCGGCGGGGGAGGGGTCCCCGCCGCGTGGGCCGGCTTCATCCTCGCCCTTTCCGAGGCCCCCCGATCCCCTTCTCTCATCTCGCCTCTGGCATACCTGGGGCTGCGCCCGTACCCGGCTCCGAACGTGAGCCGCTCTCCATGGCTGCGGCGTCACTGGGGGTGGGGGAGTGGGTCTTGGGGGTCTCAGCGGCGACGGCGGCGGCGGCCGGCGGCCAGGATAGGGGTCCCGCGGCGCATCACGCCCGGCCCGGCCCGGCGGGCAACGATTCGAAGGCTGAGGGAGCTCCGGCGAAGGTCGAGGCTGGCTCGGCTAGTAGCCTGCGGGCTCGCAGTCGCCGGCCGCCCAGTGTCTGTCGGCTCCGGCCTCGATCCTTCTGCCTGCCCGGCGCCGGCCCAGTCGCGGCCACTGCCCAACCCTATTGTACCGCCCGGGCTGGGCCTGGCCTCGCGGCTGGCGCGTACCAAGTGCGACGCGGGGAGGGCCACCCCCGCAGCGCCCGGGGACGGCGCTCCCGCCCCGCCCGCCGCGCCCCCGCCCTGGGGCCCGGGGCCTGGAGCCGGGGGACGGCTCTCCTGCAGCCGCGGCGGAGGGGATGCTACGGCTCCCAGAGGACGCCCGTCGAGCTGCCTCCCCCTGCGGCCGCGCGTTGGTACGCGCCGCAGCGCGAGGCGACTATGTAGGGAGCGCTCGGGTGACTCACGCGCCGCTAGGACTGGGGGGAGCGGGGGGGAGCGGGGATGAGAGCCCCCAATCCCATCCTGGAGCCTGCGAGCTCCGGGTCTGGGGCCTTGGCGGCAGCTTCAGATCGGCAATCTTTCCCAAACCCACCTCAAACAAAATCCGCCCGAGGGACGTCGGGAGCCTTGGAGGGTCACAAGGAGACCCCTAAAAGGGCTATGCTCTCTCTCCCCTGGTGATGGCTGGGGTGGGGAGAGACCCGGCCTGGGAGCATTGCTGCGGCCCTTCCTCCATCATCCTCCGGTTCGGGCTGTGTCTTCCCTGCTCCTCCGGGAGTAATTACAGGCCTGCACCACCGCCTTACCCAGGTCTCTAATCTGCTCCGGGTCTCTCCCGGCTCCGGCTCCGAACTGGGTGGTCCTGGCCCTACACCTCCCCTAGGCCCATCAGATGACCCCCTCATCTACCCGGGAAGGATTTCCTCCCCTGTGTTCTGTCCAAGGAGGGAGGGAGTTCCTTCTGAACCCCCCTCCCCCAAGTAGTTCTGCTTCCCAGCCCCGGGAAGTAGATCCCCCAATTCCCTTGTTACTGCCAGCTGAGGTGGGCCTCAAGCCAAGTCAGGCCCAGCCTGGGCAGAGAGTGGGGAGCTTGCTGGGAAGGTGGATCGATGCTGCTGCTGCAGGGACTGATGGGGCGGAAGGAGCAGGCGCAGCTGGGCCCTGCACACCCCATCCCTGCCCTTTGTCCTGACCTCCAGAAGGTCAGTTGTCTAGTTCTCCATTGCACAGAGATTAGGCCCAGTGATCTGTTGTCCTCCTGCCCACCTTTCCTGCCAGTGTCTTCTTCCTTTGAGCAACTTCAGAAAGCAGTCACTTATTTTTTATTTTTATTTTATTTGTTTATTTTTGGCTGCACTGGGTCTTGGTTGCTGTGGTGGGCTTTCTCTAGTTGCAGCAAGTGGGGACTACTCTTCATTGCAGTGCATGGGCTTCTCATTGCAGTGCCTTCTCTTGATTTGGAGCTTGGGCTTTAGAGCGGGGGCTCAGGAGTTGTGGTAAATGGACTTTGTTGCCCCACGGCATGTGGAATCTTCACAGACCAGGGATTGAACCCATGTCCCCTGCACTGGCAGGCTAACTCTACCACTGGACTAAACCAGTGAACTCCCAGAAAGCAGTCATTTAAGGGGAGAAGGTGGGGAACAAAAGCGTCTGGGTCTCAGGCAACCTGGGAGCAAACAGTCCTGGGAGAAGTGAGTAGCTGAAGGCCTGAACTCTCTTCCAGGGCCAAGGAGGGCTTTCCCCAGTCCAAGAACATTAGAAAAGGATGATGCTAGAAGACCTACAACTAGAGCTAGTAACCTTAAGCTACTGTCTTACCTTTTCTGAAACCCAGTTTGGTCACCTAAAAAATTAGGAAAATAATAATACCATGAGATATCATGGGTTTCTTGTAAAGGTTAAATAATGCAACATGGATGAAATGCTTAGCACTGAGCCTGGCACATAGGAAGTGCTTAATAAGTATGATGACGGGCATTCAGAAGTAAAAGCAGATTAGGATGAGGAGCAGAGCCCCATCTTTGTTGTCAGTTATCCTATCTGCAGGGTGAGGGGACCATGTGGATGGTAGAGTCCAGGTAGAGTCCTTTGTGAGGTCAGAGACCTCTGGGCCTGCATCTTCTAGAGTTCACCAGGCCCACACTGAGCCAGGCAGTGATTAGACTGAGAATTCATGAACAGAACCCAATATGGGAGAGCCATCTGGGTTCTGTACCCACAGTCTTGAGAGTACTAGGGACAAAGACATGCATAGGTGGGAATTGTGAGATACCTTCATTACCTGGAGCTCAAGAATAGTAGAGGGGGAAACAGTAACTGAAGATGAAGAGATAGGCCAGGGATGGCCTACATGAGGTTTGAATGCCAGCTGGCAACATGAACTACGTAATGTAGATACTGGGGAGCTGTCAAAGGTTCTTCAGAAGAAGGGTGAGCAATGCTTTGGAACTGGAAGTCTTCCATTGTGTCTAATCATCTAGGATTAACTTTGAGGAGTGCCCTGCAGAGAGTCAGTGTATGGTATTAGCCTACTCAGTGGTTCTCAACCAGAGGCAGTTTTCCACCCCAGGGGACATTTGGCAATGTTTAGAGGCATTTGTGGTTGTCACAACTAAGGATGCTACTGGCATCTAGTACTTAGACACCAGGATGTTGTTTAACATCTTGCAATGCATAAGAGCACCTCCTGAACAGAGTCATCAGGCCCAGAATGTCAATGGTACTGAGGTTGAGGAACCCTTCCCTGGACTGAGGGTGGAGGCACCTGCACTTCCTGGCAAGATGCTAGTCGTTAGGCAACTTGATGGTCAGTTCTCCTGGTCAGCCCTAGGAGGCTTCCTACACACTTGGTGGGTCCACAGCAAGTCCTAAGAGCACTGATGTCCTGTGATTGATGCAGTCAGAAGAGACAGATGGAGTGGACTCCTCTCCATTTGCCCCCTAAATGACCAGGATCCTTGTTGCATCCCAGGCCCTGGCAACTGATGGGGTTTACAGTGGTATCTCTGAGTTTGGGGCTGGGTGAAAGTGCTCCATGTAGCCCCCCAAGTATTAGACATCCCAGAGAAGGAGCAAGCAGGGCACTTCCAACATCACTGGCGACTGAGAATGCCCTGCCTTCTTCAGTGAGGGGCCGAGGAACTTTGTGGTCTCCCAAGTTCCTCCCCTACCGCCCAGGGCAGTCCCCTCCCCCTTCACGGAAACAGGCTTGAATGAGCTGTCAGTCTCACCAAGAGGCTGAGCTGAGACTAGGAGTCAGGTCACTGACTGATCCCCCTTCCTGATCCCACTAGGGGGAGAGCAGGAGCAAGAGCATTTACAACCTCCTAGGTTAGGTGCGGGAGGGTCCAAAGTGGATCTGTCCAAGAGGTGAAGGAAATCACTGGGTGATTTGACAAAGAGATATGAATTGGGACCAAGGCCCTGGAGGCTGTCTCCACTCCTACACTAGTAGGAAGTAGGAGGGGCCTCATGGTGGGTGCAGTTTGAGAGACCAGACATCAGATTCTCACACCCACCCTACCCCCAAGGCACGACAGCAAGAAGGGGTCTTTAACCCAAACCACTCTGCTAGGGAACTGCAACCTCCAGGGCTCACTCCCTGGGGCTAGAGGTGGGGAATGTCCTCAAAGGCCAGTGTTGACACCAGCTGCAATACAGCTTCCCTCCAGATCTTGCAGAGGGGAAGTAACAGAGAGGGATTGGTGGGCAAAGGAACTCAGATTCGGGATTAAATAGGTTCAACCTTTTGGGTTCTTGGAGGGGAGCTTCTAGTGCTCCTGCTAAGGGTGGGGGGCTATCCCTGCTGCATTATTTTCCTGGGATAAGGAGCTGGGGTGAGGCTGGGAAGGGGGGCGCTGCTGTTCTTAAATGTCCTGGCTCCCAAGAGGTGATGGAGAGGGACTGGGAGTTGGGAGTGAGAGCCCTTGAAGAAGTCACTAAGGAGCCAGGAGGAGATCTTTTAGATTAGCCTGAGATGGACCCCGCCCCCACCCTTGATTCAGGACTGGTGACTCTCGGAGGAGGAGTCCCAAAGAAAAAGAAGCCAAAAGGAGGAATCACAGGCAGAGCGGGGAAGAATCTCAAGAGGCTGTAAGATAGGCAGGGAGAGGCTCCGCCTTCGATCTCTCCAGACCCGCCTGGCCTGACAGCAGGCTGGGTGGGGTTGAGCGGCTGGCTGTGACTGTGACTCAGGTTTCTGTGGGCAGCCAAGGGCAGCCGGCAGGGAGGAGCCCAGACCAACAGACAGGCCAGCCAACTGCAGCTTTCACCTCAGCTGTCCTCTCTCCTGGGAATGCAGGAGGTTCTTCTCTAACTTTGCTGGCCTCTGAGTGCTAGCCCACCCCTGCTCCCTCATCCCCACCCCCAACTGACCCTCATGTTCCTTCCCAGAGCCCTCAGCCCAGGCACTGAGACACAGGACAAAGAGTCAAAGGTCACTGCCTCTAGGGAGGCCCCGGCATGTCTGTGCCACAGGGAGAAGAGTATAATCATTGGTTCTGCACCGAGAGGGACAGACTGGGGAAATCTTGGGGACTGGTTTTCAGGCTGAGCAGCTTGGGCCCCCCAGCCTTCCCCAGCCAGGATGGCTCAAGTCTGGGCGGGCTGGTTGTCATGGTGAAGACTAGGGGCTAGAATGCAGCTGCCAGAGTCAGGCTACCAGGCCTAAGTGAGGAGACGGGGCTCATAGCACAGTCCTTTCAGAACTGACTAGCCAGGCAGGGATGGTTGGAGCTGAAACCAAAGAACTATGGTCAGGGACTGTAGGACTTCCCCTTGGTGACGGGTGAGGGTGTGGCCAGCTCATTCCCCTGGTATTTCTGGGGCCTGTTTGCTGGGCTGTGTTTTCAGAGAGCGGCTGAAAGGAAGGGAATGCACGTTTACTTCGTGCCAAGTGCTCTGCATACATGTCTCACCGATCTTCACAACAACTGAGAGAGCCAGCCATTTGCCTAAAATGGCAAAGCTAGGATTAAAATCCAGAACTGGCTGCTACCAACGCCAGTGATCTTTCTTTTCTGGGAACAGTCTTGTTCTAGGGGAGAGAGAGGGAGAAATTGACCTGAACTTTATCAGACTGGATATTTCATCAGGAGGCCACAGTGGTAGGATGCAGGTGCTGGCTGCCTTTGGGGTTTGGGGACAGATGACGGTTCGAAGAGAAAGTCACTGGTGAAATGCTTGCCACATAGTAGGTGGTCATCAAATATTTTTGTAAAGAAGAAGCCAGCTCTGTGTAATAGCCATGCATGGCCAGTTTTCTGGGACATCCTTGGAGCTTCTGGCTCTGAATTGCAGCAACAGCGGAAGAAGCTAGTTTGAATGAGGGACTTTCCAAGACCATCCCTGGCGGGAGGAATTTGCGGAGCGTCACAGAGTGAGTTAGGCAGGATGGGAAAAAACTGTGTAGATGGTACAGGATTATTGCAAGCTGCGGACGCCACCCAGCGGCCATAAACCAGGCGATAGGGAGCCATGTTCCAAGAGTCCTCTGTGAGCGGAGCATTCTGGGAGTTGTAGTCGGGCTGCACTAAAGGGGCGGTGTTGCCAGCGGGGCTGTTGGGTGCTGTGGTCCGGCGTTTATTGGCGGGAATTACCCTCGTTTGCCGGACTACGAGTCCCGTGGTGCCTCGCGGCCAGCTGCGCACGCGCGCTGAGTCGTGCCGGTCAATCCTTAACGCTGAGGGGGCAGCTAGCTGGGTCGAACAGTGTCGGGAGGGGTTGCCGAGTGGGTCTGTGGCGAGGCAGGATAAGGCGGCCGGCACCATGTCGAGGCAGGCGAACCGTGGCACCGAGAGCAAAAAAATGGTAACCGGAGCGTGTGACCTCGGCGGGTGGGGCGGAATGGAGGTGTTCTGGGGAAGGGGCCCAGCGCGGGGTGCAAGTCTCAACTGGAAACGCGCCTTCTGCCAGCCCTGGGAGGGAGTGGTTCCGCTGGAGGGAAGGAAGGGGCTCATTGGCGACCGGTGGAGAGCGGGGATTAGCTCTGGGTGCGTCCCGGGTGCGGAGCAGGTTGGAGGGCCGCTGGAGAAGCTCGGAGACCTCTTCCCCCGCCACCTGAGTGCGATTGAGTACGAGACCAACAACGACGGCGACAATAATAGTAGCTCCCACTGTTGCTGTCTTACTGTGTTAGGCACTGGGCCAAGCACTTTACGTCTATTAACTCATTTAATCCGCAGAGTAACTCTTGTCAGGTGGATAATATTATCGCCGTTTTAAAACTCAGAGGTTGCATAACTTGCCCCTGTTTACAGTTAAAACGAGTTAGGATTTGAACCCATGTCTCTCTGACTTCAAAGGTAATGCTTCAGACTGCGGGACTGTAATGTCTCCCACACTGTGCCCTGGGCATTGTGAGATACTCAGGTACTCGTTTAACCGGAAAGCAAGAGCGTAAGGGGTGGGCCAGAGTAGGCCGTAAGTGGTCCCCCTCTGGTGAAGGGGGGACAGGCCCCCTTCTTGTCCTGGAAATAGTGGGACACCATCTCTCCTAGAAAGTTTGGCTGTCAGTGGGGGCTGGGCCTGGAAAGTAAGATGGATGATGTTTTTCTCCAAACTAAAGGGGATTTCTTGACAGGTGTTTCTTTTCTTTGGCATCTTCTTACTTCCTCTAGAATTGCCCATTTGTCTTTATTTTCCGATTTACGAACTGAGTTATTGAAGGTCGCATGCAGGGCAGACCTGCGGCCTTTTGTTGACACTCAACTCTACAGAAGATGACTAAACTTCCATTACACCTTTGCATCTTACACCAGGAACGGCCACCAGATATGGGCAGCAGGAGGCCCTGTTACTCCAGAGTAGTACTGTACTTTTTCTCTGTCGGATCTCTTTTGAAAAGTTGATAATAGCTGTGGATCTTCTCCCCAGGAATAGTAAATAGACAAACATAAACAGACATTTACTCACATTTAGGGGGAACTTGTGGGCCCCTGGAAAATACTCTGTGAATCATAGGTTAAAATTCCTGTTTTGGAGGAAATAAGAAAAAGGAAGAAGAGTGTTTTGCTAGGCAATAGTGTCATGCAGGGTAGTGGTCCCCAACCTTTTTGGAGCTAAGAACCAGTTTCATGGAGGCCAGTTTTCCATGGGGCATGGGGGTGATTTGGGGATGGTTGAAGCGCATTACATATTGTGCACTTTATTTCTGTTACTACATCAGCTCCACCTCGGATCCTCAGGCCTTAGATCCCAGAGGCTGGTGACCCCTGATGTATTGTAAAACGCATGGATGTTTGTTGGAATCCTGATTGGTCCTCAGTTTACTCATCTGTACAATGGGGAAATAATGCCTTCCTAGGATTAAGTGAGATAACAGTGTAAAATGCAGGGGACGTGATCAATGTTTATTTTCCTCTATGAGCAGATAGCAGAAGTCTTCCTGTTTAGTTTTCATATCTAGCTCTTTTCCTTATCTTTTTTTAAAACTTGAAACCAACATTGAAACTTTTAACACAGTTTCAGCAGGAACCTTCAGCCCCCACCCCGCAACCCTCAGTATTCACTTGGTTTTGGTGAACTGAGGGAATTAGGGACCAGCATCAGTGCACTCGCTGCTTCGAGTTTTGCTGCTGCTGTGGTCTCTGCTTGGAACCTTTCCCCCAGAGAGTGTCTAGCTCCTCCTCACCTCATTTACAGGTACGCAGAGGTCACCTCCTCATAAAGGGCTTCCCTGACCACCTGACTAGTTCTCAATCCTCTTACTCTGTTTCTCTTCAAGCACTGTCTATTTCATTTAAAATACTTCATTATCAATTAGGTATTTACTTGTTTATTTATAGTCGCCCCATGAGAATGTAACTCTACGAGAGCAAGGGTTGATTTGTTAACTGCTGTACTCCCAGCACCTGAAATGATGCTTGGCACTAGGCAGTCTGTATTGAATGAGTGACATGAAGGTTTGGTGCATCCTGTCATTCAGTTCCTATTGGTACCCAGCTGAGGCTTGTCACGTGATCCTCTGTGTAGCCACCTGGTTTTGACGTGCTCTCCTTCTTGCCTGTCTGCCGGGGGAGGCCTCCCCTTCTAGCAGTCCACTTCCCAGTCAGCCCAATTTCTGCTAATTGCTGTGTTCCGTTAACCTTTCCAAAACTTAAATGGTTAATATGAGCAAGTAATTAGAGCTCTGCTTTTAATCCGGGCAAACAGAAACAACCCATTTGTCTAGCAAACTTTTCCTGGGTCCCAGTTCTGTGCAAAGCATTGTGGGAAATGCAGAGTTGAAGTCCTAGTCCCTAACCCTGAGAAGCAGTCCTCTATGAGAGAGGTCAAAAAATATACAATGCCAGGAGCATAGAAGTGTCTGGGATTGAGCCCTGGCTTCACTGCTTGCTTGTGTGACCTTGGGCAAGTGTCTTCATTGCTATAAACATCAGTTTCACTGTCTTTATTTATGTATTTCTGGCCACACCAAGCAGCTTGAGGAATCTCAGTTCCCCTACCAGGTATTGAACCCATGCCCCCTGCAGTGGAAGCATGGAGTCCTAAGCACTGGACCACCAGGGAAGTCCCAGCATCCTTTTTCTTTTTAAATTAAAGTATAGTTTATCTACAACACTATGTTAGTTCCATGTGCACATGGTGATTCGATGTTATTAGGTTGGGGCAAACATGATTTTTTGTTTGGACTGCGGTTTTGGACTGTGAATTTTAAATCATTATAACTAGGCTCAAACACATCTTTATTAATCAAAATAGGAATCAACACATTTTTCAGTTGTACAATCAACACATTTTTGCCAACAAGAAATAAGCGTGTTCATTCCTATAGCGTAAAAATCTGTGATTTGGAATTTAGCAAACTCTTGGAAAGCATTTTCTGCCTGCTGCTGGTTGTGGAAGCATTTTCCCTGCCAGAAGTTGTTGAGATGCTTGAAGAAGTGGTAGTCAGTTGAATGAGGTCAGGTGAATGTGGCGGATGAGGCAAAACCTTGTTGCCCAATTGGTTCAACTTTTGAAGCGCTGGTTGTGTGACATGTGGTCGGGCGTTGTCTTGGAGCAGAATCGGGCCCTTTCTGTTGACCAGTGCCGGCCGCAGGCGTCGCAGTTTTCAGTGCATATCATAGATTTGCTGAGCATACTTCTCAGATATAATGGTTTTGCTAAGATTCAGAAAGCTGTAGTGGATCAGACAGGCAGCAGACCACCAAACAGTGACTATGATCTTTTTTTGGTGCAGTTTTGGCTTCGGGAAGTGCTTTGTAACTTCTTGGTCCAGCCACTGAGCTGGCTGCTACTGGTTGTCACATAAAATCCACTTTTCATCACATATCACAATCTGTGCATAGAGTGAGAGAAGATGACACTTCAAAATGACGATTTTTTTTATTTTCAGTCTGCTCATGAGACACCCGCTTATTGAGCTTTTTCACCTTTCCAGTTTGCTTCAAATGCTGGACTGGAGAATGGCTGACATTGAGTTCTTTGGCAGCTCCTTGTGTAGTTATGAAAGGGTGAGCTTTGATGATCTTCTCAGTGGGTCACTGTTGTTGCATGCTTGTCAGCTTCCGATGGCCGGCCACGGCGCTCCTCATCTTCAAGGCTCTTGTCTCCTTTGCGAAACTTCTTGAACCACCACTGCACCATACATTTATTAGCAGTTCCTGGGTCAAATGCGTTGTTGTTGTTGTGAGTTGTCTCTGCTGCTTTATGACCCATTTTGAACTCGAATAAGAAAATCGCTCGAATTTGCTTTTCGTGTAACATCATTTCCCTAGTCTAAAATAAATATAAAATAAACAGCAAGTAGTGTCATTATCAAAAAATCATAAATCGAGAAATGCGCATTAAGAGGATGTATAACATAACCACATTTATTTAAGAATGTATTCCGGTGTCAAACGGCGAAGTTCAACAGTGTAAAACCACAATTAACGTTTGCACCAACCTAACGCTCTACACTACTAAATGGTCACCACACAGGCATTCTTATTAGTAAAGATATTAATTAACCTTTGTGTGTTTAGGCCTGCCCTTTTTTTGTGTTGTGACTGTATTCTCCAGAGCTCAGGCAAGTTACTACTTAAATAGCCGCCCTCAGAATCTCTGTGACAGGAGGCTGGAGAGTGACAAAGAGGGGGGAACTCAGTTCTGTTACTGAGCTTCCTTCCTTAGCATCTTGCGGGGCAGTCACACTGGATTATTTGTGTTGACAAAAATAGTAAGTATGACTCTTAATAAGTATCTTGGAGCTTTAGCTCCAAAGGTTAGCCCCCTAAGGAGTTTTGATGTTTTGTTTGGTACACTGACTACAAAGCTGCCTGAAAACCATCAAATGCAATAGCTTACCTGAGTATAGGGTTTGGCTTAACTTACTCTGCACAGGGTGCCTGAAGTCCTTGCCTTTGCCAACATGAAATCACTCCTGTGATTTCTTGGTCTGCGAAGCATCTTTAAGTCCATTATCTCATTAGACCCTCCCCTTCCATCAACCCTGTGATTGGCATGACAGATTTCACTGTTACTTTTTTGGTTGGAAAAGATTGAAGTTCAGCAGAGTGAAGTGGCTTAACTAAAGTGTTCCAGCCAGTGACAAGTCTATACTTAGAATCAGGTCTTCTGACTATAAACCCTGTATCCTTCTATATGCCTTACTAATTGCTTTAAAGTTCTTTATAGTGATTCAGAATCTCCCTCTTTGAATCTAGTTCAGGGTGCTGGCACCACGCCACAGAGAAGCAGTTTAAGAACAAAAATAACAATATCTGCTTTTTTTTTTTGGCTGTATGTGGGAAGGAATCCATCCCCCCTGCAGTGGAAGTGTGGAATCTTAACCACTGGACGGCCAGGGAAATCCTACAGTACCTACTTCTTGAGTGGGTACTGTGCAGCAGGCACTGTATGCACATTATCTCATTGATATCCCTGAAGGGCAGATAATGTCACCGTTGTACAGCTGGGGAACGCTGATGTTCAGGGAGGTTAAGCAGTGACTCAGGATGACCTCATAACTTTTTACAGGACAGTGCTCAGCTCTAAAAAGAGTGAGTCTCAGTCACTTAACCTATCACCTGTAAAATGGGGATAAATAGTGTTTGTTTTGCTAACCTCTCATGGTTGTTGTGAAGATCAGTAAGGAACTGTCTGTGAAGACACTGAAAGTTTTATAAATGTTAATGATCATTATTATTAAACATAATTAAAGCAGTCTGAAAGTAGAAGTCTTGCAGAAGAGATTGATGTTTCTGTTGGGAGGAAGAATGTGCTTATGTTCAGTGAAGAAATGGGGCTGGTTGAATTATATGACCTTTGTGGTGCCGTGGAACCTTAAGTTGTAAGGATCTTCAGACTCTGCAGCCTCCTGTTACTTCCCTGAGTTCCTCTTCTGTTCCCTCTCGGGTTTACTCATCTCCCGCCACACTGGTCTCCTAGCGGTGTCTCACACATAGCAGATATACTCCCACCTCAGGGCCTTCCACTTGCTGCCTCAAGTTTTTTCACCTACATATCTTCATGGCTTTCCCTTATTACCTTCATGTCTTTGTACAAATATCACCTTAATGAGGCCTTTTCTAACTACCCTATCTAAAATTGACACCTCCCCATACACATATAGGTGAACATAAATATTCACTAATCTTTTATGCTCATTTTCCTCCGTAGCACTTACACCATTGGCATACTGTTTGTTTATTCAGTTTATTGCTTGTTTCCCTCCTGTTAGGTAGTTCCTGGTACATAGTAAACCTTGAATGAATGATTTTTTTCTATACTACGGCTTATTCCTATTTTTAAAGCCTGAAGACTTTTTAAGTTATCTTGCACTATTTATGTCATGAACTATTCCACATAGGCTTGATTCATAATTGAGTGGAGATAAACTTAGAAATTAAGAGAGGCTGGGTCAGAGACTCCATTCCCAGATTCCAGGCTTATCGATTCTGTGAGCACCGACAGATCTGTTTAGGGCTTTGATTTTTCTTATTGATAAATTGGGGGTTGCTGCATGTGTAAAGTGCTTAATAACATCGTGATATGTGTGTTACTTGGCATCATGGTGGGCAAGGCTCTTGGATTCTCCATCCAAGGACTCATTAATAATGCAAGGAAAGCTCTCCTGATTTAATGCAGTGGCGCCAACTCTATGGACTGGTTACTGCTGGACTGTCTCCATCCATTCATGCTCAGGCCACTCTAATGCCAAACCCTTAACTTTACTAAAAATCATTTTTCTCCTTAATAGCTTCCCTTTAACTGCCATACTTGGTACTATACCCTGATCTTGGAGATAGCCTCATCTGTTTTAGTTTAATTCAGAGAGCTTACTTATTCAGCAGCTGATTCTCTTTGACTCCATAGTACAGCTATCTTTTGTTTTTTTTTGGGGGGGAGGTAATTAATACTGCAGTTGTGGGGAACTGAACCGAATGAACAGTGGCTTAGAAACTTCTGGTTTCTGTCCCCCCAATTACTTTTGTCAATAATTAGCTGTCCTTGGGCAAATTAGTGAACCATTCTGAGGCTCAGTTTCCTCATCTATAAAACAAGATTAGTTCCTGCCCTTTATGCTTTACAGAGTTAGTGTAGAGCGGAAACTGAGATTAAGGAAAAATAGAATGCAGGATGTAAGCAAAAGGCATTTGCATTACTATTCTTGCAGTGACCTCATCACCAGGCCATGAGGATGAGCTGAGGAACAGTGGGTCCTGGGAGTCTGGGCTTTGACTTTAGTTATACTTTCTTCCCCAGAAGACTTGCAGACAGAAAGGTGCTCTGCTGCAAGTCTGACAAGCCTCCATTCAGAAGGGACTGGTAGGGTGGCACTTGATTTTCAGCCTTATTTCTGTGTAAGTACCTTGACCCAGATGTTAACATGTTTCTCACTTTGTTTAACTTTGATAATGCCTTTGCTCCAACCTGCTGCTTTTATTCTATAGTCTTGGTATTTGCTGTTCCTTTCACCTTCCCATCTCTCTGTTTTTTGGTAGGTAGGTGACAGGATTCTTTATCTGAGAGAGAGATTCTGTGATTCTAACTGTGGTTGTAGTAGAAGCCAGTCCAGGTCAATATTGTGTTCCAGGCACAGAAAAGATCGTATTTCCTTCGGTTACCCCTTTCCTGCAAACACTTTAGCTGTGTCAAGAGGAACATTATTTTTTCCCGTTGGTGACTTAGAGGGGTCATCGCTAGTGCAGTGGACTTCATCTGGTACTTCATTCCTCCCCGCTAAGTCCTCTGCTGCTCCTAGAGGGGGCCTCAGGAGTGCAGTCAGGCTTGGCAGCTGTGGTGGGGTCCTGGGTCAGCAGACATCACCTTGGTGTGTTGGAAGGGTGACTGCTCAGTGGGTGAGGCACCTTTCCCAGCCCATTTTCTAGTGGGTCTGCTTGCAGCCCTGTCACATTGACCCTAGGGAGCCAGATTCTTTGGCTGTTGCACAGAGGATGATGCTCTTTCCCACCAGACACCAGTAACCTTCCTTTGAATTCTTCCAGTTGCATTGAGGCTGATCTAGACTCTCACCAAACTTTCCCTTCTGTGTGGCTTGCTCCTGACTGCCTTTTCAATCTCTTTTAGAGCTCTGAGCTCTTCACCCTGACCTACGGGGCTCTAGTTACCCAGCTCTGCAAGGACTATGAAAATGATGAAGATGTGAATAAACAGCTGGACAAAATGTGAGTGAGCTTCTCTGTGGGGGAGACAGGAATGGGACTCCTGAGCAGCCGAATCTACGTGGTCCCTAAGAGCCCAGAACAGGGTCCTCAGTCATAGCCAACACTTCGGGTGCAGTTTCCTCTGCTTATTTACTGGGAGGTTTGGGAATTGTCCTCATTTTCCTTTTACCACCAACAGCATTACATTCAGACATAAGACATTCAGACCCCATAATATAGTCAGTTACCTCATTTCTTTCCCAGGGGCTATAACATTGGAGTCCGACTGATTGAAGATTTCTTGGCACGGTCAAACGTCGGGAGGTGCCATGACTTTCGGGAAACTGCAGATGTCATCGCCAAGGTCATTATCCTGGACCACCGGGCCATGCTGAAGAATTGTCACTGGAAGACACTGCTTACCACCCTCTCCCTTAGAGAAGCCCTTAGTATTCCAGAAGAATAGCTAGGCAGCTCTCTGGGCCAAAGAAGCCTTCCTGGTGGTTTAAGAATAGTACAGATTATGAAAAAGGGAAGAATGGTTGGGAGCATCCCTGTGGATTAAAGCCCCACTGGAAGGAGAAGCGGTGTGGAGTTGTACACAGTTGCTTTTCCTTCTTTGCCCTGAATATGTGAAGCTTCAGTGTCTTGCAGAGGCCCCAGTTTTTTTCCAGAGCCACTTAAGTCCCCTTGCCGGTCCCATCACATCACCTTCCCTGGTGCACAGCCCCTCCTGCTTGTCCCATAGTGCCATTGTGTGTCTCCTGACAGGTGGCATTCAAGATGTACTTGGGCATCACTCCAAGCATCACCAATTGGAGCCCAGCTGGTGACGAATTCTCCCTCATTTTGGAAAATAATCCCTTGGTGGACTTCGTGGAACTTCCTGATAACCACTCATCCCTTATTTATTCCAATCTCTTGTGCGGGGTGTTGCGAGGAGCCTTGGAGATGGTGAGTGCAGCTCTTTACCTTCTGAGACACCTGAAAGCTAGTAGGGTCTTAATAAATGTTTAGATGAATGAACGAGCGTGAAAAGAAGGGTTTAGAACTCACCCGGTACTTTGCTGCTGGAGATGGTGATGCTGCCAAGCATAGGATCCAAGTTGGAGATCTCTACGTGGTGTTGATCCTCACTGCTTAGGCTGGGAGGTGGTGCTGTCAGCCCCCAAAGCCCAGGAGCATCCATTCCCAGATTGGCTTATCTGGTGACAGTTTAATTTGCGAGTGTTCTTTGCTAAGTCTCTCCTGTTGGGTCGGGGCCACTGTCTTTTGCACAGGAACTAGCAACCTTGTCCTTGTGAAAACCAGCCCCCTTGTTTAGGCTGCTCTAGGTGAAGCAGTTATAGCTGCATCCCCAGTGATTTCACAGAGGCTGTGGCTAGGCAGGTGCCCCTTCATTTTCACACTGTCCCCCAGGTCCAGATGGCTGTGGAAGCCAAATTTGTCCAGGACACTCTGAAAGGAGATGGTGTGACAGAAATCCGGATGAGATTCATCAGGCGGATTGAGGACAACCTCCCAGCTGGAGAGGAATGACCACCCCCAGGACTTCAGGGTAGCCAGCAGGAGCACTTGCTGGAATCAGAAAGCCTCAGTGCTCCTTCTGCCTTCGAGAATTCAGTGACTCTTTGACGGGTGTTATATATTCTTCTAACCTTGTTTCCATTCTCTCCGTGTTAATAAAGAGCAGACTGTGATATAGTCCGTTTACCTACAAGTGTGCGCATTCAGGAGGGAAGTTCTCTGCTCCCTTTCCCTTCAAAGGGGCTGGATGTAGTCATCCTTGGTTGGACTAGAAGGAGCTCAAACCATTTTACATTCCTGTTTGAATTTTCCAAAGCAGAACCCACTCTGACCCCATTAAGAGGCAAACCTCATACACCTATACCTGGGTCTTCAGAAAGTCATTGGTGAATGAGTGTAGGGAGTCCAGGACTCACTGGACAGGGAGGAGAAGATGGGAGGGGCGGGTCGGATTTGCTGGCTGGAGTGTGATACACTCTAGTGCTTGCCAGGAAAGGGGAGCCAGTCATGCCAGAAACGTTGACTTCTGGGAAACCACCCAGGTCTCTCATTCCTCCCTGCTGTGTGGAGGCAACATCTCCTCTTTTTACAGAGGGTCCATCTTTTTTTCTTACAAATTCTTCAATAAAGACACATTCTTGAGTGAAATCCCAATCATGTCCTGTTTTCTTTCTGCTCGGCCCTGGGAATTTTGTTACAATGGGGTGTGGAGACCTGCTGAGCCCTGTGCCCTACCTTGATTTTATCTAATCCAGAAATACTTCTCCCCATGGACTAGCGAGTCTGGGAAGCCTGGGAGCAAATGAGGCTCCTTCAGAGTCACTGTTGAGTCCACTGTCTATAGCAAAATCTAGAAGCAGACCAGTATCCCAGATGTTCCTAAAATGGACTATCCTGGCCTCTTGGCCACCGTGTTGGAGGATTTGGCTAGAAAGACCATGTAAACCTTGTTAGGGTGCCATTTAATGAGTGCTTAATGTGTACTCATTAAGTACATTTAAGTGTCACTTAAAGTGACACCCAGGTGTCATCTCTGCACTGAATACTTTGTATGCATTGTCTAATTCACAGTAATACCATTTTTAGGAGGAGGCCACAAGTTGCCCAAGGTCATATGGCTAGTAAGTGGAGAAGCTAGGGTTCAAAGCCCCAGCCAGACTCCATAAGCCCATGTCTTTTTTTCTGCGCTGGGTCTTAGTTGTGGTACATGGGATCTAGTTCCCCGAGCAGGGATTAGAACCTGTGCCCCCTGCAGTGGAAGGCGGATCCTCAACCACTGGACCACCAGGGAAGTCCCCACAGCCCACATTCTTAACCATGATGCCTGGTTCACACTGGGATGGTGGGGGAGCAGGCCTGCGGATCCCTCTCAGTCTCACAGAGCTTAGGGTAGCTTTTAAACAGGGGTCAGAGGTCATCAGGCCATATTTGGTAGCACTCTTCTTGGGGACAGCCTCGGGCCTTGAGGTCCAGATACTCAGGTTTTTGGGGTGAAACAGAGCCCCAGACCTTCCCCAAGGTTAGTGGACAAGTCTGAGATGAGGGGAGCATTGTGCTTAAAGTGTGTCTAGTCATAAAGTTTTGGGGCACTAGAACACCCAACCTGCCTCCTCCAGCTGGATTAAGCTAATGATGAGGAGGAAGGATCACTTCTGGCGCCCATAAAGAAGGCTGAGCGCCCAAGAATTGATGTTTTTGAACTGTGGTGCTGGAGAAGACCCTTGAGAGTCCTGTGGACTGCAAGGAGATCAATCAATCCTAAAGGAAATCAGTCCTGAATATTCACTGGAAGGACTGATGCTAAAGCTGAAGCTCCAATACTTTGGCCACCTCATGTGAAGAACTGACACATTAGAAAAGACCCTGATGCTGCAAAAGATTGAAGATGGGAGGAGAAGGGGACGACAGAGGATGAGATCACTGACTCATGGACAGGAATTTCAGCAAGCTCCAGGAGTTGGTGATGGACAGGGAGGCCTGGTGTGCTGTAGTCTATGGGGTCTCAAAGAGTTGGACATGACTGAGCGACTGAACGGAACTGATGCTTCTTCTAGGATCCCCTTCTCCAAGCCTCTTTACCTCCCCCTCCAGAGACATAACAGTTTGGGGCCCCAGTGCAAATGGGGCCCCATTTTGGTCAACTGCATCCTCAGCCCCCAGCATGGGGTTGGGTGCAGTCACACCAGAGTGTGAGTGAATGAGCACGCGACTGATGGAGTGAATGCTGGGGCCCAGATGTGGGAAGCGTGTGGTGTCTGGACCTGCCAAGAAAAGTGTGATGCACCACCCTTTCCTTCTCCAGGGGGGCCCTCGCCCTTCCTCTCGTCCCAGTACCACAGCCTACTTTCCAGCAGCTGTTTGTATGGCGTGAGGTTTTGGATATTTCCTTTCCCAGAATTTAACTTGGGCAGCATTACAGGGTCGGCAAGCTGTGGAAACAAAGTCCCCTTAGTAAGTTCTCCCAATTACAACTCCACAGTTGTGTGGTGTGCACTCAGGGGCTGAGGACCATGAGCTATTCAGAACATCACCTCATTCTCTCCCCAGATGAGCCAACCATACAAGGCCCAGCTACCCAACAGCTGCTCCCCCCACCCCTGAAATTAATTAGCTGTAGATTACATACCCCTTTCCTTTACTGTGGCTGAGGGTGGACCACCCCCCAACCCACAAGCCCCAGGCTAGGCCATTCCCCATTCATGACGTACTGGCACACCCTCCTGGTGAGAAGGGGCAGGGTTGCCTGGCTATATGGGAATGGCTGGTTAAGGTGGGGTTCCCAAAGAGCCTGGGAGGCTGGAGGAGGCCATGCTGGTGGCTTTGGGGCTTGGTGCTGGCTGCGCACAGCACTAAGGAAAGGCCTTGTCTGCAACCTTTGGCCACCAGGGGTCAGCAGATCACCACTGTAACATTCCAGAGAGTACCCACGAGATCCTTGGTTTTCAGAATTTGCCAGAAGATGCACCTGATGGAGCAAATCTCAGAACCTGGTCAGAGCCTGAAAGTGCCCCCTTTCTTTAGTCACAACCATTTGAAAACAAAGCTTCCCGGGCTGCCCAGGGAGTTGGAGAAAGCACATTGGCAAAGAAGTCTCTAGCTTCCATTCACATCCCATACTCTCATACTCCTGAGTATGAGGCGTCCAACCTCCTGAGTTGGACGCGCTAGCCCTGAGCCCTTGTCTAACTAACCCCCTCACTTCCTGAGTGGAGACCAGAGTACTAGCCCTCTTCCCCTGATGTAAGAGGGTCTTGTCCCTGCCCCAGCCCCCAACCAGTGGTATTTCCAGATTCAGGGTACCCCCTTCTCTGGCAGATTGGCTGCCCCTACATTTGTCCTGGGCATCCAGGTCTGAGAAGGAGGTGGCCACAGAAGCCCAGGAGCAGAAATTGCATTAAGTAAAATTAAAACAGTCTCCCAACAAGCAGTTCATTGTGGCTGCTAGGGGGTGGTGGTGCAGGAAAGGCATCCTCCGTTCTCCTGGAGCTTAAGTGCTACCATGTGCTGTTCCCTGGAAGCCAGAGGGCCGGTGGGAGGGAGGGGAGGGTGGCAGCAGGCGAGGAGCCTCGCTTTTACCAATCCCCAGCCTTTGATGTAGGGCCAGGTCTGACCCCAGGACGGCTGCTGGCCACTGCCAGGGGAGCTGTGGGATGCAACGCATTCCTGGGGGCAATTTGCGCTTCTGGCAGAAGGAGAGGAAAGTTTCTACTGTGGGGAAGGGGGTGGAGAGAGGGCGCTGCAGCAGAGTTGAGGGGGTGGGTGCTGTGAGGAATAAGGGAGGGAGTCAAGGCTCAGGGTAGCCCTCCTGACTCAACCTGGCTCACTTAGCCTGTGAGCTCGAGGCGTCTTCCAGGAAGGCTTCTCTGATGGACCCAAAACAGGTGAGGAGCAGTACTGTCACCCCCCACCACACAGGTATAGTCCCCGGAGATGCTGAGAGAAACAGCTGCTTGTCCCTCCTGGCTCTGGAGGCCTGGGCCATCAGTCATGGGGGCATCTAGGACCGAGCCAGGCTGGAGGAGGGCTGGGAAGATGGTGTGATGAGCATGACAGCATGTGAGTAAGTGCAGACCAACGTTATTCATAGCAACAGCTAATATTTATCGCAGAGTGACCCTGCCAGTGCTAGTCTAAGCACTTCACATGCATCTCTCCTTGAGCACTCACAATACTCCTATCACTATTCCCATTTTGCAGATAAGAAAACTGAGATACACAGCTAATACATAGTAGATTCAGGACTTGAACCAAAACAGCCCAGTATTGGACACCAAGCTCTTCTCCAGTATATTCTGGGTTGCATATGTGTGTTTTTGTATTTCACTGGGTGACTGTTTGCCTGTGTTCCTTGAGGAGTGTGTCTGTTATGTGAATTCTTTCATTTAATGAAAATGTAGCCCCGAGTTGAGGGCTGGAGCTTTTATCCATGGGGAAGCAGCTGAAGGCATGTATGGCGATGGGGAGGACAGGTTGAAAATGTAGAGCCAAGGGTGAGCCCCAGCTCTGCAACTTATTGGTTATGTGACTCTGGACAAAGAATTGGAATTCTGAGCCTCAGTTTTTTCATCTGGAAAACAGGAACAATAATGCCTCCCTTGCTGACTGTTTTGAGGATAAAACAAAATGAAGTATGTGTGTTTCCTGGCCTAGGCTGAGTGTTCCCTAATTGGCAGTTATGATGAACATGATATTTGGGGGAATTATCTTACAGAATTGCTGTGTGTGGATTCATGAGTGTCTGCAGATGGTAATTTTGCAAAATCAGGGTCATGCCTCTATTGTTCATGGCTGTATCCCCAAGTGTCTAGCATTATTTTCAGCACAAAGCAGGTACTCAATACATTTTTATTCACTGTTGACTAAGTGTAAGAATGGAGTAAGGAGGGCCCATAGAGAGAGGGTGGGTGGGCAGTGTGAGCTCAGCGCAAAACGAAAATGCAGAGCCCCTGGTTCAGAAAAGATGACCCAAAAGAGCCTTAAACCAAGCCCTTCCGAGCTGCAGGCCCATGGGGCCAGCCCCGGCCTCCCCTTGCCTTTGAGCATCCCATCCAGCCCCCAGCCCTCCCCCAGCCCAGCTGGGAGGGAGTATAAGGAGACTCCACCCAGGCCTGTGCTTCCCCAGCTGCCTGAGGATTGCTCAGTGTCAGCAGGCCAGGAAGGGGCTCAGTGACCTGCAGACCTCTCCCCCAGGGAGCCCCTCCTGAGCCAGGCCATTCCTGAGAGCAGCCCTCTTGCCCTCCATCCGTCTAGGAACTTACCCCCCACCCCAAACCACCAACCAGGCCTCTGGGTGGTCTGGGCACATGTGGTCACATTTAGATGTTGATTGAATCAAAATTGTTATAAGATTAGAATATTTAAGGTAACTTCAATTTCCACAGCATTACTGGGATTTTTGAGGATGGGGCTGAGAGGTCCCCGGGGGTGGAAGTGAGGAGAATGGTGGGGGCTGCAGGAGGGGTCTTCATTACCCTAGTTCTGTAAGAGAGGCCTCTGGTGGCTGAAAAGAAAGAAGGTCTCAAGAGAGGGCAGGGCTTCCAGGGAATTGTAGAACCAAGAGTCCAGTCCCCTAGGGAGTGGGGTGGGCATGAGGGTGTGCAGAATCACCAAGGCCCTGGGAGAGTAGGGACAGTTACCAATACCCACCCCCTCCCCGGATGACTTGCACACCCCAGGCCACACATCTGTGCGAACCTTTCCCTCTCTCCCCTCAGTTTGCCTGGCAGATGGAAGGGGTGGCAAGAGGAAGATTCCATTCAGGCCCTCCCCAGGCTCCAACTTAGAGTGGTTGGAGCCCAGAGAGTTTTCTTACTGACTTACCAAGATAGAAATCTAGAAGGAATGGGAGAATCACGGTGACAGTAATAACAATTGCTAACATTAATTAAGTCATTACTATGTGCCAGGCTTGGGTTAAGCCTTTTATATTCACTGTTTCTAAGAGGCCCGATAGCACGGTGGGAAAAAGGAGAGACTGGGGAGCCAGCCTGCATAAAACCACTTCCCAGCTCACCCACTTCTAGCCATGTGACCATGGGTGAGTCAGGTAACCCCTCTGTGCCTCTATTTTCCCATCTACAAAGTGGGGACAATACTCTTATCCATCTCAAAAGATTGGTGTGAGGATTCAACGAGTTAATCCATGAGAAGTGCTTAGAACAGTGTCTGGTATGGAGTAAGAGCCCCGCAAGGGTTAGCTGTTGTCATTAGGGACTATCATTATCCCCCTTTTAAAGAGGAGGAGTTTGAGGTTTGAAGAAATGAGGTCACTTGCCCACAGTCACAAAGAGGCAGAATTGCGATGCCAACCCAGGTCTGCGTGACTTCTCAGCTCGTGCTCTGAACGGGGCAGGGGAGGCCAGCATCGGCTCTGCCAGGGCTGTGCTAAGCAGGTTACGTGCCTTGTCTGGTTCATTTTAACCAACCATCACATTTCCTACCCCTACTCAGGCCTAGAACAATCCTTGAATCCGTTCTGGCCTCGGATTCTTGTGGCTAAGGAAAATGAAGTCCAGAGACGGGCAGCAACTTGTCCAAGGCCACACAGCAGGCAACCACAGGCAGAGCTGACCCACTGGTATCTGGGCACCACAGACCAAGGTTGGAAGCCCCTGGCAGGTGGGATGGAGAACCGGCTGGGAGCCTGGCCTGGCTTAGCCCAGAGGTGAGCCTTGGCAGGAAAGTCTGCGACCTACGGCACACAGACACTCATTTCCTGCCTTGAAGTTTGCTGGGCCAAAAGCTGGTAGATCAGCAGGCGGCTATGGAGGGTCGTGGCAAGACTGTCTCAGTCTTGCTTGGGGGAGGCCCACCTTAAGGGTCCAGTGAAGACCAGGGACCACAGGACAACAGGACAGGGCCAGACTTGGCCTCCTAGGGCCGGCTGAAAGGCGCAGGAGCTGGAGCCCTCTCTTCCTGCAGAGCCTTCCGGACGGGGAGAAGAGAGAGGCTGGGGATGTATGAGGCACATAGAACCAGGCTGGCGGGGGGCTCAGGAAAGTTTAAGGGGTGAGTCAGGAGAATCAGGGATAGGATCACGTGGGGGACTAAGTGTGTATTGCAGCAACTGTGTGCGTGCAGCCCATGGGAACCCCTTCCCCAGCACAAGAGGCACTGGACTGCTTGCTTCACCAGCACCCCCATCACTGAACCACCTCCTCCCACCCACCCCAGAACAGCTCACCCTCAGAGCTAAAGACTCTAGGTGGATTAATGGATTTAATCCTCACAACAAGCCTATGAGAGCTTTTCAGATGAGGAAACTGAGGCTTCAGAGGTTAGGCAACTTGCTCAAGACACGCATTTGATGAGTGGTGGCTCTTGGACTTGAACCCAGGCAGCCTGAGTCCGGAGTCCCTGCCGCTTAGCTCCCACCCCTCTCCCTGACCAGTCAGGCCCATGTGATCCCCACCAAGGGCCTGGTTTTCACACCAGCTTGGGGAAGGGCCGCAGCTCTCCACCCCAGCCAGTGTCCTCTTAGGTACCCTGCCAACCTGGCCCCCTCCCCTTTCCTTGGGCACTGCCCTAGCCTGGCTCCCCTGCAGTCTCTCTGGGCTGGCTCAGGCCAGGAGGCCAGGAGGCCAGGCCCAAAGACCCCTTGCAACCCAGCCCCACTCTGAGGGCTAGGATAGGAGTGGGCCCAGACTCTGGAGGTGGGTGAGGGTGAGAGGCCCCGTCTAGGAGTGGCGGGACTGGTGTGTACCTTGGCAGGGGGACAGCAAAGTGGGAGGCCCTTGGAGGGTAGGCGGTGGGAGAAGGAGGGGACCATGGAGGTGGGCCCAGACCTAGAGACAGACAGCCATAGGCCCTTCCTGCTCCTTTTCTGGACCTGTGGATGGTCTTTCCTACTTAGACCAGACAGACAGACATACACACCCCCTCACCCCAACATGCCTTTAAAACTCCTCCCTGCACTCGCTGCCTCTACTTCCTCCCCAATGACTACTCCTTTGGCCTCTGCTGCCTGACTCCTGTTCCTTCAAACCCAACCACCAGCCCCTGCCAGTCCCAAAGGACTGTGACATCTGACCCTGGGCCTCCCTGGCCTTCTAGAAACACCCTGCCTTTGCCTTCTGAGTCACTGCTCTCTTGGTTCCCCCCCAACTCCCAGTCCCACCTTCCAGGTCTCCATTGCAGACCTCTCTTCCCGCTGCATGTCCTCTTAATGTTAATGGTCCTGGCCTGAGCACTTCTTCCCTGAGCATCACTCCCCTGGCCTCAGTTACCATCTGTATACCACGGGCTCCTAACCTCTAGCTCAGAACTCTGCTGGATACATGGAAACCCAGAGGGGTGTGTAAGGAAGTGCATCCGGCCATCCTCCTTCCGAACCAGCAGCCCCCACTGCCCAACCAGAAACCTAGACTCTGTCCTCATTTCCAGGTCTAGGTCCTTTGCCCCACCTCCAAATCCTGCTTATTCCACTTCCTTGGGTCCTCTTACTGCTGTTTCATGGTTTGGTTTTGGGGAGCTGAATGCTGGGCATGTGGGATCTTAGTTCCTGAACAGTAGCCTCCTCCAGCGTCCCTGCCTCTGTTTTCCTCCGCAGAGAAGTCAGGGGACTCTTTCTAAAGCACAACTCTGACCACCTCACTGCACTGCTCCAGAACCTTCAGTGGCTCCCCATTTCCTTGAAGTGAAATCTAACCGACTTCTGCATGGCCTACAAGATTCTACTGTGCGCCTCTGTGCGCGCGCACAGGCTCACTTCCCTAAACCCAGAATGAGCAGGTCACCAGCTCCCCTCCTCCCGCCACCCCGCTAAGTCCTGCCCCTCAGGCTAGGTCACCACTGCCAGGAAGCCTTCCGACAACTGCTCACGTATGGCCCACCATCCCTGTGCTGGGCTTCCCAGGTGGCACAAGAGACCATGATAGCTCTCTTGCCAAGGACAGAGGAGCCTGGTGGGCTCCAGTCCCTGGGGTCGCAAAGAGTGGGACATGACTGAGCGACAATCTCGGTGTTGCCCCTTCCCCGCGCTGAGCACACCATGCCCTCCTCGGCGCCAGGTCTGGGTCTGGGTCCCCCCTCGACGGGTGGCCCCAGAGGGCAGGGGGCCCCAGACAATGGCACAAGGTGCGTTGCATGAGGGGGCATGGGGGCCGCGCTGCCCGGGGTGTCGTGGGGTGGGGGCTTCCGGGTGGGTCCGGGAGGGAGGCGGCTGTCGAAGCCGGGCTGGGCGCGCGCTCTGCCGGGCGGGGTGCGGGCCTTGGCGGCGGCTGTGGAAAGAGGAGGGTGGAGGCCCCGCCCCGCCGCGCCCCTCCCGCCGCCCCGGCCCCCCCGCCGCCCGCCCACTCCGGCAGCCGCGAGGGGCGGCCGGCAGAGCGACGCGGAGCCCCGCCGGCGCGGACCCCGACGACGCCCCTGCCTGGAGCCCGCGCGCCCCGGGCCGCCCTCGAGGGCCAGGAGCGGCGCCCGGCGGCCGCCCCTGCAGGTAACCGGGAGGAGGCGGCGCGGCTGCCGGGCTTGGGGGCTCCGAGGGCAAGACCCGGCCTGCGCTTCTCCGGAGACTGTCGGGGACACCTGGGCCGGCGCCTAGGACTCCGGGGTGAGGACAGGCTGGGGGACTCGGGCCGGGGGTTGGCGCGGGCACGAGGGAGCCCCTCCTCCCTTCCTTCCCAGAAGCGGGGGCTCCAGCTTCAGACAGGCCCGGGTGGAATCCCTGGCCATGTGGCTCGGAGCAGTCATTTCACCTCCGGGAGTCTCTCTTCCCACCTGCGAAATGGGATGACAACGCTTCCATCGCAGGGTCAGGAGAAAGCAGGGGCCTTAGGACCACCCCCCACCCCTTGTAGACCCCAGGCTCTCCTCTCCCCATCTCTCTGCTGGTTCTAGCTAGCTGGCCACCTCCCGGTTTCCCGTTTTTTGGTTTTTTGTTTTTTTCCTGCTTCTGCCCCCAAGTCCCTCCTATTCGGGGTGTCCCAACAGCATCCCCCAAACCCGAGACTGGGGTTTTGAGGGCTGTCTCTGCCAGAGGCTCAGCACCTTGCTGCAGCTCAGATTTGAGACCCGCGGAGGGGTGAGGGGGGCTGGTGCCTGACTCAGAGGAGCTGGGGTCTGGGGGCCCCAGAACTGCCTCCCCAGTGTCTGTCCTGGGGCTGGAGACATAGCGACCATGGGATTCCCCTGGGGTTGGGGGGATGCGTGGGGAGACACTGTTCAGCCAGAGGAGCCTGGGAGTTACGAGCTTTGAAGGGCAGACCCTTGGAGTTTGCTTGTTGTGTGTGTGCGTGTGTGAGCCTGTCGGTGTGTGCCTTTGTGGGGTGTGAGGGGGACAGCGCGTGTCTGCCGGTATGTCATTCGTGTGTGTGTGTAAGTGTGTGCTTACGTGAGGTCCTCGGTGTGTGTGAGAACGTGCTAGGCTTTTGACACAGAAATACCACTGACCTCCCTCAGGGGACCCTGGCAACCCGGAAGCCCTCCCTCCTGTCTGCGTCAGCGTCTCTTGCTAAGGTCTGTGCCCTTGTCTGGTGGTAGGGTTCACCCGCTCCTTGGAGCGCCCTTAGTGAAGGCAGCCTCCCAGGGAGCCGCCTTGGGTGTCTGGATGACCTGGGGGCGCTGGAGGGTTAGGCAGTCTGGGGTTCCTCTCGGGGGACTGACGCTCACTGCCCTGAGCAGATGGGGAACCCTCAGGGAGCCCACTGTAGATCCCAGAAGAGGAGACGCCGAGGGCAGCTCTGTGCGGGGAGTTGGTGGCCTTGGTCAGCACACAGCTGTCCCCACTGGCCTCCTGGGCTGCTGAACGCAGATAGGCCCTCGGACACTCAGTCACCCCAAAACAATCATGAGGACACACCACAGACATACTCACAGAGCCACGCACAGCTGCATGGCTACACTCCCTCCCATTGACAGTCACACACAATCACACACCAGAACGTCTCTACTGAAACATACCCCACGACAGATGCTGAAACGACAGACAGGGCATGTGCACGCATGCACACACGCACACCCACACGGACTCCTGCAGACGCATGGCAGGCCCCACCTGGCCCAGCCAGATGTACTCAGACGGCACAGCACACATGCGTGTGCGCGCACACAGACGCAGACACACACTCTCTCAGTAGGGTCTCCCGCTCCAGTTTCACTCTGTCTGTCACAGTGAAAATGAGTTTCCACAAGAAGGGGGCAGGCAGATAGCCAACAGGGATGTCAGCCTGAGCACCCCACCTCCTCCCCTGCTCCGGGTCTGAGCCAGACTGAAGGCTGGTTGCCCTACTGGTCCCCCAGCCCGCTCCAGCCCCCCAGTGGCAGGCATGGGGCTCCCCTTGTAGGAGAGTGGGGCCTCAGATGAACCAGTCCCATCTGTGGCCTGAGGCATTTACAGAGGCGCAGCAGCCTCTCATATGGGGTGCAGCTGTGTCTCAGGGTGCCCACTGGGGTACGTGGGGGGAGGCACCTTGTAAGCCAAAGTGTGTGTGGAGGGGCCGTCAGGAGAGGCAGCGAAGAGGTGACTCTAGCTGGGGTTTTCAGGGAGAATGAGAACTTTGACAGGTGCAGGGGGAGGAAAGGGTAAATGAGGACATTCCAGTCAGAAGGGACAGCATGTGCGAAGGTGTGGAGGCGGGAAGCTGCAGAGTTCTCTCTGGGGGTGGTGAGTAGTTGCCGGCTCATAGCTCAGAGCTCACCTGGTAGGGGAGTGAGGTGGAGGGACTGACAACTACTTTGAGGTCAGGTTTCCTAGGACCTTGTTCAGAGAAAGGGTGTGAGCTGCAGAGTGGTGCAAATTGGGGATCACTCTGGTTGCTCTGGGGGGCAAGGAGGCCACTTAGGAGGCTGGACAAGAGTTTGAGGAGGAAGATGATGGAGGCTGAGGTGAGTGGTTGCCATGGGGATAAGAGGAAGCTATAGATGGAGAGGAATAAGGAAAGAGACTGGACAGGCCTCAGTGATGCTTGACTGTGGGGGTGAGGAGAGGGTGGGCCAGGAATCGTGCCCTGAGTGACTGTGGTCTGACCCCAGAGGAGGCAGATCAAGGGGAGATGTGAGTTTGAACTCCAGGGTCTGGTATGCTTAGGTGCAGGGGGCTGACTGTTGAGTATGGCCATGAGTCTGGGGGCTAGTTAGTGTCTGTGAGGCCTGAGTATGTATGTTTAGAAGCCTAAGTGGGTGTGTGAGGCCATATGTGTGCACATGTGTGCCCAGACATCAGCTAGGGAAGCCATGGTCCCCGAAAGGGCATTTCAGGCCTGCTGTATTCTGTGGGCATTTCGAGGGTGGTGGGATGTGGACAGCAGGTCTTAAGTGAAAGCAGCATGTGCAGTGAGGGGAAGAGCTGATCTTGGGACTCAGACTGGGGTTACTTTCCACGTGACTCTGAGCAAGGGTCTTCCCATTTCTGTGCCTCAGTTTCCTCATGTATAAAATGGGAATGCTAATGCTGATTTCCAGGGTCCTTTTGCCTACAGAGAGGTGAGGAGTAGTCCCAGGTCACACATGATCAGGGTGCAGAGCCAAGAACTTTCACCCAGACTTCTGATCAGAGTCTGTTACACCCCTCTGGTTGGATCCTGGGAAGGGACGGGGGAGGGCCTGGCCCTACGTCCATTCAGATTCTTGGAAAGTTCTGAACTGAGAGGTGACTGTCCCCATGCAGGCTGAGATTCTTGGCTCTTAGAGGGCAGAAGAAGCGGGTGGCAGCGGGTTACTGCCTCCTGGAGAGAGCCGTGCCAGCACTGCTGGCTCATCTCCTGGACGGGATTACAGAGACTCAGAGAGGAACTCGCCGAGGGTCACACAGCAGCCAGTGGGGGAATTGAGCCCTGAGGGATGGATGGGACCCTGGGTTCAGGCTTCGCTTCCCGCCGGAGGCTGTGCTCCCCTCACAGGGGCCATCCAGAACCTGGGATGGAGGGAACCTTGTCATCAGAGGTTCTCTAACTTCAATTCTTTCTGTCCCCTTGGGGGAGAGTAACAATAAAAGTTTACTGGGCAGCCACTATGCGCCAGGACCTGTGTTTGCATATCTCATTTAGTCCTTATTACACTGCTGCAAGGCAAAGGTCGGTAGCCCATTTGACAGAGGGAGAAGTGGAGGGCTCAGAGAGGCCCGTTACCTGGCCAAGCATCCCCCTTTGGAGTGTCAAGCTGGGATTCATTCCCAGGTTCATAAGGATGTACAGCTCATGTTCTTCCCCCGCTGACCTCCTAGGTTACCGCCCTCTCCAGGGCTCGGTTTGTGGGGGGAAGGGAATGGAAACTTAATTGTTTCTCATCGGTCCACTGTGTGCTAGGCACTGTCATACACAAGGTACTTTTTTGAGGGACAGGAAACGTGGGGAGCAGTAATCATGAGAAGGTCAGGCTGGAAGCGCGGCTAGGACAGTGAGGGCTGGCATGGTGTTTTCTGGTATCTCAGGATGCGTTGTGGGCCTGGTGGGCCCTGTGAGGGAGGGTGGTTTCTGGGAGAATGGGGTCGGGACCTCGGGTCTCAATTCTGCCACGGCAGTGAGCTTCCCCCTGGGTCTCCATAAGCCCATCCATGAGATGGGCCAGTAATGCCTCCTCGGATCTCCTTGGAGCCTGCGATGAGGAGCAGTGTCGCTTGTGTGTGGGGAGGGGTCCTTTCTCTTCTCCCAAACTGCCCCAGGAGGCCGACTCTTCGGTCGCCACCCCCCTGCAGCATCCACTGCCGTCGCTAACCAGAAGCTGTCTCCCGTCTAGCCTGCTTCCCTCCCACCGCGGCGGCTGCTGGCCGCCACACAGCTCTGCGTGGGCCCTCCAGGCCACGCTCCCTCTGACAGGCGACCACGGCTCAGCTCGTGGCAAACATTCTTTTCATAGTTCCCGGAGCACAGCAAATCCGGCTGCTTAGCCAGGAATGCACAGCCCCCTCCTGCAGCAGCGGCAGGGGCTTGGGCAGAGGAGCCCCTGGGGGTCAGGCAGGAGGGGCTGAGGGGATGTGGAGGACCCCCCCACCCCCTGGCCCAAACCCAACACACGCACGCCTGCATGCACACTGGCCCTCAGCTCCAGGGAGCCGCGAGACTGTCATCATCTGTGAACTCACTGGGCTTGGGTCCCAATTCTGGCATCATTCACCACGGGCTGGCTGGCAGACTTGGGCGAGTGACTTGTCTCTAGCCTCCGGTTCTTCATCTGTAAAATAGGGTTTATAATTTAATCTCACCAGGGCTTTGGGGGAGGCCAGTCATGGCGATGAAGACGATGATAATAGCAAACCTATATTGAATGTTCCCTTATGCCCAGCACTGCTGGAAGTCGGCTACGTGAAATGAACGCCCTTCATCTTCTCCAGCGCTCTGTGAAGTAGGAATTGCTCCCATGTTATTGACGAAGAAGCTGAGGCACAAATGAATGAGGTCACTGCTAGTAAGAGGCAGGGCTGAGAGAGGAATGTGAGCAGCTGGGCTCCAGAGCGGTTCATACCCTGTCATGATTTTTTAAGCAGGACTCTCAGCGGAGGGCCAGCTCCCAGTAAGGGCTCAGAAAACGGATACTTCTCCCATGAGCCCTGCTCTGGGAGGAGTCGACTCTTCGCCTCCTGGCCATCAATCCGCACCTCTGTTTGGAAAGTTGGGATGGGGAAGCGGGCCTGGGGCCCTGGCCAGTGTCCTTAGGGAGCCTGAGCTCTCAGAAGATGGTGGGGGACAAGGGGATGCAGACTGTCCCACCACCTCTGGTCTGGGATTTAGCTGGAGGCAGGCACTGTGCAAGGAGGCGACGTCGCCAGGGGAGGGGCTCAGGAGATTAGGGAAGGCAGCTGAGAGCGCAGGTTAAGAACAGAGTCCCATTGAAGCAGGCTCAGGCCCTGCCCTGGCACACCCACCCGCCCCACTTTCCTATTTAGTAGGACTGAAGGAGCCTTAGTCAGTTGGAGTGGGCTCCTGAGGCCCGGGGTAGGAGCGGCCCACTCTGTAGCCAGCCCTGCTGGTATCTGGGTCGAGGCAGCACAGACGGGGGTGGAGGAGGAGTGGGGAGCATTACCATGGCGGCAGTCTCCAGGAAGCCCAAGTGAACCAGGGTTTGGCCATCTGAGGGCTGGCAAGCCCCGAGGTTCAGATCTTAGTCCTGGTGCTTCACCGTGGAGAATGGATGTCACCTCTCTGGGCCTCAACCCTCCTCCTCAAAAAAGCGATAGCAATTCCCGCCTTACAGGGTTACGGGAGAGCATGGTAAAAATGCCTGGAACACGCCTAGTGTCTGGTGCATAAAGTGTGCTTGGGATTTTTATTTGTTGCTTTTTATTTTTTGGCCACACTGTGCATTTCATGGGTCTTAGTTCCCTGACCGTGAATGGAATCCATGGCACAGCAATGGAAGCACAGAGTCCTAACCACTGGACTGACAGGGAATTCCTTATACTTGGGATTTCTAGAGACCATTATTATTAAGGGCTAATGTGTGAAGGGCTTGGAGAACCAGCTTTAAGCTGCGCTTGGGGTCCTGAGGCTGATGCTGTTGTTCAGTTGCTAAGTCGTGTCTGACTCTGCGACCCCATGTCCTTCACTATCTGCGGAGCTTGCTTAAATTCATGTCGTCGGTGATGCTGTCTAACCTTCTCATCCTTTGCCACCTCTTCTACTTTTGCCTTCAATCTTTCCCAGTATCAGGGTCTTTGATTCTGATATTCAAGGCATTTCTCAGGCTGACATCAGCCAGTTCTTCTCATCTCAAACCATCTGTATTTAGAGAGGTTAGGAGCCCAAGCTTTGGCACCAACAGCCTCGGCTCTACCCATCATAAGCTGTGTGACCTTTGGCCAATTACTTAACCTCTCTGTCCCTTGGTTTCCCACTCTGTAAAAAGGAAAGACAAAGAACATATACTTCATTGGGTTGGTCTGAGGACTCAATGAGACATTTCACAAGAAGAGCCAGAAGAGTCCCTGACACATAGTAGGTGCATAATAAGTGTCAGCTATGATTAGTTAGTTCATTTATTTAATTATTATTATTTTTTTTTAGTTCATTTATTTAATTATATTCACAACGTCCATGCCTCTATACCCTCACACATGCTGCTACTTTAGCCTGGACTAATTACCTTTCCCCACCACCACCCAGTTAAATCTATGTTCATCTTTCAAAAGCCCGGATCCAAAATAAGTCACTTCCTCTTCCTGAGCCTCATGGTGAGGATGGGGGACTGGGGCAGAGAAGCCAGGGTCAAGTTGGGCAGTGAGAACCTCCCACCCATGCTCCGTCAGCCAGGCTGGGCCCTCAGAGAGAGCAGCCTCATGACCCAGCTCTGGGGTCACGGTGTCAGAGTGGCACGGATGGGGGCAGGGCTCGGCTGAGCTGGAGAGAGGGCCTAGGAGCCGCTGGCTCCGGCAGCTGGCTGCTTATGCGGGGAGAGGACTGGGATGTCAGAGTTTCCATGGGAGCGGGCAGAGGCGAGCAAGCAGCTGGGGGAGAGAGTGACGCGGCCGGCAGGCCTCCCTGCCAGGTGGGCTGGCTAGGCATCCCCTCCCCATCCACCGGGATTCATGTCTGGGCTTGGACTACGGCCCCAGCTCTGCTGGGTGACCTGGACTAGGGCTTACGATAGTCAGGCATCATGGTTGATTGAGCCAGAAGTGGGGACCTGGCCACCGAGGGCTGTAACCACATCATGTGCCCTGCTCAACAACCATCCATGGCTCCCCATTGCCTCACAGAGAAACGCAAGCATCGCATTTAAGGCTCTTCACCAAGTTGGCCCGGCCCTCTCAGCTCCTGCTCATCCTCTCAACCTCATGGCACTTCTGGACCTTCCCTGTATCTGCCAAGCAGCTTCCTACTGCCTGAAATTCCTTTTCTTACTTTGCCTGACTGTCAGACTCCTACTCACCCTTCAGAATCCAGCCCCTTCCCACATGAAGTCTTCTAGGGAAGCTCCAGGGAGGGCAGTATTCTCTGCTGTGTACTCCCATGACCCAGAGACCTTGGTCAACTGTGTGATGGCCACTTGTCTGATGCCTCTGGCTAGTTCAGGGCAGGGCAGGGCGCTGAGCCAGGAGCCATGGCCTAGCCTTGGGTTCCATACCCAGTAGGAGCTCCCCCAGGTAAAACCCGAGTCTATAGTAGGGACCACCCCAGCCTAGGGTCTGGCAGAGTGTAGGGACTTCTTCAGCCTGGATCGTGGCACACAGAAGGGGCTTTCTCAGCCTGGGCCCTAGGACAGGAAGAATCGCAGCAACTCAGGGCCAGGTCTCCTGTGGGCATTGCTGAGTGTGCATGGAATGAATGAAGTCAGTGGGGGAGCACACATCTTGGCTCCCTGAGAAGAGACTGAGGTTGGGGGCCAGTGTTCCAGCAGGGGCTCCTGGCAAAAAGCCCAGGGCAGGCCCTAGTGTGGCTGTGAGTTAGGGCAGGAGGCTTCCCCAGCTCCTGGCATCTTCCTCAGTTTCCCTCTTTCAATTCTCAGGCCTTGTCTCTGCTGGGACCTTCAGAGGCCCCTCCGACCTGAAAGGTAAGCTAGATTTGGGGGCAGGGGTTCTCCAGTATCCCAGGCTGAATGAGGCCTGTGCTTGCGGGCCATCTGCCCTTGTTCTCCCCAGCTGCCTTGGAAGCCCCTTCCTGCCTCAGGGTGTCCTAGCAGGCAGCCCCTCTTGCAGGTGACCTCAGCTCCCTCCGGCCCAACTCGGAAGCAGCTTTTTCTCATTTGTGAACTATTTCGCCCCAGCTCCTTGGCGCGGCCGTGTTTGCTTGGCCTGCCTGGGTGCAGTGGCCTGGCCGTGCTCCTGCCGGGCCCCCTCCCTGCCCAGCCCAGCGTCTCCTGCCGACGCCGAAGCTGCCGCCACCACGCAGGGAAGCCGCGAAGGCCCAGGAATCTTGGCAGGCGTGTGGAGGCAGCGGGCGGCGGGTGGCGCTCCGGAAAAGGCTGCAAATGTGAACCAGAAGGCGGGGGTGGGGGGAGGGACAGGCGGCTGAGAAGGCAGGGCTCAGCCTAGGGCCTGGGGGTGCCTGTGTCTGGTGGCCCTCCAATGTTTGGTCTCACTCAAAAGTTCAAGGCCTCTTCTGGGAAGTGAGCAATGGCACTAGCTGAGGCCTGAGCCCCTGGCGAGGAAGGGCCAGTCCCCTGGCCACCTGCCTGAGGATACAAGACTGCCCTGGCTCCTGTCTGCTGCTGGGCTTCTTCTGGTTCATTTGCCCCCACCTGGCTGTTCCTACCTCCCTGGACATTCTGTTACCCCCAAGATGCCCCTCCCCAGGGTAGTGGTGGGCTGGCTAGCCTCAGAGACGAGCAAAGATTGGTGGCCCGGGAAGTGGACCTAGTCGCCTTCAGGGAGGGAGGTCAGCCCAAACCCCCTCCAGCCCAGAGCTGAGAAGGACTCTGGAAGAGCCACCAAGGAAAAAGGACCCTATGAGAAGCCATCTTGCAGGCTGGCAGGAGGTTGGAGGTGGAGTTGTCAGAGGCTAGGAGCTAGAGCACCCAGGCTGCAGACTGTACTGAGCACCTACTATGTGCTGAGCCCCAGCTAAGGATGAGATGGGTGTCGGGGAAGACAGGCCCTGGAGGAGGAGCTTTTCTGCCTGAGGGAGGCAGGGAAAACTGCTTGGAGGAGGAGGCATTTAACTGGGTCTTAAATGAGGAATGACATGTTTGCCTGGAGGAAGGAAATGGTAACCCACTCCAGTATTGTTGCTTGGGAAATCCCATGGACAGAAGAGCCTGGCAGGCTACAGTCCATGGGGTTGTAAGAGTCGGACATGACTTAGTGACCAAAACTACCACCACCTGGAGAAAGAAAGAAAGGGCAATTCAGGCAAACAGGATTGTGCAGGCAAAGGTGGGCAGTGGGTACAGGGAAACATCAAGAAGTTTGGGGTGTCTGGATTCAGGATGCTGGTTCTCCTCTTACCCCTAAACATGGGTGATTTCCCTAAGGGTGAGCCCATGGCCCTCATCCAGGCTGCAGCAATGCCACCAATGAAGCACTATTTTAATCTCCAGCTTATATCGCTCCCTCTCAAGTTTCAGACCCACAGGTTCTCTGCCTCTTAGATATTACGCATCCTAGAAGCCCCTCGGTCTTCTTTGCCCAGTCAATTTGGAATATTCCACCATCTCTTGCCTCTATGGGCATGTTGAACTCTGTTCTTAAAACCTCCTTCCAGTGCTGTTTTGCAGGTTGAGGTTCCCTGTGGTCTAAGGTCTTCTTCACCTGCAGGGGTGACGGGTGTTGGGACTCTTGGTGGAACTGAAACTCGGTTGTGTAGACAAGGTGGGCAGAGGGCGGCACTCCTGTCCTGCCATCAGTCTGGACTATAAGGTGTTCTCCAGGCAGCCCTGTTCCAGCCTAGCCGCCTCCCTCCATCCCCCAACTCTCAGATTCCAGGTAGCTCTTTTGCTTCGAAAGAGTCCTCATGCTTGCATATTTAAATTTGAGAGGTTCAGAGTCTCAGTGACCTGCAGGACAGTGAGGTCATGGGGACTGGACCCCGCAAGTCTCCACCCAGAACTTGTGGGGCTGCTCAGGGATCATGTAGGGAGGTCAGCCCCAGACCTGACGTTAGCATTAAGGCCACAAATGCTGGCCTTCTGGAGGCTCCCATCAAGTGACCAGCAGCTAGAGATTTCAGGAACTCTAAGAACCTAGGTATAAGGCACAAGAGAGCAGAGGAAGATAAACGGGGTGGGCAAATGGGATGGTGACACCTAGACAGGAGAGAGAGACCTCTGACGTCTCAGATACACAGGCCGGTGAGGATCTGGAGTCAGAGACACACGTGGCGGAAGGGTCTGTGTGGGCATGTCAATCACCCACATGGTTCCCACAACAAGCTGGTTCCCAACCTTCTCCTTACACACATGACCCTTAGACCTGGAGTGTGCCTCCCCACCAGCTGTGATCTCAGGAGTGTGCCAGCCTCACTATGATCTCGCCATCCTCTCTGCTTTCTTTATCCAAATTACCACTGAATCTAAAGTACAGTCAGCCCTCTGTATCCGGACGTTCCGTGTCCATCTTCAAATTCGGCCAACTGTGAATCAAAAATACTTGAAAACCAATTCCCAAAATTTCCAAAAAGCAAAATTTAAGTTTACCTTGTATCCCAGCAACTACTTATATAGCATTTACATTGTATTCGGTATTATAAATGGTTTAAAGTATATGTGAGGATGTGCATAGGTTATATGCAGATACCACACCATTTTTTTTTTGATACCACACCATTTTTAAAAAATATTTATTTTTATTTATTTATTTGGCTGCTCAGTGTCTTAGTTGTGGCATGTGGGATCTAGTTTCCCAACCAGGGATCAAACCCAGAGCCCCAGCATTGAGAGATCAGAGTCTTAGCCACTGGGCCACCAGGGGAGTCCCACCACACCATTTTATATAAAAGACTCAAGCATTCATAGATTTTTGGTATCCACGGGGGGTCTTGGAACCAATCACCCGTGGATGCAGAGGGACGACTATATACCTTCTCCAATAAGCTATGTGAGCTGCAGAATAGCATGGGATTTATCATGTTGGTATTAGGGAGTCATTGGAGAATCCAGAGTGGGGACGGCCATGGCAGAGCTGTGCCAAAGTGTGGTTCACATATAGGCAGCATTAGTGTCTCCTGGGAGGTTGTTAGAACTGCAGATGCTGGGCCCTGCTCCACACTTACTGAATCAGGATCCCTGAGGGTATGGGCTAGGAGCCTGTGTTTTTAAAATCATGTGATGCATGCTAGAGTTTGAGAAGCACTGTTGGAATATCTATAGGATGTTCTGAGGAAAACAGAGAAGCTGAGGTTGAGGGGTGGGAGAGAACAGTTATGATAATCCAGGTGAGGATCTGGCAATTTAACAACCCTTTATTGAATGGCTGGCTTGTGCCAGGCTCTGGGCTGTGTGTTGGGAGAGCACAAGGTCTGTATTAGGACAGAGAGAATGGGGGAGGAGGGGAAGGAACAGAAGTGAGACAGAGTCCGCAAGATTGGATTGGGGGTTTAGGGCAAAGGAACAGGGCTCTCATGTATAGTTGTGCAGGTCGGTTGCTGTGCAAGGACACCGGGCAACGTCCACGAGGAAAGCCCGAGTTGGCTGGATGGAGGGGCAGCCTTTCCTCCCTGTGCTAAGGCAGTGTATAGGCTGGAGAGATTCCATGTAAGGAAGGAAGGGTCAGAAGTGGCAGGATTGGTGTCCTGATTTCTGGCCTGGGCACCAGGGAATGGGGGAGAAGCAGGTAATAGGGAAGAAGATAATGACAGCAGTTTGGGTGGAGGCGTCTGAGGGACAGCCAGGAGAAAATGCTTGGCTCATAATCGAACTCAAGAGTCTGGGGCTCAGGGGAGTGGTAGCTGGAAACAGACATGGGAGTCCCTGGTGCTGGGATTGGAACCGTGGGAGCTGGGGAGAGCTGGAAACTGCAGGAGAAACATCCAGAGAGAAGAGAAGAGGTCTGAGCCAGCTCCTTGGGGCAAGCCTGGGTCTGCAAAGTGGGCAGAGGGAAGGAGCAGAGAAGAATCTGAGGAGGAGCCTTTCCAGGAAGGAGGAAAGCAGGGTCACAAGGCGGGAGGCAGTGCTGGTGAGAAGGAAACACACGAGGTGAGGGGGTGAGGGGTAGAGAGAGTTCTTTCAAGAAGCTTGGCTGAGAAGGGCTGGAGAAAGATGAGGCTGGCCAGGGGCGGGGGTGAGGCCTGTATAGACTGGGATGCAGAGGCTGGGACTGGGGGAGGCATCCACAGTGAGCACCCTCCCCCAAGCCCCGAGGAAGAGGTGTGGAGGGGCGGCGGGGGGCCCTTGAGTGGGAGACAGGACCCCTTTCATCTGAGACTCAGGAAAGGGGGATGGGAAAGGGATCTTGATCTCTGCAAGCTGGGAGAGAGGTGGGGGATGGGGAGCTCAGGAACCCTGGAGAAGTATGACGTCGCCAGGCAGGGGGGGTGGGCATCATGCCCAGTGGGTGAGGAGGGCAGTTCCTCTGCTTCTTTCCAAGATCCATAACTCCGTCCTTGTCCTGAGCAGGCTGTGTGACCCCTAGTCAGCAGCATCTCAGGAGCGGTCAGAGAAAAGGCCTAGAAGGCCAGATAATTGACTTTTAGGGAATTTCACAAGGTCCTGGCCTTTGGCAGCAAGTCACCTGAGGTCTCCAAGGGTTGGCGGAGATGTTGCTTTGCAGCAGGAGTCATTAAGATTAGACTGAAGGCAGGACTTTCTGACCATCAGGGTAACAGAACAGGGCAGCATTAAGGGGCTGATGGCTCAGACCATGTCAATTAACCCTTTCACAAATGAAGACACTGAGGTTCAGAGAGGTTAAGTTACTTGCCCGAGATCACACAGCTGGAAAGGAGCTCTGCTGGAATCACAGTTCAGGGGCAGTCAGAATGTAAAGGGCCTCAGGACCCCCGACCCGGCCCAGGGCTGGACTCCTGATAGGGAGAGCCGCAGAAATGCTGCTCACCTGTTGAAGTGGCAGAGACAGGGCTTAGAGAGAGAGAAAGAGAGACCGAGAGAACTGGGTCAGGCCCAGAGACCCAGGGAGAGAGCAGAGCGCGGCCGGGCAGGGGCGGGGGCGGGGGGGGGGGGGAGACAGGAGGCACCGGGGGAGCAAGCGGGGCAGCCGATCCCGCAGAAATGTCTCCACAACAGGAAGCGTCTCATAACATACCTGTGGTTTGGCCAGGCCCCGGGGCTGCCTGAGCTCCCCGCGGCTCCCTCAGCTGCAGCCGCCCTTCTGGGGTTGGGGGCTTGGAGCAGCTGGAGCCTGCGCAGAGCCGCGTTCCATCCACCCACCCGGGGCGAGGGGAGGCGGGGGTCGGCCGGGGCCGCACTGGCCACACCCCTGCACGCTCCGCCGGGAACCTGCGCCCCGCGCCCAGGCCCCCCTTTGCATCGCGCCCTCTGAGAGCTCACGTGTGCAATGGGGTGGGGAGAGGGCAGGCCCTTCAATTCCGCAGGATCACCTGCCCCCTCCCCTCCTGCTGATCGTCCCTGGTACAGGACCCTTGGAGAGGGGACTGGTGGGAGGGGTCACTTATTGCTGAGGCCCTTCTGCTCCTGAAGCCCTGTCCAGGGAGAGAGGGGTCTGTATTCATGCCGCTTCCTCTTCCTGCTGGGGTCCATTCCCCTTTCCCCCCCTCATTGTTCTGAAGGACCCTGGAGCGCTACCCGCTCGCAGCCAACCTTCTCTGCCGCCCCCGGAGGAGGCCCAGGCTGCCACAAAACGCTGACTTGGACAAAATGCTGTTTTACGGGGATTTGTTGAAAAGGGGGGAAATCCCCGTTAAGGACTTGCAGCTGTCCAAACACCGCGTCTACCCTGCTGCCGCCACCGCTCCATCCCCTGAATCAGCGTCTTCTTATGCATCCCACCTCCTGCCCTTGTCCGCCCAGCCCCTTCCCGGTTGCCTCGGCTCCTGCCTTCCTTCCTGAGGTCACCAGAGAGGGTGACGATCTGCTCAAGGTCACACGGCACAGCCAGGCTTGAGCCTCAGGGCTCTCGCCAACCAGTTCCAGGAGCAGAGACCAGGAGCGAGCAAGCAAGTGGATCGGCTGTTCCTCCCTGTGCGCCTCTATTCCCCAAGCGGGCAGCTCTTAGCTGAAGTTTCTTGACTGAGGCCACGTGAATGTCCCACCTGTTCCCTTTCTAGCTGACACATAAGCCCCTCTGAGGGGCTGACACTTATCTGTGCAAGGTCTGAGTGAGTTATTCGTGTGATCTTTAAATCTGACAGCAAATTGAGTTCATCACACATTTATCACTGTGCCAGCCAAGTCCTGTGCTGGGCATGGAGGGGAGGGCGGGGAGCGGGGAGAGAATAGAAAAGGCAAAGAGGGAAACGGAGCTGTGAGGGGGACCCACAGGCGTCAGTGGAGCCCAGGGGAGGCATCCAATGGGCTTCCCGGACGTCTAAGAATGAGTAAGAGTAGGAGGTGGGCAAACAGTAGGGGGAACCGAAGGAACGAACGCCTGCATCGGCCAGAGAGCCTGGGGAGCCTGCGGCGGGGGGAGCCGGGGGTGGGGGGGGCGGGAAAGGGATGACAGTGAACAGGAGGCACGGGCGCCCAGGCACCCTCCGCTCTGCTGGTGGCTGGCATGGGGGGGCAGTCCCTCCCACCTGGGCAGCTATGTGGCACCATGCCAGGGCCATCCATTCTTTTTGCAGCCCCCTTCTCCTGTGATGGGCACACTTCCACTCCCAGCCCCTCTCTCCCCGCCCCCCATCCCCACCCCGCCTCCACCCCCCAACCTGGACTGGTATGGCCGCCTCCCCTTTGAGAGCTGGAGTAAGTTTTCCCTCCTCAAACCCACAGGCAGCTTGGAGTTGGAAGAGAGCTTCCCTTTCTCAGCCTGCTAGCCTCTCTGTCTAGCTTGTGCCCTCTGGCACGTTCTCCCTGGAGGCAGCCTGTCCCAGCGGTTAAGAGCTCAGGTTCTTAACAGACTTCCGCTCAGACCCTGGCTGCCAGGGGGCGGCGCCTCAGCCCTGCTCGTCTCCAGCCGCAGACTCCTCGTCTATAGGAAGAGGAGGCGCCTTAGCTCCTCTTTCCCGGGGATCTGGTGGGAATTACATCAACCGCGCACTGTGACGCAGCACTTAGGCGGTGCCCCAGCGGAGGTGTGAGTTGTCATCCTCCCTCAGACACGCCTCCCTCCAGAGGAAACACCTGCTCGGGTCCCGCCCCACCTCCATGGAGCAGGAGGTGCCAGGATGGGGCAAGTTCACGGGGGCGTCGGGCAGGGATGCTTCCTGGAGACCCGCCTTGCCAAGGAGGAGTGAGAGGTGGGGAGCTGGCAGGGGGCCCTGCCTGGGCTCCTGCCTGGATTGGGGGGGCTCTCCCTCTGGTGCCCCGTGACCCCTACAGTTCTCCCCATCCCAGACGCCCTCCCAGCTGAGCCTCCATCAGCCCCCGCCTCCCTGCGGCCTCACACAGCACAGGAAGAGGACCAAGGCTCCCCGGTAGCAGTAGTAGTGTTAGTCGTGTCCGACTCTTTGCGACCCCGTGGACTATAGCTCCCCAGGCTCCTCTGTCCATGGGATTTCCCAGGCAAGAATACTGGAGTGGGGTGCCATTCCCTTCTCCAGAGGATCTTCCTGACCCAGGGATCGAACCCAGGTCTCCTGCAGTGTAGGCAGATCCTTTACCGTATGACCTACAGGGAAGTCCTCCCCGGAGCCAGGGCTGTCTTGGGTCCTCCTGTGGGGGTGCCATGATTTCGGCCACCAGCCCACTCAGACCAGAACTGCTCGCTCCCCTCCTCCTGCTTCCTGCTGCAAGGTCTGCCCCTCTGCCTAACCCCCTGCTCCCCTTCCAGGCAGAACATTCTGGCTCTGTGATGTATGAGGATCCCCTATTCCTCCAGCTCAGGAGGGTCTTTATCCCGCTCTTGAGAGGCCTCATGGTACGCTGGTTAGCGGCTGGGGCTCAAGAGTCAGACTGCCTGGGTTTAGGCTCTGACTGCACTCCGGTTTCCTCACCTGTGAAACAGGGCTGATGAGCCTTGCAGGGCTGAATGTGGATAGAAAGTCAAACTTCGGGGCAGTGCCTGGCCGGAGCAGTTATCTGAGGGCCAGGCCTACAGTAGGAGCCCTAGCACCAGTCATGGTGCACACAGAGCAGGTGGCCTGTGTTGAGGGCAGGTGTTCTGGGCAAGATTCTTAGTCTAAGCTTCAGTTTCTATGTCCATAAAATAGGGGACAGTAATTGTATGAGCTGGTCGGGGGTCGTTGAGAGGGCTAGTGATGTGAACCCAGGGAGCCCTTAGGTGGCAGGTGGCAGGGCTCAGGGAGGCTGAAGACCTGCCCAAGGTTACAGGGAGGTTGATGGCAGAGCTGGGTTGGCAGCTTCACCATCCTGCCCCAGAGCCCCACGTTCATTCCTGCAAAGCCCGCCTGATACTGAGTTTGGAAGAATACTGCACTGCAGCTCCAGACTCAGCCCCAGGTGCATCCCTGGATGTGCACAGCCCACTGCCACACCTTCCTGCAGCCACACACAGGTCTGGAGAGCCCCTGGGTGGGGTGAGGGGAGCCCAGAGCAGGGATGCCAGGGCAAGTGGGACCTCCCTGGAGTGTATGAAATGTCAGGCTAGTCCCCTATGCAGATATTGATGGGTACCCGCCCTGGGGTACCAAGACATCTCTGCTCATCACAGCAATCCTGAGAAGCAGGTTGTTAGCCTAGTTTGTAAAGAAAATTCTTTTTATTTTTTTTGGTCACATCTCCAGGCTTGCGAGATCTTAGTACCCCGAACAGGGATCAAAACTGGACCCCCAGCACTGGAAACTCAGAGTCCTAACCACTGGACCAACAGGGAATTTCCTAGCCTAGCTTTTTAATTAATCATTATTATTTTTTGCCACACCTTGCAGCATGCAGAACTTCCTTGATCAGGGATCAAACCTGTGCCCCCTGCAGTGGAAGCACATAATCTCACCCACTGGACATCAGGGAAGTCCTAGCCTAGTTTTTTAGAAAGAACTTAATTGAGATACAGTTCACATAGCATGCAATTGGCTTATTTAAAAAGTGTAAGAATCCACAGTTTTTTAAGGCACTCACAGAATTATGCAACCGTCATCACAATCAATTTAGAACATTTTCATCACCCCTAATAGAAACCCTGTGTGTGTGTTATTCACCCAGTCATGTCCGACTCTTTGCCACCCCATGGACTATTGCCTGCCAGGCTCCTCTGTCCATGGAATTCTCCAGGCAAGAATACTGGAATGCATAGCCATTCGCTTCTCCAGGGGATCTTTCTGACCCAGGGATGGAACCTGGGACTTCTGCATTCCAGGCAAATTCTTTACCGTCTGAGCCACCAGGGGGTCCCAATAGAAACCCTGTACCTATTAACAATCACTCCCCGAGTCTACTCGCCCCAGCCCTAGGCAACCACTCATCTAACTACTTTCTGTCTCTATAGATTTACCTATTCCGAACACATCCTACAAATAGAATTATATGATTTTGTGCCTGGCTTCTTCACTTGGTGATGTTTTCAAGATTCATCTGTATTGCGCCATTTATCAGTACTTCACTTGTTTTTATTGCCAAGTCATATTCCATAGCCTGAATATTCCACACTATCCCTTCATCAATTGATGTACATCTGTTGTTTCTACTTTGTGGCTGTTGTGAATAATGCCAATATGAACATTCATGTACACGTTTTAGTGGACATGTTATTGCAATTTACAGATGAGAAAACTGAGTTCACAGCGTGGACACCTCCTGCTCAGGCTCCGCTCCCTGGTGAATGGAGGATTTAGGCTAGCTATCCAAATCTGGAGCCTGTTTTTCTTCCTAACCCAGTCCTTGTTCTCAGAGCTGAGCTAAATGCTGAGACAGGTCTAGGTCAGGACACAGGAGTGAGGGGTTAACTCTATAGAGGAAGGAGTGACAGCTTCCCTGGGTCTTGAAGGATGAGTAAGTGAGGCGAAGAACACGAAGGCAGAGAGACAGCTGGTGCAAAGGCCGGGAAGTGTGAGGCTGCCTGGTGACTGGGGCAAAGGTATGGGGGAGAGGAGAGGCAGAGAAAGGGGAGGTAGATGGTTGAGTTGGAGACACAGATACTGATTAGATGATTAGAACACCAAGTTGGGAACCAAGGACTTTTACAAAAATTATTGTTTAACTTATAATTTTTTTAAACTTTTTATTTTGTTCTGGGGTATGCATGTAAGTCTCTTCAGTTGTGTCCGAGTCTTTGCGACCCTATGGACTGTAGCCCACCAGGCTCCTCTGTCCACGGGATTCTCCCGGCAAGAATAGTGGAGTGGGTTGCCATGCCCTCCTCCAGAGGATCTTCCCGACCCAGGGATAGAACCTGTGTCTCTTATCTCTCCTGCATTGGCAGGCAGGTTCTTTACCACTAGCGCCACCTGGGAAGCCACCTGGGAAGTATTGGGGTATAGCCAATTAACAAAATGTGATAGTTTCAGGTGAATAGCGAGGGGACTCAGTGATACATATGCATGTGAAGTGAAAGTCACTCAGTCGTGTCCGACTCTGCAACCCCATGAACTATATAGTCCATGGAATTCTCCAGGACAGAATACTGGAGTGGATAGCCTTTCCCTTCTCCAGGGGATCTTCCCAACCCAGGGATCGAACCCAGGTCTCCAGCATTGAGGGCAGATTCTTTACCGGCTGAGCTACAAGGGAAGCCCATACATATATGGGAAGTCATACATATAGATGTAATTAATTAATGGTCTCGAGGCTTGTGGGATCTTAAGTTCCCCAACCAGGGATCGAACCTGGGCCACTGGCTGTGAGAGCCTTGAGTCCTAACCACTGGATAGCCAGGGAATTCCCACAAAGGACTTGATCCAGAAGATGGTGGGGAACCCCAGAAAGGCCTGTACTTAATGTGAGGTCAGACAGACCTTAGGCAAATCCCAGTGCTGCTTCCTAGAGACCTTTGCTTTAGTTTTGTCATCTGGAAAATGTGGATGACAATAACAATACCTCGTTAAAGTGCTGGGAGGATTAAGTGAGCTCCCAAGCCGGAGAGCTTAGCCTCATGCCTGGCAGAGAGCCAGTCCAGCACGTGGTAGTGGGTGTGTAATCATCAAACAGTATCTGGCAGGGCTGTGCCAAGGTTAGAGGTGCTCTGGAAGGGCATCTGGCTGCCAAGTGAATGGTTTGGGAGGCTGTTGTCCAGGAACCTCACCCCCACCCCTGCCTGTACAGAGAGCCAGGGGCAGGGTTAGGAGAGGTTTAGTAGTAACTTCTGCAGACTCTGAGACTTTGAGAATTGCTTGTGAATAATAACTAAATTTTCATCTTTTTGTGAGCTCCTGGGCCTGGTGCCAAACCACCCATGAGCTGGCTTGATGGCCTCTCTCTTTCCTCCCCGCAGCACGCCCGCGGACGCCATGCGGGGGGTTTTGACGCCCCTGTCTTCGCTGCCACCGCCTCTGCTGCTCCTGTCGCTGCTGCTGGGGTGCGGGCCGAGGGCGGCTGCCAGCGGTGGGGCCGCCGGGGCAGCGGGGTACCCGCCGGTGCAGTACGTGCAGCCCATGCACAAAGGACCCGTTGGGCCGCCGTTCCGCGAGGGCAAGGGCCAGTACCTGGGTGAGCATCGCCTCGCCCCGACCCGACCCTCCCACTCCCTGTCTCCTGACCTCCACCGGCTCCTCCCAGGCCCGTCAGCCACAGCCCGTCCATCCCACCGAAGACCTTCCCATCTCCACTTGCTTCTTGATGCGGGTCCGGGGCCTCCCACCCAAGAGGGCCCGGAAGTGGGTGGAGCTGGCTGGCGGAGGTGGTCTTTAGGTAGGGGGGAAGGGCGGGAAGGTTTGTGGGCAAGTAGGACGGGGCTGGCGCCGATTGGCTCTAAGGAGGGCTGCTGGTGCCACCTGGTGGCCATCCCACCACAGCTCCGCAGGGATGAGAGGCTCCTGGGGAAGGGAGGCCCAGCCTGGGCAGGTTGGGAACTAGGAGCCCTGGCTGTGGATGCCCTGCAGCTCCCGAGACGGCCAGCAGACCACCCCTAGATTGCATCTTTCCTGAGAGTAGGGAGGGAGGCCCAGGGTGGTCTTCATGAGCAGGTACAGAACCCTAACTTCTCAAGTTGCACCCCCGTGCTGGGTAGGGAGTGGGAAGATGGGTCCCCTGGCCCCCCTGTCCAGGCCCCTGACTGCCTCTTCTCTTCTTCTCTCTCAGAAATGCCTCTACCACTCTTGCCGATGGATCTGAAAGGAGAGCCCGGACCCCCTGGAAAGCCTGGACCACGGGGCCCCCCCGGCCCTCCTGGCTTCCCAGGAAAACCAGGCACTGGAAAACCTGGGCTCCACGGGCAACCTGGCCCCGCTGGGCCCCCTGGCTTCTCCCGGATGGGCAAGGCTGGTCCCCCGGGGCTCCCTGGCAAGGTTGGACCGCCAGGGCAGCCGGGGCTTCGGGGGGAGCCAGGGATACGAGGGGACCAGGGCCTCCGGGGGCCCCCAGGGCCCCCTGGCCTCCCTGGGCCCTCAGGCATCGCTGTCCCTGGAAAACCAGGCCCCCAGGGGGTGCCGGGGCCCCCAGGATTTGAGGGGGAGCCAGGGCCCCAGGGAGAGCCTGGGCCCCCAGGTGATCGAGGCCTCAAGGGCGAAAATGGAGTGGGCCAGCCAGGGCTACCTGGAGCCCCAGGGCAGGGGGGTGCCCCGGGGCCCCCGGGTCTCCCTGGTCCAGCTGGTTTAGGCAAACCGGGTTTGGATGGGCTTCCTGGGGCCCCTGGAGATAAGGGTGACACTGGGCCTCCCGGGGTGCCAGGACCCAGGGGGGAGCCTGGGGCTCTGGGCCCAAAGGGGCCCCCTGGGATGGATGGTGTGGGGGCACCGGGGTTAGCAGGGTTGCCAGGGCCACAGGGCCCACCAGGAGCCAAAGGAGAGCCAGGGACCCGGGGCCCCCCCGGCCTGATAGGCCCCACTGGTTATGGGATGCCAGGCCTGCCGGGTCCCAAGGGGGACAGGGGCCCAGCTGGGGTCCCGGGGCTCTTGGGGGACAGGGGCGAGCCAGGTGAGGATGGGGAGCCGGGGGAACAGGGCCCACAGGGCCTTGGGGGGCCCCCTGGACTCCCGGGGTCTGCAGGGCTCCCTGGCAGACGTGGGGTCCCTGGGCCTAAGGGGGAGACAGGGCCTATAGGACCCCCAGGAGTGCCTGGCATTCGGGGTGACCAAGGGCCTAGTGGCCTGGCTGGGAAACCTGGGCTCCCAGGAGAGAGGGGGCTTCCAGGGGCTCATGGACCTCCTGGACCGACTGGACCCAAAGGTGAGCCAGGTTTCACGGGCCGCCCTGGAGGCCCAGGAGTGGCAGGAGCCCTGGGGCAGAAGGGTGACTTGGGGCTCCCTGGACAGCCCGGCCTGAGGGGCCCTTCAGGAATCCCGGGACTCCAGGGTCCGGCTGGCCCTATTGGGCCCCAGGGTCTGCCAGGCCTGAAGGGCGAGCCAGGCCTGCCGGGACCCCCTGGAGAGGGGAAAGTGGGGGAACCTGGTGTGGCTGGGCCAACAGGGCCTCCTGGGGTCCCAGGTTCCCCAGGACTCACGGGCCCTCCTGGGCCTCCTGGCCCCCCTGGCCCCCCCGGAGCCCCGGGGGCCTTCGACGAGACTGGCATCGCCGGCTTGCACCTGCCCAACGGTGGCGTGGAGGGAGCTGTGCTGGGCAAGGGGGTGAAGCCACAGCTGGGGCTGGGGGAGCTGTCGGCCCATGCCACGCCCGCCTTCACCGCTGTGCTCACCTCGCCCTTCCCCGCCTCGGGCATGCCTGTCAAGTTTGACCGAACTCTCTACAACGGCCACAGTGGCTACAACCCGGCCACGGGCATCTTCACCTGCCCCGTGGGCGGGGTCTACTACTTCGCCTACCACGTGCACGTCAAGGGCACCAACGTGTGGGTGGCCCTCTACAAGAACAACGTGCCAGCCACGTACACCTACGACGAGTACAAGAAGGGCTACCTGGACCAGGCGTCCGGCGGCGCTGTGCTGCAGCTGCGGCCCAACGACCAGGTCTGGGTGCAGATGCCCTCGGACCAGGCCAATGGCCTCTACTCCACCGAGTACATCCATTCCTCCTTCTCGGGATTCTTGCTGTGTCCCACATAACCCGCGCTGCCCTGGCCTCCTCCTCTTTAGTGGTAGAGAGACCTTCTCACTTACCAAGAACCTCCATTTAAAGAAAAAACCAAAGACTGGAACAGAGGCGGGCACAAAGGCGGCCGCGGCCTTGGCCTGGGGAGGCTGACTGGGATTCTTCCCACGCAGGCTGAGGTTTCTTTCTGGAAGAAGCTGGCCTGAGTTCCTCTCCCCCACGTGTCTGTGCGGTGGTGGGGGTTGTGCCCCCATCCTGCCCTGCCTGGCCCCCTGGCAGGGCCCCAGGACGCTCCGCCCAGCTGGTGGAGACCCCTGCCCCCTTGTGAGTCCTGGGCTCTGCCGGGTGGTGAAGGAGGCTCCTTCTCAGTGAGTCAGCGGTGAGAGGGGGCTGAGCGGACCCCTTCATTCCCCTGGGGAGACATACTCCCAGGCCCTGCCCAGCCTGCTGGTCCCCAGAGGGCACCTGCTCAGGGGATGGGGCGTGGCCTCCCTCAGTTCTTGGCTGGGGCTCTTCCAGGGGCCCTGGGACCTCCAGCTTAAGATGGATCTCCCGAAGAGTTTTTGTTTCTCTCCAGGGGAGGGGGGAGGAGGGGGACCGTGGTGGTGGCCAGTGTGGACACCTGTCAGGACTGCAGCCCCAGCGGTGGGGCTGTCCCCAGTGGGTACGGGTGCGTGACCGCTCCTGCTGGCTCCTGGGCAGTGCTGACCCCACTCACCGCTCAGGCCGCAGCCACGGACAACGGTGGTTTGTGAGGGGTAGGGGTGTGGGCCTGGAGCAGGATGGCCGTTCTTCACATTCATCTCCATCCCCAAGGCTGCCCCCACTATTTTTGACTTTGCTCAGTGTGAGGGCAGCCGCCCTGGCCCCTGGGGTGCCCACAGGTGGCACGAGGCAGGGCTGGCAATCAGCGAGCATGAGTATTCCTCCCTGTCTCTTTCACCTGCTGAGGGAGAGCCGCTTTACTGACAAAATCGTAAGGGGTGCTTGCCAGCCCACCCCCAGTAGCCCCACGGCCGAGAGCTTCCCGTTCACCCGCAGAACAAGGTTCACACAAGCGCGCGGATGAAGGCACCCCGCTGCTTCTCCTTAGGAAGAGCCAGATGTGGGTGTGTGTCGACTCCAGGGGTTAATCTGCAGGGTCTTCCTCTCCTTCCACTGTCTGGTTCCAATTTCCTCAAGGCCCAGGAGGCTGAGGCCCTGCGAAAAAGGGTGCCAACAGGCCCCTTTGGGATGAGTTGGACGTTACTGCCGTTTTCCCCAATCAGAGTGCCCCACTGCAGGAAACACGCAAGACCTCCTTCCCTCCCCTTGGCCCCTAGTTCAAGCTGAGTGGCTATCGCTGAGATGAGGACCCAGCGTGGGCTCGCACCCTGCCTGGCCGTGCTGAGGAAGGAGGTTGATCACCGACTTCTGACTCGTTACTCTGAGGCTCCTTCCGGTCTCGGGGCTGGCCTCCTCCCCACAGCTTCTCCAAATCAAGCAGACCCTTTGACCGCTCATTTTAACTTTCAAAAGGAGAAAAGAAAACCCAAATCTGCCCAAGTGGCACTTCAAGAGCAGGTTGGGCTAGGGTGGGTTTCTTATCCATCAGCTCCATGGGAACTAAGTCTTAAATCATACCTCGTGGGGTCCACCTGCTCAGCATCCTTATGGAGTCAAAGCCACTGCCATTTGACCTGTTAGGAAGGGGTCTGATGGGTGGAAATGCACCAGCTCCCAGTAAAGTCCAGGGCCCTGAGGAGGGTACGGGGAGCCAAAAAACAAAAGGAGCTGTTTCACAGAACTGAGTTTCTGCTAAGTGCCATTCCTGACGCCTTTGGGGAGAGGTGGGTAGTGTTTCCAAAAAGTTTATGGGACTTTAGTTCCAGGTGTCCACTTAACTGATTAGCTTTGATAAACTATGTCGGGTTTTAACAATGAAAACTACATTACCTTGTGCATTTTTGTATTCTGATTCCTCTTTTTTATTTTTTAAAGATTAAGGTTTAAATGTTTTCCATTAGTAATTTCATTTCTAACCTGGTATAGGAAGCTTAGTTCCCTACATACCTATTATGTGCCCTGTGTCACAGGAGATTCAGGAAAAATGCACTTGGGAATCTAAAAGAAAATGGGACTTCTTTTTGAAAAGAAAAACAATGGTATTGACTGTATTGACACAATCTCAATAAAGCCTGTTGTATAAACAGCACTCTGCTGAAACTGGCCTTGATGCAGAGGTGTCTTGAGCCTCTTTGATTTCATAAAGCAGCCGGGGAGCTCTCTGGGACTCTCGTTCTGCACCTTCTCAAGGAGCATGCCTTCTTCCCCAGCCCCCAGCCAGGGGGTCTACCACCACCGCATCAGAAATGCTCAGTTCTCCAAAGCTGCCTGGGCTCTGCACCAAGTAAATGCCAGGAGGCGTTTTAAGAAACCAAACTGGGGTGGGGAGGGAGGTGGGAGGGGGGATCGGGATGGGGAATACATGTAAATCCATGGCTGATTCATGTCAATGTATGGCAAAAACCACTACAATATTGTAAAGTAATTAGCCTCCAACTAATAAAAGTAAATGGAAAAAAAAAGAAATTGAAAAAAGAAAGAAACCAAACTAAGGCAGTGGCTGGAGCTGGGGGAGATGGGTCAAGCTTCCCTGGAACATTCCTGCAAGCGCTCAGGGGTAGTGGAGCGTGACCGCTGGCTCAGGATCCCAAGGGCCAAGTTTCAACATCTGATACACATGATGAATGAAATCAGGGATCGCTGCTCCTGTGGGCGGGGCTGGTGCCAGGCCCAAGGCAGAAGGCAGGGCTCGGGGAGCGGTCCTAGGAGAAGGCACCTGCCCCACAGCCTGCCACACGCGGGGATCTGGACCACAGACCTGAGGCCAGTCAAGGCCCTGAAAAGTCCTGGGGTCTTCCCCGGCCTGGAGGGACCCTGTCCTGACTGAAAGCAGACCTGCCCAACAATCCTAAAACCTCAGGCTAGCTGCAGGGCTGGGCACAGATCTCCACTGAGGCTGGAAAAGCCCTCAAGTTTAAGGTGAGGCGCCCTCTTCATTTCCATTTTCCTTTCTTCAAAATGGATGGTGTGTAGACCTTCCCGGCAGGCCAAGCCCCTTGACGGCGGCCCAAGATGCAGAGTAAGGCCCCCCCCCATACTGAAAGGTCAGCAATCTGGTGACCCAAAGTTTCCTTTACAGCCTCCTACAGGGTTCTGGTTCCTGGCCCAGCGGCACCTGGGTCCTATCTAGGGGGCAACCTATTAAGTCAGGTTCTCTAAGAGCAGGAATATCTGACTTCTTCCTGCCCACTGCCTGGGCCACTCTGAGAAAGCACCAAACTGTGCCTGCTCTCTTCCTGGCTGGACAACTGGAGGAATTTGCCTCCACCACCCAGCAGGTGGGTCCCTGGCTCCTAGGAGTGAGGCTCAGAGAAGTGCTAGGCACAAAAGGTCAAGGTAAGGGGAAGAATTCATCCACTGTGGAGGAGGAACACAAGAAACAGTGGTGGGACTTACCAAGAACTGTTTATTGCTCTGTGATTCTCTCTGGAAGCTGTTCACAAGACCCACGACGGCCAAGGGCTGGGTGTGCATCTCAACTGGCTAGATCCACGTGCCCACCTCCTGATCCGTATAAACTGGGCACTCAGGGCCCAAAGACAGGCTTCTGGCAAACTGGCTAAATCCCAACAAGGAGAAATGATGCTGCAGATCATTTCCACCTCCCCAAATCCCATGTCCTAGATAATCAAGGAAAACGCCACAAATACTGCTCCAAAATAAAACCTGCCCTGGTCCCTCATGTCTGACTGAGAAGCCAGGAGCACCGAGGCTCTGCAGAAGGCAGGAACCCAGCACCAGAAGGCACCCGTCCCTCCCCAGAATAGACTCTGGCCCCAAGGTGCACTCTGCCCACGCGGCAGGAAGACTGAAGCAAGGAGCCGAGCCTGAGGACGCCCAGGGTTTCCAATGCGAGTTGTAGCTGGTCCTGCTGCATGTGCCAGGGCCTTAGCCACTGAGGCCCTCACAGATGCTTCTGGAAGACCCGGTGCAGGCTCTGGGCCAGGACGTCAGTCTCCTCATAGCCTTCGCAGCTTTGCTGCCAGCTCTCGGGCACCTGTTCCATGCCATAGTATGCGCCAGCGATGGCCCCGGCCATGGTGGCAATGGTGTCCGTGTCCCCACCGAGCGAGATGGAATAGATGAGAGTCCTTTGGAGGCTGTTGAAGGCAGAGGGGATCTCGGGGTCGGGATCCATGCAACGCAGGAAGCAATAGATGGCGGTGGGCACAGATTCAAAGGCGGCAATGCCATTCCCTGTGGGGAGGCCACAATATGGGAACTTGACCCCTACTCCTGGGCCCCATGGTGTCCCCAAGTTTCCTGCCACTTGTCACAAGTCAACCCTCTCGGCTTCAAGTTGTGCTGGGATTAAGATCACAGCCTGGGTTTAAATCTCGACTTGCCCACCTATTGACTGTGTGCTTCCTGTATCTTGGCTTTAGCTCCATGTGCAGAGAGGGAATAAAGTTAGGAACTTGAGCAGGGCTGGTGTGTGAGGGTGAAATTAAATACTAGAGATAAAGCACTCTGCACAGTGCCCAAAACACAGTAAAAATGCTGTATGAATAAACATCAGTTATCACCATTAGCCGTAAAAACAATTAGCGGCCAGCTGCCATTTCTGGATGTTGCAGGTTGAGGGTACTGTTGCCCTAAAGAAGGTGCTGTGCCCACAGCCTGCCAAGGACTCTCCAGAGTATGGTGCTCCTGTTACGGCAGCCCCAGCAAAAGTGTATTAGTGGCAGGAGTGACTCCAGGCACCCCTCCCATCCTATCCACGAGCCCAGGACTAACCCTGAAGGGTGATGGGTTGGGGGCAGGGGGCTACCCACCTAGCTGGGACACCACCTCCTCTCTGGTCACTGAGTCCTGGTCTAGAAGCTCCCTGATCTTCTTCAGTCGGCTGGAGTACGGATGCTCCTCCATGCCCAACCTGTGGATGGGAGCGAGGCTGCAGGGAGGTCGGAGCCGGCAGGGGAGAGCCGGCAGGATGGGGAGGGTGGGGCAGGGATGTGGTCAGGCTGACACCCAGGCACAGATGCCAGGGCAGGAAGCGGGAAGGGCTTGGGGGGGTGCCAGCTGGTTTGTTCTCTGGGACCCAGAGAGCCCTGAAGCACAGCCCAGGCAAAGGGCTCCTCCCACCCCTCCTTAGGACCTGCAATTAAAGAAGGAAGGTTTCAAAGACTTCCCAGGTGGTTCAGTGGCTAAGACTCCACACTCCCAATGCAGGGGGCCTGGGTTCAATCCTTGGTCAGGGAACTAGATCCCACATGCCGTTAACTAAGAGTTCAGGTGCTGCAGCTAAAGATCCCGCACGCTGCGAGGAAGATTGAAGATCCCTCATGCCGCCACTAAGACCTGGCGCATATAATATTATTAACATTAATATTCAAATTAATAATACTTAATATTAAGTTAATACTTAATAGAAACATCTGTATTCATTAAATATGTATTAAATAAGTAGTGACATGTATTAAATAAGTAGTAATACATATTTAATAAATATATATTTTAAAAAAGAAGGCTTCCGCTTGAGGCAATGCCATCCCACCAGCATACACATGCACAAGACACGTGCCCCCAGCCCGCCTACTCACTCCCGGGCATCCAGCATGGCCTGGGCATCACTCTCCAGCTCTTCCATGTGGCCCAGGAGCTGTTGGAGGAAGTGCTCGCTGGACGACTCACCCTGCAAGGCTAGGTGCACAGCCAGGGCCTGCAGGATGGCACCGTTGTAACCCAGGGAGGAGGCGTGTGTCAGCTGAGCCGAGAGCCGGGCAAACTAGGGCAGAGGCAAGGGAGGCGAAGACCTGTGGTCATGGCACCCAGGCGGCGGAGGAGGGAGGGAGGGATGAGAGGGCCCAGGAGCCAACCTGCCCGGACTATACCTTCTGCACATCCTGGACGCTGCTATAGGCTAGGGAGATGCCGGCCACCCGCATGGCACCCCCGTTGCCGTAGGAACCTTTGCCATTAAACTGGGCGCGGGCAGGCTCAAAGACATCCCGGCATTTGGGGCTTAGGAGCTTCCTGAAGACAGTGATCACTCCAGCACCGTAACCCCGGTCAGGGTCCTTCTTGTACTCCTGAGCAAACCTAGGGGCGAGAAGGCCACAGGATCACAATTTAAGAGATGCCTGCCATGGCTGGGAGAGAAGAAACCTGGCTGGTTTGGGAAGAGAGGAATCCTGGAGCTGTCACTTCTAGTTTGGGAAGCTGCAGCGGCCCAACAGACGGTGTCCTGCCGCGGGGTCTGGGGGAGGGTGTCCTGGCATGCACGGACATCGCTGAGCTGGTCGAGGGGTGCGATAACGCCGCCCACCTGATTGGCCTCACCCTGGGACCGCTGCCCTCACCTGTGAGCCATGTCCACCTCGTCGAAGGCCTCCTTGGCCAGCAGGGACTGCACCAGCGCCCTGGCCATGGCTGTGTCATCTGTGTAGCACAGTGCTTCTGCAGGGACAGGGCGGGGGACAGAGATGGAGCTGCAGGCCTCGAGGGTGGCGGTTCGGCCTGCTGCTCGTGCTTTTTATCTACTACTTCCAGAAGGCCTCCAGTCAGCCTCTCACTGCCATCCGGTTTCCTGGGCTCTCACCCCTGGGATTTTCGGCAGTTCCATGATCTGAGTTGGTCACATGTCCTGCTGACTTGCCATCTCCTGTGTCTTCCCTACCCTCCAACCTGGCCTATATATGCCGCCAGAAAATTCTTCCTAAGAGTAGAGCATCCCTTTCCTCATCACACTCTCCTGCTCATATGGCTGGTTCTCGCCTTCAGGATGAGGTCCAAATTCACTGCCATGGCCATCTGAAGCCTTTCCTTCCTTACCCATCTTATATTCCGCTGTTCCCCTCTACCTCCTCAGGACCAGTCCTGGAGCCTGGGTCACGTCCTTCCCAGCTGGGGCTGCTCATCTCCCTCCACCCGCGTTCTCTCCTTCCTCTAGGTGCCCGGGTCTTCTGCCCTGGCACTTGGAACACACATCACTGGTTTTGGTAACTTCTCAGGCTGTAAGCCAGCTAGGGACAAGGACTTGCATTTATCTGAAGAAGACACAGCTGTAGAGAGCAAAGCATACTTCCTAATGAACCCCTTCTTATTCCTCACATCTGACACCTGCCCTCAGCCCCCAGCCCCACCCTGCTCTGTGTATCCCAAGCCCCAACGTTGCCCTCTCTTTCCCGTTCACTCTCAGGAGGCCCCCACTCTCTACTCTACCAGCAGGAGAGGCCTACAGGCTCCTACCTGTAGCCACACTCTCTAGTCTCCCTTCAGAGGGACTGAGTCTCTTCTGCAGTCTACCCCCAGCCTAGTTCCAGGGGCACCTTGCCTTTCCTTTGTCTCCTCAACCTCTCCCTTTGTGATGCAGCAGAACCCGGTCTCCATTCAACTGGTCCCTGGCACCCAGTTTACCCCCAGGGAACCACGCCTCTCCTACTCCCAGCCCAGATGATAGGAGATGGAGCCAATGCCACCTCCAGCCCAGCCAAAAGCACATCCCGTGCCCTGGTTCAGGGAGGAACGGGTGACCTAAGCCAGGCCAGTGAGACCATCAGAGACTTCTGCTGGGGCTTCTGCAAAGAGAAACTTCCTCTGCTGGAGACGCTGAACTAGGAGCTGCTGAGGGCTACCCCATGGGAAGGGTCTGCCAGACTGAAGCCCACCCAAAAGAACGCAGATCTGAATCAGGAGAGGGACCAAGTCTTGAGGACTCCTTTTCCATTCCCTCCTAAACCCACTGAAATATAACTTCCGGGGTTCAATCTTTTACTGACAATGCTTTCCTAAATCTAGACTTCCCCTTGCTTAACTTCTCTGCAGCCTTACATTAGTAACCAGTGTCTTCATCTTGAAATTGCTGAGTTTTATTGTTACACACCTCCCCTACTTCTCCTCCAATAAACTTTTTCCTTCTCTAGCTCCTTTTCTTTCTCCAGGTTTCTGCGTTTGGCTCCTGTTTCTTACTATTCTACGTGATCTCCCAGAAGAACCGTCCTCAGCCGTGACGCTGCACTGAGTTCTGAGTGAGGAGTTGACTGCACAGGGGAGGGAGAGGCTCAGGGCACAGAGCTTTACCGGCAAAGGGACCGCAGTGCATGCAAAGGAGCTAGACGAGGCACGAAGTGCCAGGAAGCGCAGCGCAGAAAGCCATGCCAAGGGCGCTATAAGATGAAACCGGAACCGCAGGCGAGGGCAAGCTAAGTAGGGTACGTTAAGGAGTGTGGCTCTGTCCTAAGGGTAATGGACAACTACTGCAGAGATTCAGGCGCGGGGAGGCCTCCATAAGATCTGTTCTCAAAGTGCACTCCAGCTGCGTGGAGACGGACTGGAGGCGCAATGTTCTCAGAGACTACGGTAAAACGGGTGAAACTGGCAGAGGTGTTAAGTACTGGAGTAGGCGCAATCTAGGCGTGGCGTGCACGGCTGAGAGGACTGTGTAGCCGTGCCCCGAGACGGCGAACGTTCGGGGCGAGATATGTGAACACGGGGCTCGGATCCTGGACACGTTGAGTCCGAGGTATCCCCGCGTCGTGCAGATCGGGCCCCTCCGGCCGCGATCCCCTCCCCGCCCGAGTCCCTCGCCGAGCCCCCGAGGCCCGCGGCGCCCGGCCCCGCCCACCTGTCCGCGCGCTCCCGGGCGAGCCGGGGTCCGGCTCCAAATCCTGGACCTGACGCAGGACTGACGTCAGGTCGACGGTGTCGCGCGCCTCGTAGACGGCGCCCACGCAGTCCCCGAGCAGTGCGCCCGCCAGGCAGCCTCGGAAGCGGGAGAGGGAGCGAGCCGCCCCAGCCCCGCCGCAGCCCGCCGCCGTCATAGCTGCCGCCGCCGCCGCCATCCGCGCGGACTCGCCGCCACTTCCGGCGCCGCGGGCGCGCGCCCCTACTGCGCGGCGTGCCCGGCCCCACAGCGCCGCCCCGCGGCCTGGAGTCGCGTCGCCCCCCGCGGGAGACCGGGGGCGGTCCCGCAGCCCTGGTCAGATAGGGCCCGGCCTCTGTCTTAGCAGTAGCAGTCTGTCTTTAGCGCGCATTTCCCCGACTTGTAAGGGCTTCCCTGCTGCCTCAGATCGTAAAGAATCCACCTGCATTCTTTACCATCTGATCGGGAAGATCCCCTGGAGAAGGAAATGGTAACCCACGCCAGTATTCTTGCCTGGAGAATTCCATGGACAGAGGAGTGCGTGTGTGTGTGTGTGTCTGGAGAATTCCATGGACAGAGGAGAGAGAGAGAGAGAGAGAGAGAGTGTGTGTGTGTGTGTGTGTGTGTGTAAAATTCCATGGACAGAGGAGTGTGTGTGTGTGTGTATTAGTCGCACAGTCGTGTCCGAATCTTTGCGACCCCATGAACTGTAGCCTGCCAGGCTCCTCTGTCCAAGGGATTCTCCAGGCAAGAATACTGAAGTGGATTGCCATTCCCTTCTCCAGAGAAGTTGCTTTCCGGGAACAACTTAACAGAGGAGCCTGGTGGGTTACAATTCATGCGTTTGCAAAGAGTCGGACACGGCTGAGCAACTGACACTTTCACTTTTCCCCGGAGTTGTAAAGGGGAGTTGTAAAGGGTGTCACAGTCGGCTGGTCGGCCACTGAAGGGTCCTGGAGAGCTGGGCACTGAGCCAGACCTTTGGGTCACTCCCCGCCCCCCCCCAGCATGGTTGGCCAGCGGTCTGCTGGTGGTCCTTACTCAGGCCTGGGTACCCACCTCCAAGCCCTCCCCATCACCCTAGCCCCCTCTGGGCCTCCTCTAGGTATGGAGGAGGGCAGAGCTGGTTAGAGGTCACACCGCTGGAGTCCAAGGGTGCTGGCTTTAGAGATGGTGTTTCCCATCTTTGCTCATCCACGCACAGGAGGGTCAAGAGCCCTCTACCCCGCTGGCTACATGCAGGGGGAGCAGAGAACCCTCTGGACTGAGAACCCCGACCTTTATTAGATTCGTTCTCTCCGCTCCCCCCATCCCCTTCCATTTTCAACCAGCCTTCCTCTCCTCCCTCAGCCCCCTGCCTAGGCCAGCTCCAGCTGGCAGGTTTTGAGTGGACTCAGGGTGCGGTTTGTGGTGCGGGTGAAGGTGTCCACCTCGGGCACAAACTTCTCGGCAGGCACGGTCAGCTTCCGACGGGTGTCCATGCACTTGGTGTCCAACAGCATGGAGTTGGCCTTGCAGGCGATGTCAGCCTGCAGCTGGGCCAGATGCTTGTACAGGGCGTCCAGAGCGTCCCTGGGGAGCAGGGATTAACAGCCCACTGCCCCCAGCGTGAGGCTGAGAACTCAGGGCTGACTGAGCTCACCAGCCGTGAGCCAGGAAGCCAGCAGGGAAGCTGGCAGGCAGCCAGGGGCCCCAATGGTGGGCAGTATCTCCCCGACCCTCCTGCCCGCTCCCCAGACCTACTGTGCCTGAGCCAGCTTCTGCTTCAGGGCAGCAATGGTTGCCTCTAACTGGTGAACCTCGTCGGTGAGGCCGTACTGTGCCTGGAGGCAGAGGGGCAGGTGGGGAGTCCCAGGTCAGCCATACTAGACTCCTGCCCCTGGGCCCGGGGGTGAGGGGGGGGTTGCCGTACGCCAGCACCCCTGCTCCACGAGGGGGTGAGTCATCCTGAGGAACCTTAGCAGGAGGCCGGTGCCCCTCCGGGGTGCCCTCGAACCTGGTCCCTGCAGAGTTCCACGTTGGGCCGGTAGGTCCTGGCCTCTAGGCGGGTGTGGCACAGCTTCAGGTTCTGTAACTTTCTGCGCAGGTCCTCCTCCAGGTGCCGGATGTCCTGCTGCAGCTCGGCAATCTCCTCCAAGGTCTGCGGGGACAGAGCGTCCCATCTCCACCTGGTCACCCAGTCCAGGGCTTCCTGGCAGGGCTCATCTCACGGCCGGAAGTCCGTGCCCCAGGAGACCACGCGGAGAAGGCTCACATTCTTCTCTTGCCACTTGAGCTCACTGTACAGTTTCTCCATCTCCCTCAGCCGCTTCCTGAAGGCGAATTCCGTGGCAACCCTCTGGGCTTCCAGTTCGTTGTTGGTCTGAGGACAGGAAGGAGGCAGGGAATACGCTCTGGCCACCTGAGGGTGTCGCTCAGGTGTGGGGAGGGATGCCATAAGACAGGGACCGAAAGACAAGGGCTTGTGAGTGCCCGCTGGGGCCAGCTCTTAGCCATGGAGGATCGAGGTGGTGGTGGGGGGTTCACCTCGGCAATAGTGAGGGCGATGGCCTCCCTCAGCTCGATGGCCCTTTTCATCTCAGCCTCGCCCCGGTCCTTGTTGAACCGACTGAAGTCATCCCACTGCTGGAGTGTGGTGGAGCTGCAGGCGGCAGGAAATAGTAAGAGCATGGCCCCTGCGGGGAGGAAGGGAGAGGGAGTGAAACGTCCTTCTTACCCGCTGGGGACACGTGTGGGATTGATCTTCAGAGAGATGTTCGGGGACGTGAGGTTGAGAGAGAGGCAGCCTCTGTCAATGTCCAGGGTCTCCATTTTGCCACGATGGTCAGAGTTGAGCTGCTGTCGGGCTTCCTGCAGGAGGCTGGGGGGCGGAAGAGACTGGACCAGTGAACCATCCCTCCAAGGCAGCCCCGGAACACAGCCCCCCACCCTGGTACTGAAGGGACAGGGAGGGATGGGAAAGCTGAGGTGACAGAGGAGCTGCTGCTGCAGTTGAGATAAAGACAGGCACAGCTGGATGATCCCCCTACAGACAAAATTAGGGCACCCAAATGCTTGTACACACCCACAGGGCACACTCAGATAGCTACACCCACATGGCTCACGGGCCCAGAAAGTCAGGGATGATGGCAAATGGACTCATCCCTCATGTTTCCAATCAATAGATAACGGCTGCCGAGAGCAGTGTCACAAGAAGTGTTCTGAGACCATGTCCAGGTGGTGCAAAAAGTGCTACGATCAGCGAGTGAGTGGTTTCTGGTGTGGGCACAGCAGGGGCAGAAGGCAGCCTGAGAACCAGTGACTAGTTACCCATGATACACAGGTTCTGAGTTGAAAACAGCCTCCCAGGGCAGGGGAACATGAGAATGCCATGTCTTTCTCTTACAAGAGCTTCTCAAAGGCCTGGCTGATCTTCTGTTGCAAGGCCTTCTTGGTGGCCTCAATGACCTCCACCTCTTTATGTAGCTCCTCCTCCACGGGGTCCTTCACCACATCAATGTCCCGCCGACTCTCCCGCAGGGTCAGGCATTCAATGGCCACATCCAGAGGCAGGTTCTTGGCCTGCAGGTTTTGCTCCGCTGACTCTTTCATCTAGAAGAGAGGGGGCACAGGGGACTGGTGGGGCCATCCCGCTGGGAAGCAGCTCTCATCGCCGCTTTAGCCAAGGGGCCAGTGGGTGACTCAGATGGACAAGCCACCAAATACCCAGACCCGAAAGAGGGGAAGGAGAGGAGGTTGTCGTTGAGCAGGGTCTCCTGGCACCCTGCCCTGGCTCCCTGCCTGTGCCAGGGCGTCGATCTCAGCATCTAAATCCGTCAGACACTTGTCCAGCATCTCCTTCCATCGGTTGACAGTATCGATCCTCTCTGCCAGCCGCGTCCTATTATCATGCTCATCCCAAATGGTCTGGAAGAGACAGACACAGATAAAGAGGCTGTTGGGGGCTGGGAGCTACCCCTTTGCCACCCAGCTGGGCTCCGGACCCCCAACCTGGTTGTTGGTCTCGCTGCGGAGGACCCGGGCCTCCTGGCGGATCTGGTGTGAGGCATCTCGCTGGCGCTCGGCGTTGGTGGACAACAGGTAGCTGTTGGTTTGCCAGTCTGGCAACCGGAAGCGTGGGCTGGGCTTGACGCTCAGCGTGGCCATGGTGCAGGTGCTGAGGGGTCAGGCCCCCAGGCCAATTCCAAGACACCTAACTCTGCAGGAGGGGACAAACAAGGCGGCAGGAGACCACTCAGGAGAGCCTCTCCTGGACTGCAGCCCCTCTAAAGAACATGCTCCTGTCCATTCTGCTTCAATTCCCTTCCTTCTGGAAGCCTGCTTGGGAACAGCTCTCCCTACATTCAACTTTGTTTGAGGCATTAACTAAGTTTCCTCCCACCCATCCATCCACAGACACAAACTGTGGCATAATTACCTTACTGGGGCACCTTCACCCTGAAGCAGGTGAAAGGGGATAATGGGGTCCCTCTGGGTGTGTATGTTAGACCAAGTGCTTAGTAGGGCTGGCAGAGTGGGTGGGTAGCAGGAATTGTTTAGCAGGAATTGTTGCTGTTTAGCCACTAAGTCTGGTCCGACTCTTTGCAACCCCATGGACTTTAGCCCTCTGTCCGTGGGGTTTCCCAGACAAGAGTACTGGAGTGGGTAGCCATTCCCTCTCCAGGGGATCTTCCCCACCCAGGCGCCAAACCCGGGTCTCCTGCACTGCGGGCGGATTCTTTACCGCCTGAGCCACCCGGGGAAGCCCTGGGTAGCAGGAAAAATAGACCTAATCCAATTTCCACCCCTACTTGCAGTAACCAAGTCCTGTGGATTTTCTTTTCTTTCCCTGCTCTAGGTTTGGGACAAGATCCTGAGGGATGGAAGAGAAGGAGCCCTGTTCTCCGTCTGGAAAAGACAGGCTAATTTCGCCGGGGGCTACAAGTTGGCCCTAGGGAATTGGGGGTGGGGGCGCTGGTCCTCTCCCCACCTGGCCGTCACATTCCGTCTCTCCGCCCTCTACTGGAGGAGGAGGAGGAGACGGGGGCAGTGAGGGATGCCCACTGGGAGGAGCCGGGCTCTGTCTGGTTCCCACCCCAACCCCTCCCGTCCTCTTCCAGGATAGTCATCTTTAGTTTGTATTACTACCCCGGCACGAAGAAAGGGGCAGGAGGGAGTTCGGCCCTGGGAGTTCGCCCCCGCCCCCGCCAGCCCGGTCCCCTGGTCCCCTCACCTCTTTCCCCGCTCGCACTTCCGCCTCCCTTGGCCAGCTCCTCTGTTAAGCGCCCCCGGTTGCTAGGCACCCCGGTTGCTAGGCAACCGCGCGCCGTTCCGCTCCGCCCGCCTGTTTAGCTTGGCCACCGCCCGGCGGCGACTGCTGCCTTGGGGCCCGGAGGCCTTCCGGGTAGGAAAGGGCCGGCGGCTGGGCTGGCGCTGCGGGAGGTACAGCGAGGAGGGGGAGGGCGTCAGGATACGGCGCTCACTTCATTGACAGGTTAACCATTTTTATTTTGATAAAGGTCACCCACCAACATGGCCAAAAAAAAAAAAAAAAAAAGTACCAAAGTCATCCTCAGGCTCACTCCCCAGTAGGTATCCTTCCAGAATGTGTATATATTTAACACTATTTACACACGTTCTTTTGATGCTACCTTTCCCAACAATTTCATCATCTGCTTGACGTCATAAAAGGAATGATGATCGTATTTGGAGAGAGCACGTCCCTGGGAGAGGTCACTGAGGTTTTGGAAGTAGCAATGCTCACAGTTCAACCATTTCTTTAAAAAGGAGAAGGGGGGAAAAATTCAACCGTGCCAGTACCGTTTTGGACACTGGAAAATGTTGATCGTTAATGTACATAACTAATAGGTGAGGCAGGCATTACCCCCATTTTCGCCAGCAACTAGAGTCTGGCGAGGATGGAAAGTTTGGTCCCCAGGTCTATCTTCTCTCAGTTACTACTCCACACTGCCTCTAGTGGTGGCGCTGGGCACGAGGGTGGCAGGGATGCCAGCCTCAGCTTGCCGGCCAGCTAGTCTTCGGAGAGCTAGATCCTAGCAGGTGGGTGCTCTGACCACCACCGTCTTACGGGCGAGGAAACAGGTTCAGAGAAGTGAGGAACCCTGTGCCCAGGGTCACATGACTAAGTGGTAGAGCCCGGATCCAAACTCAGGCCGTCTGCTCCAGAGGCTAAGTTCAGGTGTGATAGATGGAGGATAAGAGAGGAGTCCAACCGGACTCCTCAGTTTTAAAACAGCAGTGAGTGACCGGGGTGCGGTTGGTGGGGAACCGCGTCACAGAGAGAAGAGAGGTTAGAGAACCCAGGGCTTCGTAGGCAAGAGGATGATGAGGTTGGTTTTTGAGTAGTTTGAGGTGATTGTCGTGGATGCGGTACTGCAGTCTAGCAGACAGAAATGTGGGTCTGGAACTCTGCAGAGACTGAGGTTGGAAACATTTCCAAGACTTCTTTAATCACAAAATTTTTTTTTCCACAGAATATTTTCTAAACTCTAATACATGGCTCATAAGCCAGACATGCATGGAAATTTGTGATATAGCTCTTTATACTAGGATTAATGAAGACAGAAAAATATAAACCCCTGGACAAATTAATTGTTAGAAAAAATGATTGGATCTTGGCATAGATATTTGGAAACATAACCCGAAGAAGTAAACAAATATGGGAGAATGGTGGTGGCTTTGGCGCGTATCTCTGACTGTGGTGGCCTTGACGCTCATGACTCCTGAGGCTTCGGCACATCCTGACCAGGGAAAGAAGGTGTTAGAAGAAAAGGTCAGACAGCTGATGGACTGGACTGAGAGAGAGAGAGTGATGAGAATGAATACTACCACGTTCAACCATTTTGTATTAGAAAAGCCAAGAAACTATTCTGTTATTGCAATGTTTACTGCTCTCCAGAGGTTTAGATCATGTGAACCATGCAGACTTGCTGTTGAAGAATTTCAGATCTTGGCAGGTTCCTGGCAATTCTCCAGTGAATTCAGCAACAAGGTATTTTTTGCTATGCTGGATTTTGATGAAAGCCCTGAGGTCTTTGAAACGCTCCAGGTGAAGGGAGGTCCCGTTGTCCTCCATCTTCCTGCTAAAAGTAAATTCACAGCAGATGACATTTATAATTTCCAAGTAAGGGACATCTCTGTGCACCACATGTTCACATGGGTAGGCGAGAGAACTGGGAGATGGATGGTCAATTTCAGAACCAGACAGCCTATACATTGTTACTATCCCTTCAAGTTAGGGATATCATTGACTCTCATCGGTGGACTTGTGTATGTATTGAAATGGAATAGGACATTTATTTTTAGCAAAAATTTTTGGGCAGTTTTAGCTCTGTGTTTTGTGATCTTGATGTTATCTGGTGGAATGTGGATTCATATACGAGGAGCCCCGTTTGCTGAAAGCAGAACTCACACAGGACAGACACATTATATTCATGACATGTATATCTTTCAGTATGTAGCAGAAATGTCCATCATTTCTCTGTTTTATATGTGCCTCACCCTGGGGATGGTGCTCTTAAATACAGCTGCCACCTCTCGTATGAACATGGTGAGGAGGAAGATCATGTCCGTGACTGGTGTGTGTCTAGTTGTCATCTTCTTCAGTTGGCTGCTTTCTCTCTTCAGACTTAAAGATCGTTTCTATCCATACAGAATTCTCATGAATTAAAAAGGATCCTAGAGATGTTAAACAAGGAAGCAAGAAACTTTTTTTTTTAATGTGGAGACAAAAACATGAAGCGGAAGAATATGAACTCATAACTTCTTTAAGTGATTGAGATATAGTCTTGGTGCTTGGTCATAACAAGCTGTTTTTTTTTTTTTCCTCAAAATCTGTTATGGTATGTATCTTCTCTCTTCTTCTCAATTTTCTCCTCCCAGTAAATGTCATATATTACTTTACTTAGTGAATTCCAATGACTAAGACCCTCAGAGTGTATACTTTTTCTCAAAAGAGGACCATGTTTAAAAGCCCCTCAATTAATACTTTGTCAGCTGATCTTATTCTAATATGAAAAATATCTTGATAAGGTGTCCATCCCCACATCTAGTTGCTGAAGTTGTGCCTGTATTGCCTTTCTTGGAGTGTGTATTTGCACAACTTACTTAGTGTGTTGTTCCCTAAGCCTTATCTTTCTTTTTTCTTTTTTTAATCACAACATTATTTACAATAGCAAAACATTGGCAACAAGTTAAAGGCTAACCATGGGAGTCTGGATAAACAATGTTTTAACCATACTATAGAATATTATCATTAAAATATTAAAAAGGGTTTTCTAGTTTTCAGCAAGGACCTTCTGTACAGCACAGGGAGCTCTGCTCAATGTCATGTGGCAGCCTGGCTGGGAGGGGAGTTTGGGGGAAAATAGATACATGTACGTGTATGGCTGAATCCCTTTGCTGTCTACCTGAAACTATCACAGCACTGTTAATCAGTTATATTCTAATATAAAAGTTAAAAAAATTTTAAAGATCTTTCTAGTTCTAATTACATGAAAACATATTAACTGAAAAAAGGTTACAAAGCAATAACAATATATCCCACATATATAAATGCTATAGCTATCCCTCTGCATGTATAGAAAAATAGACTGAAAGAAAAAACACAAAATATATTTATACATTTGAATAGAAAATTTATTATTTTCATTTTCCAAGTGTTTTCTTTTTCTATCAGGGGGAAAAAAAATAAATCTTAAGGACAGTTGTCACTTGCTGTCAAATTGAGGGTAGCCTTTCTCTGGTGGTTTAGTCGCTAAGTCGAGTCCGACTCTTGGAACCCCATGGACTGTAGCCCGCCAGGCTCCTCTGTCCATGGGATTCTCCAGGCAAGAATACTGGAGTGGGTTGCCATTTCCTTCTCCCTTATCTTTCTTTAGAGTGCAGAGGCAGATTACTTGGTTCTCCATCTCCCAAATCTTTCCTGCTGAAATACGTTATTGTGCTTCTTGATGGTTGTAGATATTACAAACTAATGAAATACTGGATTATTTCTCCATGATTATTAATTACTTTTTAACTGGAAAGGGTTCAGGTAAATTATTTTCATTTTTCTTTTAAGAGGACAATTTCTAACAAAATAGTAGTTCCTATTTTAGTCTTGATGTGAGGTTGTTTTCGATTAAATTTAAATCCAAGGGAAAAATAAAGACAATTCAGAGGATGAATGATGATTTTATTCATCCTTTTCTGTTCGGAGGCATGCTAAAATATCAGGTTATTTCCAATATGCAGAAAATGTAAAATGTAACATCTTAAAAGTGGTTCTATTTCAGCCTTTTTACCCTCTTAAGTGGAAAAACAAAGTACAAATTTGGAGATCCCCCTCCCCCACTGTTTAACTGTTTACCGTTTTTCTATTTTATATAGATAATCAAAGTTAAGTCCTAAATAGTTTATTAATCTTGGCAAATGACAGCAAAGTTGTATGTTACTATTAAACTCTCATCATCCCTCTGGAAATTTCTATTTCAGAAAAGTTAGAACTTTGTGAAAATGTTTTTCAAGCAACAACAATTTAGTTACATGAGAAGATTTCTGCAGATTTTCAAACTAATACCAAAAGGGTCTTTTTTTGGAGTACAATAAATTTTTATTATACAGCAGTTTTCTTAAAAAGACTTTATTGGGGTACTTCCCTGGTGGTCCAGTGGTTAAGAACCTGCCTTGCAATGGGAGCTATGCAGGTTCAGTCCCTGACTGGGGAACTAAGATCCCACATGCTACCGGCAACTACCAAGTCATGCCTGCCTTGAATAAGACTGGTTCAGTGATATAAATAAATAAATATTAAAAAAAAAAAAGACTTTATCATCATCGAATTCATCTTCACATTAGAGATTCCTACAGTGAGGGAACAACAACTTATTACTTATAATTTTATATTGGTGGACAGATTATTTTAGGGCAAGTAAACACATTTGAGGATTAAGTCTTGGTTTAGCATCTGTAACAATTTGAAACATATCTAAAGGGACCTCTTCCCTACATGAAACTTCTGTATATTCAAAGTATTCAGAAAATCTCCAGGCTCTTCTTCCTAGGATTTAGAAATCAGTAATGTGAAATATCAGCATTTCTAATTTTAAAATTTCCCTTGGACATGTAACTATCAGTAATTAGTATCAACTGAACAGGGCTGGGAAGTTTGCAGAAACTAAACACTGCCTAACTTTTTGCAAAGTCTTTACTCTCTTTTTTTTTTAAATTTTATTATTTTTTACTTTTTTTCCCATTTATTTTTAAAATTAGTTGGAGGAAGTCTTTACTCTTGAATTAACAGTCTTTCCCTATCTCTACCATCCTAGGACAAGTATTGAAGGCTGATCAGATACTGAGAGTAGTAAAGCTGAATTCCCTTTAAAAGTTTGATAAATTAAAAGGTAAAGGCTCATATGTAACCTTTAGTTATACTGTGAGTCTTATGAGAAGCTGAGAGATACCCCAATAACTCCCCAGCGTGCAGACCATTTCTTGGTTACAATTCCCCTCAAATCTTTCTTCAAAGATTATAGTCTAAAAACAAGCAGGAAGACCTCTGTGATGGTCCAGTGGTAAAGAATTCACCTTGCAATGCAGGGGATATGGGTTCAATCCCTGATTTGGGAACTAAGATCCTACAGGTCTGAGGCAACTGAGCCCACACACCACGATTGCTGAGCCCATGTGCTGTAACTAGAGAGTCCACGCACCACAACAGATTCTGCATGAGGCAACGAAGATTCTGTGTTCTGCAACCAAGACCCAATGTGGCCAAATAAAGACATTTTTTTTTTTTTTTAAAAAGAGACACTTAAAAAATAATCACCAGGTTTTAGTCCAGTGGTTAATAATCTGCCTGCCAAAGCATGGGACACTGGTTCAATCCCTGGTTCGGGTAGATCCCACATGCCATGGAGTAACTAAGCCCATGTGCCACTACTGAGCCCACACTCCACAAGAGAAGCCACTGAAATCAGAAGCTCATGCAATGTAACTAGAGAAAGCCTGATCACAGCAACAAAGACCCAGTGCTGCCAATAAATAAATAATACATTTTTAAAAGTTACAAAATAACCAGGTTGAAAAAAAAATCAGGTGATTCAGAGAAGAGATTTGTCTCACCAATGGACTTTTATCTGTTATTGCCTTCTTATTGTTGAATTGAAGAGCATGACAGAGCAGAGGCAAGGAGGTGTACAATCAGTTCTCAAGGTATTAAGTCTAAAAGGTCAGGGGTTCCATAGCATAGCCATGACTTTATAGATGCCCACACCATGATGGTTGAAATGACAAAGTCCTGCAAATGTGAAAGTTGAGGGCCCCAAAGCCTGCTGTGGCAGCTTCCTGTGATGCCTCCGCTAGAACATAGTCACAACTTGTCCAAGGCCCCAGTGACTGTGAAGAGGGAGGGTGCAGCCAGCCCATCCCAGAGCAAGGACTCAAATATGCTGCTGGAGGTAGGCCTGGGGCAAAACACTGACAACCCTCTCACCAGTCCAGTGGAGAGTTGCAACCTTGAATCCAGAATGGTGGCTGCGTGTTGGGTGAACAGCCTGCATCCCACACACCATCCTAGAGGTGGTCAGTCCTGGAGAAACACTGAGATATGCCTGGGTCTGACCACTGGTGTTTGGAGGAGCAGAGCCTGTCCCCCTCAGGCACCACAGAGGACACTCGGCCACCAGAGAGTCGCGCTGTCGCTCCTTTAAAGGGTCTTAACATAGATACTAGTGATACTTTTTAATTAAAGATTTAAAACACATCTTCCAATACAGTAAAAAATACTATTCAAGGGAATACCACAAATGGCAAATTTTTATAACCTAAAATCTTTGTAAGAGGACAAAAATAAATTAGAAAAGTTAAACGAATAAAATGGTTCGGCAACCTTAATTTTACATTTGTATAAAGTGGGGCTTCCCTGGTGGCTCAGTGGTGAAGAATCCACCTGCCAATGCAGGAGACATGATTTTGATCCCTGGTCTGGGAAGAGCCCACATGCCACAGAGCAATTAAGTCCCTGTTCTCTAGAGCCAGGGAACCACAACTACTGAACCTATATGCTACAACTACTGAAGCCCACACATCCTGGAGCCTGTGTGCCACAATACGAGAAGCCTCCTCAATGAGAAGCTCTTGCAATGCAGCTAGAGAAAAGCCTATGCAGCAACACAGACCCAGCACAGCCAAAAAAAAAATTACAAATGAAAACCATCCAAATGACGGTTATGACTGAAATCCTGTTTGGTAAAGCATCAACACTATTCCGATGTTTTTGGTTTTTAGTTTTTGCAACATAATGTGAAAATTCCATCTACCAGTAAAGAGTACTTTATGCTGCAGTAGAGAGTAATACTGTACAGTTAGCAGTTGCAAGTACCTTTGAACTGGGCTGTTTCTGAGGTCAGTTAGCAAAAAAGTCTACTAATAATTTGTTTCAGCTGAGAATCAATCATATAAAGTTTCATAATTCATAAGCCATGAATATGTCTGCTTTTCTTTTTAAATAAGTGAACTAAGCATTTTTCTTAAAGGAAAATATTTTAATGGAGAATAGTATAAGAAAAGTGCTGCTCTATAAAGGCATTGCAAAGATCTTTATAGATTGTAGAAATCATAGAAGTAACAAAAGTGACAAAGTAGGAAAATAGCCATCTTTTTTTCAACAGATAAAAACTAAAGATTCCAGTCCTTTATGATAGAAACATTTTATTAAACATTGTAAAAATGATCCTGTCCTTTCTTGGCACTGACAGGTTAACCTAATTAATTTCCTTAAAGCAGCTGCAAGCTGTGCAAGTCTCAGCAGCCAAAGAATTTGTCAAACGAGCAAAGGACTGAAACATGGAAACTATGAGAACTTAAGAGTTCAAGATGTACTGCCCCCTTCCAAAAATGAAAAACCACCTTGGAATTTTCCTTAGACGACCACCTCACTTCTGTATGTCTTACTGTAGTGCCCTGAGCACTCTTTTCTCTGAGGAAAGTTTCAAACAGCTGGATTGTAATAGAATTGGTGACTTGTTCTGCGTTCAGTTCAGCATGTCTTATTAATCAATCAGAGCAATTGGTTGATTACTGTCTGCCGAGATAACCATCATGATTTTCTGGTACAACTGTGTATGCTACCAGGCTTCTCTGGTGGCTCGGATGATAAAGAATCTGCATCTGCCTGCAAGGCAGGAGACTCGGGTTCAAACCCTGGGCCAGGAAGATCCCCTGGAGAAGGGAACGGCTACCCACTCCAGTATTCTTGCCTGGAGAATTCCATGGACAGAGGAGTCTGGAGGGCTACAGTCCATGAGGTTGCAAAGAGTTGGACACAACTGCGTGACTACACTTTCACTTTCTCACTATGTTTACTACAGCCTGACTTATCAGAGCATGCCTTAGCATCACTGTGACACATATTTTCCCCCATTTAAGTGTATGAATCTGGGTATAGTTATTGATGTGTTCTGAACTTGTATCAGTGGTTATGGGGCAAGACTGACATTAGAGTGATTCTCTTCTATTTGTCAAACTTGACAGCTAACACACATAGTTAAAAAAAATTCAGCCCATCAGCATGTTAGTTAAGATAACCAGTGCCTCTTCAGCATCAGTAATAAGATCCTCCAAGAACACAAACGGTATTGTTAGGGTTGCACAGAGTCTGGGGACATGGAGGTGGGGGAAGCCTGGGGTGCAGGATACATAATAGCAAGATGGCATCAGACTGAATTCTCTGATGTTCTGGAGAACATAAATAGGGTAAACAGATAAAGAAGCGACAAATCGTTAATATTTAGGTTGTAATCCTTCAAAGTAATGAGTTAGTTCCTCCTAGGTAAGGAGCTCATTCTTACAGGGATTCCTGCTTGGTTGGAGGCCTCAGGTCCTGCTAGGGTTCTTCTGAGTCAAACATTTGCCCCGTGCAGCCTGGGCAAAGAGCGATGGGGGCTGTGGAGTCCGCTCCATCCAAAGGCGTCAGCCACTCCTGAGCTTCCCCTCGTGGCAGCTGTGAAGGGGCTCTGAAGCAATAGTGAAACTGATGAATCACTTAACGTTTGAAGGGATTTTTATGTGAGATCTTCTGATTTTTTAAACATTCAGTCAGTTCAGTCGCTCAGTTGTGTCTGACTCTGCAGCCCCATAGACTACAGCACACCAGGCTTCTCTCTCCATCACCAGCTTTTATATGTTAGCAACCAATAAAAATGTTTTCAACACCGAACAAAAATTATTTGCAGACTGAAACTGGCGGCCAACTTGAGACCTCTGAGTTTAGTCTATTAACTTCAATTATGAAATGAGAAGTAATATAGCTGAGGTCATGCAGTCGTGACTGTGGAGAGCTGTTTTTCAAAATTTTTGTCCAGTGTTGTCTTGCGTATCACACCTGGGCTGTGTGTCCATTTCTGGGCCTGTGAAGATTTCTCCAATTCATTTCTGTTTCTGTTTATCCTACCTATTCTTGAGTTCTTTCACCGCTTGGCAGTTTGCAAGCCTGACTTCTGGCTTACTCCTCTTTCCACCCCACCCAGTGTCTGTTATTTAAGTAAAGGAAGGACAGTCTAAGAGACCCAATGTCTTATTTAGATGGGGGAGAAAGTTGTTTAACTGTATTTTACATCACTTTATTTCCCCCCTATGGAGCCCCAAACCCATAAGAGTTGTTTTTTTTTTTTTGACATGCATAACTTCCCTGACCAGGGATCAAACCTGAGTGCCCCTTGCAGTGGAAGCACAGTCTTAGCCACCGGACCATCGGGAAAGTCCCCAGGGAGAACCTCTTTAAACCCTGAGTTCCACTGCATGCCCAGCACTATTAAGTACTTTCCAACTATTAACTCATTGAATATCCCAACAGCCCTACTATTATTTAGAAGCATCAAAGAACTTGTCTAGAATCCAGGACTTCATGATCCTTAAAGCCTAAATTCTTTTTACTCTTTCACAACTAACTCCCAAGTCTGAAGTGCAGTAATGATGAACACACGCCAACAGAAAGTTTGGAGCAAAGCTTTTCTTTTTATTGCAGTTATTAGTGAAAGTTACACTTCAAACTGATGCTAAGCAACACTAAAACCATTAATATTTTAAAATCAAGGATTAAAAACAAATACAACATAGAACTCTTCCAATACACAGAATGGCAGAAAAAAGAGGAGTGGTTCTGTCACAGGACACTTTAGTGACAGTTTGGCTCAGAAAGAATTATGACAATTTCTTTAACATAAAATATTGTAAGTGACTGAACTGCTTAAAAAGCGGCTTGAAGCGTCTCAATCTCAACCTTAGGTTTTTTGTAGTAAAGATTTTTGGGGGGAACATAATTTAAATACCTCCCCAAAGCATTTTTGTTTAAAAACTTTATTTGCCTTCTGCTCGTCTTAATGACATACAGTCTTCAAGGAATTGAAATGACAACCATATCCAAAGCCTGGCCCCCAAGTACACAGTGATAGGACTCAACATTTGGTGTTTCTAATTATACAGTGATTACATATATATCATAGATTAGCTCCCACCCACCATGTAATCCAATTTCCTCTTAATAAAATGCAGCCGTCAAGTTTAATATCAGTCAAGATTTTATCTTACAGCATATTACGAACTCAGACTCACTCCACTGACTCCACTGTTTTAACTAATGTGACTGTGTAACCGAACATTAACAAAGGAAGGCTTATAAACATTTTGAAATTCTGCAGTCTCTATAAACTACAGTAAATTGTTCTTACTTATGAAAAGCCAACAAAAAAATATAAGGCCGGACTGGGCGTAAGACAGGATTAGGGAAGATGAAGAAGGAGGTTTGAGTGTCCATCGTTTTACCATGCTGAAACTTGGTTTCGGTAGAAATATTTGGCAAGAATAGTCAGTGTGGAAAAGGAGGATGGAGAAAGAGGTTACTCTGATTTTATGTAATAATTCAGTTTCAAAACATACTGATATTAACCCCCCCAAATATTTCACATCTGCAGTACAAATAGGCACACACGGTTAAGATGGTTAAAAAGTAAAATTTAAAAGGCTATTTGTCCATCTGCAGGACCTCTGCAGGTGGCCCCACCCTCCCCACATGTCCTATATTTACATTTTACTTTTCAGAAAAGCCCCTTTAAAAAGAGTGCTATTTCTTCCTCCATTATTTTGGGTTTAAAAAAAGCAGCAATTATCTAAAGTGGGAGCAGTTAGCCACGCTTTAGGGGTGTGTATCTGTGTGTAGTATAAATGTTCTCTAGAGTGACTGGTCAGATTACACTGGAATGGTTATATTACAATTTTAGTCCCCCAAAACATTAAAGAAACACATTTTTTTTCTATATAAACCTATGTAATACACAGTGTTATAAACATAGAATATTTACACACACACGGACACACACACACCACTGCTTCCCACAGCCTATGAATGCATCCATACAGTCCACAAGAATGATCTTTATTCACAAGATACAGTAATACTTTCATGGGTCTATAACTGAAGACAGATATTAAAGCTACACATTATAGCAAAAACTGTTGAAAAGTATTCCTGAAATATCCAATGTTCTCAGCTATCTCACCCAGCAAGGTGGATTTTTTTTGTTCATTTTCCAAGCATGAACCTCCCCAACTTTTCAGTACTTGTGATTTTTATTATCCTATAAAACTAAGGCAGATATCACCCATGTTAGTGATGAGCTAAAAGCTCAAACTGCCTGCAGGACGGGGAGATCAGCATCTCTAGAGATAGAAAATAAATGTTGAATGCATTCATACCCTGTGTACCTCAAATGCATCCTTTATTTCTTAACAAAACAAACAAGCAAAGGAATTGCTTATACAACCTGTGGTGATATGCCCTTTGTTTTTTTCCTAGAAACAGGAGCCCCTTCCCCCCAGGAAAGTAGGTAAGTCTGTAAAAATGTAAGGTTCTGCCCACAATCTATAAAGATAACTGGGTCAGACACCAACAGGCTGCCTAAAATCATCGGCAGATACTAGAACTTAATTTAAATGAAGAAAAAACCCTTTTAATATGATTTTTTACAGGTACATGGTGATTGGAAAGCAAGGTCAACTCTGTGAAGTGTTAAGTGAAAGCAGCACACTTTCCTTCTTAAAACCTAACCCCCTACTCCAAAAAAAGGTACAAAAAAAATCTTCAAGAAACAAAGGGATAACAAATGGATAACTATCTGGTTTGTACAACAGCCTCTGATGCCAATCCACAGCAAAAATGCCTAAAGGCAAAAGGCAAAGTTAGTTAATTTTTGATTATCTGATGGTTTCATCACATTAACTAACTCAAAATACAATCACAGCTGCCATAGCACCACTAAAAGGAGTCTGGTTTTTGGAGTTGCGCTTTTTCCAAAAATGATTATAAAGAAAAATTCAACCTGTGCGACAGCTAGCAGGGGAGAAAGGGAACAGGATACGTTTGGAGGCGAACACCATACCATGATAAAGCCTCAGTTTCTCTTACCTTTGTTTGGTAAAATGATCCAGGGTGGTAACTAAAGATACTTTCATAGGGGCAAACTGGAAATGAACACTTCATACAACAATATTCTTTCATCTTGAACCTCTGAATCGCTTTTCTTTTCGAGAACTCAAGCACTGTCACAAACATCATCCTATTATTAGAACTACGTTGTGAGGGAGGTGAGGGCAGGTATTATCAATACCATTTTACAAGAACCTAGGTACGAAGAGATTAAGGGAATTGCCTTAAGGACACAGAGCAAATTAGTGGTAGAGCTGACTAAACTCCAAGTCTTAGCTCAAGTTTCAGAGGCCTTTAAGATTCCCTGGGGAAGGGAACGGTTACCCACTCCAGTATTCTCACCTGGAGAATTCCATGGACAGAGGAGGCTGGTGGGCTACAGTCCATGGGGGTGCAAAGAGTCGGACCCGACTGAGCGACGAACACTTTCACTACCCTCAAAGGCAACAGGTTCTCAACCATCTTTTTCCAGTTGTGATCTTCTAAAAGTTCTGGTATTTGAAATTTATTTTGCTTTCTCCTTTATAGTTCAGATTTGACTACAAAATGAATTAAAAAAATTTTAATATGGAACTTTGCACACACTAAGAGGCATATAGGTGAGAGATATATCTACAGAACTAAGGTCTGAAATAATATGCAAATTAAGAGGACATAATAGTCTTAAGTATTCATTTAATATAATTTTTATATATTTAAGATGACATGTCAGAATCAGTTACAAATCTCCTGATGTTTAAATCAGAGTCTGATTCATTAAAACCAGAAGCTACATTAATTTTCCTTAAGAATATGGGCATCACTGTTGCAAAAAACTGAAATGTTACTTTCAAGAATAATTTTCTCTATTACTTTGCTATAACAGCCTATTTCAGATACATATTCTGTACACATTATCACTCTACAGGTAGCAAAAACCTTTATGGATAGAGAGAATAGCTGCAGCACTAACACTTTCAATCTTAATTCTCATTTAACCAAGTTAAGATTTCTCTCTATCTTTATTAACTAAAGTTACATTCTAATGATTCTTATTATCTTTTTTCTTTTATCCCTCCCCCTTTGAATAGTGTGTGTGTGTTTGTGTGTGTTTGTAAGGGGGAGGAGAGAGAAGAACTGCACGATTCATAAATGGCATAAAACACTGACAACATCCCAAAACAGAATGATGCACTCAAGTAAATCAAAGAATGGTATGTCAAAGAAAAAACTTTAGAACCCAAACATGAAAATAGTATTCAGAGAGTCTCCCAATCAAGCCATAACTTGTGGCATGTGATCTGGCTTTCCAAATTATTTTAAAGATATTTACTCAAAGTAGAATTCTATATAAACTGCCTCTAAATCCTTATTCTTTCTTTTTTAAAGAGGAGAAGGGTTGTACTCTGGACTAAGAAATGAGAGAGCTCCTGGAAAACTTTTTAAGAATCTTACGGGGATAGAGTATTAGATTTTGGTTAGTGCTTGCTAGACCTGATTTCTGAATTAGAAAAACAGCATGTGCAGGATCATCATCAACAGTATGAGATCATTCCCTTTCTGTGAAACAGGGAGGTATTCGCTGTTAATCACCACCAGAGATCCAAGCCTGTTGCTACCAAAACCAAACGTTTACCTGCTACCAAAGGTTCCTCTTGTTAAACTCCCTGGGATCAAACTGTACCCATTAACCTGGCTGGACTGTCTATGTTAGGCAAAATTCCCTCTTCATCACAGCCTACCAGTGTTTTCCCCAAATTTTTTATCAAAAAATATATTTTTTACAGGAAAGACTATCTTGTCTGGGAAGGTTCTGTTTTGCATTTTCTATATAAAGGGAAAAGCTGGAGAAGCTTTGTTGATAGCAGTGTCGTGGCTCTATTTAAGAAAAATACTTCATTTTAAAATTACAATTCAGAATCAACGTCTATAATGAAGATAGATGTACCTTTAGATCTGGGACAACAAACAACATAAAATACATTTAGTTTACAGAGACACTTTCTTAGGTTCAAATAACAAGAGTTCCTCTTTTACAATGTGGCTATGAGAACTAGACAAGTATCAAACAATTTAAGGTTTCTGTCCAAAAGGATTCCAGCAAAGAAACCTTTTCCTTTTCCTCATATCCCCCCTTGCTACATACTCTTACAAACCCACTAGTCCATTTCTTCACAAAGATCTCCTATCACACCTGCAACATTTTTTGTAGAAAAGTTCTTCCTTCTTTGGTTCTAAAAATAAAAGGCCAAATTAAAGGATTTTGTGTGTCCTTCCAACTAAAGCCATGAAGTGAATAAAGCTGGAAAGTTTTAGGCATTAAATACCAGAGTAATCTCCCTCTCTAGTCTCTGGCACAGCCTCTTAAACTTAAAACATAACATTGTAGATTTGCATATAATCAATTTTTAGAAATAAAACATCACACAAAAAAGCAAAGTTCTAATGACCAATATTCCTATCTGTTTCCTACTCACATAAGACTATTCATGACAGCTCTAAGAGGTGACTGTGAGCTTGAACACGTCACCCAGTACTTCAGCATGGTAATTCAGCACTGATGCTAGGTACCCTGATTTACGGAGCCTACCATAAAGAGCGAAATAAGCTCTATATGTCAGGTTCCTAAGAGCTTTTGGAAGGAAAAAAAGAAAACAAAGGAGGACTTCTACTCAAAGCTGCCTTAAAAATATTGGCCTACAAGAATTATATACCTGCCAACCTGGGGCAGTGTTGAAGCATAATGAATAAAACCATTATATTAACATTATGACCACAATAAATATCCTTAAGAGGGGAGCATATACTTGCAACAAAAAGATATCTGATTGCTCAAAACATATTTAGTTTTTAGTATCAACAAATTCCTATAATCAGAATACCAACCTTCAATTACTACTTGGTATCAGGGTAAAGGAAGTAGCTTAGTGTATTATGAATATTTAAAAACCCACTGAAACTGGCAAAAATGTGGGGGGAAAGGGATATAACTAACATCTATATGAAATCACATGCTGATTCATTTAAAATTGTTGTTTCACATAATATAAAAATAACATTTTTCTGATTATAATTACTTGAAACTTTCTCATTTACCCCTCTCAGTGAAAGAATATAGTATGGCAAAATGTCATACATTAAACCCTGATAATTTAGAATTTAAAGCTCAGAGGATGGGATCAAGTTTATCTTTTAATCTCTTACAGAAAAAAAATGACTTACCAAGAAAATTCACTGTGTAAAAATACAATGGAAATGTTTTACCTGTTTAAGAGAATTCACTTTTTTCACGTACCTTTATAAAAAGTTAATGTCAAAACAATCTTGATCTCTTCATCCATGGGGTCACAAAGAGTTGGACACAACTGAGTGACTGAACTGAACTGATTCACTAGGAAACTAAAGTGACTATATTATACTTGAAATTAATATTATATAATGATACTTTTAACTGTCCTCCAATTAGTTCAAATTCATAATTATTACTTAAATGTTTAACTAGTTGAAATGCAGTATTAATCAGTCTTTATCTTAAGTTTAGCTACTTAAACTCTGTTTCTTCTTGATGAAGAAGAAACAACTTTAAAAGTATGGTAGGGTCAAAACAATTTTAAAAGCGCAGTAGGAAAAAGATCAGGGTAGCAAATTTTCCATATAATGTAATTATGGCAGGGGAGGGGACACCCCATTTCAAATCACTGACTTCTGGATCATTTGCTATTTGTTTTCCAGGTCTGAAAAAATGGTATCATAATCCTAATGCTGAATGATGTAACCATTTAAGCAGTTTCAACTGTAGCTGAAGTTAGAAAAACAAGTGTAACAAGCTGGCCCTAATCTGCAGATCAGGTGAAATCAATCCAGTCTGTTAGTTTGCTACTTAAGGAAAGGAAATCTAACTTATAAGGAAAGTCCCACTTCCCCTCCACATTTAGAAATCTGTCTAAAGACTGTCCTTTTTAATGCCCACTATATAAACAACATTAAATATTCTAAGTTAGAAAATAGTGTTAATGGTTTATTGGTAAAAATCCAAACTCGAGAGTTTATGGAATTAGTAGTTTGGTTGGTATGTTAACATTCCATCTTATCTTCACTGATATTACAGAGAAAGAGGAAAAGCTAGAAATATCTATAAAAATAAAATACCTTAAAACCAATATCTAAGCAAAATATAAAAGTTGCGCACAAATTGTCAATAAATACAAACATCACAATAGAAAAATTAATATTAAAAAAATAAACCCATAATTGCTATTATGACATTATAAAAAATGAAAAAGTTTAATGTGCATGTATATTGCAGACAGACATAGTACACTCCAAACAATCAATATAATTTCACTATCATTATTACATAATGCAGCATACAAGGTTACTGAGGTGTGGTGTTCTTTTGTCTGTTTTTTAAGTCTATTCTTTTCTGGAAGAGTGCTCACCAAGTTCACACGCAAGAACTGGTTAGGTGATCATTTACTGCTGTTTACTACTTCTAGTTCAGGGGAAAATTGCTTTCTGATAGATTACTAAATTTCCAACCAGTAGGGATAATTCTGCTATTATCCTTCCTTCCTTACTTCCTCCAAAGCCTAATTTTCACATGTTCTATTTCTAATTAACCAATCGTATAGACACACTGTCATCGTTTTTCATCTATGCTAGGAAAAAAGAGGGAGACATTTAGAATATATCTTGCTGCCTGAAAGAGAAAAAATTTCCCTAAAGATAGAGAAATAATCATTTTACTTTTCCTGTTTCCTTGGTGAGTTGGCTCTATCTTTATATGCAGTCTTCTTTAATAAAGAGTAATTAGAAAAGGCCACCAACAGATATTTACAAAAGGGTCAATATGCTGGAGAGGGAGAAGGTAGCCTATGACATAATTTCTGGCAAATTACCACTGACTTTGGGGGTTTACTATACTCGTACCCTTGCTAAAAAGTTAAGCAAACTTGCTGTTTTATGTGCCATATAGATTACCTTCAACACAGCTGAGAACTGAAAGGGTTAATTCTGTTAAAAACTGTGTTTTTAAACCTACAAAATACATTTGGTGAGCATTTACTTAGATACTTTACTGAATAAAAGCTTTATTTGGTTCCCTTGGACCAGATTCAGGACAACAAATAACATTATTTATATGAAACGGTCATACTCTTGGAGTTCTAAAATAATTTATCTTTTAAATTTTTAGCCTCATGCTATTTGAAAAATAAAAGTCTACAGCACCATCTTCTGAAAAGGCACTTTCTAAGAACCGCCTTGCTTTAAAAAAATGATTTAAAAATTTAATTCAGCATCTACCCTGAAGAACATCTTTGCTTTAATGATACCCTAACATAGATATAACATTAGAGCTTGGTTACCTCAGATATTGATTTCAAAAAGGAAGGGAGACCAATGGCTGGATGGATGATTCGATAGCATCTTAATTTTGTCATTCTGTGGGCTACCTGATACTTCAAGAGGGCTTCTCATTGGTAAATCTCAACCCTCCATATGAAATTTATTAACCTTCTATCATTAATTCAAATTAATCTTTAGTTTCCATACTTCAAGAGCAAAATATTCTTACAACAGTGTAAAAATATAGAGCACTATCTTTGATGGGTAAAGAAAAATAAAATTCAACTAGTAGTAGACAATATTAGCACAAGCTCTGACCACTGTATCTAAGTTAAAAGAAATTATTTTGATCAACATGGAAAACTATAAACTGAAATGTACCACTTTTAAAAGCAGGAAAAAGTAAAAAATATTTTCCCCTTTGAGGCTATATATATATATACATATATATATATATATAGAGAGAGAGAGAGAGAGAGAGAGAGACTGAATTTTTCTTCTTGTGAGTCAGCTTAGGTTTCACTAATCACAGTATCATTTCTAGTATTGCCACTGATCAAAAATGTTCTCAGTATAAGTAGTAATTTTTTTTAATAATTTTTTTGGAGAAAATTCTCACTTTCCCATCTATGTATTGATTTTACACATTATTCTTTGCTTGTTTTTTGCCTCCTATAGAATCACAAAGTGCATTATGTGACCAAATGAGAGAAGAAAAGGAAAATACAAACAGACTCTAGAGTCAGAGTTATACTGCCACTCACAAAGGTCTCACTTGGTATAAAGTCTCCCAAGTATTATTATTGAAGCTTTAAGATATCCATGAATTCTCAAAAAGAATGAAAAGGATTAAAAAAGCCAAAATAAAGATACCAGTCCAATGGCGTCTTTTTACAGCTTGACCGATAGCTCATAAAAGATAATTTAAGTAGCGAGTTACTGTTAGCGGCAACTTGTCTTTAAAAAGTATTCAATAGGAAAACAGCTAAGAGGATGAGTTAAAATAAATATTTAAACCAGGTTTAATGATACTGAATAAAATTTTCGCAGACCTATCAGTTAAGCCTCTTGGAAAAACATCACTATCAAGTTTTAATAGCAAGACTACAAAATATTCTAGCTGAATCCAAGTGGCTAGCTTCATGAAATTTCATAAAAATCACTACCTATGGTAAATTCATGTTGGCCTCTGAATCAAACACCCACAAAGTTTCTTGGGTAAGTCTCTAATTCCTAGTCTATAATTCATCAGAAATAGATCCTTCAGATTTATTACTGGCATTCTGAGTGTTCACCTTTTCCTTAAACACTGAGATCCTCTGCCAATCATTTCTAAGGAACGGCAACGCAGCTTTTATTTTCCTAGACATAGCTTAAGTCTGTCATGACTAAGTCTGTCATGAGGTCTGTCATACTAAAATCCATTAAAGAATATATAAGTAAACTTTAGGCAGTGGTGGGTCATTAGAGAACCTATTATAGTTTGGAAAACTAGTATAGGTGTTTAGAAGGCTAGGAGTCTCCATGCTAGAAGAGATGAATCTTTATCAAGAGCCTTCTAAAACACCCAGTATACTCCTACTAGAATCCCACCTAGACTCTCTTCAAGGAAGATAAATAAATTAATAGGTTATAACCAGGAAGATTTTCATAGACAAATACTTTTTTTGAGAAATGTGTTAAAAGGTAAATATCAAGAAAAAAATAAAGGGCATCTGTACGTCTGTGAAAATAAGCCAAAAACCAGTACTAAGGAGGCTGAGGTACCCTTTTCCAAAACTCCTAAAGTAAAAATCCACATTTCTAAAACAAAGAAAGAGTATCCTGACATTAAATTGAACCTAAATTGGCAGCACCCTTTGTTATCTTGATATTTCATGTTCTTAAATCTTATTTAGGAAAAAAAAAAGTTTAACACTAGCCTTGAATCCTGCTCATCTCCTTACTGTTTAGTGCAGTAACTGTCAGACTCTACTTCATTAAATAAATATAGCAGCTACAGTATTATAAATGCATGGTCCTCAATGCCATTAACTTGATACTGTAATATAAAACATGTATCTGCACTTTACATATTTGCCATCCAGAATATACATTAAGCTCCCAATTCTTCTTCACATGAAGATCTATTAACACCAGTTGCTGGGACTGACATTTTAAAGTCACTCATATATCACAGAAAACAGCAGAGAGAAATTTAGCATTCACTGTATACTTAGTGAGCAAGGGCAGGAATAGAAAGGTCACTGTTGAGTTTCATGACCATTTAAACTCGAAACAACCTTTTTCTTCTTCTTTTTTTAAATAAAAAAGATCAGTGATTCTACACCAGAAGTACAATAACAATTAAAACAAATTTCAAAAAATATGTGCCATTTAGTCTTTTATCTTAAAATTCTAAGCACAAAGTTTCTTATAATTAAGTTTGATACACCAATTTGTTAGTAAGCAAAATAGAAATATACTATACATATTCTTTCAAGTTAACCAACTTTAAACTAGCAATGTTGAAACTCTAAGAGCACCCTATAAAGAACTCATTTCAAAGGTAAAGCTTTATGTTAAAAAAATTTTTTTTCCTCTGTAAAAGTCCTTCTAAATAGATTTAAATTGTGGGCTTTACTTTAGCACATGTGAGATTAGGTGACTGAAATTAGTTAAAGCAGGTAAACAGGGGAAAATTATCTACAGTTCTTCCCTAGGCCCTAAAGTCTCCCACATGACTCTGTGAAACTCCCACTGATAAAGGAAGATGTTTTACTCATACTGAGCAAACATACACCATCAGGTTTTTACCATCTAAGATATGCTATTTCCTTCTCCTGTCTATGTTCTGGATTATATTCAGTGAAATTTCAATGAAAAAAAAAATACAACCTTTATAGACATTTTTTGGAGGAGGAGAGACAGTTGGGAGAAAAATGTATATACTACACAAACATTACCTTATGTAAAGAGCTTTGAAACAGTGTTGTAAATTGCATCTCAGCAACTTCAATATAATAAACATACAAAATACAGTACTTTCTTAGTTTTCTGGCAGGGGGACAAAAGATTTCATACCTGTTGGAGGACATGGGCTCAGATTTTAGGCTCAAAATACAGTAAATTGGCATTATGTGGATAATAGGTAAGAGAGAAACTAAAGAGCTAATCCATTTGTTTTCATGTGCAGATGGAATTCTGAAAGGTTAACAACAATGCCCACTGGAAACAATCTGTAATATCTACACTCTGAACCAGTGCAAAAAAAAAAATTTAAATGCAATTTTCATGAGTTACAAAGTGCAAAGCTCCCTTGAATCCAAGGTTACTGATAAACTCGGTTTTGACAGCTTTATAGTATTTTTTAATATCTTAAAGTGAAGTTAATAAAACAAAAGTTCTGCAAAAAAGTTTTTCAACATTTCAGTGATTTAACTCATTTCAAATGATCAAAGTCCTAACTTCCTTTGTCACCATCTCCCTAATTTTAAAAGGAAAGTTACACTAGTGATGAATTAGCAAATAAAGTTTTAAAAATATCATTTTATATTTTCCTGACTCATTTTAGTAAATGAAAACTGGCACCTCACCAGTATGATTCTTCAATAAACACGAGCTATCTTCAAAAATTTACATGTCTTCTATATCTTAAGCTAGTCATTGTCATTAATTAAATCAAAGTTCTTCAACTTTATTTCTAATATTCAAGGTCAAGACTCATTTAGGAAATTTAACTTCCTTCATTTTCATAATGATTTTTATAAGACATGCTTTAAACTTGAAAATTATAAAACTTTCCTTCTGAAATTAAGGCTATATTACTTTGCCCTTTTAAAATTATGGAGGTGCCTGTTTCTCCCACAATTTGTGGTAAAGATGTAAAACAGACACAGCTTTCTTTTAAAACTGCTTATTGCACTAAAGGAGAGCAAAACAAATTGTCAGGTCTTAAAATAAACATGATTATATTTCTATAAAAGATGTTGCCAATACAATTCTATAATTATTAAAGCACTATTCTAATAAATATAAAAGAAAAGGAAGCTATACTTCAAAACACATACATATATGTTTATATATACAACACATATATATAAAAATATATATATGAAAATCACATTAAGGTATGAGAGGCAGCAAGTAAACTAGCAAAAAAATTAACAGAAACCTCAACAACCCCTTCTCTCTACACAATTTCAGAGACCTCAACCCTACACGATTCCAATCATGTAAAACATTTACCCTTTATAAAAGCTTTAAGGGAGTTCCATGTATAACACACAGAAACAGAAGACTTTAGAATAGTAGCATCACTTATAGAGAGAGTTACAACTTTTGACAAGTTTTTTTTTTTTTTTTTAAATAGCAGCTTTAACAAATTCACTAAAGAAAAATAGTTTCGGTGCTACTGCTTATGTACACATTGCACAAATGGCAAATGTAAGTTGAGGGCTGCAGGGGGCAGATATTCACTCTCACAAAACCATATTTTATATATATATGTATATATAAAATAATTGTGTTTCTTAGGAAAGCAATACCAAGAGTTGAGGACTCAAAATTGTGTATGAGACAAGAGATAGGAGTAGGGTGTGCAAAATAAAAATCTAGTTTGCCATGCTTCATATTCAAATGAACCAGATACATGAATATTTGAATGTCACTGGTAGCATCAGGGAAAAAAAATGTAGGTGATAAAGGCAAGGGAGGTAGAGAGAAAAATGAAAGTCGCGGTGGGAGAATAATAAAAGGGAAAGATGGTTCCCCGATGGAATGAACTATAAAATATATACAGAGATACATATATATCTACTATCAGTGTAGATCCAGATATATATGCATATGCAGTATGCATGTATATATGTAAAATATACAGATAACTTTTACAAGAATACATGAATGCACATTAATTTTTTTGCACACATCATTGTGAACAATCACTTTGATTATTCATATAGGTGTAGTTTAAAAAAAAAATCATTTACTTTTTCTTTACTTTTTTTTTTGCAAAGAGTTGTGCTGCCAAGCAACTTGAGGTAAAGGCATTAAAAGGGTTAGACTACAAGAAAGTGAAAACAAAACAACCGCGATACTTCCTACAGGAGACCGCACAAAAAAGCAGTTGGCTGGTTTCATATTGCATAATGGTGCTGTGTTCCTTGATGAAGTAAACAATCTTCCTGTATCAACATAAAGATCAGACCCTGGCCCCCACACAGTGTTGGTTTCTGTGTGGCTGGAGGCATCCTCACCCAGCTGACTCCACTGGAAACGTAAGTTGTATGTCGATTCGTTTTCCAGTTCTTCCTCTCAGAGAATATTCCTAGACTTTTTAAGCAAAGTACATCGTGCGTAAGGTATCTTGGTGAATCTGTACAGCCTTGGCAAGAGCTTGTGGATCTCGTCCATTGCTCTGTCCTGAAACATGACTTCCTTCAGCACTGTAAGAAAAGGGGCAATGAGCACAAAACCAAACCCTACTCTGATGTAATCATTCTGAAGAATATTATTTGTAGAAAATTTTTAAAAATTAAAAACCAAGAGGCCAGTGTAATGAACTCTGACATGTCTGTCACCTGGTTTCAATAATTATGAACTCAAGGCCAATTCTGTTTTACTTTTCTCACCTCCCCAGGATTATTTGGAAGCAAATCCAAGACATCCTACAATTTTGTCTGAATACATCACTTTTATTGCCAATAATCTCTCCCCTGAATTAACGTGGTAAAGCAACAAAATCACTACGTCACACTATTACTAATAAGCCTAGACTGCACACCTTAATAGGAAACCTCACCTTGGACAGCTAGTTCTCTCAGTGCTTTTTATTTGACTCACTGACTCTTTTAATGGCCTGTGGAATGTTAATCCTAAGTGGCAGTACTTTATGGCAAATAGAGAGGCACATATATGCTCACTTACACATAAACACTTAAAAGACATTTCCCAAGAAAATCCTAACACACAGAGCATATTTGGATTTGGCTGAGAATCTGTGCTTGTTACGCTTCTATATTACCTGTCATGTTCTTTGTCCACGAGATGATATCTGGCTCTAAATGCCACCAGGTGAGCATAATACGCTGGTGCAGGAATAGAAACAGATCGTGTACAGCGCACGTAAGTGTGGCAGAGCTGGTACGTCAGCAGCTGAAGTTCATCTGCAGTAAAGCAGTTATCATCCCATAAAACATGATAGTGTGAAGGTCGGCTGGTACCCTACAGGAGGCAATGGAATAGTCTGCTGATTTCCAAACTTCTAAAAAATATTTACCATAGCTTTGTACATTAACAAAATACTAGTTTAATAATCCAGTGGGAAAAAAAAAACACATTTAGCTGATTCTGGGTATATATCCAAAAGAAGTAAAAACAGGGACTCGGACAGATCTTTGCACACCTGGGTTCAAGGTAGCATCATTCTCAATAGCTAGGAGGTGGACACAATTCAAGTATCTACTGATGGCTGAATGTATAATAAAGGGTAGCGTGTGGGGTTTCCCAGGTGGTCCAGTGGTTAAGGCTCCATGCTTCCAATGCAGGGGGCACGGGTTCAATCCCTGTTCTGGGAACTAAGATCCCACATGCTGCATGGTGTGGCCAAAAAGATAAAAAGTAACAAATATATAAATTTTAAAAATAATAATAAAATAAAGGGTAGTGTGTGTATATATAGATAGATAGATAGATAGATAATGGAATACTATTCAGTCTGAAAAAGGAAGAAAAATCTGCCACATACTGTAACGTGGATGAAACCTGATGTTTCCAAGGCACAGTCCTTTATATTTAAGTGATAAAGGTCAACTTTTCTGTTTCTAAAGCTTATGTTCCTAACATGTGTGTATGTGTATGCTCAGTCATGTCCCACTCTTTGTGACCCCAATAACTGTAGCCCGCCAAACTCCTCTGTCCATGGGATTTTCCAGGCAAGAATACTGGAATGGGTTGCCATTTCCTTCTCGAGGGGAATCTTCCTGATCCAGGGATTGAACCCGCATCTCTTGTGTCTCCTGCACTGGTAGGCGAATTCTTTACCACTGCGCCACCTGGGAAGCCTTAAACCTTCATGATGTTATGTTAAAACCAGTCACAAAAGTACAAATATTGTACAATTCATTTATATGAGGTACCTGAAACAGTGAAATTCACAGGAGACAGAAAGTAGAATGGTGATCATCATGGGTTGGAGGGAGGTGGGAATGGGGAAAACTGAAAGTGAAAGTTGCTCAGTCGTGTCTGACTCTTCGCAACCCATGGACCATACAGTCCATGGAATTCTCCAGTAGCATTCCACTATGGAGTGGGTAGCCTTTCTCTTCTCCAGGGGATTTTTCCAACCCAGGGACTGAAGCTAGGTCTCCCACATTGCAGGTGGATTCTTTACCAGCTGAGCCACCAGGGAAGCCCAAGAATACTGGAGTGGGTAGCCTATCCCTTCTCCAGTGGATGCTCCCGACTCAGGAATGGAAATGGGGTGTCCTATATTGCAGGTGGATTCTTTACCAGCTGAGCTACAGGGAGTTAGTATTTAATGAGTACAGAGTGTCTGGGAAAATGAAAAAGTTCCAGAGGTAGAAGGTGGTATGGCTGCACAATGATGTGAATTACTTAATGCCACAGAACCATACACTTGAAAAATAGCTACAACGGTACATTGTATGTTATATGCTTTTTAAAACCCAGAACATTTAACTGAGCACCTATATGTTAGTTACTATGCTACAGACTGCGAATTGCAAAGAAAAACAAAGCAAGCAAAGCCAAAAGTTCGTCCTCTCTTGGGAAACATAATTCAGTAGAGGAGTAATGCAAACACAGCATCTACAACTACAGAACCAATAAGTGGTTACAGTATTACTGGTACTTAGTCCTGTATAAGAATACCAAAGGAAGTAATTGTGAGTGAGCCCTGAAGGTTCTTCACCAAGAGGGGAATGAGGGATATTTGGCCTTTTGGGGGTGGGTGGGCTGAGCAGACACGAGAGAGAATGAACAGCCTTAACAAAACACAGGGGGCATCAAACTCCATGGCAGATTTAGGGAACAGCTAATCAACTAAGATGAAGAGAATACGGAGCCTACGGGGGGAAAAATGGAATTGCAATGAATATCTGGAATGAGACTGAATGATATGCTTAGGAATTTGAACTTTTATCTGTAGGCAGCAGGGAAAGCACTGCACAGCTTTGTTTAGGAAAGATTTTAGATGTGATAAAGACTGGGGGTTTATAAAGTATCAATAATGTCAGCAGTAATATGGAAGATGGGTTAGAAATAGAATCATGATGGAGCAGAAAATAGAAAATCTGAACAGATTGATTACTAGTGATTGAATCAAAGTGATTTTGATGACTAGTAATCAAAAATCTCCCAACAAATAAAAGTCCAGGACCAGATAGTTTTCCTGGTGAATTTTACTAAACATTCAAGGAAGAATTAACAGCAATCCTCCTCAAACTTCCAAAAAATAAAAGAGGAGGAAACTCTTCTAAACTCATTTTACAGAGTTAGCTAGCATCACCCTTCCACCAAAACCAGACAAGGATGTCTCAACAAAAGAATTACAAGTCAATATCCCTGATGAGCACAGACACAAAAATCCTCAACAAAATATTAGCAAATCAAATTCAACAATACATTAAAAGGATCATAAACCATGATTGAAAGTGAAAGTCATTCAGTTGTGTTCAACTCTTTGCTACCCTATTAGCCTGCCAGGCTCCTCTGTCCATAGAATTCTCCAGGCAAGAATACTGGAGTGGGTAGCTGTTCCCTTCTCCAGGGGATCTCTCCAACCCAGGGATTGAACCTAGGTCTCCCACATTGTGGGCAGATTTTTTTTTTATAGTCTGAGTCACCAGGGAAGCCCAGATTTATTCTAGGTTGTGAGGATGGATCAATATCTGCAAATCAGTCAATGTGATTTGACCACATTAACAAAATTAAGGATAAAAATCATATGATCATTTCAATAGAGGCAGAAAAAGCGTTTGACAAAATCCAACGTCCATTTATAATGAAAACTCCCAACAACGTGGGTATGGAGAGAACATTCTTCTTTTTCTTTGTGGACATGCTCTGCAGCACGGGGGGCCTTAGTTCCCCAACCAGGGATCAGATCTGCGCCCACTGCAGTGGAAGCATGGAGTCTTAACCACTGGACTGCCAAGGACGTCCCAAGACTCCTCTTTTTGATCTCAGAGAAGTTTGAAATTCTAATAAATCTGGGAAGACATGTAAAGAATGGTCTTCGGTCCCTGTGAAATATTCCTGGTTATTTGCTGACTAGAGTGAATTTTCAATTTGGTGTCCCCTCAAAATACTGGTCCCTAAAGCTTCTGGTTAAATACATTGGAGATATAGTCCTGTCTTGAAAATTCATAATAACCATTTGCATGTGAATAGCATCCAAAAGTTCTAAAGTAAAAAAACAAAACGAAAACCCCCCCACTTTTTAAATCAGCATTTCTAAAATTTACATGAACAGAGAATCTTTTTCTCCCCTATGTTATATTTATTAAGAAGTTACAGCAGTAGTGTTCGGATACATGGAGGGAAATAGAAGGTTAAAATACGTACTCAAATGATACAGATATTAGCTCAGAAGGTACTTTTAACTTTGATTTGTTGGCTGTTACAACCCACCATAAAAATGTACCACACTGATTGTAAAGAGGAGCAGATATAAGGACATATATAAATGAATGGGACAATAACTTTAAAGCCCTAAGAGTGAAACTGGGGTTATTGTATGTGGAACACATAAAGCTTTAAGATATACAGTTAGGCGTACCTTCCTGAAGTTTCTACTTTAATCAATAGCAAGTAAACTAACATAGTTTAGGGCTACAATCTCTCAGACATCGTGGGAATGTGGATTCACCCTCTGTTGCTGAGCAGTTTGAGAAGCACTGAATTACAGCTTTTGTGCTACTAAGTATAGCTAACAAACTGACAAAAAAAAGATTTTCTGAAAATAAGAAAAGACTTAAAAAGTTATTTAACTGAAACTTAAAAGTTTCTAATTCTACAACTAAACTCTCTCACATGCTCAATATCTGCCAATAAACATCAAAGTTTTCTATGAAAACTTTGTATTATTATCAAATTATTATGTATTATTATGTATGTGTCAAATTATGTATTATCATCAAAAAGAATACATCAAAGGATTACATTAAATTAAAAGGTTACATTAAATTAAAGACCCAGCTTCGGGAGATGACTTCTATTAAACTACTCATATTCTGGTATTTTCATAGAAATAAGTCCTTCTTAATGTGAAAAAGGGAATACGATTTAGTTACTGAGAGTTTCACCTAACAATCTGAAGTGTGAAAAAGAATATTTCTTTCTCCTTTTTCTGAGATACAGAAGAATGGAAGCTCCTGAATTGAATCACTTCACACAAAGTCTGGGCTTACCTGTATCCCAGCATGACTACAGAGGTAAAAATCAAACTCATACGGGTGTGTAATGTCTGTGTCGACCGTTGTTCCAGCTGGGATATTGCCACTTCTTCCGACCTAGATTCATTTGGTCAAAATTTAAACAAACAAGACAAAGGTAAAGAATGTATCTGAAGGCACTTGTAAAAAGATATAAATACACAGGCCGATCCCATGCTTCACTACTTCCAGCTTGAAATAATACTTGAGAAGGCATTAAGAGCAGACCTTATTCTAGTCCTAGTTCCTATTCTTAAAAGTTGCTAAAGTGAGAGATGATTAACAAAGTTTTATTCATCTCTATGGATGCTTAGCTGGTAGTTGATCCCAATATGGGTTGAAGACTTAAAAAAATTTTTTTAGGAAGTAACTTTAAGTGCTCCAATTTATAACATCCATGCACAGCAGGTTCTCTGAATGTGTAATTCTTATGAAAATTAGCATTTTTCTCAGAGAACCCTATATTTTTAGAGTGAAAGGATGCTGACAACAACATCAACTAGAGTCACCATTTGGTAGTTATTTATATGTCAGGATTTTCCATACATTATTTTTAATTCTGATAATCCTGCAAGTTAAGCATTATTTCCATTTTGGGGCAAACTATGGCTCAGGAATATAAAGTAACTTTCCCAGTAGCATACAGTAAAGGCCAGAACTGACAGTCAAACACGGAAATGACTACAAAGGCCCTGTATCTTTTATTTCATATTAGCAGTTTCAACATCTCATAAGGAAACAGACACCATGATTGTCTCTAAGTAATACATGATGTGAATGAAACAGGTACAGATTCCTGATAATGAAAGGCTCCTAACAAAACAATTTAAAATGCATATATATACTTACCTCTACCTCCTTATCCCTAACACATTTAAAATCATTAATTATAAGTGGAGGTTTATAAGGCTAACAAATCAGAAACTATCCTACTGACTCAGATATTCCTTCTGCTGTGTGAAGGACCGCCACCAGGTGGGGGCTTGAGTTACAGCCTTGCGGGGCAGCCAGCTAGCCTTCACCAAGTCACAAAACAAAGGAAGTAGTTCATAATCTTACTAAATTATGCCTATTCTTAACACACAGATCTCCTAATAAATACATATATAAAAAGCTTTACTCTTATTTACAGGGGCAGCAGAATGCCTGGGTTTGTATCACAGCGCCACCGAGTTTCTAGTCATGAAATCTAGGACACAGTGTTTTCCTTTCCTCATTTATAATTCCTATTATAAATGCTGTGCCTATTTCCTCATTTATAATTATCTCTCATCTATTATGATTAGGAGGTACTGAAAGCAAAGGTGAAAGAGAAGCAAATAAATGAAGGAAAGGCACGATTAAACACCAGTTGCAAGAAATCTTTAAATCTAACTTAGATTTTCCTAATCCAACTTCTGAAGAAAGCTTTGGTTTCCTAGGTATAGAAATGTAGCTAGTAATTTGCGGCAAAGGACTTGAACAACATGGAGGCCAAAATAAAACTACCATTACTGCTGCGAGAGATGTGGTAAAGGACAGTATTAAGTGCACCCTGGAGCCAGACTGCCTTAAAAGATTGCCTAATTTGAGTCCCAGCTCTACCCATTACTAGCTTTGCGACCTTGGGAGGTTATTTAACCTCCATGTGCCACAGTTTCCTCCTGTGAAAAATGGGGATAATAATAATAAAGTACCTCATAGTGTTGTTTGTGAGGACTAAATGAGTTAAACTTATAAAAAAGATCCAGAACAGTGCCCGTCATCATGCCCTCTTTCTCCATCACAACCACCATCACCACCATCCTACAACTAGTTAACTTCCACTGAATGCTCGGCATCTGCCAAGCACCATTCTAAGTATATTAACATGTTTTAATTTTTAAAAATTCTTTCAAAAACCCAAAATAAGGAAAATATTAATGCTATCCAAAATTTGTTTAGAAAAAAACAGGCACAGAGATTTTAAGTTATTTGCCCAAAGTTATACAATGAGTGCAATCAAAGACCAGGTATCAAAATATATACCAAAGACAAGACACACTCCTCGCTTTCTCAGTCTTTTCTAATGATCCCTCTCCCCAAGAGGACACTAACCCTTGCAATTCTGATTTCTCTGCTCTAAGGTTTGAAAGATGGAGGCAAAGCACTGGAAATGAAAGTTAGCTTGCATGAATTTTCACTAATCACTCTAGAATGTCCCTCATTTGTAAAATTAATTTTTACAAGAGATTTTGAAACTAGGATGTAACTTTTTTCTTCTGAACACTGAGGGAAAATATGAATAAAAAGAATAATTTTAAAACTCCAAAAAAAAGAAAAACAACTCTAAGGTTCTTCACAGCAACAAAAACATATAGTGGGATTCTGAACATTTGGAGTGCTCCTAGAAATTCTAGGAGGTTAAAAAAATTATCCTGTTTTGATGCTTCTATACTCATAATCAAGCTGTTTTGTTGTAACTTACTACCATATGTTAGAAATCCTGCTGTTGGCAAAGAGCCTTTGTTAAGTGCTCTATGAACCACACGATTTAACCTTTGCTTGAGACAAAAAGTGTTCCAACAGATGCAAGATTACCCTTTCAGTTCTATCAGCACAAAACAGTCGAGTGTGGTGTCTCTTCTGAACTACAATGTAGGTTATTCCAGGTTGATAGTCTTTCTCCAAACTGATGCAGGCTTCTCGAATTGCTAGGAGTTCATAATATAATACCTAGAGAAGATGAAATGGGAAGATTTGATAGAGTCAGTCATTCTATACAAACTTCAAAGTAAGATACTGATTTAGACTCAGTTTCTTAACTCATTAACTTATAGCTAACTATACTTCTTTATTTCTTTCTTTTTTTTTTTTATACTTCTTTATTTCATCCTGACTGCTACCAGGGCATGGTCTTACCGATCAAGGCTTACACATTCGCAATAAACACTTTAAAAGGGAAAATCTAAAGAAGGGTCAAAATTTGACTGTAGGAGCTTTCAACTTAATTAAGGATCCTAACTTCAGAACTAGACACTACATTATAAATACAGTACCTGACATAACCATAGTATGGGAGAAGCCCAGGCAACCAACCTGCCTGAACTGCCCCTCTGAAACACCATCCCGATAGAAGATGATACGAGTAGGCTTGAACCGAGTTGACTTATAAAACTGAATGAGAAGTTCTCGGACCATGGAGGCGAGGTCCTGGATGATCTCCTGTCGGGGTCTCTGAACTCTGACGGTGGCACAGTATCTGCTTGGGTGGGCATCCATACTACCTACAACCTAGGTTGGAAGAAGTAAAAAAAAAAAATGGAAATTAAGGTAATCAAAAGTGTATGAATATGAATTTTACCATAAAAAGTTGGAAAAGAAGTACCTAGATTTCATTTAAATGTGTATTTTACTGTAACTTTAACAATCACTGTTCATTTTGAAAGTAATGAAAACAGACAATTCCAGTGAAGAACAGAATAAAAGACCCAGTCTAGGGTCGAAAACTATTTTCCTCTAAGTAGGCTGCACTTTACATTTAACAATTTAATTCTAGTTTACAGATGTTGCTGGTAAACCTAAATATTAGTAAAGATAGAAAGACAAAAAGATGTATATAAAGAGAAGAAGAGGAAGAAGAAAAGTAAAAAAGAGGATCCATTCAAACACCTGTGCTTCCCTGGTAGCTCAGTTGGTAAAGAATCCTCCTACAATGCAGGAGACCCAGGTTCGATCCCTGGATGGGGAAGATCCCCTGGAGAAGGAAATGGCAACCCACTCCAGTATTCTTGCCTAGAAACTTTCATGGACAGAGAAGCCTGGCAGGCTACAGTCCATGGGGTCTCCAAGAGTCAGACACGATTTAGCAACTAAACCACCACCATTCAAACACCTGATTTCTCTTACAGTTTAGCAAGCCACCCCAAAAGTCATACTCAGATGATTTTGGCATCCTTTTTGGGGGGCTTCCCTGATAGCTCAGTTGGTAAAGAATCCATCTGCAATGCAGGAGACCCTGGTTCGATTCTCAGTAGGGAAGATCCCCTGAAGAAGGGTAGGCTAGCCACTCCAGCATTCTCAGGCTTCCCTGGTGGCTCAGCTGGTAAAGAATCCATCGGCAATGTGGGAGACCTGGGTTCAATCACTGGGTTGGTGAAGATCCCCTGAAGAAGGGAACAGCCACCCGCTCCAGTATTCTGGCCTGGAGAATTCCATGGATTGTAAAGAGTCAGACATGACCTAGTGACTTTCACTTTCTTACACTTTCACTTTAAGAACTGTTATGCTTCCTAAATTTTAAAAGAATTTTTCCTCTCTTACTGCAATGCCCTAGATAAAAAGGCCTGACTCTATACTCAGCCTTATTGTGTTGTATTTATGCTTTGTATCTGGTCACTGGAGAAGTTAATATTGGTTTTGAGAATAGCTATCTTAATTTTTTCTTTCTGTGTCTTAATATTGTTGTCTGTTGCAGAGCATGCATTGCAGTTAGCGAGTAGCCCCCACTCACTGCAACTAGAGAAAAGCCTTTGCAACAACGAAGACCCAGAACAACTAAAAATGAAAATTAAAAAATAAATAAAGGTAGGCAAGAGATAGAAGAGGCAGATGTTAAGAGGAGCAGTGTTAAAGAATTCAAGTGCAAAGTATTAATCTGGACAAAGGTGAAAGATATTTTATACTGAAAAAAAAAAAAAAAGCAATGCACCAAACTTGTATATGATGCATCTTTCTGTAACAAAGACAAGACTGAAATACATAAACTCTTTGAATTATAAAAAGTAACTGAAAATATGCAATTATGGAGAGGCCAGACAGACAAATTTCTGTGTAGGACATGGAAGAGTTGAGTAATACAATTAATAAACTTGATCTAATAGATATATATGGAACCTGTAGCCTCCGAACTAGAGAATAATCATTCTTTTAAAAAATCCAAACAACATTTGAAAGTTGGTTCTGGATAGATCTACATAAAGATACATATATCTGTAAAACTTCACAAATGTATTTTTATTTTTTTTAATATTATTTTTTTTACAAATGTATTTTTAAAACTTTATATATATTTACAAAAGTTTATGTCAAAGAAAATGTCATTAAAATTCAGAAAGTTAAAACCAAAATGTTGATCTTCATGTAAACTTGAGATAAGATAAACCTGCCCAATACTCACAGCAGCAATAGAAGGCTTCTTCCCATCACCAGCTGGCGGATGAGTGACATCTGCTCCCAAAAAGATCACTGGTTGCTGGAACACAGAAGGTCTTAAACACATTTTTAACAAGAGTTAGATAAATTTTTCATTATGCTTTTATCTGTTTCACACTAGGGCAGCACAACTGCAAGTTGTTGGCACAGCACAGAGAAGATCCTTTTTAGACAATTTCTGCCTTAAGCAGCTGTGCTGGTGGTTGTAAAGGGCAGTTGCTGCTAGCATTCTTCATAATAGGCATAAAATGACAAAATTTCCTCATATTAATCTGTCAATTTAAATCAACTTTTCTTTAATCTGGGTTTCCTGGTGGCTCAGATGGTAAAGTGTCTATCTGCAATGCTGGAGACCCGGGTTCGATCCCTGGGTAGGGAAGATCCCCTGGAGAAGGAAATGGCAACCCACTCCAGTACTCTTGCCTGGAAAATCCCATGGACAGAAGAGCCTGGTAGGCTATAGTCCATGGGGTCTCAAAGAGTCATGCACGACTGAGTGACTTGACTTGACTTTTCTTTAATCTACTTACATTTTAAGCCAATGTAATCTTGAAAGGAGATAAAGAATCATTAAACCACACTAGAAGGGATTAAGGGAGTCTACTACTTCCCTGCCCTTAAACAAAAGTATAAAATTTGAGTAACATATATTTAATAGTCATCAAGTAGCTAGTGGTTCATTTTATTTTAAAGTTGTATTCTTGAAAGTCAAATGACTATTTCTCTTAGTTCTTGGGCTTGATAACATTCTATATTCATCTTACTTATGAATATCATATATATTTAATAGGGAGGGGAAATAGAGACAGTATGGAAAAACAGAAAAAAAAGAGCTTTTGTGTCAACAAGACATTTAACATTTTAGAGCCCTAGTTGCTTTAACTATTACAAGGAAACCTATTGTTTAATTCTCCAAATAACATTATGTCTCTTCCCCAGCACCCTATTTCTAGGTCATCATGTCTCATCCTTCCTAAGAGCTCCTAGACACGTTGGCGATGTAACAGTAACATCTGTTGTCCCACTGACCCCAGCAGTTGACATGACTTATTTATCTGATTTAGTTAATTGACATGTCCCCTCATGTCCCCTCCCCTAACCCCTGGGCTTCCCTGGTGGCTCAGCTGGTAAAGAATCCACTTGCAATGTGGGAGGATCCCTGAGTTGGGAAGATCCCCTGGAGAAGGGAACAGCTACCCACTCTTCTGGTCTGAAGAATTCCATGGACTGTGTAGTCCATGGGGTCGCAAAGAGTCAGACATGACTGAGCAACTTTCACTTCACTTCACTTCTCCCCCAACCCCACCCGAAGTTCCTAAAGGAGGAAGAAAGGCTCCCCTCACTTTCTAGGTGAGTAGCCTCATGACACCAGCTTGAAGATGACTACTGGACTTCCCCGGTGGTGCAGTGGATAAGAATCCACCTGCCAATGCAGGGGACATGGGTTCGAAAATTCCACATGTCGCAGAGCAACTAAGCCCATGTGCAACAACTACCGAGCCTTCGCTCTAGCGCCCAGGAGCTGCAACGACGGAGCCAACGTGCTGCAACTACTGAAGCCCACGCACACACAGCCTGCGCTCCGCAGCACGAGAAGCCACCGCAAGGAGAAGCCCAAGCACCACAACAAAGAGTAGCCCCCATTCGATGCAACTAGAGAAAGCCCACCTGACGAAGACCCAGCGCAGCCAAAAAAGAAAAAAAGAAGAAGGTGACTATCAAACAATGAAAAAGTTTTACAAGCTGGATGCATCTGAAAAATAAAGTTCTCAATACTTTCTAGCGAGAGCTGAGGAACTTTGCGTACTAAATGAAAATGGGATTTTTCATAAAGCAGTCTCTTAAATTTTGCCAATCAAAACTCTTTACTTTTTGCTGAAACTTCTACTTCTCTCCCACAGCAGGAATCATCAAAGTTGTCTCTTACATAGGTCTTAGGTATGGCAATACGTAGAAAAATTAAGGTGTGAAAACTAATGGAAAAAAATGAATATCTTATTAGGTGATTAGCTTATCTTACCTTTGATGAGGTACAAGAATATTATTGATCCCTCCAAGTTTAACATTTATCTTCAGGCACAGGTTTGAGAGAGTTTGAGGGGATGTTTTTATTACATTCTTGACTTGAACACATTGTGTAGCCATACCCAAAAGTGTATCTCCGACACGTTTCACCTCCGCTAGGAAACAAATACAAACACCTCTAGTTAAAAAAGGTCAAATTTTCCTGACCATTACGCTGCTTTGTATGTTTCCCCTGTGAAATATATCATGGTATTACAGGACACCCCAAATTATACCAATACTAAAACAATGTAATTAAAATTTATAGTCCACTGTCTTTTTTTTGGCAACGCAGCTTGGCTTGTGCAATTTTAGTTCCCCGACCAGGGACTGAACCTGGGCCTTGGTAATGAGAGCCAACTGACCCTAACCCCTGGACCACCGGGGAATTCCTTATATTGCCCTATTTGACTATATAAATGTCTAGTGTCTTGAGGGCATTCAAGAGTGCAATTAGTAATATAATTTCTGTCTTAAATGTTTTAAACTGATGTCTAGCCAATTAAAATAAACTGGATCTTTCGAATTAACTGTTTCCAGGATTTCTGAAAACTCTGCTCTAAAACAGACAATTATAAAATATGAAAGATAATCCTAAAATATAAAGTATTCTGCCTTGAAGATCAGCTTAAGCATTTAGTGATGATTTTTCCAGTTGTTTTCTTTTTTTTTTTTAAATTTATTTATTCATTTATTTGGCTGCACCAGGTCTTAGTTGCAGCATGTGGGATCCAGTTTCCTGACCAGGGATTGAACCTGGGCCCCCTGCATTGGGAGCTCAGAGTCTTAACCACTGGGCCAGCAGGGAAGTCCCTCCAATTGTTATCTTCATATATAAGAAAGTATATTTTTGTCTTCATGAAAATACTATAACCACAACTGAAAAACCACAGAGAAAAACATCATACATAAACCCTTATTAATATTTAATTGTACTTTCTTCCAGTAATATTCTCATCTGTATTATTTTAATGCAGTTATAATCACAGTATATTTATAGCTTTCAATCCTATTCTCCAAAGTTTAATTTAGAAATATAGAGGTATTACAGTATAAAGGCTTTTATCCTGTCCCTTTCTTTATCCTGTTTCCTTTTCCTATCTAACCATTTACACAATGACATATTTTTGAACTGAATATAGGTTTCTATTATTTCATCAATAATATATCAAATAGATTTCTATTATTTCAAAGAACATTATGAATAACATCTTTGTATATTTACTTTTGTTTGGTTGTATAACTATAGATTCAGGATAAATTTCTATAGGTAGAATCTTTATAGATACTGAAAAATCACCCTTCAAAAAGATTTATTAATTCATTTAACAAATATTTATTGAGTCATCTGATACATGCTAGCACTGTGTGAAGCTCTGGGGATACAATGCTAAGTCAAGAGAGACACTGTTTTTGCCCTCATAGAATTTATAGTCTAGTCAGAGAAATGGGCATTAGTTAAATAATTTTAAATTTAACATCACAACTGTGAAGTAACACAAAGGAGTGGTAACAAGGTGCTAAAAGACAATAAATGTTAGAGAATTTGACCTTGTCAGGGAGGTCAGGAAAAGCTTCCCCCCAAGGAAGGGATATCTCAACTAAAAAAGAATGTGTGTTTACTTGGTGAAGGGTGGAAGAGAGTTATGAGAAGCAATACAGGTAGAAGACAGAGGGTAATCAAAGAGTTCCTGTGCGGAAAAAAGCATAAAGTAAGAAGATGAATTCTGAAGAGGTAAGAAGTCATGGATTAGAACATGCAAACCCTTGGAAGATAATCTTAAATGTCAATTTTATCAATCGCACAATGAAAAACTACTGAAGTGGGGGTGATAGGGAAGGTGGTAAAATCAGATCTGTACTTTAAAAATAGTACTCTGGACACTGGCTATAGCACTAACACATAAAAGATAAGAAGTCATCACTTCCATCCTCACAACAACAGAAAAAGCTGAACAAAACTGAAAATCACTGATTTGTCTTTGTCTTAGATCCATCAGAGAAATGAGGTAACAAAGCGAACTGCCACCACTGAAACAGATGAATACAATGAATCACAGTCAAGATCAGCTTATTAGAAGCAGAAACTGATGAAGCCATTAACTGCAGGAACAATTAAACACTAACTCCTGGGAATTCTATGGCAGTCCAGTGGTTAGGACTCCAAACTCTCACTGTCAAGGACCAGGGTTCAGTTCCTGGTCGGGGAACTAAGATCCCATAAGCTGTGCAGTGCGGCCAAGAACAAACAAACAAAACACAACACACACACACACACAAAACCACACACACTAACTCCTGTAACTCAATACGAAGAACACCCAAGCAATCCAAATAAAAATGAGCAAAGGATTTGAATAGACATTTCTCCAAAGAAGATCTACAATTGGTCAACAAACACAGGAAAAGATATCCCACATCACTAATCATTAAAGAATGTAAATCAAAACCATAATGAGATACTACCCCATACCCAATAGGATGGCTAAGATAAATGACAAGTACTGGCAGGAATATGGAGAAACTGAAACCTTGCCCATTGCTGGATAGGAATGTAAAATGGTGCAGAGTCCATGGAAAGCAGTAAGGCAAATGCTCAAGAAACTAAAACAGAATTACCATATAATCCAACAATTTCACTTCTGGGAACAGATCCAAAAGAAGGGAAAGGAAGGATTGGAACAGAGAGCTTGTATGCTCATGTTCAAAGCAGCATTATGGTGGAAGTAATCCAAGTGCTCACTGATAGATGAATAGATAAACAAAATGTGGATATACATGCAATGGAATATTATTCAGCTTTAAAAAGGAAGAAAATCCTGATACATACTCTAGCACGGATTAACCTGAGGGACATTATACTATATGAAATAAACAATCACAAAAGGTCAAATACTATATAATCCATTTATATGTGGTAACTAGAATAGTCAAATTCGTACAACCAGAAAGTAGAATACAGGTTCTCAGGGGTTGGGAAGGAGAGATGGGGAGTTAGTGCTGAGTTTCAATTAGGGAGGATGAGAAAGCTCTGGAGATGGATGGTGGTGATGGCTGTACAACAACACGAATGTATTTAATGTCACTGACCTGTATACTTGTTAAAATGGTCAATTTTATGTTTTATAGATATTTTACCACAAAAAAAGGGGAATAAAATTCTTATACATACAACATAGATAAACCTCCAGGACATTACCCTAAGTGAAATAAGCCAAGAACAAAGGGATAAGTATTGCACAACTCCATTTACACAAGTTATTAGAATAGGTAAATTCACAGAGACAGAAAGTAGAACAGAAGCTACCAGGGGCTGGTGGGCAGGGGAATGGGGAGCTATTGTTTAATGGGTACAGAACTCTGTTTGAGATGATGAAAAAGTTCTGGAAATGAACAGTAGTGATAGTTCACAGTGCTGTGAATATACTTTACGCCACTGAACTGTGTACTCTAAGATGGTTAAAATGGTAAATTTTATGTTATATATATTTTGTTATGTATATTTTACCATGCGTACACACCAAAACTTGTTAAAAAATAGTTAATTCAAGAACATCCTATGAAAACAGTATATGAAAGAACATCCTCTGAAAATAGTATATCAGAAAGAATGAAAACTACAATCAAAATTTGACACCAGGGCCTTTCTTGGTGGTCCAGTGACTCAGTGCAGGGGGCACCGGTTCCATCCCTGGTAGGGGAACTAAGTGCCCACATGCTGCATGGCAGGGCCAAAACCAAAGCTGACACCAAGCGACTGACTGACAGAAGGCATCACCTATACCAACATGAGATAAATCTAGAGATTCCAGGGTTCTGGCAAAAGAGGGAGGGCTACAGTAGAGGCTGAAATACAGGCAGCAGCACTCAAGAAACAAATATTAAACTTAAAGTGGCAAATGGATGAGATTTTCTATGAGAAAAACAAATAGGATGAAGGCTATGAAAATGCTGGTTTTGAAAGATAAGAATTCCAGAACAAAAAAAAAAAAAAAGAATTCCAGAACAATGTAACAGTTGAAACTATATGAGTGGATAAACTGATTCATAAGTAAGCATAAGAAAATATATATATTTTTAAAGTGAAGGGGGCTTTCCTCGTGGCTCAGCGGTAAAGCATCTGCCTGACAGTGCAGGAGACATGGGTTTGATCCCTGGTCTGGAAGGATCCTACGTTCTGCAGAGCAAGCAAGCCTGTGCGCCACAACTACTGAGCCTGTGCCCTAGCGCCCACGCGCTGCAACAGGAGAAGCCTCTGCAGGAAGAAGACCGCACGCCACAACTAGAAGGTAGCTCCCGCTCGCCGTAACTAGAGAAGAGCCCACCTAGCAACGAAGACCCAGCATGGTTGAAGATAAATAAATTTTTTTTTATAAAGAGGAAATATGACAAAGAACTACTAAGGGAATCTGTTGACAGTAGACCTGCCCTGAAAGAAATGATAAAAGATGTTTTCTAGAGAGAAGGAAAATATAGGTTGGAAGTCCAGACCTATACATACAAAAAAAGGTCAGAGAAGGAAAAAATAAAAAATAAAATATTTTACACTCTTATTCTTAATTGAACTAATAGGTAGTTGTTCAAAATAATAATAGCAACAATGTATTGTATGGAAAGGAATGACAGCAATATTGGAAGGCACAGGAGGGAGAAAAGGGGAATACTGATACTCTGTTACAAGGTATATACACTATCTGTGCAGTGGTACAGAATTATTGAAAGCAAACTTAGATTACTAGTAAATGTATACTGCAAATTTTAGGGAAACCACTAACATTTTTCAAAAAAGGATAATTCATATAAGAGAAGAGAGAAAATAGAATAATAGAAAATGCTCATTTAAAACCATAGAAGGGAGAAGATTAAAAAAAAAAAAACTAAGACCCAAACTACACTACAAGTTGCCTGCATGCTCAGTCATTTCAGTCATGTCCAATTCTTTGTGACCCCATGGACTGTAGCCCGCCAGGCTCCTCTGTCCATTGGGTTTCCCAGGCAAGAATACTGGAGTGGGTTGCTATACCCTCCCTTCAGGGGATCTTTCCAACCCAGGGATGAAAACGAGGTTTCCCACATTGTAGGTGGATGGTGTCAGGGGTATTACCCTACTGTCATGGAAAAGCAGGGTGTTCTCATGGTTATAGCTAAGGAGTAGCAGAAATGTCTGCTCTAGTAGGCAGAGATCCAGTTTGTGATCTCTTTTACATGGAGTGTTACATGGAATGTACCAGAAGAAAAACTGAGCAGATAGCAGGATTTGTGAGTCGTCCCAACACACAAAGCTTAAACCTATGGTCAGCCAGGTTCAACATCTGAAAATCAATTAAGTAACTGGTCCCATTTATATGCAACCAGTCAATCCTAAAGGAAATCAACACTGACTATTCATTGGAAGGAATGAAGCTGAAGCTCCAATACTTTGGCCACCTGAGGCGAAGGGCCAACTCATTGGAAAAGACCCTGATGCTGGGAAAAGACTGAAGGCAGGAGAAGTCGACAGAGGACAAGATGGTTGGATGGCATCACCAACTCAATAGACATGAGTTTGAGCAAGCTCCAGGAGATGGTGAAGGATAGGGGAGTCTGGCATGCTGCAATCCATGGGGTCCCAAAGACTCAGATATGACTGAATGACTGAACAAACAAACTGGTCATATTAAGAGAAAAATAGAAAAATCATATGATCATATCAAAACATGTAGAAAAAAATCCATCATCCATTCATAATACAAACTCTCAGCAAACTAGGATTAGAGGGGAACTTCCTTAACTTCATAAAAAAACAACTAGAAGGTTTACAGCTTTCATGTTTATTGCTGAGAAACTAGATGTTTCCCCACTAAGGTCAGGAACAATGTAAGGATGTCTCATCTCACCATTGCTATTGAACATCTTACTGGAAGTCCAAGCTAATGCAAGGAAAAGGATGTAAAAGTATACAGACTGCGAAGGAAAAAATAAAACTGCCTTTGTTCACAGAGAACATGACTGTCTATGCAGAAAACCCCCAAAATTGACAAAAGCTTCTTGGAACAAGTAAGTGACTTAGCAAGGTTACAGGATACAAAGTGAATATACAAAAAATCAACTGTTTTCCTAAGTACTAAAAATGAAAAACTAAAATTTAAAATTAAAAGTGCAATACCATTTATACTAGCAACAAAACAAAAAATATATACTTCAATATAAATCTAAATGAGGAAAACTATAAAACTCTTGATAAAAGAAATCAAAGAAGCTTTGAACAAAGAGATATTCCTTGTTCAAAGATAGAAGATATCAATTCTAAGATGTCAATTCTTCCCAATTTGATCTACGGACTCAATGTAATCCCAGTAAGTCTCAGCAAGTTATTTTGTGATTATCGGCAAACTGATTCCAAAGTGTGTATAGAGAGGCAAAAGACTTATTAGCTAATACAACAGGGAAGAAGAAAAATAAAGTCAGAGAACTGACATTACCTGACTTCAAGATTTATCACAAAGCTAAATTAATCAAGACAATGAGGTGTTAGCAAATGAATGGACACACAGACAGAAGAAACAAAACAGAGTCCAGAAACAGACTCACACAAATATAATCAATCTTTGACAAAGCAGCAAAGACAATTTAATGGAGAAAAGATAATCTTTCCAACAAATGGTGCTGAAACCACTGGAATCCATGTGCAAAAAAAAAAAAACAACCTAGATATGACCTTATACCTTTCATAAAAATTAAGTAAAAATGGATTATAAACCTATATGTAAAAAAGAAAACTATAAAACTACTAAAAGATTATACAAAGTAAAACTTAGAATATAACACCAAAAATGATATGTGAAAGAATATATTGATGACATTATTTAAATTTGGACTTCATTAAAATTTAAAACTTGTGCTTTATGAAAGACAGGCTTAACAGAAGACAAGCCAGAGCCTGGGAGAAAATATTTGCCAAGTAGGTATCTGATAAAGAACTTGTATCCAAACATACAAAGAACTCTTAAAACCAAACAATAAGAGAACAAACATATCAATTAAAAAATGAGAAGACTGGGACAGACACATCATCAAAGATATACAGATGGCAAAGAAGCACATGAAAAGGTGCTCTCTCTCTCTCTCTCTCTCTCTCTCTATATATATATATATATATATATGTATATATATATATGTATATATATACACACACACACATATTTTGGCCATACCACACAGTATGGCCAAAATATGCTGTATCTTAGTTCCCTGACCAGGGACTGAACTCATACCCCCTGCAGCAGAAGTGCAAAACGTTAACCAGTGGTCTGCCAGGGAAGTCCTGGTGCTCAATAATATGTGTTATTGTTGTTGTTCAGTTGCTAAGTTGTGTCTGAGGTTGTTGATATTTCTCCCAGAAATCTTGATTCCAGCTTATGAGTCATCCAGCCCGGCATTCTGCATAGGTACTCTGCATATAAGTTAAATAAGCAGGGTGACAAATACACAGCCTTGACATACTCCTTTCCCAATTTGGAAGCAGTCCATTGTTCCATGTCCAGTTCTAACTGTTTCTCCGTGTCCTGCATACAGGTTTCTCAGGAGACAGGTAAGGTGGTCTGGTATTTCCATCTCTTGAAGAATTTTCCACAGCTTGGTGTAATCCACATGGTCAAAGGCTTCTGCATAGTCAATGAAGCAGGAGTAGCTATTTCTCTGGAATTCCTTTGCTTTTTCTATGATCCAACGGATGATGGCAATTTGATCCCTGGCTCCTCTGCCTTTTCTAAATCCATCTTGTACATCAGGAAGTTCTCAGTTCACATACTGTTGAAGCTTTGCTTGAAGGATTTTGAGCATTACCTTGCTAGCATGTGAAATGAGCACAATTGAATGTGTTCAAGTATGTATTATTAACAAACTTCAAAGTAAAATTACAAAATACTACTACATACCTATTAGAATTGCTAAAATCCAGAAAACTGTCAGATACTGAATGCTGAATGAATAGGCACTGTCATTAATTGCTGATGGGAAAATAAAATGGTACTGTCACTTTGGAAGACAATTTGACAGTCTTATGGTTGTTCAGTCACTAAGTCGTGTCTGACCCTTTGCAAGCCTATGGACTGCAGTAACATCAGGCCTCCCTGCCCCTCACTATCTCCTGAAGTTTGCCCAAGTTCATGTCTAATGAGTCAGTGACACTATCCAACTTCTGCCACCCTCTTCCTTTGCCTTCAGTCTTTCCCAGCATCAGGGTCTTTCCCAGTGATTTGGCTGTTTGTATCAGGTAGCCAAAGTATTGGAGTTGCACCTTCAGCATCAGTCCTTCCAATGAATATTCAAGACTGGTTTCCTAATTGGCTGGTTTGATCTCCTTGTTGTCCAAGGGACTCTCAAGAGTCTTCTCCAACACCACAGTTCAAAAGCATCAATAAAGAAGCACTCACCCTTCTTTATGGTCCAACTCTCACATCTGTACATGATTCCTGGAAAAACCATAGCTTTGTCTACATGGACCTTTATCGGCAATGATGGCTCTGCTTTTATTTATAAGCTGTCTAGGTTTGTCACAGCTTTCCTTCCAAGTGTCTTCTAATTTCATGGCTGCAATCGCCATCTGCAATGATTTTGGGGCCCAAGAAGAGAAAATCTGTCACTGCTTCCACTTTTCCCCATCTATTTGTCATGAAGTGATGGGACAGGATGCCATGATCTTAGTTTTCTGAATGTTGAGTTTTAAGCCAGATTTTTCACTCTCCTCTTTCATCTTCATCAAGAGGCAATTTAGTTCCTCTTTGTTTTCTGCCATTAGAGGGTATCATCTGCATATCTGAGGTTGTTGGTATTTCTCTTGGCAATCTTGATTACAGCTTATAACTCATCCAGCCCAGCATTGTTCATGATGTACTCTGTATATAAGTTAAATAAACAGGGTGACAATACATAGCCTTGTACTCCTTTCCCAATTTTGAGCCAGTCAGTCAGTCAGTTGTTACATGTAAGGCTCTAATTGCTGTTTCTTGACTCAAATACAGGTTTCTCAAGAGACAGGTAAGACGGTTTGGTATTTCCATCTCTTTAAGAATTTTCCACAGGTTGTTGTGATCCACACAGTCAAAGGCTTTGGTGTAGTCAATGAAGCAGCAGTAGATGTTTTTCCAGAATTCCATTGCTTTCTCTATGATCCAGCGAATGTTGGCAATTTGATCTCTGGTTCCTCTGCCTTTTCTAAACCCAGCTCGTATATCTGGAAGTTCATGATTCAAGTACTGCTGAAGTCTAGCTTGAAGGATTTTGAACATAACCTTACTAGCATGGGAAGTGAGTACAACTGTCTGGTAGTGTGAACATTCTTTAACACTGTCCTTCTTTGGGACTGGGATGAAAACTGACCTTTTCCAGTCCTGTTGCCACTGCTGGGTTTTCCAAATTTGCTGACATACTGGGTGCAGTACTTTAACAGCATCATGTTTTAGGATTTTAAATAGCTCAGCTGGAATTCCATCACCTCAACTAGCTTTGTTGGTAGTAATGCTTCCTAAGGCCCACTTTACTTCACATTCCAGGATGTCTGGCTCTAGGTGAGTGACCACACCATTGTGCTTATCCCGGTCATTAAGACCTTTTTTATATAGGTCTTCTGTGTATTCTTGCCACCTCTTTTGCCTCTGTTAGGTCTTTACCGTTTCTGTCTTTGGCAGTCTTATCATTTGATAAAGCAATTGTGCCCCTGCTTATTTACTAAATTGAGTTAGAAACTTCTGTCCACACAAAAACCTCATGTGAATGTTTGCAGCAGCATTATTCATAATTGCCAAAGATTGTTAAGAAATTAAGATATCCTCCAATAAGTAAATGTATAACAAACTGTAGTACTCACACAACGTAGTATTCAACATTAAAAGGAAACGACTTATCAAGCCACAAAAAGACAAGATAGAATCTTAAATATTGCTAACCGAAAGAAGCCAGTTCAGAAAAGGTTACATATCATGTAACTCTAACTATACAACATTTTAGAAAAGGCAAAACTATAGAGACTTAAAAAGACCAGTGATTGGCAGGGGTTTGAGGAGATTGAGGGAGAGATGAGTAAAATAGAGCATAGGAGACTTTTAGAGTAGTGAAACTATTCTTTGATACTGTCATAGTAGATAATGACATTATGCATTTGTCAAAACTCACAGACCTGTACAAAGAGTAAACTTTAATGTAAACTGTGGATAATATGTTAATAATAATTTATCAATACTGGTTCATTAAATGTACCACTCTAATATAAGATGTTAAAAACAGGGAAAGCTGTGTACAGGGGAAAGAAGGTATATAGGAACTTTCTATATTATCTGCTGAATTTTTCTATAAATCTAAAACTGTTCTAAAAAGTAAAACCTATTAGAAAAATCACTCACTGAATCCACTGAGTGAAGTAGTGTAGAAAATAGACTGAAACTGAACTAAAGAGAATGCAGGCAAGAACATCAGTGTGGAGGCTATGATATGATAATATCAACTTTCTCACCCAGCAACAGTGTATCAGAGGGTATACTTATTCACATCTTTGTCAAAAGTGGCTATCATTGTTGGTGAAAAAGAATTTATTCTAATTCACTTTTCTTTAATGTCTAATGAGGCCCAGCATCTTTTCATAGATAACTGACCATTTGTATTTCTTTTATATCCTTTGTCTTTTTCAGTTATTTGTTCTTTCCTTGATTTACAAACTCTTTAACACCTTCTATATTTTCCTTTTTCTTTTATTTTTTAAATTATGGAACTGTGATAGTACATTTACAGGAGACTTGGAAAATATAGAACAAAGTTACATATAGTTCCACTATATATTACAATTAGTTTCTAGGTAGGTAAATTAAGATTTTTAGTTGGAGTTTCAATATCAAACTCTCAAAATTTAACAGAATGAATATACAGAAAAGTAAATGGATACAGTAGACCTGAAAAGCATCATGATCCAACATGATGATCCAACTGAACACAATGAAGATTTATACAATTTTCACACAACAGCAGGGTACAAATTCTATTCAAGTTCCCATAGACTATAAACTAGGAGACACTGGAACATATCCAGGGACACAAAACAAGGTAATACTTTCTGTATTTTATCACAACTTAAAATATATCTTTTGACTTTTATAACCATCATTTTTAATCACTACATATTATTTCACCACCAGAAACTTACTATTTAAAACAAGTTCTTAGTAGTTTCTTAATGTCACAGATATCATTATGAAAATTTTGTGCACAGAGTATTTTTATATTATGAATTCTTTCCTTTGAACATATTTTTGGAATAAGAAATACTTAATTGGTGACTGAAAACACATTTTTATACTTTCAATGAAAGGATACTATCAGTTTGTACTGTCATCAGCAATATGTTAAATACTAGATTCACTGTATACTCACAATCACTTGGTATTATAGTATTTAAATACATTTGCTAATTTAGTAGCATAAAAATGTCCTTTTATCAATTTGTACTTTTCCTTATTTCTTTATTGGTGTAAACCAACATATTCTCAAATATTTACCTGTTTTTTTCTTGAGAAATTTTGGTTTATTTTCTTCATTTATTAATCTAAGAGAATATAAAAATTTTTTCCTTTGACTACAATAACAGATCCATACGAATACTTTAATAATAAACTATAGCCTTTTGTTGTTTCCATTTGCTGCAAATATTTTTGACGTTCTATGGTTTCCTTTTAATTTTAGTTATACATGTGTGATATACAGAAAATTTAATTTTTATGCAGTCAAATAAATTTTCTTATGTCAATTCTATTATCCTAAGCTTAAATGATTTTAGTCCATTCAGTAATTTGAAAATTATACTTTCTTTGTGTTTTTCCATGTTTAAATGATTTATTTTTAACTTATTACTCTTAAAAGCTTTCGCTTGTTTATCCTAATAACAGCTAACATTTACTGAGCATTCACTATACCACGGCGCTATCATAAACCTGTTTACATAAAAGTGTTTGTGACCCCATGGACTGCAGCCCACCAGGCTCCTCTGTCCATGGAATTCTCCAGGCAAAAATACTGGAGTGGGTAGCCATTCACTTCTCCAGGGGATCTTCCCGACCCAGGGATGGAACCTGGGTCTCCTGCACTGCAGGGAGATTCTTTATACTATTTCAGCCACCAGGGAAGCCCTGTTTACATATGTAAATTTATTTAACCCTTACAACTACCTTCTAAGGATTAAATATTTATAGTATCCCAATTTCAGAGATGAGGAAAACCAGGCTTCATGTAGTTAAGTAATTCAGGTAGTACCACAAAAGTAGCATACCTGGCAATACCTAGGTATTAAGCAGCAGAGTCTGACTCCAGAGCCTGTGCTTTTAACATTACATTATACTGATACCAAGTTATTTCAATGACATTTTTAATAAACAATTCTTCTCTTAATCATTGTTTTTTAATGCCTCCTTCCCTGAAATTCTTTTCATAGAGTCTTGAACTATTTAGTTTGCTCTCCTGATTTCTCTTTTTATAGTAACAATACATAGTTTTAAAGACTATAGTTATAAAATGTATTTTTATGTTTGAAAGTTTTAGGATATGTGTTAGTATAATTTTAAAAGGAATTTTTTCTTTGGCAAGCAGGATCTTAGATCTCTGACTAGGGATCAAACCCATGTCCCCTGCCTTGGGAGCATGAAATTTTAACCACTGGATTGCCAGGGAAGTCCCCGAAAGGAATAGAGAGTACCTGAGGAAAAATGCAATCTTAATACGGTATCTTTACCATACACTGGCGTCTTCCCAGGCAGGATAACGATAATGAGCTGCAGCCCTGAGTAGGTGTTCTTGAGATGCCGGAACATGGGCTCCACGCTGTCAGCCCCCTGCGCGTATTTGCAGAAGCAAGGTTGGCCCTGGATGGGCATCCCTGCATCCTTGGAAATCTTCCGCAGCTGATCCGTGAAACCCCTGGAAGGAGAAATCACTAAAAATAAAACTTATGTCTAGTTATCAACATCTAAAAAGTAGTAATGGGAAGTTTGGGAAGGGAATGGAAAATGAAGCAAAGATTTGTGTGCTCCATATAGCAAGAGGTCACCAGACCAGTGATGGTAAAGGCCAACGACTGGTCAGTGACCTATTTTGCAAACTAAGAACACTATTGTACAGTTATGTGGCATTTTGTAGTTTACAAAGGATATCAGTAATAGAGTGTGCTGGTTAAGAGCTCAGCTCTAGAATTAGCATGACAGGTTCCAGTTCTAATTCTCTTACTTACTAGCTGTAGAATTTTAGGCAAAGTTTTTCAATTTCTCTCACCTGTTAAATGACTACTTCCAATATGGGGTTGGTGTGAAGATTAAATGAGATCATACATGTAAAGCACTTAGTGCACTGCCCAAGACCTGGTGTAAAAGCTTGATAAATTTAAGCTATTATACATTTTCTAATTTGATCCTGATAAGATTCATAAGAAGGTGGTAGGGTAAGGTATTACTGCCATTTTACAGACCAGGAAATAGCTTCAGGGACATTAAGTATTAGATTAAGGTCAAATGCTTAGATAAGTGGCAAGACCCAGAACTATGACCTAGTCCAGAGTTTCTTTCTACAATAAATGCCTATTTGAAACCAGGATAGCAGGAAAGATTCTGTCCTCAGAAAAGATTTAGAAAAAAAAAAAAAAACATGAAAAAAAAAGAGGTAGACAGCACTTTAATAATTCTGCACTTAGCCTAGGATAAATAAGTAATAATGTTGAGGTTTAACAATCACTTTACTTGTTTTTAAAACAAATACATCCCTAAGTCAAGGATCTGCAAGATCTTTGCTCAAAAACTCTGATTCCCTCAGGACAGAGATGAAGTTTGTAGGAATTCCCTCCTCCTCCTATTCCTTATTAGTATCTAATTCAAGAAAGTATGAAGTTGAATATTTTCAGTTAGCCTGAACAAGAGCTGTAAGCCCAATGATTATGAGACTTCTATCAAGCCATGAATAACAAATGTAAAATGAAAAGAATACCTCAAAGCTTGAAAAACAATTGGAGGTGTTTTCTTTGGTCTCTGGAGGTCAAGAAAGATAATCACAGCTTTGTACTTAACTGTGCTCCAGCCATTTTACTTGAAAGTCAGGGGATAAAAACTTTGGAGAAAAAAAATATACTAAGTGAACCTTAAGACATACATTTAGAGATTTGGAGCTAATAAAAAGGAGGTGGCACTAGTGGTAAAGAACCTGCCTGCCAATGCAGGAGATATAAGAGATGCAGGTTCGATCTCTGGGTAGGGAAGTTCCCCTGGAGAAAGGCATGGCAACCTATTCCAGTATTCTTGCCTGGAGAATCCCACGGACAGAGGAGCCTGACAAGCTATAGTCCATAGAGTCGCCAAGAGTTTGACATGGCTTAGTATGTACACATGCATGAACAGAATTAAATAGAAAAAAAATTTTTTTTCACATGAAGGAGGCAAAACAAATTCTGAATTGATTCTGGGGTAAACTGATCTCTACGTCACTCAAGAACTATTCATTACGGGTATATAGGGTCTGTTAGTGGAGACTTACATCAGATAATAATCATTTTTCTTAGGAAAATTAGATTTTAGAGAGGAGATAAGAACTTTACACAAATATTATAATTTTATTTTACACAGGCAGTGACAAGTACAAATGGAGAGGATACTGACAAACTACTATGTTTACTACTATGGATTATTTCCAGCATCCCAAATCACAGAAGACTGAGTATCATTTAGAAGAGTAGAGATAGAATGGAGGCACTTCAGTAAAGAGCAGCATGAGTAGAAATGGAAAAAAACACCACAGAGTTTGAGGGCATACAGTGTTCAGTTTCTTTGTCCAAAATATATGAACATGGAGCAAGGGTTTAAAGAGGCAAATGAAAAAACTTTAAATGTTATTCTTTGTTAATCAGAAGCCTAAATTTTTAGAATGGAGCTAATCACAAGTGGAGCTGGTCCTCTTTTCACCATAGCACAACTCCTCAAACAAGAGTGACAGCAGAAGCCCTCTAGAGGGCCAAAGCCCCAAAGATTGCTGTTCCAAAGGAGAGGAGACAGGGGAGAAAGGAAACCAAAGTGATACAAAGAAACCAGGAAGGCAAAAATGGAGAGACTGTCAGGAAGGCAGTCAGTTGTATCTAATGCTGCACAAATTTTGAAAAAATAATGGTTGAGAATCAGTTCAGTCACTCAGTCATGTCCAACTCTTTGCAACCCCATGGACTGCAGCATGCCAGGGTTCCTGGTCCATCATCAATTCCCGGAGTTTACTCAAACTCATGTCCATTGAGGCGGTGATGCCATCCAACCATCTCATCCTCTGTCATCTCCTTCTCCTGTCTTCAATCTTTCCCAGCATCAGGGTCTTTTCAAATGAGTCAGTTCTTCGCATCAGGTGGCCAAAGTAGTGGAGCTTCAGCTTTAGCATCAGTCCTTCCAATGAACACCCAGGACTGATTTCCTTTAGGATGGACTGGTTGGATCTCCTTGCAGTCCAAGGGACTCTCAAGAGTCTTCTCCTAGACCACAGTTCAAAAGCATCAATTCTTCGGTGCTCAGCTTTCTTTATAGTCCAACTCTCACATTCATACATGACTACTGGAAAAACCATAGCCTTGACTAGATGGAACTTTGTTGGCAAAGTAATGTCTCTGCTTTTTAATATGCTATCTAGGTTGGTCGTAACTTTCCTTCCAAGGAGCAAGCATGTTTTAATTTCATGGCTGCAGTCACCATCTACAGTGATTTTGGAGCCCCCCAAAATAAAGTCTGACACTGTTTCCATTGTTTTCCCATCTATTTGCCATGAAGTGATGGGACCAGATGCCATGATCTTAGTTTTCTGAAGGTTGAGTTTTAAGCCAACTTTTTCACTCCCCTCTTTCACTTTCATCAAGAGGCTCTTTAGTTCTTCTTCACTTTCTGCCATAAGGGTGGTGTCATGTGCATATCTGAGGTTATTGATATTTCTCCTGGCAATCTTGATTCCAGCTTGTGCTTCATCCACCCCAGCATCTGGCATGATGTACTCTGCATATAAGTTAAATGAGCAGGGTAACAGCATACAGCCTTGATGTATTCCTTTCCCAATTTGGAACCAGTCTGTTATTCCATGTCTGGTTCTAACTGTTGCTTCTTGACCTGCATACATATTTCTCAGGAGGCAGGTCAGGTGGTCTGGTATTCCCATCTCTTAAAGAATTTTCCAGAGTTTGTTGGGATCCACACAATTAAAGTCTTTGGCAAAGTCAATAAAGCAGATGTTTTTCTGGAGCTCTCTTGCTTTTTTGATGAGCCAGCAGATGCTGGCAATTTGATCTCTGGTTCCTCTGCCATTTCTAAATCCATCTTGAACATCTGGAAGTTCACAGTTCACATACTGTTGAAGCCTTGCTTGGAGAATTTTGAGCATTCCTTTGCTAGTGTGTGAGATGAGTACAACTGTGCGGTAGTTTCAGCATTCTTTGGCATTGCCTTTCTTTGGGATTGGAATGAAAACTGACCTTTTCCAGTCCTGTGGCCACTGCTGGGTTTTCCAAATTTGCTGGCATACTGTAGCACTTTAACAGCATCATCTTTTAGGATTTGAAATAGCTCAACTGGAATTCCATTGCCTCCACTAGCTTTGTTTGTAGTGATGCTTCCTAAAGCCTACTTGACTTCACATTCCAGGATGTCTGGCTCTAGGTGAGTGATCACACCATCGTGATTATCTGGGTCGTGAAGATCTTTTTTGTACAGTTCTTCTGTGTATTCTTGCCACCTCTTCTTAATATCTTCTGCTTCTGTTAGGTCCATACTATTTCTGTCCTTTATTGTGCCCACCTTTGCATTTTCCCTTGATATCTCTAATTTTCTTGAAGAGATCTCTAGTCTTTCCCATTCTATTGGTTTCCTCTATTTCTTTGCACTGATCACTGAGGAAGGCTTTTTTAAATCTCTCCTTGCTCTTCTTTGGAACTCTGCATTCAAATGGGTATGTCTTTGCTTTTCTCCTTTGCCTTTAGCTCTTTTCTCAGCTATTGAGAATAGACCATTAGACTTTATAAGCACAAAGATACTTTTGTGCTTGAAATTGATTCCAGGAATCAATTTTAATAGAGCACTAAAACTTCAAAGAAGGAGACTGAATGGAAGCCTGGAATCCTGAGAGTGTGTCAAGGTAAAATGAAGATTTTTTTTTTAAGATTTGTTTTAAACTTAAACAGAAGATTGTTGAGGGAAAGAATCTGGAGAAGACGAAAAGTAGTGGAGATGGAGGCCAAATTTTGGAAAGTGAAAATGAGAAGTTAAATGACTCTTTCAAGGAAAGAGAAATTGAGAAATAAGGATGTTATTTAATTCTCATTCAGTAAATAAGCACTATTATCTCTATTTTTAAAAGGTAAAAACTGAAGCATACTAAGATTAAATAAATATTTCATGGTAATAAAGTCAGGAAGTGACAAGCTTGGGAATTAAATCTAACCTATTTGCCATCAAAAGTCAGTGGTACTCCTGCTGTACCATATAAGCTAGTCTATTATAATGCCTATAAGAATGAATCAGTGACTTGGATATGACCAAAAAATTCAGAATCTTCATCAAATACTGAGAAGAAACATTTTTAAAGGTTCACTGATTAAATATATGTGCCCAAATATATATTGAGGCTATGTTGGTTAGAATATTAGCTGAATAATTTAAAATTGAAATACAAAATTTAAACACAAAATGGTCCCAAAGTGAAACTAATGACAAGCCTTACTTCAATATTTCTTCTCTACACTGCCTCTGTGTGGCAAAACAAGCTATAGCCCACATTTTGATTTCAACTCCTGTGTGGAACTGTTTCCCTCGCATGTCCCATACTCCGTGGCTTGGTGTTGCTACAGTCCGGTTCTACAGAGAAAGATAAATAATAAGGCAAAAAAGAACAAACATTTAATATATAACTTATCTGAATGAGCTGAAAATAAGCATTTCAAATTGCTGGAACAGGCTTTTCTAAATCAATATTTTATATTTTCATCACAGAAAAAAGTTCTACCAAGTTCAAGCAAAGACACTCATCTTGAAACAAAAAAACTGTTGGAATGAAAAATACTTTCTAAATTCTAGACTCAGATAGGATGTCCTCTCCAAACACAGAAACTGTATGTTTATAATTTAAACATTATCAAGAGGTTTTACCCGGCCTCCATATTGGAGCATAGGTGCTGGAAGTACGCGTCCGGTTACATGAGCCATTTCATCTCGAACTTTAAATTGAAACTCTTGAACAAATGGATCTGTTTCATAATTTGCACTTCTTACCTAACAACAGAAAAGGTTTGTAGTTACTTTCAAAATTCCCCTAATTTCCCTTTAGAACCCTCTAATTTTTTTCCTTCACTGTGTCAACAATGTTTTATAATAGGTCTAGATAATAGTACCCAAACTATAAAGCAGATTCTTAACCTGGGAATTACAGACCATGAGTGGACAGTAGGAAGTCTGTGAACTTCCTGTTCATTTATAGGATATTTAAATGTATTAGGTTGGATAATAAGAAATTTCAACTATTTATGACTCATGAAAATGGTAATTTTATATGATTAAGCCTAATACATTTTGGGGAGGGTGGTCAAGAGATTGCAAGAGAAATACCTGACCTAAAAATGGTTAATTACTTCTAATCAGAGGATCTGGACATATATTACAGAAATTTTATGTGGAGCTTGATAGCAAATTATCAATAATCCTAAGCTTTTTTTCCTGATAACAAGTTATATCTACTTGAATATTTTGAATATTTTCTGATAAAACATAGAGCAGAAGATAAAATTTACTTAAGAGGTACACTTGAGACAGACAAGAAAGCCACAATGAGATGCAGATTATAATTTTTACATAATATACCAATATATGCAAAGAATTTATTGTAATCGCAAAAGTGTAATTCATGCTTATAGTGTGCTATTATGTGTTTTTCAAAATATATTTATTTAGTCTCAGGGTAAAGATCAAATAAGGTTACAAAGAGGGCAATGTTCAAGTCTTTGAGTAAAAATCTAGTAAAAACACTATATAAATCTAAATATATAATCCCACAATAAGCAGGAAAAGTTTTCTAAATTATGCACTAATGACTCTTTTCTTCAAGCTTAAATGCCATTCATTTCTGTAAAATTATAAAGAATAACAACTATTTACCAAGACTTGCTTGGTGATGTGCTTAGTGTAAAATGTTTTATGATTAATTTTTACAATAACCTTAATTATAAATAAGTCTTTTATACTTTTTATTTTACAGAGGGTAAAACTAAAGCTTAGTAAAGTGAAATGATTGGTCTAAAACCATATAGCTAAGCAAGTGACATATAATCTGAAATCTGTACATTCTGATTCGAGTTCCTACTCTGTCACTGTTCTAGCCTACTGGATGCTATAATTATAAATATAGTAACAGTAAGTGAGTAAAGAAGTTAGACTTTGAACCTAGAGCTGTTAAGATTCCAAGTGCTAGCCTGGCGGGCTACAGTCCATGGGGTAGCAAAAAGTCGGACACAAGTGAGCAACTAACTTTCAAGATACGTTCCAGGTGCCTTTATTTTTCACTTTGCCCTAATTCCGTCAGTTTTATCATGTATTAATGTCTCTTTTCTCCCCATTTAGAATAAGGAGAGCTTAGAGACCCTGTAAGGCTGGAGCTGTCTTATACTTCTTTATACATCCTATAGTTACCAGTGTTGATACTGGGGCTAAGCAATCCTACTTTGTGTGTTAAGCTTCTCACTATTGCTAGTCATAAAACCTTGACTTTCCTTTCCTATTTTAGGTGGGAGGTGATAAAAGTTCAGTTCACTAAACTGAAACATTAGTTCTGAGATTATCTGTTCTGAATCTAACTAAAGACTTTGGGGTTAAATTAGAAGGCTCTAGCCTTTTTCACAGAACTCACTAAGTTCTACCCCTAGACTACCACTAGAATACTTCCATAATCTCTTTTAATTCTGACAGCCCATGAAATGATAATAAGACATGAGTTGATATGGTGGACATTCTCCTTTAGTAGCTCACCCTAGTATGTTTTTAATTTCTATTTCTGGGGTTAAGTACTAACCAATCTGCTAATTTCCTCTTGTCTATCTGGTGCAGATCTTGCTGTGGCTTTGATCATAGTGGAGGTTTGATTGTCCGTTAGCTTCTTGATACATCGTTGCCCTGCCACAATATTACAGACCTACAAATGGAAAAAAGTTTTGTACTAGATATATATATCTTTCTTAAAATTGAGTGCAATTAAATGTGACATTTTAAATTTTAATTTAACTTAAAATTTAAAATCTACTCCATTAAGCCACTTCTGTTTAATATCATGTCAAGTAGAAAAGCAGTAAACAATACTGCTTCACAGTATGATTATAATCAGGTAAAATGTACACTGGATAAAAAGGCTGAAAAGAAGTGTACCAAAACTGCTAACAGCAGTTGTGTTTAGAGGGGCAGGACTGTGGATGAATTTTTTCCCGTATTATTTCATTACTGAAAATTCAGAATAAATAAGAAAATTTAAAGACAGTTCAATTTCAAAATAAATGTGAGAGTATGAAGTAAGTTACAGGTCATTAAAAACCTTAACAGAATGATGAATAAGAGGATATTAATAAGCAGCCTAAACACATTACTTCTAGTGGCAGGTAGGTATGTTTCTGTTCCTGCCCCACTTGCAGACAGGGAAGGTGTGGGTACTTCAGCTGAAGAGTATACTTTTCTCTGAAATACTGTGCTACTGTTCTCTCCACAGTTTGGCCATTTTCTAACTGTAAAGGAAAGCTGGAAAAAAAAAAATTACACATTAACAACTCATCCCATTAGGAGCAAGCAAAACTCCCAATCTACCAACTAGAGTAAGCTGCCTCACATCATCTCTGTTCTGACAAACACCAGCTTTTCTTACGTTTGATGACTGGCAGGCCTTCTTGTTACATTACAAACACGGTATTTCCGTCTCATTGTTCCACAATGAGTCACTTCAACCTTCAGACCTGTTCCCAACAAGAAAAACTGAGGTTACAGAACTGTCACAAGTGACATATTCATAACTCTAAAGGCTGTTCACCACTATAAAAACTCAAAATTCTAAACAGACAGAAAATCTGTGAAAGAGGTGATATGTTAACAAAGGATTTTATATATATATAAAACATAGTTAATAATGGGTATAATCATGATAGACCTAACTCCAAACCATTTCCCTATTCTATCAAGCTATTAAAAAATAGCATAAAATTTGCAAAGCCTTTAGATCAAGGGATAAAATTCTTCATTAATAAAAAAAATCCCTGCTTATAGTGCAGGTTTTTATGCTGGGAGAAGGAAGGAGCAATGGAAAGGAGTTACAATAACTCTCAAAACATTCTGTAACCTTCAAAGTATGCGAAATCTCAACTCCCCAGGCATCACATACTGACTGAAGATCATAATTTCATAAAGCTCAAGAAGCAACCTTCAGAGATTTTTAAACCAGGAAGAAAAAAAAAATCCCAGGCCCTTTTAATAGACAGGGAGTGACAATTTTGTTAAAGGATAATATAGTGATACAGTTCTTTCACTACTGACCATTAGAAATCAGGGCAAAATATCAAATGCAACCAAACTAATTCCTACAGCAAGTAATCCAGACCTTCTTATGGAATCAATGACCCCTTTGAGAATCTAACAAAAGCAATAAATTCTCAGAAAAATGCAACATACACTTAGTAGCATATGAATTTAGATGTTACTGGATCCATGAGTCCATTTGTGGACCCTAGGGGTTTGAGGATCCCAGGTCTGCTTTAGAAGGTGAAGCTGTGTGGGCTTTTAAACCATTGGCTGAAATTCTTTGGGATGAATTTTCCTAAGCAATGGTGTCCAAAAGGATTTTCTGAGATGATACGAGTTCTACACCTGTACTAAAGTCACTGGTAATGTTCCTGAGGACATGAAATGTAACTACTATGACTGAAAATTTTTAATTTTTTTTCTTTTATATCTATGTATCCCATAGTGCAAATGTTCTCAACCCAAGGTGACTCTGACCTCCGGGAAGATTTGGTAATGTCTGGAGACATTTCTGGGGGCTTCCCTGATTGTTAAAACTGGGGGTGCTATTGGCATCTAGTGGATGCTAGATTTAGGAATGGGTGGACCCAGGGATGCTGCTAAATTATATTGCAATGCATAGAACAGCACTACCTCCCATCCCCGACCACAACAAAGAATTATCCAGCCCAAATTATCAATAGTGCCAAGGTTGAGAAACCCTGATACAGTATAACTTATTTTCCTATCTACTAACTGCAGAACCAAACACAGAATTCAATCACAGCGATATTTTCTTATGACGTATCAGCACAAATTAAGAAGTTAAATGGACACAGTGCCACTGTACCAGATTGGTATGAGGGTTTTTGAGAAGCACTCTTAACTGAGTCAGTGAGAAATAGTTTTTGTTAGTAACTATCATTATAAAACTAAAATTTTAGGTCAATTAGAGCATTTATTATTCTTCTATATTACAAAGGAAAATAGAAAATATTACCAAGAGAAGGTCTTTCAAGAAGGAAATACCAACAATATGAAGTAAACAAGATGTAAAAATACTGTTTGGGGGAAAACATGATAGAAAAATTTAAAACAAATTTCTGTTATCTATACCACTTAGCAATTTGTTTTCAAATCTTCCCTTTGAATTAAAAAAAAAATTATCAGTAAGGTTCTACAAGACTACTAAATAAGTTTTTATCAAAAATAAAACTGATACTCTTACATACATATGGTACTTTTACCATAAACTTCCTCCAATATTTCTATTTAGCTATGATGAATTATTGCACAAAGAAACCACCCTAAAGTTATTATTAATTGTTTAGGAAAAAGTTCAACTGAAACGAAATGAATATTGTACTAGGAAATGTATTCATTATCCCACAATTTGTACCATTATTAAACAGTTTTCATCAAATTTCTCATGCTGACTAAAAATTAAACTCTAATATATAGTATATATATAGTATAGCACGTGTAACTTTGATTCTCTTGTGTTACTGAGATAGGAATACATGATGTACTTTAAAGGGCTCTCTCTTTTTTAAAAGCCTTCTTGACTGAATGGAGGAAAAAATCATCAGTTTGTCAGTCAGATCTAACTCATATTTTTCTACCCCAAATCTATAGTCATAGGTGCCTAAGGGTGAGATCCAAATTCAGGGGTTAGCAAAGATTTGAAATTTTTAAAAAAAATGGACTAGATAATTCTCTGCCCAGGTCCCTCCCCAAACCCTCCATCCAACCGAAAAATGTTTTTGGCTTTAATAAATATTTAACCTATAAACTTGGCTTTACCTTCACTATAACATCAACTTTATAATGCTTTCTAGTCATTTTTTCAGTCATTTCTTTGGCCCCCTGAGCAGTTGAAGTTAAGATCGAGTCCATGCTCTTCGGGCAGCAGTTGAATCCTTGTTCTGTACATCTTGTATTTTCTGTGATAGAGTGGTGATATGAGTTGATTGCATAGTTACCGCAAAATAATGTAAGTGACTTCATGATATCAGAGGTGGTAACTAAGCAGCAACTCCACTGGAAACCATGGCATTTAGATGATCACATATTAATGGTGGGTAATGCACTACCTTCCAACAAAGCTGACTGTGCAGTTAATACAGATTATGACAGGACAATGGTATGACTGCAATGCAAGAATATATAACACCTCCTTATTCTGACAAAAAACTTGAGATAAATGCTTATCTTCAAAGCAGGAGGGAAATTCCTTTAAATGTTTTATTACAATGACTGACTCTCTCTTGGTTACTGAATGGCACAGGATAAATGACTACTAGAGCTAGCAGGATATATTCAACTATACTAACTGATTTGGGGGACTGAAAGATGCTCAGAAAACAAACCTCAATGCTTCATTTAAACCACAACCTGAAAATTACCTGCAACAAATAGGTAAAACCTTAAAATTAAACAACATAATTATTTCTGACTATTTAAGATGTAACACTTATTACAAACAGAATTTATAGTATTCATTCTAATTAGAGAATATCATATTTCTCTTTGTGCCTAAATAATAAAGAACTAAATACAGTGGAGTCACATCTTACATGAGGACTAAGTTCGAAAGTGATGAATAAGGCAAGAATCTTACATAATCAAAATTATTCTTGAAAAATCCCTTAAACTGCTAATAAATAAAGTATACTGATATTAAATTAAATTAAATTGCTGATAAACCCATTATATATGGGTTTGCACATAAAACTATATATTTACGTAGAAAGCTACAATTATATAAAGAATAAATACATACAAAATATAAATTTTAGAATATAACTGAAATTAATTTTTAATTTTTCTCTTTGGAAGACCATGTAGAGATGAATTTATATTAGTAAAATATATATATGATGTAATACCACTGTATAAATTGTAGCTGCCAACTAAAATAGGCAAGATCAATGGTCAACTAAATAACGTACATGAAATTACTAAATTTCAGCTCTAGAACAACACATGAAACAGGCTAGCCCCACATCTATAAATTTACAAAGAAATAAAATATTCTGCTATCATTTCAGAAAAATAAAGAAGTCACTATATTAGAATATGTTCAAAGAATGGCTCCAGTCCTGAAGTGTCAATGTTTTGGGAATAAATTTCCTATTTTAAACAGTATCATAGGAGCATTTTCCTATGAGAGTACCTCTTTATGCCTTCAGCTAGTAAGGGAAAGTATCAACAAAAAATTAGCTAGTATTAATTCCATTACTTGGTATTTCTTTCATTGAAACACTACCTAAGATGTTATGGCAATGATTTTAATGTAACATTTTATAATTAATCTGTATTTTTACTGGTGATGTTACATGAACAGATTTAAATCTTAAAAAATTTCCATGAAAGTTTGTTATATTCATGCATTTTACAGTTAAGTTGTTCCAAATGCTAATTAACTCACCTTTTATCTCTTTGGTGAATTTTACCCGATGAGAATCAGTCAGAGGTCTTGGTTGCTCATCAATATTATGAATATCAAGAACTTCACACATGAACTGAATTACAGGTTGTGCTTTGTAGAAGGCAGTGGCAGAGACTAAGAAGAAAAACACAAAGGGTGCAAATTAATGTTTCCTTAAAAAAACACAATCTAAGGCTCCATGATAATTAATTATAGAGTTAAAATTATCCTCTTACATATACCTATGTATCAATACATATAAAAATATTTCCAATATTAACCAGTTTCAGCTTGACTACAAGACAAGCACAACAACAGAAAAACCTAAAATTACAGTTTTTATAATCTCTTTCATCATGGGTAACTGAATCATTCCATTCCCTACTACATGTACAGAGCAGTGTTCTGGCTATGAGACAAGGCCTATACAGGGACAAAGAAGGCCAGAGTGCCTCAGAAGACAAGGTTAGGTATTATTTCTTAAATAAAGCCTTTTGTGCCACCCCAGATTGCTTATCTGTTCTAAGGAGAGCTTTCCCTGTCTTGTACAGATTTGAGAAGACAATGGTATTAAATGCTACTAGCGCTAATCCAAGCTACAGGTAGTAACAATATCTGCCCAATGTTATCTAGCTACAATCAGCAGTCTTCAAGGAGCCAATTAGGATGACTTCTTAATCCTGGATTTTGGAACTAGAAGAGAGCTTCAGCAATCGTTAGTAGATCACCACCATTCATTTCTTAAATATTTACGGGCTGCTATTATGTGCTAAAAGACACTGGGGGTACAGTGAAAAGTAAAACCCAAACGACAGTAGGCTGAAAAGTGAAAAGTGCTAGTCTCTCAGTAGTTTCCAACTCATTGAGATCCCATGGACTGAAGCCCATCAGGCTCCTCTGTCCATGGAATTCTCCAGGCAAGAATACTGGAGTAGGTTGCCATCCCCTTCTCCAGGGGATCTCCCCAACCCAGGGATTGAACTCAGGTCTCCTGCATTGCAGGCAGATTCTTTACCACCTGAGTCAACATGCTATCATATTATTTCCTTACCTAAAAAACATGCCCACAGTGGTGCCCTTTCTCTTATTCTCCTTGGTTTAGGTTTAAATGTCTTCCACAAAATGTCCCTCATCTCTGGAAGGATATTTAACAAGGCTTTAAGTAGTTAGGTAGTGAGACTATTGTGGATATTTTTTATTTTTCTTTAAATCTTTATTTTTTCATAGTGAGCACATATTACATTTTCCTTTATTTCAGAAATAATACATAAATGAAGTCTCAGCATAAAAAATTTAAACAACATAGATATAAACAGTAAAGACTTCTGGTCTCCAAGTATCCTTAAGAAGTAACCATTATTAGCAGCTAATACCTAACTACTACATGTACTAATTATGGACATGGACCTACTACACGTCCCTAACAATAGATAGCTATGTTGGTTTTGTACTGCCATATCTTGTTCTTTTAATATACACATAGAGATAAAAATGGATATATAACTTTTAAAAACATGCGATCAGATAATAAATGTTTTATGACTTTATTGTTTTATTATTATTTTAAAAATAACAATGTCTTAGAGATCTTTCCATGTCAATAATTTCTTTTTAATGGTTTCATATTAGTCTGTAGTTTGGGTGCATGGTAATAAAGTGAATATATATCATATTCCTCCCTTAATGAAAAAAAACACAAATGATAAAACATTTGAAACACTATTCTGGGCTTTGATTTCTTTTTCTCATTATGTACCTTAGATATCGATCTTACATGTACTAATATGGAATTCTATCATTCCTTTTCACATTGCAGGATATCTCACTACCTGCATCTACTACATGGCCCTAATGATGGATAGTTATGTTGGTTTTGTATTTCCACCCAAATAAACTTTAGAAATACCTTTACAATTTCAAGCTAACTAAAAAAAGAGAGACTGATAAGACTGTATCAGCATTCTGGGTATCTTATTTAAATCTTATACATTAAAAAACTGTATACCTATATTCACCTATTAAAAATGTGAGAATACTGTTGCACATTAAAATGAGGCTGGCAGGAAATATATCAAATAAACATATACTGCTTCTGTGTTAATTAAAAAATAAGTAGATAAAGGAAAATAAATATATGGTCATTAACATGCTTATTTTGTCTTTCCTTTAATCCTACAGGTAAACTTTCTTCCCTGGATTATTATAATACTAGCACTCACAATAAATTCATCTTATCTCACAGAGCTGAAACTACTAAACAAATATTATCCTGTTTAACATTCTATTAATTTTCCTTAGTGTTTGCACTTTTAATCATTTTACTATTCACCATCTTCCCTACAGCAATGTAGGCATTTGAGGTGAAGGAAAGTTCTTACATAAGATGGGATAAAATCAGTGAGTAGAGCTGAATTAGGCATGAGTTTCAAAGAGCAAGGATCTGTCTCTCTATCCCTAACATTTTATAAATCTACATATACATGCATTTTTTCCTTTGTTCCCTTTCACAAATCAACTCAGTTTAACTGAACAAGTAATATTTACATTTAGTATTTTAAAAACCTATTAACAAAACATATCACATTAAAACACTAAGGGGAATAAATGTACAATCATTTCTATAGATAACTGCTCTGAAAAAAGCATCAGGTAAAATTCAGCACCATAACTAAAACTTTCACAGTACCAGGACTAGAAAGGAACTTCCTTAATTTGATAAAAGTTATTCACCAAAATCTATGGTAAATTCAACTTAAGTTAATAGAAAGTGCTAGCTGGCACAGATACACAAGTTAAGAGAAATAAAAGATAAAAGGATTGGAAAGGAAGAAACAAAATTATTATTCTTCACAGTATGACTGTTGAGAGAGAAAATCCTCTAATCTATAGATATTATAGAATAAGAGTTCAGTAAAGCTGCTAGATTTAAGACCAACAGATAAAAATAAATTATGTTCTTATATACTAGCAACCAACTTAAAATGTAATTTAAAAAAAGATACCACTTAAAAAAATAGATACTGCTTAACATTACAACAAAAAGTGTAAGATACTTAGGATGAAATCTAAACAAAATATGTAGAAGACTTACTGAAATAATAGGTGTCTTTACTACTATAGAAGATCTAAATATTAATAAATGGAGCAATATACCTTATTAGTATAAATTATTTATAAATTAATCTGTAAATTCAAAGAAATTTCAATCAAATACCAAAAAGATATAACCCTCTTGACCTCTGGAACTTAAGAAGCTGATACTAAAATTAACATGAAAGAGAAATGAAACCAGAACAGCTAAGAGAGTTTCTAAGAATAAGGTCTGCTCTAACATTCATCAAGATTTGTTATAATCCTATTCAATTCAAGAGACTGTGGGGACAAACACAGAGACCAGCAGAATATCCTTCAAAGTCTACCTTATACAGTATACAAAACAAATTCCTATTTAGAGAACTGAACATGAAAAGAAAAAGAGACATTTAAAGGAGAATATAGAACATCTTTATGATCTTGAAAGCAAGAAAGAATTTCTTAAGATATAAAAACTATTAAAAAAAAAAGGTACCATAAACAAAGCTAAAAAAAAAAAAAACCCAGGCAAATGGATATGTATAATACATACAACAAATGATTACTATCCAGAATACGTAATGAGTGCCTATAAATCAAGGTTAAAACAGTAACAGTGGCAAAAGAGACATGGCTAGGTATTTCACAGAAGAGAAAATCTAAATGTCAAAAAACAAATTTCACTAATTATTTTATTTGTAATAAAGGAAATACATATAAAAACTCTATTGAGCTATCACTTTATACCAATCAAAATGGGCCAAAAATGTTACAATGGATAATACAAGCTGACAATAAGCCAAAGGAAGAATGAAGAATGAAAAGTCTCATACAGTATGTAGGAATATAAACTGATATAGTCAGCAGCAAATGGTAATTTATAGTAAGTTTGAAGATGAGCATAATTTCCAGCTCAACAATTCCACTCTACTGGAATACATGCTCTACAAAAATCCCATATCTGTGAAAGGCAACATGAATAAGAATGCTTACTGTAGCACTGTTTATAATGATAGAAAGAATGGAAATGACCTAAATACCCATCAGTCAAATGGATAAATTTGTACAATCATATAAACAAAATAAATGAGCAGGTGCTGGAATTCAGGATAAATAAAATTGAGAAATAAAAAACTTTAGAGGAATTTGTACAAAATGAGATATTACCAACTACTTAGATTGCGAGTATCTAGATATGTACAATATACAACTTAGGCAAAAATCATTCTAATTTCATTAAGATTTTGTGATACTTTATAACTCACTTATTGATAATTGATAAAAAATAGTTTTACTGTTGGAAAGGTATCCTTTAAAAAAATTTTTTTTTAAATTTATTGGCTGCTCCAGGTTTTAGCTGTAACATGCAGGTTTTTTTTTTGTTGTTGTTACATCATGTGGGATGCAGCTCCATGACCAGGGATTGAGCCCATGCCCCTTCATTGGGAGCTTGGAGTCTTAGAAACTGGATCACCAGGGAAGTCCCTATCCTTATTTTTAAAATTAGGTTTATTTTCTTTTCATGGGTAGCAGCATTAGAATAATGAGAAAAAAATAAGCTTGGAAATGAAACATTTTAATTCTAGATCCAGACTTACTAATTTCCATTAATTCACATGGAAAATTAGCAAAACATCCGTTACTTACAGCATTAGCGTGAAGATTCAACGTTAAGGTACCTACTTGTGCCCAGAATATGGCAGAAATTCATCAGAGCTCTTTTTCTCATTTTTTGAATTGTCTACTCATGTCTTTTGCTCTCTGATTTACTGAGGTTTTAATTCTAGGCAAAATCATTCTGTCAATGTAAACTAACTCCTTGAAGAAGCTAAATGGGAGAATGTTCTATGAAGAAGTGACTAGGATTCTTTAGTTTGTACTTTACTGTGTCAAAACTGAAATTTTCTGTTAGGATGCAGCTAAAATACAGATGTGAAAAAATAATAAATATTTACCATATTTAAGGTAATAAGGACTACATGTTTCAAATTAGTCCAAGTCCAAATGAAGAGTATAAAATAAAGCAATAAATAATATTGGGTCCAGCTAAAAACATAACTACAATTATACTTTAACCTCCTGAGAGGTTATGTGCCTCAATTTTATACGTTTACTTTCATGGCTATGAAGGCATAAGAACAGAAATTAAGGTCCTTATTATATAATGCCTTTTTATGGTAATAGTGAGCAATTTAGATGCCATATTAGACATCTTTGCATGTCTATCATTAACTAGCAAAGTATTACTGACATAGTACTCAGGAGATATTGATAAATCAAAGGGTTAGGGGTCTTCTCTGTTTTAGTAAATAAAAAATATATTTACTAAAGTGTCACTAAACAATTATAAAGTGAATACAAATATTCACATAACCAATACTCAGATCAAGAATTAAATATTGTAATATTCTGGAAACCGCTTCCCTATCCCCTTCCCAACCTCAACTTACACTTCAACCCTTAAATCCTGGTTCTTATGGTAATCACTTTTTTTTCTTTTCAGAATTACAACATATGTACAGATCACTAAGGACAATTTATTTTTTCCAGTTCTTCAATTTTATCTAACTGGAGACATGAAGCATATAATCTTTATGAGACTTACTAAACATTGTTTCTAACTCGTTTGAACTAATTCTAAATATTTTCTTCATTTCCATTGCTCTGCCTAACACTCCACTGAAGAAATACACAGTTTATCCACTTTAATGTTGGTGGACAGTGGATAGAACTTCGTGCTTTCACTGCCAGGGGCCCAAGTTCAACCCCTGGCCAGGCAACTAAGATCCCACAAGGTGTCCTGTGGCAAAAACCAAGCAAACAAAAACCTGATTATTAATGTTGGTGGACTGTTTATGCTGGCACTTTCCTTTTGTTATTAGAATAATGTTATGAATATTCTTGTAGATGGCCTTTTTGATATACATACACATGTATATTTCTCTAATAGAAAAGGTGGTATCTCAGTAGAGTTGCTGACTCTAAAGAAAGCTGAGCGCTGAAGAATTGATGCTTTTGAACTGCGGTGTTAGAGAAGACTATTGAATCCCTCGGACTGCAAGGAGATCAAACCAAATCCTCAAGGAAACCAGTCCTGAATATTCATTGGAAGGACTGACGCTGAAGCTGAAGCTCCAATACTTTGGCCACCTGATGCGAAGAACTGACTCATCAGAAAAGACCCTGATGCTGGGAAAGATTGAAGGCAGGAGAAGAAGGAGACAACAGAGGATCAGATGGTTGGATGGCATCACCGCCTCAATGGACATGAGTTTGAGCAAGCTCCAGGAGTTGGTGATGGACAGGGAAGCCTGGCGTGCTGCAGTCCAAGGGGATCACAAAGAGTTGGACATGACTGAGTGACTGAACTGAACTGAACTAAGGATGTGTATCTCTAACTTCCCTGGATAATGCCAAAATCTTCCAAAGTGGTTTTAACAACTAACTCTTTCACAAGCAGAGTTTAAGAGTTTAATGTTAGCCTTTCTGGTGATGTGACACCTCATTTAAAAAAACTATTTGAGGTATAACTTACATACAATATAATGCATTTTAACTGTAGAGCTCGATGATTTTGACAAATGTATACCTCAATGCTCTTTGTTGTTGTTCAGTTGTTCAGTCGTGTCCAACTCTTTCCAACCCCATGGGTTGGAGCATGCCAGGACTCCCTGTTCTTAACCATCTCTTGGAGCTTGCTCAAACTCATGTCCATTGAGTCAGTGAGGCCACCCAACCAACTCGTCCTCTATGCTATTATCACTCCAATTAAGACAAAATATGTCATCACCCCAGGAAAGTACTTTCCTGCCCTCTTTAATCACCTTCCATCACATCTGCTGCAGGCAACCACTGATCTGATTCCTTTCATAATAAATTTGTTTCAGAATTTCACATAAATGGAATTATACTGTATACAACATTTTGTCTAGCTTTTTGGCACATCTTACTTGAGATTCACCCAGATCACTGTATAAGATTAGTTACTTTTTAAAAATTGCTGGATAGTATTTTCATGTAAATGAATCACAATTTGTTTCTCAGTTTACTTGTTGCTGGGCATTTGGGTTGTTCCCAGATCCTAGTTATTATGAACATGTACAAACCTTTGTATGGACCTATTTTTTCATTTCTCTTGGCAAGAAAATCTTTAAATTTTAAAAAATCTGCCAAAATATTTTTCAAAATGGTTGTACAGTTTTATACTCCTACTGTTTCTAATTGTTCCACATTCTTGCCAACACTTAGTATTGCTGGGTTTTTTACTTTAGCAAATCTAGCAAGTGTGAAGTGTTACCTCATTGTGGTTTTTATCTGCATGTTCCAGATGACTAATGATGTTTAGCATCTTCTCAGGTGCTTATTGACCATTCCCATTATCTTTTGTGCAGTATATATTTTTGACCACTGTTAAAAATAGTTTGAGTTATGCAAGTTTTTCATATATTCTAGACACAATCTTTTGTTCAGGATATATTATGCAAATATTTGAAACTTTTTCAAATTTCAGTAGCTTGCCTTTTCTTCTTAACAGTGTTCCTAAGAGATGGTTTCACTTAGATTAGATTTCCAACAAACAAAATCTTTGCTTACTCCAAGGGCATGAGTATCTTTCCTCTTAGAAGTTTCTCAGTTTTAATGTCTATTTTTTGTACAAATATCCAACTGTTCCAGTATCACTGAGAAGACTATTCTTTCCCCATTGAATTTTGGCTCCTCTGTCAAATATCAACCAACCACATAAGTGGTTATAGCTATTCCAATTACTTTTCAGCTTTTTGGCTAAGATCAAGTGTAGTATCTGTAGCCATTTCGTAACTTGATTTGTATGTCCATCTTTAACCTCAGTATCACAGTTTGGCTTACTGTAGCTTTACAGCATGTCTTGAAATCAGGGATTATAAATCCTCCAACTCTGTTCTTCTTCAAAATGGCTTTAGCTGTTCTAGGTTCTCTGCATTTTCAAATAAATCTTAAAATGAGCTTGTCAACTTATGTTTTTTTAAAAATTGAGATTTCTGGTGAGATTCTGGGATGGTGTTGAGTCTACAGATCAATTTGGGAATAATGAACATCGTAACAATTTGAGTCTTCTGTGCCAAGAACATGGTGTGCATGCATGCTAAGTCACTTCAGTCGTGTCCAACTCTTTGTGATCCCATGAACTGCAGGCTGCCAGGTTCCTCTGTTCATGGGATTTTTCAGGCAAGAACACTGGATGGGTTGCCATGCCCTTCTCCAGGGGATCTTCCTAAGCCAGGGATCGAACCTGAGTCTCCTGCATTGTAGGCAGATTCTTTATCATCTGAGCCTCCAGGGACATGGTATCTCTGTTTATCTTTCTTATTTTTCTTAGGAATGTCTTATAGGCTTTCAGTGTAGAGGGTCTGTGTACACATCTCTTTTAAAATCTATTCCTAGTGCTCACTTTGGTACTGCATGTACTAAAATTGGAATGATACAGAGATTAGCATGGCCCCTGTGCAAAGATGAAAAAAAAATCTATTCCTAAATATTTCAAAAATATTATTATGAATAGTACATGTGTTTTTCATTTTTCCAACTGCTGAATGCCAGTATTATTTATTATACGCTAGTATTATTATGCAACTAGTGTCTTGTGATCTGGCTAAGTGCATCTATTAGTTCTAGTATGGATTTTTTTGGGGGGTTATATTTCTTAGGATTTTTTTATGTAGACAATTATGTCTTTTGCAAACAGTGATAGTTGTTATTACTTCCTTTACAATACTACACCTTCATTTCTCTTGGACCACCAGCACAACGTTGGATAGAAGTAGTGAGAGTAAGTATCCTCTTATTCTTAATCTTGTGGCAAAGTCGTTCACCCTTTTTGACTTTGAGTATGATGATGCCTGCATGCTTTTCTAGATTCATTGGTCAGGTTGGAGAAATTTCCTTTTACTGCTAGTGTGTTATAAATTTTTATCACGATAACATTAAAATGTGTTAAATGATCCTTCTGTCTGTTGAGAAGATTACATTGTTTTAGTCAGGTGTCAGATTCAGAGGAACAGGAGCCTCAAAAAATTGAAATGCCTTTTTTCTTCTGTTTTCTGAAAGAATCTGTGTAAGATTGGTATCATTTTTTCTTAAATGTCAGATAAGTTTTAGCAACGAAATCAACTGGGACTGGAGTTTTCTTTGTTAGAAAGGATTATGAGTTCAATTTCCTTAACAGATACAAGGCTATTCCAGTTTTCTTTGAGCTAACTTTTTAATGTTGTTTCATTTATCAAATTAATTAGTATAAAACTGTTCCTAACATTCCCTTATCAACCTTTCAGTTCTCAAAAATCTTTAGTGATAAACCCTTCTTTAATTTTTGACACTAGTAATCTGTTTGGTTTTTCTTTTTTTTCTATTAGCCTTCCTAGGAGTTTAAAATTTTTATTAACTTTTTAAAAAGAATCAACTTTTGGTTTCATTCATTTTCTATACTGTTTGTTTTCTATTTAATTAACTTTTGCTCTGAGTTTTATTATTTCTTACTTTCTATTTACTTTGAGTTTAATTTTTTCTTCTAGTTGAAGATAGAAACTTCGTGTGGTAGTCTGCCTCCAACATGGTCCCTAATACAAGTCTTGCTTCATGGGATTTTGCACCTTTCTAAGTCTCTCCTACACTGAATATAACTGGTTTATGTAACTAATAAGACATTATAAAACTGGCAGAATATAGCTTTCAATACTAGGCCTTAATGTCATTACAGCTTCTGCCTTGCTCTCTCATGGACTGCTTGCTCCATAGAAGCCAGCCACAGTATCATGAGGACACTTAACCAACCCTGCCTGTTGAGAGGTCCAGGTGGCAAGAAACTAGGTCTCTAGCACAAACTTACTAATTGAGTTTTACAGATAATAAAACAAGACTTACTCATCCATTTAAACATTCAAGTATCTACTATATCAGGGGCCCCTTTGTGGGCTGGAATTTAAAGATAAACCAGACAAAGCCTCTCTATTCTAAGAATAGATTCTGGTCAAGCAACTCAGTTCATTCCTTCCCCAAACTCCACTAAAACTCTGGTAAGGAATTAAGGAGGACAAAAAAAGCATAAATCTAGAAGGAAGGGAGGATAGAAAATAGAAAATGTACCATTTTAGAAGATGAAAAACAAGTAGACAAGCTGTAACTGACAGAGCAGATAGAATTCTCAAAAGGTGTGAGAAATGGCAGTATCAGGTACCTCTGAAACTGGTAATCAAAGAATGGAGGTGGTGCAGAAAAATAAAGACAAAAGCTGTTTGAGAAGCAGGTAGAGTCCTAGATTCCTGGCTAGCTCCATTCACATTATGCAACAACTGCCTCATCTTTATCCCGGCATAATCTGTAAGTGTATTCTCTGGAAAAAGTAAAAGACTTATTGGAGGGATGATGTCAGGCACAGCTGAGGGCACAATTCCAAAACAAGGAATTAAGTGACCATAAATATTAATTCCTGAATGCAGACACTCTCCAAGCCAAAATCCCCAACTTGGCTTCCAGAATGCAGTTAACAAGACTATTACCCTTCAGGCAGGAGTCTGGAAGTCTCATCTCTGGGTAACTGACTAGCTAAGAGGAAAGACCTAACTAAGGATACTAACATTATAGGTTCCCTAGGATCAGCCCAATGAAACCACTCTATGATAAAGCTCAAAGTCAACTAGTCCCACTAATGAATTCAAAGCATCAAGTCAATGTTTTAGATTCCCACTGAATCATGAACAAATAATCAAGGACACTACATACTTGAAGGAAGCTTCTGAAATGGAGGACAGTGATAAAAACAAACAAAACAGAATTTGGAGGAAGCATAAGCATGTACAAGAAAAAGAAAACTCTAAAATAAATAATCTTCAGTGAGCATAGAGAAGATACTACCATATGTGAAACAAGAATAGTATGCTATTATAAAATAACATTCAAGAAATAAAAAAGAATGATTAAAAATTAAAAGCATAATAGCAAAAATGAAAAAGTGAAGAGGTTTAGAAGATAAAGGTAAGTAAATTTTCAAGAAAGTAAAGTAATATAAGGGAAATAAAACTTCACCAAAGCTATCTGAAAAGTGGAACATCACTTTTAAATTTATGAAGGAAAAAATTTTTCCAACATAGAAACCCAGCTAAACTTTCATTTAGGTTTGTTGATACATTTTCCAATGTGTAACGCATCAAAAATTTTTGCTTCTTCTGTACCCTTTTCTCATGAAACTTCTAAATATTAAAAAATGAGGAGTAGGGAGAGAAATGGATCCAGAGAATGATGTTTGATCTCAAGAGGACAGCTGTGCACCCAATATGAAGAACATACTCAATTAGCCTGAAGCAATGTGAATCAAGAAACAGATCTGTTGGAAACCGTCACTGAAATTCCTGCTGGAAAACACTCTTTTTCTCCTCTGAGGTTAGACTAAATAAGCCTGATATGGGTATCCTTACTTGCTCAGTTTGACCAGTGTTGATAAACCTGCTGCTTGCCTGTCTCACCCGAAAGAAAGGTTCTGCTTTGTTCTGCTTCTGGGGACTAATTTGAATACTATAAAAATCAAATTGTTGACTTTCACTTTCACTGAGGGATCTTACACCTGAACTTAAGGCAATCATATGAAGCAAGCGACACTAATATTGTGATTAATAAATTACTTATTGGAAATCTGTTTTCCTTGCAAGGAAGCATATTCAGTATGAATTTCTGACTCAAGCAGAATAAATTATAATTATCAAATTCTGCTTATATATTCTGACCATTTTCTTCTAGCAGCAAAACAGATAGTGAATATTCTATAGAAAGCTACATTTTATTGAAAAGCACAAGGAAGCAAATAAAGTATATAAAAATAAAAAAACATTTCTCAACTCAGATGTCCTGGGTCAGAGATCTGTCCTGTCAGGAAACTTGCTTCTTAAAGGATACAGGAAAAAGCTGTGAATATTAAGTGCATAAGCTTTGGATACAGAAAAGTTGACCTCTATCACTTAAATATAAATGATTGTGCCTCAAATATAAACTATTAGTTGTATTTAAATATACACTTAGTAGGTTACATTACATATATATACATATAATATAAAATACAAACTATGTGATCTTTAGAGGGAGAAAGTCACTTTAGAGAGAGAAAATTTAGAGACTGTGTCTCTAAACTTCAGTTGGGGGTATCACCTAACTCATACAACTGTGAAGTCCAGATGAGATACAGCTGTCTCTTGGCTCCTGCAGAAGATTGCTTCTGGAACTTCCTTTGTACATCAAAAAGCAGCGGATGCTCAAGTCCCTTATACAAAATGATGTATTACAGTCAGCCCTCAGAATCCATGGTACCCAGGTAACAAGGGTTGACTGTAATTAATGTAAAATGTTTAGCATTCTATCTGTGACAGGTATCTTCAGGGAGATACAACTAATAAATATCAGGTTCTTTTTTTTTTTTTTTTGGCTGTACTGTGACTTGTAGCCTCTTAGTTCCCTGACCAGAGATTGAAACCGTGCCCTTGGCAGTGAAAGCATGGAATCCTAACCACTGGACTGCCAGGGAACTGCCTATAGTTACTCTGGTACTCTTCGCAGCACTGTTTATAATAGCCAGGACATGGAAGCAACCTAGATGCCCATCAGCAGATGAATGGATAAGGAAGCTGTGGTACATATACACCATGGAATATTACTCAGCCGTTAAAAAGAATTCATTTGAACCAGTTCTAATGAGATGGATGAAACTGGAGCCCATTATACAGAGTGAAGTAAGCCAGAAAGATAAAGAACATTACAGCATACTAACACATATATATGGAATTTAGAAAGATGGTAACGACAACCCTATATGCAAAACAGAAAAAGAGACACAGAAGTACAGAACAGACTTTTGAACTCTGTGGGAGAAGGTGAGGGTGGGATGTTGCGAAAGAACAGCATGTATATTATCTATGGTGAAACAGATCACCAGCCCAGGTGGGATGCATGAGACAAGTGCTCGGGCCTGGTGCACTGGGAAGACCCAGAGGAATCGGGTGGAGAGGGAGGTGGGAGGGGGGATCGGGATGGGGAATACGTGTAAATCTATGGCTGACTCATATCAATGTATGACAAAACCCACTGAAATGTTGTGAAGTAATTAGCCTCCAACTAATAAAAAAAATAAAATAAAATAAAAGAATTAATAGAAAAAAAAAAAAAAGGAAAGCAAAATGCAAATTGCAACAGAGTCTGGCCTAACATAAAAAAGTATACTACATTTCACTGACTCTAAAAGCCCAATTATGGTAAGGTACAACAGTACTGTATTTGCCAAATTTTCCAATTAAATTGTGACAAACCATCCACTGCAAGACATCTCCCTATTTCAGAGATGATGAAATGTGAAAAAAATTTTTTTCTTTCTTAGATTGGTAAAATTCATTAAGTTTAGTTATACAGTTGAGAGTTAAGATACTACATACCATGAAAACAATCATTTTGAAGACAAGATGAAGTCACACAATTAGAATTAAATTGCTTGCTTTCTTAAAGTACTCTTCCATGTTTATCATCACCACACATTTTACCTAAGCTCCCATTTGTCACTTCCTCAGAGAAAAGTTCCTTCAACACTGAGACTAGAATGGATTCCTTTGTTGCACAGTCCCACTGTATTTATTACTTCTCCATAACACTCATCGTATATTGCTCAATACTAATCTTCTCCAGTTGACCTCAAGTTCAATAAAGACTATTTTGTTCAGTAAAATATACCAAGTGCAAAGGTTGCAAAATCATACAAATGAGAAAGGAAATATAAGCAAGTAAGGTGGTCAGTGCAATACTTTCCCTCATTTTTCACAGCACCAGTACATATTATTGACAGTTTAAAAATAAACACATTTAAAATTTTAGGCTTTATTTCATTTCATTAAGATAACAGAGAACTTTAAGAAAAATCCATGTTGATATATGTAGATTTGGTTCATTCATTTAACATATACAATAGTATATACCACAATATGACAATTCATGTACTCATTCCAATATTTGCTTATTCTATTATTCACAGGAATCAGGATGTTTCTAATTTTCTGCTACAGCAAAAAAACACCTCAGTATGCAAGATACCTCTATGGTATAAAGGCTTTAAGATATGTTCAATTTCATTTTCACTTCATCTTTTCTAGATATTGAAAACTGTTCTCCAAAGTTGTTGTATCAAATGATACTCCCATAAACAGTTCCTTATACTTTATCCTCACCAACATCTGTTAAATTTTTATAAATCTGATAGGTGTCAAACGGTACTGATCTCACTTGCATTTTCCTGACTAATAATGAATTTGAGAATGATTTTCATGGGTTTATTGACCATTTGTATTTCCTCTTTTGTGAATTAGCTTTTTTTTTTTTTTACTGATCTCCCTGTAAAGTTTTTGGTTATATATGCTGTAAATATTCTCTTAGCATTTTAACTTTGTTTATGATTCATCTGTAATGAGTAAGTTTTAAATTTTGATGCAGCCAAGCTTATCAATATTATCTTGAAAGAATTTTAAAGTTTTCTTTTTCAAATTTTAGATTATAATCTACCTAGAAATAAATCTGGAATATGATATGAGATGGGTTTAATTATTTTTTCTTATAGTTAACAACTGTATAAATACCATTTATTAAGTATTTTACTCTTTTCCTCAGTGATCCAAAATGCCAACTTAATATTAAATTATATTAATTTTTCACAGTCACTTATTTTTCCATATAAATCTTAATATTGACTTTTCAAGTTTCACTGTATGCCCTATTGGGATTTTACTTAAAATTCATTTACAGATTAATTTTTGGAGAACTGACACCTTATTAAACAGAGTCTTCTCAATAAGTCTTCTTAATATATTTCATTCATTCAGATTTTTGCTTATATCTTTAATACATTTTTTTACTTTAGAGATCTCTCAGAAATTTTTCATTTCTGTGTATCCCCTTTTCGACCCAAACTCCTGATGTCATCACATTTGCAAAAGCCCAGCTAAGACATCATTTACTTCTACAAATATTTTTCTAACTTTCCAGATTCAATTAGACACTCCTCCTCCATGTTCTTAGTTTTATTTATTCGTTCTTTGCTTTAGTATGACCAAGAGTTGTGTCAGGAACAGAGGTTATATATACTGGTGAATAAGGTGGACAGTCCCTAGCTTCATAGAGCTTTCATTCTAATAGGAGACAAAGAATAATAAACACATTCAAGGTGACACATGGTATTACTGGGGAAGTATACTGTGCTATAAGAATACTTGAGAGAAATATGTAACTCTTGGGGGATGGTTGGATGCAGGGGAGATGGCTGGATGGGGGGGAGAAGGTGTCAATTACTGCTTTTCAAGGAAGTAACATGTGGACTGAAACCTGTAAGAAGAACAGAAGTTAGCAAACAACAATAGTGACTAAATATCATAGTACTGACATCCCTGTCTTGCTCTAGATTTTATTGGAAGAGCTCCACTGCTTAACTGTGAAATCATCTACTCTCTGAATATGTTTCCTCCCTTGACACCATTTCTTGGCTCTCACACTGCCTACAATAATCATTAATTGCTCTCTGGTTCTTCTTTCTTCCTTAAATGCTAGTATTCTCCATGGCTCTATCCTTTTCATTTCTTTTTTCAATCTAAATACTATCCAAAGGAAATTTTCCATTTTCAGAATTTCAAATATGGATTTATGTACTAAGGACTCCCAAAACTTTTACCTTTACCTCACTCCACTACAGATATTCACATCTGCATTTCCAACTACATACTATATGACTCTATATGTTCCACAGAATCCTCAAGCTTTAGACATATTAACATTTGATCTTTTTATACATGATATAAACTGCCAACTAACCAATGAAAGCAGATCTCCCTCCCATTTTCAGAATCATCATTCATAATGGTATGAATGAGTCACTATTCTGAATGTATGTTGGTGAGTATGCTCTTCTTGAAAGCCAGTTTATAAAATAAATGCAGTTACTAAAGGTTTGGGAATATGAAGGTTGTTTCAAAGACTGAATAATCACAGAATTTATTATTATTATTATATTTTTAATCCTAGAATTTTGTAGGCCATGTATGAGTTTATTTTTTAAATTTTTAATATGTTAATATGGCTAGGCTGCTAGTTGTCATTCAATCAAACACAAATCTAGGTATTGCGGTAAAGGTATTTTACAGATATAATTAAATTCCATGATCAGTTGACTTTAAGTAAAGGAGATTATCCTGGATAATGAGGATGGATCTCATTGAGTCAGTTGAAAGGACTTAAAAATGGAGCTGAGGTGTCCCTAAGAGAGAAAAGAAATTCCACTTACGGACAGCAGCTTCAGCCACACCCCTTTGTTCTAGCCTGCCCTTCCTGATAGCTACCCGAAGGACTTCAGACTTGACTAGGTGCCCCTGCAACTGTGTAAACCCAATCTCTCTATATATATTTTCTTATGTCCAAAAATCAACTCCTTCAAAAACCTAGTTAACCTTCTGGTCTATTCATTTCCAATCAGTTCCATGTACCAGTAACTACACCCAAACTTTTTTTCTGGACATGGTTTTTAAACCTATTTTTTCAACTTAATCTTGTAATATGTTCCTTCCTCTCCATCCCACATTAGACCATCACCATCTCTTACCTGAACTAGTGATTGAAAAAGCCTCCTAACTGGCTTCTCAGATTAGTTTTTTTCTCCTCTATCTATTCTCCACACTGCTGCCAGAGGTCTCTTTCTGGAAAACAAATATGATCATGTCACTATCCTTCTTTAAAATTTTTGAAGTCTTCCTATGTACAGGATAGAGGTAAATTTATTTTCTATTTCATTAATTTTTTAAACTCTTATTTCCTTCTATTTTTCTTTGCATTTAATTATGTTATTTTTCTAACTTATTAATATGAATATATAGGTCATTGATGCTTTTCTCCCTTTCTAATAGGCATTTAAGGTTTTAAATTCTAAGAATTGCTTTAGCTAATCATACCAATTCTGGTATGTACTATTTTCATTACCCTTCAGTTTAAAATATTTAAAATTTTCTTCGACCAATGAGTTACTTAGAAATTTTTGTAATATCCAAAGCAGAACTTTGTAAGTTCCAATGGGAAAATAGCAGCAGTTTATTTCCAGAATTTCCCACTTTCCCCCTAGAACTCATTATAGAGCAATAAAGATAATCTGAAAAGAAAGAGAGAAAAGAAAAGAGAAGAAACCCTGTATCTTCAATGAACCTAGGAGACAATTAAAACCTGAAAGTGCCAAATTGTAAGTAAATATGGCTCCAAATACTTGGGACTAGTACTAGTAGAACCTCTGCAAGGGAGAAAATCTTGAAAGATGAAAGAAAGTCTAGTGGGGCAACAGCAGCAAATTTTTAATCCAGAAAGAAAGGGTCTTATCCTAAGTGGGAATTGCAATGTTTAGTACTAAAACTCAATGGGGGAATCTCAGAAGGAAGTAGAGAAAGGAGTGTAGAAAGTGTCCTGAGAGTCAACTGAGGGTGAAACAGAAGTGACGGGTCTCAGATAGGACTACCCTTTTAAAACCAAGGCATGCATTTTCCCTCTGTAATTTCAAACTTGAAGAAAAGTTAAATGAATAGTACAATGAACTACCATATACCCTTCGCAGATTCTCTAACTGTTAACATTTCAGCTTTAAAAGGCAAGAGCTGAATTCCTTGGTAGCAGAAACTCCTTAAACATACATTATTGAGAGGCAAAGGAGATGTGACTTTATTCTGAAGAAAGAATCCATCAGAACATAAGAGAATAGAGGTCTTGAGCAGAGAAACCTGGAAAACAACCTTGCTTCTAATGTCCTGTCCCACATCCTTCTCCCACTCCAGTCTCTTCTAATAGGTGGTTTGAGAAAACTTATCTCATTCAAATACGAGTAACAAAAGTGGCAAATATCCATACAAAAATACCATTTAAAAAATGTAAAAAAGCAGCACAACATCCCTGACAAAGAAAACTCAACAGAATATACCACCACAAAATAGATAGAACTATAACACTACTTCTCAATATGAATTCAAAATTTCTTAATGCAGCTATGAAGAAAGATCTCAGAGCACAAATTTAAGAACTCAGGGAAATGCAAATCAAAACCACAATGAGGTACCATTACACACCAGTCAGGATGGCTGCTATCCAAAAGTCTACAAGCAATAAATGCTGGAGAGGGTGTGGAGAAAAGGGAACCCTCTTACACTGTTGGTGGGAATGCAAACTAGTACAGCCGCTATGGAGAACAGTGTGGAGATTTCTTAAAAAACTGGAAATAGAACTGCCATATGACCCAGCAATCCCACTTCTGGGCATACACACTGAGGAAACCAGATCTGAAAGAGACACGTGCACCCCAATGTTCATCGCAGCACTGTTTATAATAGCCAGGACATGGAAGCAACCTAGATGCCCATCAGCAGATGAATGGATAAGGAAGCTGTGGTACATATACACCATGGAATATTACTCAGCCGTTAAAAAGAATTCATTTGAACCAGTTCTAATGAGATGGATGAAACTGGAGCCCATTATACAGAGTGAAGTAAGCCAGAAAGATAAAGAACATTACAGCATACTAACACATATATATGGAATTTAGAAAGATGGTAACGACAACCCTATATGCAAAACAGAAAAAGAGACACAGAAGTACAGAACAGACTTTTGAACTCTGTGGGAGAAGATGAGGGTGGGATGTTGCGAAAGAACAGCATGTATATTATCTATGGTGAAACAGGTCACCAGCCCAGGTGGGATGCATGAGACAAGTGCTCGGGCCTGGTGCACTGGGAAGACCCAGAGGAATCGGGTGGAGAGGGAGGTGGGAGGGGGGGATCGGGATGGGGAATACGTGTAAATCTATTGCTGGTTCGTGTCAATGTATGACAAAACCCACTGAAAAAATAAATAAATAAATAAATTTAAAAAAAAAAAAAAAGAACTAGTGAAATAGCAGTAAAACTGAAGGAAACTAGAAAGAGGAGATTTATACAAATAAAGGTAAAATTTTGTTAAAAAAAAAATTTAAGAACTCAGGGAAAGACAAACAGGTAAGAGTAGAAAATGAAATAAGCACTGCAGAACTCATGAAAGAAATGGAAGAAAAAGACTTTTTAAATTAAAAAAATGAACACAAAACTACAATGAGCAAGTGGTAAAAATTATACCATAAAAGAAACAGTAAAGAACAAGCAGGATAGAATTTTTTTTAAAGAAAATAAAATGACAGATAAAAAAAAAATGATAAAAGAGTTGAAACTACATCCTCAAAGGGGATCCCATGTTTTAATTAAAACTGACTCAAAATAGTCAACATTGAGACAAAAATCTAGCAAAATAATTGTAAAAAATATTTTCAGCAACCAGACAAAAAAAGAAGGTACTTATAAGGGACAAGAAAATCAGCTGACATCATAATTCTCTACTGAAAATTCAGTGTCAGAAGACAGTGGGAAAATATCTATAAGAAACTCAAGAAAGTATGATTCAGATAAACCATATTAAAAAAAGAATGTATATACATTTATATCTGAGTAACTATGCTGTGCAGTAGAGACTGGCACAATTTAATATCAACTATACTTCAATTAAAAAAACAGAATTAAAAAAGAAGTGTGATTCAATCATTTTATGTCTAACCAAGCAGTCCCCTTTAGGAATAAGGCTATAGACAAATGGTTTCAATATGCAAAAACTCAGTTCTTACTCATATGAGCCCTTCCTGAAGTAACTTGAGGACAAACTGCAACCAAGAGAGGAGAGGAAAAATTTCAGCAAAAGGACTTGCAATTCACACTAATATACATAACTGTAGATTCAAGATGAAAACAGATGGACATACAGGTGACAGAATGGAATGTAACTGTACATGCCCAAAACCATGGGAATAACAGTACACACAAATACATGAAAAACAGAACAATCATAAAAAGCAGAACAAACTCACTGATTGCGCACTTTACAGCAACAGAGTCAAAGCTGAGAGTCAAGTAGTAAAAATTTAAGTAAAATCATAATGAACAATAAAATAATGCTATATTGGCTAAAACTAGTTAATAAAGGAGAGGAAGGGAAGGAAGAGAATAAAGTTAATATAAAAGTTACTTATTAAGGAAAGCAAAAGATGCTGCTTTAAAGAGACAGAAAGATGAGTATTAAATGGAAGTATGAAGGTACCCACTGACGGGGTTCCTAATAACAGAACCAGCATTTAAAAAGCACAGAAAACAGACCACATGGATTGTAATCCTTCTGTTAGATGATGTGGACTTTTGGCCCAAAAAGTACAAAAAAAAAGTCACTTTATCATTGTAAAGGGTATAAATTACAACAAAGAATAAAGACAGGTATACATATGCTCCCAATACTATGGTAGCAACATTAAGAAAGTGGAAGTATAAAAAGAAATAGAAACACAATAGGAAATTTAAATTTATTTCTCCCATTCTGAGACAAGTAAACAGAAATAAATAAGGAAATAGATGATGTAAACAACATAATCAAAATTGAAGAGCTGATGGATATTCATTTAACTCTATCCTAAAAAATGATGGTATCTTATTTTCAAAGAGCTACTGAACTTTCATTTCATAAATTCTGATTATGTTAGGTTACTAAAAAAAAAAACCTCAATAAATTCTAAAAACAGAAATACAAACTACATTCTCTGATAAACAATGGAATGAAACTAGAAATTTACAACACAATCTGAAAATAAAAAGATCTTCAATCTGAAAATTTAAAGTCTCTCAAACAACACTGGATAACAGGGGAAATACAAATGAAATCTGTGGTGTTTTGAGAAAATAATATAATCCTGTGGGATGCTAGTCCCTTGACCAGGGATAAAACCCAGACCCTCAGCATGAAAGCATGGAGTTCTAACCACTGAACTGCTAGGGAATTTCTAAAATGATCATTTTAAATTCTTTTTTCAATGAGAAAAATGAAATTAACTGAGTTACTACTACAGTTCAAAAGTTAGGAAAGGAATTTCCCTGGTAGTTTGGTGGTAAAGAACCCGCCTTCCAATGTAGGGGATGCTGGTTTGATCCCTGGTGTGATAAGTGAGATCCCACATGCCAAGAGGCAAATAAGCCCACATACGACAACCAGAGAGCCCGCTGAGCCACAATGACTGGGCCAGTGCGCTCTAGAGCCCACATGCCACAACTACAGAAAGCTGGGGGCCACACGGGAGACCCAGGGTAGGAGAGGAAAAAAAGTTAGGAAAAACAACTAAATTACTGAAGAAAAGTAGAGGAAAAAGTTTATTAAGCTAAAAAGAGAAATTAAGGAGTCAGAAGACTAAGCTAGAGAGCTAAGAAAAAATGTCAAAACCTCTTTGGTGGAGGCAGGTGGCAGAGTGAGGAGCAGAAAACAGACTGATTAAAGTACTGTCTCTCCTAATTAAGAGTAAAAAGGACAAAGCACAAAGATTAAAAAGAATCAATGGGGATAAACCATGGAAATAGATAAAATTTTAAAAAAAGAAAGACTACTTAGTAAAGATATAGATAAAATATATAATTTTCTAATAAGATATAACATACCACAACTGAATACAGAGAGCCTAAACAGACTGATTTTCACAAAATAAATTAAAGCTTTAAAAGAACTATTCACTGAACAAAATGAAACAAACCAGGCTACAAAATTTTACATGGGAATTTCATGAAATCTTAAAAGAGCTGATAATTTTAATACTATTTAAACACTGCTGTACATTGTAGAACACAGGCAACTTCCACATTTTTTGTGAAATTAAACATTAATACCAAAACTTGAAAAAGACTGCACTAAAAAAAGAGAAGACTGCAGATCAGATCAATCTTGCTTTTTTTTTTCAATTTGATTAAAAAGGTAAAGTGTTAAAAATAGAATTCAGCACCACATGAAAAGAATCTAGAAACACAAATTTAGTTCAGTGTTTTTTAAAAAGAGGAGAAAACAGCATATAAAGAACTCCCCAGATACTAAAAAGACATCTGACAAAAAACATACATTATTGATTGAAAGTACTCAATAAAATAGAAACCAACAGAGGCTTCTAAGCATATACATACATACATGCACGCATCATACTTAATGTAGAAACACTGGAAACATTCCTTCTAAAGTAAGGAATACAAAGAAGATGCCCACTACTCTCTAACAGTTAACACTATTCTATCTAATTAGTCAATATAATCTGATAAAAAATATTAGAGGTGTAAAAATCCAAAGAGGTAAAACTATCACTATTGCAGATAAAATGATTACAACCTAGAAACTGCAAGGAAATAACTTGGAAAGTTAACGGAATTCAAAAGGCAAAAGAAAAAAGTTACTATACAGAAATTAAAAGACTTCATGTATATAAACAATAACTAGTTGGAATATAAGTTCATTTAATAAGAAAAAAAGAGAGAAAGAGAGAAAATATCCAGGAATGGTAATAAGAAATGGCAAATTTTATGTGAAAGTGGTAGTCACTCAGTCGTGTCCAACTCTTTGTGACCCTATGGACTAGAGCCCACCAGGCTCCTTTGTCTACAGAACGCTCCAGGCAAGAATACTGGAGTGGGTTGCCATTCCCTTCTCCAGGGAATCTTCTTGACCTACAGATTGAACCCAGGTCTCCTGTATTGCAGGCAGGTTCTTTACTATCTGAGCCACTAGGGAAGGAAAACTTTAAAACACTCCAGAAGGAAAAAAAAAGTAATCCTGAACAAATGGAAAGGCAGAGCATTTTCTTAGAAAGATTCAGTGTTTAAGACTCAATAACTTAATTTAAAAAAAAAATGGAGTCACAGTAAAAGTAATAGCTCATCCTCCGACACCCATTAGATCTGACAAGGTGTTTCTAAAGCTTATACAATGATATACATAAGAACAGCCTAGAAATTGTGGAAAAGAAAAATGACACCAGCCCTAGTTGATATTAAAAAAGTTACAAAAGAAAGGATCGACTGAGACACACACCTATCACCAAAAGAAAAATTTCTACATGACAAAAAGCAAAAATGATATCAAAGATCAAGACAAATAACAACCCAGGGACAATATCTGCAATTCATACCACAGAGGGCTAATCTCCTTGATTAGCTCTCAGTAAACAAGACCAAGAATCCAACAGAAAAAAACGAGCAAAGGACATAAAGAATTAATTTTTTTAAAAAGAAATAAGGTGACCCATACATATGAGAAAAGATGACCAAATGCAAAATAGTACATAAGGAAACTATTTCTTTCAAATTTGATTGACAAAAATCTAGAGTTTGACACATCTAGTGGCAAAGGTATGGGGAAACAGGTAGCCTCATTTACTGATGCAAAATGTTTACAATCTCACTGGAGGGCAATCTAGCAATAACAATCAAAATTAAAAACATATCTGCCTTCGATCCATCAATCTCATCTCTTGGAATCTATCTTAAAAATACAAATATATGAATGATCTGAAATGGAAAAAAAGTAAAAACATCCCTAGTATACACCTAAATGAAAATGAAATGCTGGTTTCTCCGTCGTGTCTGACTCTTTGCGATCCCATGGACTGTAGACCACCAGGTTCCTCTGTCCATGGGACTTTCCAGGCAAGAATACTGGAGTGGGTTGCTATGCCCTTCTCCAGGGGATTTTCCCGATCCAGGGATCGAACCCTGGTCTCCTGCATTGCAGGCAGATTCTTTACTGTCTGAGTCACCAGGGAAGCAGTCAGGATATACCTAAAGATGACTTTAAAAAAATATCTTCTCAATACATCTTCACAATGGTAGATGAAGCTGAAAATGATGATGAAACTATGCACTGATCTGGAAAGATCCAGGGATCCTTGAAGGAATGGCTGATGCCAGGTACAGAGGAAGAAATACAGGATGAATTTGGAACATTCTGCTGTGCCAGAAAGCAAGAAAGCTATCAAAGACAATGAATTACCAACAAGACAATGCACTTTTCCACATAGGAATTCCATCTAATGCAAAAGGAATAACAGAATAAGAAAAAATTCTAATTGGTAATCTCCACTGAAATATGATTCAGGTGACAATGGTCAATGAATGGAATATCAGTAACTGAAAGACTGAGAAATATACAATGGAGAGCTCAGACATACTGATCTCTGAACATACTGATCAATCTTAGTTATCACTGAAGTTGGGTCTACTATATACTGGGTGCCTCCTAACACAATACACGATGGAGCACTTAATGAATCAGAAGTGAATCAAGCTTTTAGGACCAACTTCCATTTCCAGGGAATATAGGAGATAAAGGAACAAAGGAATGACACTACAAGAAAACAAAAGATACATCCAAATTTTTGGATATTCTAGAGGAAAAGTGAAAGCTTCTGCAACAAGTCAATGACATAAAATAGGAAAAAACAAAACAAGAGGAAAGGAAATGGGACTATTACATTTTTAAAAGGCAAAGTAGCCAAATGTGATGTGTGGATTTTGCTTGGATCCTGATTTGAACCAACTATCTACAGAAAGATACCTTTGAGACTATCAGGGAAATCTGATTATGGACAGGGAATCAGAAGCTACAAATAAATGATCAAATTTTCTTAGATAGGATGGTGGCACTGTGACTGTGTAGGAAAACATCCATATTTTCAGAGGTGCATACTGTAGTAGGGACAAAATAACATGCTGTATGGAATTTGATTTAAAATTACTACAGTAGAGGAAGAAATGTATATCATTTAAGCAATGATAGAAAAATCTGGACAATTTGAATAATGGATACATAGATAGCAGTTTATCATACTATTCTCTCTACTTCTATATGCGCTTAAAAATAATTCTTTAAAAAAAAAAACCAAAACCTAAAAATGAGAATGCAACTAGCATTAAACATCAAACATCAGTGGCAGGCATAATCTACAGGTCACCAAGACCAGCAGTCTTCTTCTCTTCCTTTAAAATATGTATTTCATAATGAAATACTGACTTATCTAGTTAAGGACAAAAATGAGTTATAATAGCTCAGGTGATCATGTCACAGCTTTTATATTTGTTTTCATTTGTTTACTTCATGTTTAATAGCACTACAGGAGAAGTTCTGTATAAATGTTTTCTAAATGAAATGTAATAAAAAATAAAGGTTTTTCCTGTTTGTCTTAACATATGTCCAAATATTAATTCAAGACACCACTACATATAATTATATATAAAATGTATACACACACACACACAGACAGACAGACACAGAGGCCATACAGAAATCAACTACCCAACACAGAATATGGTTTAAATTCCCTTACCATCAATATTAAGCATCATTTTCCACATGGCAGGCCGAACAGACTGATGAAATCCAAACCAAACTTCCCTGCCCCCTCCCAGAGGGTGGTCGTATCCTTCTGGAGCTGAGAAAAAGGAACGCCCCACAGGTGTATATCTACAAGAATTAAAATGGTATATTCAATCTTTTCCTTCCCATTGAATATTTAAATCTGAAGAACAAGTGAGTCTAGAGTACATAATCTTAACTTATTATAGTAAAATGCCTATCATTATGAATATATGACACTAAACGTTTTCCAAATTTGTGAAAGCAAGAAGCAGCTATTCAAAATGAAAAAATCCCTCACTAAAATTCTCTATACTTAAAACTAACATTAGTTTGAGTAAGGCTTAATTTTATTTAAAAAGTTTTAAAAAATAGTTCCAACCTTAAAAAATACTACAGAATAAACAATTATTGACCAAAACACTACTTTGATAAATGTGTTTGTAAGACAGTATTTTTCTTCTTTGGCCACACTGCGCAGCATGTGGGATCTTATTTCCCTGACCAGGGATTGAACCCGCGCCCAGCTGAATTGAAAGCGCAGAGTCTTAACCACTGACTGGACTGCCAGGAAGTCTCAAGACAATATCTTTCTTTAAAAAGACACACTGATCCATCACATATACACATAGATACATATATACATGTGTGAGATGCTAATATGATTAAAAGTAACAATTTCAACATAATTTGATACTGTTATAAAAATAATGAAATAACCTTAAAGACAAGGTGATTCAACTAAAATACTAAAACTAAAAATCTATCACTCAAGATAGATAGCTCCTAAGAAAAAGGGTTAGACACTATTTTTCTGAAAAATATCCAACAGAATAGCTAAGCTAATGATGTAAACTTACTTTCATAAGTCAGAAAATTTTATGTAACTTACTTCTGTCATTGAATTGGTATGGATGCTATTCCTCAACTGAGATAATCAAAATATACAACAACTGAAGGTTAGCCAAGGAAAGACTGCAAGACCTACTCTTCGGAAGACAGCTTTCCTACAAAATCTAAAGAGGAAAAAAAAAAAAAAAGGCCAGAGGCACCCACTTCATGGAGGGCAGATGTCGTAGCACCACGTCGACGGCATGGACAGGGTTAGTGCTGATTGGCTTGTCTAATTCCAGGGGTTCGGGCAAGGTCCGTCCTGTCAGTACTTCATGGAGCAGGTGCCAACTCACCCGAGAGACAAATTTGATTGACACTTTGAAAGGTCGATCTTTTCCACCTTCTCCAGGTAAAGTAACATCTAAATCTACCTGTTGATGGGAAAAGAGTCAACTGGTAAAAGTTTTAAAAGAGAAATACAATTATTTTCAAGTTTAACATATAAAAATATTTAAGGGAAAAGAAGGCAAATACAAAAAAATAACCAATTTCAATGTCAAATCAATAAGACTAAAATGTCAGTAAGTTATTTATGCTAGCACTCCTTGTCACTGAAAAGCACGGAAATGACCTAAATGCCCATTTATGCACTATAAAAAAGAAGGGTGAGGAAGACCTGTTGGAACTGCTATGGAATAATTTCTAAGCAATATTGTTAAAAAAGCAAGTACAGAAGATTATAAACAGTATGCCATCTTCTGCATGAGAAAGGGGAAAATAGAAAAACATTATATTTTTGTAAAAAGAAACAGCAAGCATGAATCAGAAACAAGAAAAAGTAGTAACTTTCAAAGGACAGGAAGGAAAAGATTGGAAGAAATAAGTGAGGGATTAACAATTCTGAGCATATTTTCCAGTGTAGTTTTGATTTTTTGGAGGAAGTTAAATTAAGTTCTACAACAACAACAACAAAAGACAAATAAGGATGGAGGGGAAAAGCTAAAATTGAATAGATACAAAATCAAAAGAAACCAAATGCAATTCAAACAAATAACAGCCAGATTGGAAGAATATTAAGAAAAAAAAAAACCACAAAAAACACATGAATGCAAAACTGCTGAACATAACATATGTTGACTACCCTTTCAGTTAGAGGTGTGGGGGAGGGGTGAGTGGGAAAGAACTGCCTACAAAATAAAACCTTAAATTCCTACTATCAGATTTGTTTTCTACAGTGACATCATGTAGTAATTCAGAAACTATTTTATAAGTACTGTATGACTGAATAAACAAATAAAAGTGGTGATATTTTGTGGAGTCAGGGGTTTAAAAGAAAAGAAAGTTACAAATATGCAACATAGGGAGTAAAGGAAGAATCCAGTGGGGACAGACTACAACTAGCAGAACCCGTGTGACCTCAGCAATGAGCACAGACAGAAACCAGATTTTGGTTTCTAAATTGTATTCCTCAACTAAAAGAAACCAGTGCAACTTTGAGATATGGCTAGTTGCAGGACTATCAGAGGTATAATATAAGAATATTATATTTGGACCCAAGAATATCTTGGGTCCAAAAGTAAGGAAGTACTCAAGAAAAAGAAGATGTGTCATGACAAAAGCACACAAATTTAAAGGGGCTCCTGCAGGCCAAATCTGGGACAATTTGGGCAAATAAATAAGGATAAACAGAAGAGAAGAAAATGTGCTCCCTTATTGTAACACCAATTATTAATGTAAAAAAAATTATTAATGTAGAAGGAATGAGAGAATTAGAAAAATCACCATTGTTATATAATAATAATCCTTCCAAGCAAGAATTGTCAGTTAATAAAAGTCTAATGACAATCAGGATTCTTAAAAGTATCTCCCTTATAAAGTATCTTTGTAAGTTTAAAGATAATCAAAAGAAACAAGCTTTGAGCACTTCAAGCACTTTCTGCTGCTGCTAAGTCACTTCAGTCGTGTCCGACTCTGTGTGACCCCATGGACGGCAGCCCACCAGGCTCCACGGTCCCTGGGATTCTCCAGGCAAGAACACTGGAGTGGGTTGCCATTTCCTTCTCCAATGCATGAAAGTGAAAAGTGAAAGTGAAGTCGTTCAGTCGTGTCCGACTCTTAGCGACCCCATGGACTGCAGCCTACCAGGCTCCTCCGTCCATGGGATTTTCCAGGCAAGAGTACTGGAGTGGGGTGCCATTGCCTTCTCCCCATCAAGCACTTTCTATAAGTGCTTAAAAGTATCTCCCTTTCTTAAAACTTTGGAGCAAAGAATAAAATCAATATAGTGAAAAACAACCTATGGAATGTCAGAAAATATTTTAAAACATATATCCCATAGGAATAACACAAAGAATTCCTAAGACTCAACAACAACAAAACCAAACAACCCAATTAAAAAATGGGCAAAGGAGTTGAATACACATTACTCCAAAGATATACAAAAGGTCCATAAGCATAGGAAAAGGTGTGCTTCATTAGTCATTAGGTAAATTCAAATCAAAAGTATAATGAGATATTACCTCACACCCATTAGGATGACAACTGTCAAAAACCGATAAATCCACAAATGTTGGCAAAGGTGTAAAGTATTTGGAACCCTTGTACACTGTTGGTGGAAACGTAAAATGGTATAGTCTCTAAGACACTATGCTAACTAAAAGGAGCCAGAGACAAAAGGACAAACACTGTATGGCCCCACTTACATGAGGTCCCTAGGGTAAACCCACATTCAAATGGGAAAGCAAACCAAATGTCCATCAGCAGATGAATGGATAAGTAAAATGTGGTATATACATACAATGGAGTACTATTCAGCCTTAAAAAGGAGGAAATTCTGACACATGACAACATGGCTGAACCCTGAGAATATTATGAAATGAAATAAACCAATCACAAAACACAAATACTGTATGATTCCACTTAAATGAGGTACTGAGAGAGGTCAAATTCATCAAGACAGCAAGTAGAATGATGGTTACCAGGGACTGAGGGAGGGAAAATGGATAGTTAAGTGTTTCATGGGTACAGAGTTTCAGTTTTATAAGATGGAGATTTATGGTGGCAATGGTTGTGAATGTATTTTGCCATTGAACCATATCTTAAAAATTGCTCAGATGACAATGTTATGTGTGTGTGCATGCGTGCTAAGTCGTTTCAGTCGTGTCCAACTCTGCGATCCCATGGACTGTTGCCCACCAGATTCCTCTGTCCATGGGATTCTCCAGGCAAGAATACTGGAGTGGGTTACTGTGCCCTCCTCCAGGGGATCTTCCAACCCAGGGATCAAATCCGCATCTCCTGCAGCTCCTGCACTGCGGGTAGATTCTATACCACTGAGCCACGAGGGAAGCCCAATGTTATATATACTTTACCACAATTATAATAAAAAAAAAAAAACACCCAAAAAAACCCCTCTACTCCCCACAAAAGAAAGAAGAATAACTTGAAGGGAGAAACTTGGCAGATACCAACTTTACCAAGTGATTGAAGTTAACCTCACCATTAGTGAAACAAATACGTATTATGTGCCTCCTGATATGATACACTATAAGGAAAGAACAGTTATGCACTTTTCTGGCCCAAAAACCTCAATTAGAATCTAATCAAGAAGAAGCTCCAGAAAAAACACAGAGGGACATCCTACAAAATAACTTGCCTGTAATCTTCAACCATGCTAATGTCATAAAAGAAAAAAAAAGGCTGGGAAATTTTCCAGAACAAAGAAGATGTGACATCTAAATACATTCAGGTATGGCAGAAACCAACAGAGCATTGTAATTATCCTTCAATTAAAAATAAATAAATTAAGAAAAAAATAAATACATTCAGGAACTTGGATTAGATTCTGTACTAATGGGAAAAAAAAATGCTAAAGGACATCACTGGAACAAATGACAAAACTGGACTACGGGCAGATCAGACAAAAATTTATCGACGTAAAATTTAGGGAAGTTGGTAACTGTACTATGGTTTTTATCCTTGTTCTTAGGAAAAACACACTAAAGGGTATAATGTATGAAACCTACTCTTGAATGGTTCAAGAAGAAATAAGTATGTATATGTATCTTTATATATAGCTGTCTCTATAGCTACAAAGAGAGCAAAAGAAAAAAAGAGAATGATAAAAACAAATGGCAAACTTTAAGAATGCTAATGAATCTGGGTATACATGAATTCTCTGCATGAATCTTACAACTTTAAGTGTGAAATTATTTCAAAATAAAACGTTAAAACTGATAAATGATACATATAGACCATAATAAAATGGTCATAAATGCATTTAAAAGATACTGCAAATGTATAGTTTTCTGATAAAGGAATGCATCTTAGCATCTTACCCCTGTAGTTGCCACAGGAAGTGGATTGGCTGTGTACAGGCTTCTTTTTCCATCATAAACTGGTCTGCGGTCCCCAAATATAGTTACTTTAAAATGCTGAACCATTGAGTCAACCACCTCCCTAAAAAAGGGAAAAAATGCATTCATATAATCCTCTGCATGATGAAATATAAAAATCTTAACTAAAGTAGTTTCTTACACTATTTAAAGCTGTCACAAAATTCTAAAAGATCATTATACATGACAAAGATTTCCCCTTCTGGATTATGGTTTAGGATACCAGAAAGACTGATTTCTGGGAAGAGATGATATGAGTTTCACAAAAGGCAAAAAACAATGATTCCAGTGAATCACTTAATCATTCTGGGGACACAGTTGACCTGCAAAATATTATCCTTATAGATGATCTAAAATCTCTTTCACCATCTAAGGACTGACACATCTATCAAAGAATATGGTGCTTTTTCCTTTGCGTTCAAATAGCACCTAGTACATATATCTATTAGAATACTTACTTCACTGTAGTATTAGTATTATATACTTTACTTCTACTAGACTGTGAGATTTTAAGAGCAATAAACATACCTGTACCCTGTACCCCTCCATCCCATTCCAATGGTATCTAGCCAATAAAAATATTTTGAAACCTCTATTTTTTACCCAGCAAATATGTTTATCCTATATACTTACATGGAAAGATATTTTAAAAGTTTCTTTTTTAGACATTTAAAAAAATTGCAGACTATAGAGAGAATAACACCAAATATCCACAAATCAATATTTATTTTTACACACACATAATTTGTAAAAGCAGCGAAAAAATATCTAGAAGGGTATGTACCACACAGATACAGTGGTTAGTTACCTCTGGAGAAAGAAGTGAAGAAAAGAATGATTTTTTTATTTTGTTTATATAATCTAAATATATTACAATGACAGTATACTCACATATTACTAATATAATTTATGGTACATTTAAAAGAATGAGAAAAAAAATTTCAATTCCAGCCCAGTCAAGTAGAAGAGAAAGGAGAGAGAAGCATTTTCTGGAACAAAATTAAGCAGATTTGACACCCAGAGAAACTTTCCAAATGCTCAACGTTTCTATTTCCCTCAACTTTCAATTTTATTTTGCAAGTATTTCTTGCACCACTCTTTTACTTTCTATTCCAGTTACCGCCAACCTAAAACCTCATGTCCTACTACGTGAATTATTTTAATTTTTAGGCCTTTAATTTTTTCATCTCTGGCCCAATTTTTATACCACTGCCACATGAGCCTCTAAACCTCACTTTTACTCTCCAGATACAAAAGGTTAAGTTAATCATGCTCCTTGGTTCATTGCCACATTATCATCACTCATCCATTAAGACCGCTAACTGACTCTTTTTCTTCCATATCCATTTCCCTACTCCCGTTCTTCTCAATAAATCCTTTTCTCTAATATGTTGGATGAACATCCTTCTGTTTGTATACATTCCAACTTTACCCTCTGCATAACGTTTTTAAAATCTATTTACACTGCTGTGGGACACTTAGTTCATTGTTTCTGACTGAGGGTCCCTTGGAGTGCAAGGAGATCCAACAAGTCCATCCTGAAGGAAATCAGTCCTGAATATTCATTGGAAGGACTGATGCTGAAGATGAAACTCCAATACTTTGGCCACCTGATGCAAAGAACTGACTCATTTGAAAAGACCCTGATGCTGGGAAAGATTGTCAGGGTGGGAAGAGAAGGGGACAACAGAGGATGAGATGGTTGGATGGCATCACTGACTCATGGAGATGAGTTTGAGTAAACTCCGGGAGTTTGTGATAGACAGGGAAGACTGGAGTGCTGCAGTCCAAGGGGAGTCACAAAGTCAGACACGACTGAGCAACTGAACTGAACTGAACTGAACTCTACATGTTGCCTATCTGGTCTCCCAGCAATACAGATTCAGTATCTTTAACAGTCAGCCACCAAGACATCTTTACATTTCATGCAAATATGGGTTTAAAGGACAGAAATGGTATGGACCTAACAGAAGCAGAAGATATTAAGAAGAGGTGGCAAGAATACACAGAAGAACTATACAAAAAAGATCTTCACGACCCAGATAATCACGATGGTGTGATCACTCACCTAGAGCCAGACATCCTGAAATGTGAAGTCAAGTGGGCCTTAGGAAGCACTACGATGAACAAAGCTAGTGGAGGTGACGGAATTCCAGTTGAGCTATTTCAAATCCTTAAAGATGATGCTGTGAAAGTGCTGCACTCAATATGCCAGCAAATTTGGAAAACTCAGCAGTTGCCACAGGACTGGAAAAGGTCAGTTTTCATTCCAATCCCAAAGAAAGGCAATGCCAAAGAATGCTCAAACTACTGCACAATTGCACCAGAGATCAAATTGCCAACATCTGCTGGGTCATTGAAAAAGCAAGAGAGTTCCAGAAAAACATCTATTTCTGCTTTATTGACTATGCCAAAGCCTTTGACTGTGTGGATCACAATAAGCTGTGGAAAATTCTGAAAGAGATGGGAATACCAGACCACCTGACCTGCCTCCTGAGAAACCTGTATGCAGGTCAGGAAGCAACAGTTAGAACTGGACATGGAACAACAGACTGGTTCCAAATAGGAAAAGGAGTACATCAAGGCTGTATATTGTCACCCTGATTATTTAACTTTTATGCAGAGTACATCATGAGAAATGCTGGACTGGAAGAAGCACAAGCTGGAATCAAGATTGCCGGGAGAAATATCAATAACCTCAGATATGCAGATGACACCACCCTTATGGCAGAAAGTGAAGAGGAACTAAAAAGCCTCTTGATGAAAGTGAAAGAGGAGAGTGAAAAAGTTGGCTTAAAGCTCAACATTCAGAAAACTAAGATCATGGCATCTGGTCCCATCACTTCATGGCAAATAGATGGGGAAACAGTGGAAACACTGTCCGACTTTATTTTTGTGGGCTCCAAAATCACTGCAGATGGTGGTTGCAGCCGTGAAATTAAAAGATGCTTACTCCTTAGAAGGGAAGTTATGATGATCATCCTAAACAGCATATTAAAAAGCAGAGACATTACTTTGCCAACAAAGGTCCATCTAGTCAAGGCTATGGTTTTTTCAGTGGTCATGTATGGATGTGAGAGTTGGACTGTGAAGAAAGCTGAGCGCCAAAAAATTGATGCTTTTGAAGTGTGGTGTTGAAGACTCTTGAGAGTCCCCTGGACTGCAAGGAGATCCAACCAGTCCATCCTAAAGGAGATCAGTCCTGGGTGTTCGTTGGAAGGACTGATGCTGAAGCTGAAACTCCAATACTTCAGCCACCTCATGTGAAGAGTTGACTCACCGGAAAAGACCCTGATGCTGGGAGGGATTGGAGGCAGGAGAAGAAGGGGACGACAGAGGATGAGATGGCTGGATGGCATCACCGACTCGATGGACGTGAGTTAGAATAAACTCCGGGAGTTGGTGATGGACAGGGAGGCCTGGCGTGCTGCGATTATGGGGTGGCAAAGAGTCGGACACGACTGAGCGACTGAACTGAACTGACTGACTGACCAAGACAATGCTGCAATGCCTTATCTCCTTCTATGTCCCTTTATGAACTTGTGTGAGAATAATCTCTGGCTATATACACTGAGGAACAGAACTGCTAGGTCCAAGTGAATTTTATCAACTAAATGATGAAGGACTGCCAAACTGCTCCTCAGAATGCCTGCACTAAACCATCCTCCTGGAGGTTCCTATTTTTCTACCTCTGTGAACTCCCTGTTTATTCGCTCTGCTCATTTTCTATTGGGGTGCCAGTCTTCTCATTGAACTTAAGGAGTTTCTTTGTTATTCTAATATTATTTCATTAACAGGTTTAGTTGTTGCAAATATCTTCCCCCAAGTGTTATCTGCCTGTTAACAATGTCCTTGTATTTACTGAACTGAAAATGTTAATGCTGTATCATCAAATGAAGCATTTTCTTCAACTTATGCTTTCATTTTTTAAGGTTTTAAGAAATACTTTGCTAATATTAAATCACAAAGATGTATTATGCTTTATTAACTTTATAATTTTGTTTATGTTGGTCACTAATCCATCTTAGGTTCTTCTTTATAAATAGTATTATGTAAGAGCTCAATTTTATTTTTCTCCATACAGTGAATCAGTTTTCCCACACTATCTACTAAACAGTCTATACTTAACTAATCAATTTATAATGACAGTTTATCTTAAGTTCTGAACTGAGTTTTCTATGTTGTCCCAGCGGTCTAGTCTACTTGTCTGTTCCTGGATCAGTATCGTACGTTTCCATGATCACTGGGGTGTTTTATTAAATTATAACGTGGGGCAGGGCAAGTTCCTTTTCTTTCTCTAAGTTAACTTGGATATCCATGAAAGCATTTATCAAAATAAATCTGTAAAGTTCTCCCCCACGCCAAAACTATTAATACAATAAGCAAAAGAAACATATCTAGTGCCCTACATATAGTAAATAATCAAAAAATATCTGTTGGTTAAGAAACTCTCAAATGATACAAACACAAGAAAGGCTAGTATGCCAAAAACAAATTAGTAATGTTAAAAGCTACAGGCAAATTGCAACAATAAACTAAATAAATGAAGACGAAATATAAGGGTAACTGTAAAGTCGAAAGATTTACGCTTGAAAATGGCAATAAAATAAATTAAAGGATCTGAACTTATCCACCACTTTCAAGCAAAAGGGCTTTCTGCTCTGCTTAGTTACTCAGTTGTGTCCGACTTTTTGCAATCCCATGGACTGTAGCCCGCCAGGCTCCTCTGTCCATGGGATTCTCCAGGCAAGAATACTGGAGTTTGTGGCCATGCCCTCCTCCAGGGGTCTTTCCAACCCAGGGATAGAACCCAGGTCTCCTGCACTGCATTCGGATTCTTTACTGTCCAAGCCACCAGGGAAGCTTTAGATGACTATAAATCCAAAATTAACTAATATTGTGATGTAGTTTCTTCAAAATTAAAGAACTCAGGTTGCATGTATTTAAATAGCCAGTATAAGGCAGGTAACCTTCCCACCATCTATTACACAGGTCATTTCAAATTCTGGAGTACTACTCCGTTCAGTTTGGAAAAAACTTAAGACCCTAACAGATAAACACAACCAGAAGAAGATAATTTTGATAGAACCTCACACAATATAAATAAAAATAAATCAAAGTAAAGAGTCTGGAAATAGGAAGGAGTCAAAGGAAATTAGAGAAGTCTTCAGTTATTTTGACAGACTGTCATGTGAAAACCTGAGTATCTTCCCTGTATGGGAGGACAGAAATCAGAAAAATCATTGGAAAATATAAGGAGCAATATTTTGGAACAAAAATTTCCAACGTTTTCTAACCACCAGAGTTATTCACAAGTGGTTTACACTATCTCAAAAAGTACCTGAGTTCATCCTTGCTAGAACTGTTCAAGGAGCAGTTATGTCAGGGAAGATACCAACTAGAAGATCAAAATGAATAATGTCTACCATCCCCTCTAACAGTAGAATTTAATTAAGAGAATGTCAAGGATGAAATTGCAGATTTTATCACAGTATAAGATACAGAGACTCCTTTATGAGTAATTACACCAAAAATTGATTTGAACTCGAGACTTCAGAGTCTCTACAGATGGTGTTAGAATTACAGACACAATGAGCAATTTTAACTTTAACCTCTCACTAATACAACGTAATTAAATGATATATTTGACTTTTAATGGAATTTTATTATTCAAGTTAACAAACTGACAAATCCAGGGACTGCAACTCTTCATTTTTTATCTCAAATGATACAGTGGCAAAGGGTAGTTTACCAGAATGTCCATCAGGAAGGGATGTAAAACTAGAGGAAAATCTCTCCAAAATACTAATTTATCCAGTCATCTAGTCAGCTAGAGCAGCACAAGTACTCACTGAATTATGAAGAAAGTCTGAACTGAGAAATGGCCAATTTGAAAAAACTTTACAATATGTGGTAACATAATTACTGAGGAAAAATAAGCAGACAAGAGGTTTTAGTCTCATTCTGCCACTAAATTGTTAGGAAATTTACTTGACCTCTCTGAATTTAGTTCCTTTATCAATAAAACTGAGGTAATAGTCTTGGACTACAGGGATGATGTGGGATATCAGTGAAAGTACCTTGGGGGAAAAAAGTAAATATGAATGGTACTATTTTTATATAAAAATTTAAGCATAATTATCTCAAAAATGTGCTTCAAGAATTATACTGATGTACTGAACTCTTCTAAACAACTAACAGATAGATACATTATAATGTACCAGCATCAAATACTGTAAATAATACAAAGAATGAATGCTGGTAATTAACAGAAACTGTGAATGGAATTTTCTCCATAGTGCAGTTGGGGAGCACTAGCCTTTTATTATAACAGTGGGGGGGGGGTCTTTTGTTCAAATGTAGAAATTTCAGAACAATATTTTAAGTGTGTATTGTTAAGCCAGCTTCTTAGCTTACAATAAAAAGTAAAGCTACAAAGAAAAAAAAGTAAAGCTACAATAACCAAAATACACAAAATATTTTAACTTTTGAAACAGTATGCAGGAAAGAAAATCTGAATAACTGGGAATAAGAACTTCTAACCACTTTTCAGTGGCTTCCTTTTAGTTTGAAGAGGGGAGAATTCTTGCAAAGAATAATATGATGCATTTCTGAGGAACCTCAGGATACAATTTTTAAATTTTGAAGAATATCTGGCAACCACTACAAAAATGGAACCTACCTGAGCACATTAGGTCTCACAAAGGGCTACAGCCTACCTTCCCACTCTTACCTCAACCACCACTTCCTACATTCTGGTACCAAGTCTTTTGATTCCATCATGCTCTGGTGCACAGACTGTAAAGTAAAATTTAATATTGGTTTCAGTAAGTTCCACTTTATCACCTGACTCATACAACAGAAAAATGGCAGGAGAGGGAAACTTTAACATTAAAAGGAGGAGAGGAAATTATTTTCCTTTCCTGTTAACTGGTACTATAAACTCACAGACACCCATCTTCATTCAATCTCATTTTTAAGTACCTCTTAATTCTCTACTCCCTAAAGGTAGAATGGGAAATATTACGTTAGTCTTTAGAAGACATGAAATAATATATTCCTCTAAAGTGACGTTTCACCTTAATTTAGTATTCCCAGCTAATAAATTAATCTGTGACTAGAGCACAGACAAAATAAAGGCAGATGGCTAAAGTATATGCTCTGCAGACTCACTCAGTCATGTCCGACTCTGTGACCCCATGGACTGTGTAGCCCTCCAGGCTCCTCTGTCCATGAGGATTCTACAGGCAAGAATACTGGAGAAGGTATAACAATATTGCTAAGATATAACAAGATGCTAAAATCACCCAGTGGTTTATAAAACACAATGAAAACAGCTGACAGCCTCTCCTAGTATCCTTCCAACTTCTAATTTAACTTCATACCTCTGTGCTAAGTAGCAGAGAGGGTAGCCAATAAATACTTTTGTATCAAGATAAAGCTTAAAGATGCAGAGGAGAGTTATACTTTAGATCAAATTTTTAATACTTTACAAAATTTGTAGTACATCAGAGCATTTCACCATAAACTATCTTCACTGCCAATTCACATGGGTGTGAATTCTTTCACAACTTTATAGAACCACAACAGTTAATCTAGTAAACACTTCTAGTATTCACAAACGATTGACAGACTAGATTGAGTAATAGATTTTTAACTCAAGGTGGCTTATACTAACAATTCTCCTCTAGAACACTCTCCTTCAGACCACCATTGACTTCTTCAGACACAGTCTCTTTTCAGTCTCTATTCCTGGCTTCTTTGAGCATCTGCAACTGTGATCTATCCTTGAAAATCATGATACTTGACTTACTTTCTCTGAAACAGCTTCTACTTTGTCCCGGTTTTCCTACCTTTCCAATCTCCTAAGTGTCTTCATTGACAAACCTGAGTCTTATCCCAGGAATCTATTCTCAGAGTTCTTATCTTGAATCTATGCACTCTCCCTAGCTTTTAACTATCACCTCTTCCCTGGTGGCTCAGTGGTAAAGAATCTGCCTGCAACGCAGGAGATGTGGGTTCGATCCCTGGGTTGGGAAGATCCCCTGGAGAAGGAAATGGCAAGCCACTATGGTATTCTCACCTGGGAAATCCCATGGACAGAGGAATCTAGTTGGTTATAGTCCATAGAGTTGCAAAAAGTTGGACACGAATTAGTGACTAAACAGCTGCAGTAGCAGCGTAAAATATTAAACAGATCAGCAAAGAGGATATAGTACATAGCATAGGGAATTATAACCATTATCTTGTAATAAACTATAATGAAGTATAATTGCAAAAAATACTGAATCACTAAGCTATACACCTGAAACTAATGTTATAAATCAACTATACTTCAAATTTAAAAAAGCAAGTATTAGAGGTGCTAGGGGGTATGCTGGAGTATGAGAAAAAATCATTAGAAGTATTTATATTTAATTTTCATCTAACAATTACTAATTAAGATGGACTAATATTCATGAATAGAGACTGACACTGGTGCCCTCACTTAGTCCACATGAGATGGTCAGGTGTAACAACACATGCAGGTACACAAGAAATCCGAAGGGAATAATGGAATTTCTGTAATGTGAGTTAACAGTGGAACTCTCACTCATTCATTTCTTTTCAGCAAGCTGTAACTTTTTCCTGTTCAAGTGTGTAGCACATATTCTATCAGGTTTCTGGTACAGAAATCAGAACATTTCAAATTACTATAGTCTTAGTTTATTTCAAATATTTTTTCCCACCTTTAATTTTTTGATAGTTATGCAAAGTTAGAATAGTAGTATAATATTTTTAATTAAAAATTTAATTTATGTGTATATATATATATTTATTTATTGCTGAATGAGTGTGTGAAGTCACTCAGCTGTGTCCGACTCTTTGCGACCCCATGGACTGTTGCCCACCAGGCTCCTCTGTCCATGGGGATATGGCTCTGTACTCTTTCTGAATTCACAAACCTTAGCATGGATTTAAGATCCTTCATAACCTATTCCCTGGCCAACTTTTCAGACTCTATCTACTCTATTTATACTGGCCAATTTCTGTTACATAAACATGTCTTACCTTTATTCATGTTCTCTATATGAAATATTCTTTCCCCTGCTCCACCAGGTAACCATTCAGCTCAGACAGCATGTCATCTACTCTATTTGCCACCGTAACCAAAATCAAGAATCAGTACTCTTTTCTAAAAAGCATACCCCACACATCTCACAGAACTTGTCACTCTACACAGACTATAAAATCCTTGGCAGGAATCATGTCTTATTTATCTTGTTATCCCCAGAGCTTAGCACAGTGCCTGACACAAAACAGAAGCACAGTAAATTAAACAGTTAAGAAAACACAGGGAAGATTTAAAAAACAGCCTTTAAGTTTTAAAAGTTACTGTAGGATTTAGAATTATAGTTCTAGTCAGATCCATAAATGTTGAAATCTAATACCAAGAGCATTCTTAATTGGTACAATAATATAGCACATTCAGATAACTGCTTTAAATTAACTCAGTCTAAGAAAAAAAATGGAACAGGCTAGAAGTAAACAATCAAGGCACATCTTACAATGTGCTGTTACAATGTGCTGAATACTATACAGCTGCTATTGTAATTTAAATCTACACAAATGGATAGACGTTAAAAATAAACCCTACCTACTAGTCCCTATGTTTATACATATCTTTATTTACAACAGTATCTTTGAAAAGTACCTTTGAATTTCAAATATATTGTAGGAATATCAGCTAAAAGATTAGTGAGTAATTTACTTAGATGCTACTTTAAAAGAATTTTGAGATTTGAAATATTCACCATCTATTAGCTTTCTTATCTTACAAGTGACTAACAACTAACAAGGCAAATAAAACTTGCTTTTTAAAAATTATGTATTTTGTATGGTATGGTTTCCCCAAGATAGCTGAACATGCAAAACTAAACCATTTAATTTTCACTGGCAGTGTTTTTTGGGGTATGTCTTCTAAATCATTTTAATCAGAAGTATACCCCTCAAAACACACCAAAAGAACAGCTGACAAAAGAAAAAATAACTAGACTTCATCAAAATAAAAAATGTGTTTCAAAGAAAGTGAAAATGCAAAAGGAATACAGCCAATATTTTATATAATAACTTTATATAGAGTATAATCTATTAAATGCCAAATCACTATGTTGTACATCTGACACTAATATAATATTGTAAGTCAACTATATCTCAATTGCAAGAAAAAATAAAAAATTTTAAAAGGAAGTAAAAAAGGCAAGGTGCAGAAAGGGAGAAAACTTTTGCAAATCATTTTATCTGATAAGTTATAAAGAACTCCTACAACTTAATAACAAAAAGGGCAAATGATTTAATTTAAAAATGGGCAAAAGAGTTGGACAGACATTTCTCTGAAAATATGCAAATAGCCAATAAGTACATAAAAATATGCTCAACATCATTAGACATCAGGCAAACGCAAATCAAAGTAACAACGTGATATTACTCAACACTTACTAAGATAGCTAGTGAAAAAGACAGATAACAAATGTTAGAGGATGTAGAGACATTGGAATCACCACACACTGCTATCAGGAATGTAAAACGATGCATCCACTTTGGAAGATTCTGGCAGTCCCTCAAAAGATTAAACATCGAGTTATCACTTGATTCCACTCTTGGGTATACACTCAAGAGAAATGAAAACATGAATGTGATAAGCAACATCAATCTTTTTTTTTTTTTTTAAACCGGTTTCATTCACTTTATTACTCTCTTTATAAAATTATGTGGTGGCTACAGCTGGGGCCTGGGTCCTCTGCACGGAGACTCTGGTGTGGGTCTTCACAAGATGGTCAGTAAATTCCTGATATGGAGACTTGGTGAACACCATCTCTTTCCAGAGGTCAGGGGTGAGATAACTGTAGGTCTTGGAAATGGCATCAAAAGTGGCCTTGGCGAAGTTGCCCAGGGTGGCGGTGCAGCCCCTGGCAGAAGTGTAGCAGTCGTCGATGCCGGCCATCATCAGCAGCTTCTTGGGCACAGGGGCGGAGACGATGCCAGTGCCTCTGGGGGCAGGGATGAGGCAGGCGCACCAGCACGGAGCCGCAGCGGCCAGTCACCTTGCAAGGAACCGTGTGGGGCTTGCCGAACTTGTTCCCCCAGTAGCCTCTTCCCACGGGGACGATGGACAGCTTGGCCAGGATGATGGCCCCACGGATGGCAGTGGCTACTTCCTTGGAGCACTTGACACCCATACCGACATGTCCACTGTAATCCCCGATGGCAACAAATGCCTTGAACCTGGTCCGCTGGCCAGCACGGGTCTGCTTTTGCATGGGCATAATCTTCAAAACTTCATCCTTGAGGGACGCTCCCAGGAAAAAGTCAATAATCTCAGACTCCTTGATGGGCAGAGAGAAAAGGTAGATCTCCTCCAGGGACTTGATCTTCATGTCCTTGACCAGGCGGCCCAGCTTGGTAACGGGGAGCCACTCCTTGTCCTCGGCCTTGCCTCCGCGAGCTTCGCGGCCTCTGCCCCGGCCCCGACCCCGGCCACGACCCCGGCCCCGGACGCCACTACCGAAGCCTCCGTGGAAGCCACCGCAGCCTCCCATTCCAGGGCCCCCGGGGCCCCCGGGCCCTCCCGCAGCACCGGCGTCATCCACCATTTGGTGTTTTCACGAAGAAGAAGAACATCAATCTTAAGAGCCAAAAAGTGCAAACAACTTACATGTCCATCAACAAGTGAACAGAAACACCAAATGTCCATACAATGGAATATTATTAAGTAATAAAAAGTAATGAAATACTAATAGATACTACAATTAAGGGACTTCCCTGGTGACTCATATGGTAAAGAATCTTCCTGCAAAGCAGGTAGACACGGATTTAGTCCCTGGGTTGAGAAGATCCCCAGAGAAGGAAATGGCTACCCCACTCCAGTATTCTTGCCTGGAGAATCCCATGGACAGGAGACTAGTGGACTACAGTCTGTGGGGTTGCATAGAGTTGGACATGACTGAGCGACTCACACTTTCACTTCTTTCTGTTACAACATTATGTGAAAACATGCGAAATGAAAGTGGTCAGTCACACAAAAGGCCACATATTGTATGATTCCATTTATATTGAAAAGTCCAGAAAAGGCAAATCTACAGAGACAGAAAGTAGGCTAGTGTTGGGCAGGGATTGTAGGGAGGAAGGCACTGAGGAGTGACTGCTAATGAGTATGAGATTTCTTTGGGAGAGGACAAAATGTTCTAAAGTATGACTGGGGTGATGGTTGTACACAATCACTGTAAACATACTAAATAACACTGAATTGTACATTTTAAATGAGTGAATTGTGTACTATGTGAATTGTATATCAATAAAGTTGTTATTTAAAAAAAGAATGTCCCTTTCTTGGAACACTACCCTAGCATAACACTGTCAATAATATTCCTAATAACAAAAGAGAGTTTCCTCAAACACTCTGACTTGTGATGATTTCTATGTAAAAGTCAAAATCTTTTCAATATAGATTTATTTTTTCCTTCTAAAATTCAACCATCAGAATTATATTACATCCATATGTGATATGCACAAATATTCAGCACTATGTCATTAATCATAATAGAATAGTAACAGGTAAAGAATCCGCCTGCAATGCAGGAGACATAGGAGACGCAGGTTCAATTCCTGGGTCAGGAAGATCCCGTGGAGAAGGAAATGGCAACCCACTCCAGTATTCTTGCCTGAAAAACCCCATGGACAGAAGAGTCTGACAGGTTACAGTCCAAAGGGTGGCAAAGAGTCACAAATGACACGACTGAGGAAGTAAGCACAATCATACTAACACAATGACTGTAAGATGATGTTTAATTTATGAAAGAAAATTAAATCAAAAATTTGATCACTCTATCACCACTTCAAGAGTCCTTCAAATCTTTATACAAGTAGATCTTGCATTTATAATCATGCTGCATATACAATTTTCACATCTATTTCACTATTTAACAACTTTGAATAAGTACACTGACAGTTTACTGAGGAGTTACCCTGATATATATTTAGTAGTTGAACAAACGAGCATAAAAATCTCAAGTTACAGATTTTACACTCTAGGTCACAATACTTCTAAAAAATTAATTTTTAGTTATTAGTACCATTCACTTGTAAAAAAGGCACCTAGAAATATCTGAAACCTGCTTTACTCTTTTAACTAATGATGATTTTAAAATCAAATCATTAAATAGGGAAAAAAAGAAACACATAGATACACTCTCCCAAAAAGAAGTGAGGAAAGGACAAAAAAAGCAACAGAAAGAAAATCTAAGGTAGAAAAATTGACTCACAAGATGATTCACAAGCATTTCCTGGATATTTTGTCCAAGAAAACTCTTCTGACTAAAGTGGAAACTTGCTTGGCTGCAATACATCATTCTACTAGTATGATTAATGCCATAGTTCCAAATATTTGAGCATGTGGCATATGGACAAGAGAAACCTCATATGTGTTGATTTAAATACTGCTACATTTTGGCTCATAACTATTTAGCTAATATTGAAAAGGAACTGTAAAGTTCTATTTAGTTTCTTCTAACTTTTAGAATTCTAGTTTTTGAAGTATAAGAACTGAACCAATTTAGGACGCCCACCAACAATTTTAACTGACTAGTTGTATGTAATACTGCAAAAAGTGAAGACAAGAACTAGTCTTCTGAGGAAAACAAAAGGAATAAGTTTTGTGGATGTCGACATAAAACTAAGCCAATATCATTAACAAAGTATAAAGCTGGTTAGCAACGATTTTAGAGTCCCGAAGAAATCTTCTAGCTCTTGTCAAAACTCAAATAAAAGGTACGTAAAAAAATTTCCATTTGGAAACATCTTCATTACAGATCCTTTACTTCTACTGAAAATTAACATAAGAAGACAAAGCAACATAAAGATGAAGTACAATTAGGGATGTCAACAGGGCTGTAAGTTAAAACTAGAATGTACCACACTAATTTATCATATATATGTTCCTCTCAAATTTAACCAAAATGTTGAGCATCTACATGTGAAACTCTGTGGTACACAACTTCATATACACACATATAACACATGATTATTCCTTTACCAAAAAAAGGTAGGAAAAGGCATAAATCTAATATAAACAATTTTGGTTTTTTTTACCCAACATTACTGCTATTGCCTCAGTCTCTCATGAGAGACTCATCTTAAATGCTAAAAAAACCCCTTAACTGACATACCTCTAAGTCCCAAGCCTCCAACTCCTATCATTCCCTCAATTCCAACCCATTTTGTCTTCAAGTGATTTTGTTGTTCTAACACTGTTGTTGTTCAGTCACCTAGTCATGTCTGACTCTTTGCTACCCCAAGGATGGCAGCATGCCAGCCTCCCTGTCCCTCACCATCTCCTGAAGTTCGCCCAAGTTCATGTCCATTGCATTGGTGATGCCATCCAGTCAACTCATCCTATGATGCCCTCTTGTCCTTCTGCCCTTAATCTTTCCCAGCATCAGGGACTTTTCCAATGAGTCAGCTGTTCACATCAAATGATCAAAATACTGGTTTCAGCTACAGCATCAGCCCTTCTAGTGAGTCTTCAGGGTTGATTTCCCTTAAGATTGACTGGTTTGATCTTCTTGCCGTCCAATGGACTCTCAGTTGTCTTCTCCAGCACCACAGTTTGAAGGTGCTCTGCCTTCTTTACAGTCCAACTCTCACAACCATCTGTGACCATTGGGAAGACTATAGTCTTGACTATACCGACCTCTGTCGGCAGAGTAATGTCTCTGCTTTTCAACACACTGTCTAGGTTTGTCATAGTTTTCCTGCCAAGAAGCAATCATCTTCTGATTTCATGGCTGCAGTCGCCATCCACAGTGATTTCAGAGCCCAGGATGAGGAAATCTGTCACTGCTTCCACCTTCTCCCCCTCTATTTGCCATGAAGTGATGGGGCCGGATGCCATGATCTTAGTTTTTTTAATATTTTGTTTTAAGCTCGCTCTTTCACTTTCTTCCTTTACCCTCAACGAGACGCTCTTTAGTTCCTCATAGCTTGCTGCCATTAGAGTGGTATCATCCAAATATCTAAGGTTGTCGACGTTTCCCCCACTATCTTGATTCCAGATTGGATGAGTTCATCCAGCCCGGCGTTTTTCACGATGTGCTCAGCATACAGGTTAAACAGGGTGACGGCAGACAACCCTGTCCATACAGGGTTCTAACTGTTGCTTCTTGACCCACAAATAGATTTCTCAGGAGACAGGTAAGATGGTCTGGTATTTCCAACTCTTTAAGAGCTTTCCACAGTTTATTATGATCCACACAGTCAAAGTTTTTGGCACAGTCGATGAAACACAGGCAAATTTTTTTGGAATTCCCTAACTTTCTCCATAATCCAGCAAATGTTGGCAATTTAATCTCTGTTTCTAATGTTATCATTATATAATTTTCCTATTCAATAGACAACATATAAGAATTCTCCACTATATATTGCTAAAGTTAAGGACAATTCTTTCAGGCTGGGCAAGGTAGAGAGGCGATAATAAGAAATTCAGCCAAGAAACATCTACCTTAGACATTCTATCAGTTAAGAGATTTCTTTAGATTAATAAATGCCTTTAAAAAATGTAAACATCTACCAGAAAGGTAAGGATTATCCTTTGTTCATATTTACACATTAATACCCTAGTTTTGAGAAAAAAGAAAAAGGGAATTTGAGAGTGCAGCATGAGGCAGGTGATCCCTGTAAGCACAAAGACAGACAAAAGAAAAGGATACTAAGATAAAGACTAACCTGCTTATTCTAGGAGAGAGGATAGGGCACTGAACATCCATATCTAGGCATATGAAGCCCTCTATAATGTCCAGTTCTCTTTGCTGTCTCTCACCAATACACTCATCCCCTTTTACTTTTATAAGCATTTTGTTCATTTTATTGAGTTATTTTACTCTGTGTCAATCACTGAGCTAAGATCAAGGCTACAAAGATGATGATAAAGAATATAACTTTTCATGAAGAGGTTATGCTGAGAAAAGAAGGTAGCAACAAATACTGCACTAAAAATATTATAACAAAAGTGCATACCAATCAAGTACTACAAGGTCACAGTAGAATGAACTTGCTTTTCGGCTAGAACCACCATCCTCCAGCATTTTGCCATAATGACCAACACGAAGGGAAAGAGGAGGGGTACTCGCTATATGTTCTCTAAGCCTTTTAGAAAACATGGAGTCATTCCTTTGGCTACATACATCATGCAAATCAACAAGAAAGGTGATATTGTAGATAACAAGGGGAGGGCACCATTCTTGATAAGGAACGCCCCACAAATGTTACTGTGGCAAAACTCAAAGAGTCTACAATGTTACCTAGCATGCTGTTTGCATCCATGTAAACAAACAAGTTAAGGGCAAGATTCTTGCCAAGAGAATTAATGTGTGTATGGAGCACATTAAGCAGTCTAAGAGCCAAGACAGCTTCCTGAAATTTGTAAAGGAAAATGATTAGAAAAAGAAGGGAGCCAAAAAGAAAAGTACTTGGGTTCAGCTGAAGCGCCAGCTTGCTCCACCCAGAGAGGCACACTCTGTGAGAACCAGTGGGAGGGAGCCTGAACTGCTGAGCCCATTCTCCATGAATTCACGTCACAATGACTGTAAAGAAAATAAAAGACCTGGGCTGTATGTTTCTCCTGAGTAGAGGTGTTTTTTCTACTCTTCCCTAATAAATATTTAAAGTACATTTTAATGATGTCCAGATTCAGTGGGTGATGTCTTTATTCTTCAAATCTAACGGTTTTTCTTCCTGAAAGATGTGAGGGAATTTGTTGTGTAATATACTCCATCGATTAATAAACTGCCACTTATTATTTATTTTAAAAGTGAACTACATCTGACTATGGAGTTCAAAAAGTTTGTCTTGAAAAATAATAGAAGTTTGCCAGATAGATAAAGGCAGAGAGGGCATTCCAGGTTGGAGTTGCAGAATATGAAAAAAGATAAAGGTTAGTAAAGGTTAGAGCCAAACTAAGAAGGGCATACTATACTAAACTTGGGATGCTATTCTGTGGGCAATAGGCAGCTGAACCCATTTAAAAGTAGGGGAGTGAAATAATCAGATTTCTTACTTAAAAGGATAACTATGCCAAAAGTGTAGATATGTAACGAGAATGGAGAGAGAAAGAGATGTTAGGGCAGACAAGGTCATTACAATAGGCTAGGCAACAAATAAGGGTCTGAAACCAAGGTGGCAGTAATACAGATAGAGGTCAGATTAGGGAATAATTTTTGAGAAAGAAGCAATAGGATGTGATCACCAATAGGAGGAAAAGGAAGTTCTACTTAGGGAATTTAGGTAGAGAAAAAGAATACAGCAACATGAGCAGAGTGTGGGGAGGAGGATTCAGAGAGTAAGTTGTTTGAAGCCCTTTATAGATAGTAAGGTGTCAGTCCAAAGCTCGGGGAAGAGGTGGAGGCTACAGCAAGATTAGGTAATCATCTGCTCATAGATGGCAGCTATTGCAGTAACTGGCTAGAACCTCCCCTTTAAGCCTGGCTTAGGCTCAGTACACCTGGTTCTCCTCAACTGCCATACCTTCGCTGTTGTTCAGTCGCTAAGGTGTGCCTGACTCTCTGCAACCCCATGGACTGCAGCACGCCAGGCTTCCCTGTCCTTCACTATCTCCTGGAGTTTGTATCTTTGTTACTGCTGCCTTATCTTTTTTTTTTTTTTTAAAGTGTTTTCTTTACTACAGCTATCTGCAATTCTACCACCTCTTTAGATTAATTCAGTTCCTTCCCTTCTTGCTTTACAAATTATTTCTTAACGACTATCAAGTCAGGATTCTGGAGTTCTGGTCTCACATTTGCTACTAGCAATGTGTTGTTGAATAAGCTTCTCAGCCTCTCTGTATTTCAGCTATAAAAAAGGTATTGGAGAGGAAAAAAAGTATCAGATTAGTTGATACCTTAGGCTTCTCCACTTGTAATACTCTACAACTTGCCTCCTGACCTCAGAAAGAACTCTGTATTACATGTTAATTATAACACTCATATGATAGGGGTTTTTTGTTACAAATTATTACAAAGTTTCTTAGTACTAATTTATTTTAGATTTCTTATAGCTCTTATCTCACAGGAGGGGGCAAGAAGAAGCTGATACAAATTGCGGGAGTAGCACTGAGGTATACACACTACGGTGTGTAAACAGACAGCGAGTGGGAAGCTGCCGCGACGCACAGGGAGCTCAGCTCGGCGCTCTGTGCCGGCCGAGAGGGGGTGGGAGGGAGGGTCAAGGAGGAGGGAATGTACGTATACTTACAGATGAGTCATGCATGCTACCACACAGCAGAAATTAACGCATCGTAAAGCAAGTACACGCCAATTAAAAGACCTCGTTTGTGGTATATATCATGTCATAAATTCCTTTCACATTTCCTATATCACCTAAACCATATCCACATCCAGAGTATTTGGAGAGGGTGAGAGAAGCTTATTAAGAGCAGACTGTAAATCTTTATATATCATATATACTTGTTCCTCTATAAGAGTAGGGAACAGTTAGAGAAGTTGAGGATGGGAAGGCATAAAACCATGACAATCACCATCGTCTTAAAGGGAACATTACAGAAGGGGTAAATAAGTTCAAGGTGGGTGGGAAGAGAAAAGAAAGCACAGATAGATATTACCTAATAGCAAAGGAAAAAAATGCTCAGTCTGATTTTAAGAGCACATAACAATGAGTTGGACCTTTCCTATTATCACAGAGAAAACATATGAGGTTACTATAACAGAAAAATTTCAAGACTATTTGTAGATTTCCCCCATTATCACACCTCTGAAGTACAGTCAATTTCAAAGAAAATTACCGTGTGTTCTTGGTCAAACTGTTAGACATTAAACACTGCTATTTAGACATACAAGATAAACATAATTTCTAAAGCAAAGACAAAAACCAACAGCAAAAGATCTCTGTGACTTCTTAATTCTTACCTGTTCACTCTCCTAGGACACTTGTCTGGTTTAATATCTACCTCATAGAGGTAGACATCAATCTTTGGAATTTCAACTTGAAAACAGTTAGCCAGCAATTTAATGGGTTTGCCCATGGTGCCATAGCCAGGTCTTCTGGGCACCATGAGTAGGGGCTGGGCCCCAACAGGTCCTGCCAGGGAAGGGGAAAAAAAGAGAGACAGAAACACTGTTATAAGCTGCATTTGATAATCTTGTCAACCAGAGTAGGTTAGAATTTTAAGTAATAATTCCTTTGCTGATAATGATTAAAGCCTAGGGCTGAAAAATGACGTCAATTCTAAGAACGCTTTCTTTCACTCCAATTTACTTTCTTCATTAACACATACAGAGAAAAAAACGGGGTACCTCTGAAAAATTGTCTTGGAAGGGATAGAAAGAACAATCAAACAAACCCAGGTGAGCATAAGCAAACCACAAATCCACAAACCACTCGTATCCAAAGAGAGTGTAACCAACAGCAAAGAGAGTGTAACCAACAGCAGAATAATCTTACAGAAGGGTAAGAGCAAATGAACAAAATAAAAAACAATATACAAAAAAAAAAGGATCAACAAAGCACAAAATCAATTACTTGAAAAGATAAATAAGATAAATTCCAGACAACACAAACTTTTATAACATGAGAAAAAAGGTTGAAGTAACCAATATAAATGGAAAAAATGTATTACTACAAATACCAAAGACATTACAAACACTGTTAATAAATTTGCAAGTTTGATGAATTAGACAAAGTCCTAGAAAAACACAGCTTACTGGTACACAAAAGCATACAGAATTTGAAAAATTGTTGATAAAATGTAAAATGGTACAGCTGCTTTGGAAAACAGTAGAGTGGTTCTTCAAAACATTAAAAGCAGAATTATCATACGATCCAATAATTTACTTCTGGGTATAAACCCAAAAGAACTGAAAGCGGGCTGTTGATAATTATATACCTATGCTCATAGCAGTATTATTCACAATAAACAAAGTAAGTATGTGTTAGTCGCTCAGGCATGTCTGACTCTTTGCAGCACCATGGACTGTAGCCTGCTAGGCTTCCCTGTCCATGGGATTTCCCAGGCAAGAATACTGGAGTTACCATTTCCTACTCCAGGGAATCTTCTTGGCTCAGGGATTGAACTGGCCTCTCTTGCACTGGCCGGCAGGTTCTTTACCACTAGCGCCACCAGGGAAGCCCCTAACCCCTTGCTCTTTGCTACATAGTAACAGCCCTTAAATTCTATTTCCTGATCTATAAAATGGAAATAATACTTAATCTGCCTCTTTTTCATGAATCTTGTCAGGATCAAATCAGAACATAAACGATAGGTAAAATTTACCAAGCTCTTACTACATCTTTTAATAATTATCTTTATTTTTTAAACATTACTGAAGTATAGTTGATTTACAATGTTGTGTTTAACTTCTGCTTTACAGCAAGGTGACTCAGTTATACATATATCTGTTTTCATATTCTTTTCCATTTTGGTTTATCACAGGATACTGAATACAGTTCTTTGTGCTATACAGTAGGACCTTGCTGTTTATTCATCCTACATGTAATAGTTCCCATCTGCTAATACCAAACTCCAGTCCTTCCCGCCTCCAACCTGCTTCTTCCTTGGCAACCACAAGTCTGTTCTCTATATCTGTGAGTCTCTTTCTGTTTTCTAGACATGTTCATTTCTGTTGTATTTTAGATTCCACATATAAGTGATATCATATGGTATTTGTCTCTTTTTTTAAAAAAAAATTATTTATTTGGCTGTGCCAGGTCTTCACTGTAGCATGCAGGATTCTTTTAGTTGAGATATGTGAACTCTCAGTTGCAGCATGTGGGATCCAGTTCCCTAACCAGGGATTAAACCCAAGTGATCTGCATTGGGAGAATGGAGTCTTAGTTGCTGGATCACCAGGGAAGCCCCTGTCTTTTTCTGACTTACTTTAATATGATAATCTCTAGGTCCATCCATATTGCTGCAAAAGGCATTATTTTGCTGTTTTAATGGCTGAGTAATAACATAATATTATGTTACATGTATATAACACATCATCTTTATCCATACATATATATATGTGTATATATACATATTATTATTCATATATACGTGTGTGTATATATACATATATAATGGTTGAGTAATATTCCATGTATGAAGAAGCAATGTGAAGTGAAAGTCACTCAGTTGTGTCCAACCCTTTGCGACCCCATGGGACTACACAGTCCATGGAATTCTCCAGGCCAGAATATTGGAGTGGGTAGCCTTTCCCTTCTCCAGCGGAATCTTCCCAACCCAGGGATGGAACCCAGGTTTCCGGCATTGCAGGTGGATTCTTTACCAGCGGACCACAAGGGAAGCCCATGTGTGTTACTCATGTCTTCTTCACCCATTCCTCTGCTGACGGACATTTAGGTTGATTCCATGCCTTGGATATTGTAAATAGTGCTGCTATGAAATAGGGGTTCATGTATCTTCTTGAATTATAGTTTTGTGTGGGTACTCACCCAGGACTGGGATTGCTAGATTATATGATAACTCTGTTTTTAGTTTTTGAGGAACCTCCATACTTCCATAGTGGCTGCAACAATTTACATTCCTACCAATGGTGTTCTTCACACCCTGTCCAACAATGTGTAGGATGGCCATTTTGATGATGGCCATTCTGACTGGCATGAGGTAATACCTCATTATAGTTTTGACTCGCATTTTTAGTTAGTGAGGTGGAGCATGTTTTCACGTGCCTGTTAGCCATCTGTATGTCTTCTTTGGAGAAATGTCTATTTAGGTACTCTGTCTATTTTTTTCAGTGGGTTTTTTGTTTGTTATGGAATTGTAGAAGCTGTTTACATATTTTGGAAATTAAGCCCCTGTTGGTTCAATCATGTGCAAATATTTTCTTCCAGTCCATAGGATGTCTTTTTGTTTTAGTAGCAGAACTAGGATTAGAACTCACTCTGCTGTGTTATTTTGTTTCATTGATATATCTATCCTTTTGTCAACAACATATACTGTCTTGATTACCATATTTTATAGTTAGCTTTGAAATCAGGTACTATCAATCAGTTCTGTAACTTTAATCTCCTTTAATATCATGTAACTCTTCTGGGTAATTTTGTCTTTCCATATAAACTTCACAATCAGTTTGTCAATGTCCATAAAATAACTTGCTGAGATTTTGTTTGGAATTGTGCTAAATACACAAATCAAGTTAAGAAGAGCTGAGATCTTTATGATAATGAGTCTTCCTACCCATGTATAATAGAATACCTCTATTTAGATCTTCTTTTGGAGAAGGAAATGGCAACCCACTCCAGTATTCTTGCTTGGGAAATCCCATAGACAGAAGAGCCTTGCAGGCTATACAGTCCATGGGGTCACAAGAGTCAGACACAACTTAGTGACTATACCACCAAACCACAGATTTTCTTTTTTTTTAATCAAAGTTTTGCAGTTTCCTTCACATACATCTTACACATATTTTGTTAGATTCATACCTAAGTATTTCTCTTTTTTTTTTGGTGCTAATGTATAAGACGACAATAATAGAAATAGTGTGGTTTTCATTAAAAAATAGAAAAACAGATCCGAGGAACAGAACTGATAGCCCCAAAACTGAACCACACAGTCAACTCATGTTTGACAGAGGAGCAAAGGCAATTCAATAGAAAAAGGACATTTTTAAAATATGGTGCTGTTAAACAAATGGATATCCACATGCTAAAGCAAAAAAATGAAGAAAAGAATCTGGACACAGATCTAGAACTTTTTTCAAGAACTAACTCAGGGTATTCCCTGGTGGTCCAGTGGTTAGGACTCTCACTATCACTGCTGAGGGCCCAGGTTCAATCCCTGGTCAGGGAACTAAGATCCCACTAGATACACAGTGTGGTCAAAAACCCCAAACAAAACAAACTCAAATGGCTAGTGAACCTCAATGTAAAATGCAAAGCTGTTGAACTCCTAGTTCAAAACATCAGTGACCTTGATGATGACTTGTAAAAATTCATTTGTTTTTAATTGGAGGATAATTGCTTTACAATGTTGTGATTTCTGGCATACAACGATGTGAATACATATGTATACATAAGTATACATATGTCCCCTCCCGCTGGAACTTCCCTCCCACCCCCTATTGCATCCCAGCCCTCTAGGTTGTCACAGAGCACTGCACTGAGCTCCCTGTGTGATACAGCAACTTCCCATTAGCTGTCTATTTTACACATGGTAAAGTATATTAAAAAAGACACATGTACCCCAGTGTTCATTGGTGATGACTTCTTAGAAGAAGCACATAAATACCAAAAGCACAAAACATTAAATAAAAAGTTGATGTTTTCATTAAAAATAAAAGCCTGTTCTAGACTTTTGAACTCTGTGGGAGAATGTGAGGGTGGGATATTTCAAAAGAACAGCATGTATACTATCTATGGTGAAACAGATCACCAGCCCAGGTGGGATGCATGAGACAAGTGCTCGGGCCTGGTGCACTGGGAAGACCCAGAGGAGTCGGGTGGAGAGGGAGGTGGGAGGGGGGATCGGGATGGGGAATACGTGTAAATCTATGGCTGACTCATATCAATGTATGACAAAACCCACTGAAATGTTGTGAAGTAATTAGCCTCCAACTAATAAAAAAAAAAAAAAAAAGAGGCAAAAAAAAAAAAAAAAGCCTGTTCTACAAGAGAATGAATACACAAGCCACAGACTGAGTAAATATATTTGCAAAACACATATTTGATAAGGGGCTAATACTTGAAATACATAAAGAACTCATACAACTCAATAGGGAAAAAAAATTCAATTTAAAAAATGGGCAGAGGCTCTGAACAGATATTCTTCCCAAAGAAGACATGCAGATGGACTACAGGCACATGAAAAGACACACAACATCATTAATCACCAGGAAAATACAAGTCAAAACCACAATAAGACATCACCTCACATCTCAGAATGGCTATTATCAAAACACAAGAAATAACAAGTGTTGGCAAGAATGTGGAGAAAGGAAACCCTTGTGCACTATCGGTAGGAATGTAAACTGGTACATCTACCATGAAAAACAGAATGAAGATTCCTTTAAAAATTAAAACTAGAAGAACCACATAATCCAGCAGTTCCACTACTGGGTATTTATCTAAAGAAAAGGAAAACACTAAGCTAAAAAGATAAATCCCCTCTCACGTTCATTGCAGTATTATGTACAACAGTCAAGATATGGAAACAACCTAGGTGTCTATCGGATGAATGGATAAACAAAATGTGCTCTATATACAAAATGGAAAGTTATTTAGTCATAAAAAGGGAAATCTTGCCATCTGAAACATGGATGGACCTTGAAAACATTACACTAAGTGAAATAAATCAGACAGAGAAAGACAAAGGCCACATGATCTCATCTGTGTGTGGAAGCTAAGAGAGAAAAAAAAAAAAAAAAACAAGCTCATAGATAACAGAAGAGACTAGTGGTTGCCAGAGGTGCACGCATGCTCAGTTGTGGCCAACTCTTTGTGACTCCATGGACTGTAGCCTGTCAGGCTTCTCTATCCATGGAATTTTCTAGGCAAGAATACCGGAGTGGTTGCCATTTCCTACTTCAGGGGATCTTCCCAACAAAGGGATCAAACCTGAGTCTCTTGCCTCTCAGGCACTAGTAGGCAGACTCTTTACCACTAGCGCCACCTGAGAAGCCCTCTTTACCACTATGGGAATAGGCAAAATGAGCGAAGGGGATCAAAAGTGCAAACTTTCAGTTACAAAGTAAGTAAATCTTGGGGATGTAATGTATAACATGATGGCTATAGTTTATAATACTGTACTGCATACTTGAAAGTAGATAAAAAAGTAGATCTTAAGCGTTCTCATCACAAAAAGTTCCTAAGTATGGTAACAGATGTTATTACCTCCTTATTGTGGAGGTAATATTTACCAATACTGAATCATGTTGTACATCTGAAACTAACATAAAGTATATATCAATTATATCTCAATTTAAGGAAAGAATGCAGTAAAATGATAATTTTCAAAAAGCTCATCTATTTGTCATGTACTCACAAAATAACTGTTTATAACCAACCATATTAACTATCGTGATCAAGAAAGACGTTTCTAGGCATTTTATATCCTAACATGACACTCTGTGATTGATGTACAGATATTTTAATGTACTTTAGTTAGTTATTGTTCAGTTGCTAAGTTGTGTCCAACTCTTTGAGATCCCCATGGATTGCAGCACACCAGGCTCCTGTGTCTGCCACTATCTCCCAGAGTTTGCTCAAATTCATGTCCATGAGTCAGTGATGCTATCTGACCATCTCATCCTCTGCCGCCCCCTTCTCCTTTTGCCTTCAATCCTTCCCAGCATCAATTTCTCATTTGGGGAAATCAGCTGAGGTCAGGCCAATATCTAACACATTATACTTTTTCCCATTTAAGGTAATGGCAAATAGTCTCCCAACTAGTGGTTGTGATGCAGAATGTCTGATTTTCAGCAACCTATTCTTAATTATTCCATGCTTTTAAGAAGACATTTTGTTCTATTTCATTCAGATATTTTAGTTTTCTCTAGTGGGAGTTCTGAGCCTAATAAAATAGCCTGCCTACTCTATACAGAGAAAATTCTGTAGCTATTTAACAACTGTATTTTCATATAAAGTGAATGATCTGAGGACAGAGTTTATGAGTGATTGATATTTCTATCCCCAATACTTACAAGTGCATCACATTAAGCCCCTTTTCTTGATTCCACAATTACAGAGCAATCTTCTAATTATTGTCTGGATGCCCATATAGACCACTGGAGGGAGAGAAATTTGTTGCCTCATGACTAGTCAATGTGAATCTGCTTGATGTTCTGGAAACAGTAATTTTCTTTGCAATGATTAACTTAACATTATGATTTATATAACAGTTTCCTGTGAACTTTGGTTAGCATCAGTCAGTTCCTCATGGTGATGATGGTTTCTGGATGCCTGGCAAGATAGAGGATCAGGATCTACAAAGTTAGGGACCAGACTCTGGACCACAGTGACCCTGTGTCAATGCTGCTGTTGTTTGGTCTCTAAGTCGTGTCTGACTCTTTAAGACCCCATGGACTGTAGTCCACCAGGCTCCGCTCCCCATGGGATTTCCTAGGCAAGAATACTGGAATGGGTTGCCATTTCCTTCTCCAGGGATCTTTCTGACCCAGGGATCAAACCCGTGTCTCCTGCTTGAAACCCTATCCTCTGTCATATTACCTCGTAAATTTGTTTCAGCAATCTGAATTTTCAAGTTTCAAATGTTATATTCTGTTCCCATTTAATGAAGCATCATGAGCATGTCTTCATACATTATTGTGTAGTAGCTAAGTTTAGTCTGACTCTTCTGCAACCCCATGGACTGTAGCCTACCAGACTCCTCTGTCCTGGGGATTTCCCAGGCAAGGATACTGGAATGGGGTACCATTTCCTTCTACAGGGGATTTTCCCGACACATAGACTGAACCTGTGTCTCGCACTGGCAGGCGTATTCTTTACCACTGAGCCATCAGGGAAGCACAAGTTCTTAATAACCATAATTTTAACAGCTATTTAATGACCCATTAAGTTGATGAACTACAATTGACCAAGCTTCACTCCAGGATATTTAGTTTACTTCCAATTTTTCACGATTATAAACAATGAAACAAGCAACTGTAGTCGACATTCATAGACTGTATGCTGGGCACAACACCATCCTTATCCTCTACCTCATGGCTATTCTCTTGAATACTGTACTTTCCCAAGTATTGCATGAATACCTGCAGTTGATATGTTCTTACATGAACTTGCCCCACAATTGACTGGTCCAGAGATAGACACCAGAACCAAGAAAAAGTAATAAGTAGTTCTTCCCCTGGGACATTTTTTTAACTTGGGACCTAAACAACCATCAGGCATTTCCTCTTCAGGGACTAAGGCTGTGAGATGTAACAGCCATTGGAGGTCAAATGTTCTGATGTGCAGAAAAAGCTAATCAACGGTAGGATACAAGACCTTTTAGAACTAACACCCAAAAAAGATGTCCTTTTCATTACAGGGGACTGGAATGCAAAAGTAGGAAGTCAGGAAACACCTGGAGTAACAGACAAATCTGGCCTTGGAGTACAGAATGAAGCAGGGCAAAGGCTAATAGAGTTTTGCCAAGAGAACGCACTGGTCATAGCAAATACCCTCTTCCAACAACACAAGAGAAGACTCTACACATGGACATCACCAGATGGTCAACACCGAAATCAGACTGATTATATTCTTTGCAGTCAAAGATGGAGAATCTCTATACAGTCAGCAAAAAGAAGACCGGGAACTGACTGTGGCTCAGATCATGAACTCCTTATTGCCAAATTCAGACTTAAATTGAAGAAAGTAGGGAAAACCACTAGACCATTCAGGTATGACCTAAATCAAATCCCTTATGATTATACAGTGGAAGTGAAAAATAGATTTAAGGAACTAGATCTGATAGAGAGTGCCTGATGAACTATGGACAAAGGTTTGTAACACTGTACAGGAGAAACGGATGAAGACCATCCCCATGGAAAAGAAATGCAAAAAAGCAAAATGGCTGTCAGAGGAGGCCTTACAAATAGCTGTGAAAAGAAAAGTGAAAAGCAAAGGAGAAAAGGAAAGATATTCCCATTTGAATTCAGAGTTCCAAAGAATAGCAATGAGAGACAAGAAAGCCTTCCCCAGTGATCAATGCAAAGAAATAGAGGAAAACAACAGAGTGGGAAAGACGAGAGATCTCTTCAAGAAAATTAGAGATATCAAGGGAACATTTAATGCAAAGATGGGCTAGATAAAGGACAGAAATGGTATGGACCTAACAGAAGCAGAAGATATTAAGAAGAGGTGACAAGAATACAAGAACTATACAAAAAAGATCTTCATGACCCAGATAATCACGATGGTGTGATCACTCACCTAGAGTCAGACATCCTGGAATGTGAAGTCAAGTGGGCCTTAGAAAGCATCACGATGAACGAAGCTAGTGGAGGTGACGGAATTCCAGTTGAGCTATTTCAAATCCTGAAATATGATGCTGTGAAAGTGCTACACTCAATACGCCAGCAAATTTGGAAAACTCAGCAGTGGCCACAGGACTGGAAAAGGTCAGTTTTCATTCCAATCCCAAAGAAAGGCAATGCCAAAGAATACTCAAACTACCGCACAATTGCACTCATCTCACACGCTAGTAAACTAATGCTCAAAATTCTCCAAGTCAGGCTTCAGCAATATGTTAACCATGAACTTACAGATGTTCAAGCTGGTTTCAGAAAAGGCAGAGGAACCAGGGACCAAATTGCCAACATCCGCTGGATCATCGAAAAAGCAAGAGAGTTCCAGAAAAAACATCTATTTCTGCTTTATTGACTATGCCAAAGCCTTTGACTGTGTGGATCACAATAAGCTGTGGAAAATTCTGAAAGAGATGGGAATACCAGACCACCTGACCTGCCTCCTGAGGAACCTATATGCAGGTCGGGAAGCAACAGTTAGAACCAGACATGGAACAACAGACTGGTTCCAAATAGGAAAAGGAGTACGTTACCCTGCTTATTTAACTTAACATGCAGAGTACATCATGAGAAACGCTGGGCTGGAAGAAGCACAAGCTGGAATCAAGATTGCTGGCAGAAATATCAATAACCTCAGATATGCACATGACACCACCCTTATGGCAGAAAGTGAAGAGGAACTAAAAAGCCTCTTGATGAAAGTGAAAGAGGAGAGTGAAAAAGTTGGCTTAAAGCTTAACATTCAGAAAACTAAAGATCATGGCATCTGATCCCATCACCTCATGGGAAATAGATGGGGAGACAGTGGAAACAGTGTCAGACTTTATTTTTGTGGGCTCCAAAATCACTGCAGATGGTGACTGCAGCCATGAAATTGAAAGATGCTTACTCCTTGGAAGGAAAGTTATGACCAACCTAGATAGCATATTAAAAAGCAGAGACATTACTTTGCCAGCAAAGGTCCGTCTGGTCAAGGCTATGGTTTTTCCAGTGGTCACGTATGGATGTGAGAGTTGGACTGTGAAGAAAGCTGAGCACCGAAAAATTGATGCTTTTGAAGTGTGGTGTTGGAGAAGACTCTCGAGAGTCCCCTGGACTGCAAGGAGATCCAACCAATCCATCCTGAAGGAGATCAGTCCTGGGTGTTCACTGGAAGGACTGATGCTGAAGCTGAAACTCCAGTACTTTGGCCACCTCACGCGAAGAGCTGACTCACTGGAAAAGACCCTGATGCTTGGAGGGATTGGGGGCAGGAGGAGAAGGGGACAACAGAGGATGAGACGGCTGGATGGCAGCACCGACTTGGTGGACATGAGTTTGAATAAACTCTGGGAGTTGGTGATGGACAAGGAGGCCTGGCATGCTGCGATTCATGGGGTCGCAAAGAGTCGGACACGACTGAGCGACTGAACTGAACTGAACATACAGTAAGGCTACATGTACAGAGAAGTCAAAATAAGAGATGGAGTAGTCTTATACCATGAGTTTCTAGTTCCAACTGCTCCAGATGCAAGCTCAGCTGCAAATCTGTTCTTCCTATTGCCACTCAACTTTCCTTAGATTCCCTGAGTCAAAAAACCCTTTTTGCTTTAATTAGTTTCAGTTGGATTTCTGTTATTTGCAAGGATAAGCCTGGAGGACAGTAGGCTAAACTCTTGATGTATAAAAAGAGTAATATATTAAATTACTTCAACTGAAATATGGTCTCAGATCTGAGTTCAAATTTCAGATCTAATGATCAGTGAGAAGGCACAACCTGTGGCTCACTTGCCTATTAATTTTCTAAATGATATTTAGAGCAAACAACATGATAGTTTGATAGACCTGTGCACTGTGAATAGATTCTTCCTACCAAGTTAATTAACACATCCATCATCTCACATATTCACCTTTTTGCAGGCAGGGGAAGATTTAAAACACTGAATTTCTACTCTCTTAGCAAATTTCAATTACACAACACAGTATAATGAATTCTAGTCACTATGGTATACATTAGATCTGCAGATCTTACTCATCTTATAGTACAATCTTATTCACCTTAAAGTATGTATACTTGTACCAACCTTTCCCTATTTCCTTCATCCCCTGACAACCATTTTACTACTTTTTTTTTTTAAGACTCCACATGTAAGTGATACCAACCAGTACCTGTCTTTGTCTTATTATACTTAACTCACTGCCCTCTAGGCTCATCCATGGTCAGAAATAACAGGATTTCCTTCTTTTTCAAGGTTGAACAATATTCCACTGTGTGTGTATGTACACACGTATCACATTTTGTTTCAATTCATTCACTGATGGACACTTAAGATAGTTTCTGTACCTCGGCTATTGTGAATGTTGCAATGAACAGTCAAGTACAGATACTGCTTCAAGATAATGGTTTCATTTCCTTTGGATATATACTCAGAAGTGGGATTGCTGGGGCACATGGCAGCTCTATTCTTTGTTTCTTAATATTGGACTAGAGTTTATTAGCAATGTTCTGTTAGTTTCAGATGCACAGCAAAGTGATTCAGTTATACATATACATCTATCTATCACTTCTTAAATTCTTTCCCCATTTAGAATATTGCAGAGTTCCCTGTGCTATACAGTAGGTCCTTGTTGGCTATTTTAAATATAGTGGTGTGTACACATCAATCCCAAACTCCCAATTTATCCCTCGCCCTACTCTTTCCCTGCTGGTAAAGGAGCATCTGGTAGCTCTAGTTTTCATTTCTTGAGGAACCTCCATGCAGTTTTCCACAGTGGTTATACCAGTTTATGTTACCACTGACAGTGTATAAGGGTTCTCTTTTCTCCACACTCACACTGGCATTTATCATCTTGTCTTTTTGATAAAAAGTCATCCTAACAGGTATAAGGTTGTATCTCACTGGGGTTTTGATTTGCATTTCCATGATAACTGGTAATGCTGAGCACCTTTTATGTACTGGTTGGCCATTTGCATGTCTTCTTTGGAAAAATGTCTATTCCAAGTCCTTTGCCCATTTTTCAATCAAGTTATTTTCTGCTATTGAATTGTAAGAGCTTTAACCCTTTATCAGATATGTGGTTTGCAGATATCTTCTCCCATTCTGTAAAGTTTCCTTTTGTTAATGATTTTCTTTGCTGAACAGAGACTTATTTTGATATAGTCTCACCCACTTATTCTTGCTTTTGTTGCCTTTACCTTTGTTTTTGGTATTAAACTAAAAAAAAATCACCGTCAAGACCAATGTCAAGAAGCTTAGGTGCTATGGAGTAAAACTTCTAGGAGTTTTATGGTTTCAGGTATTCTGTTAGTCTTTGATCCATTTTGATTTTTATATATCGTATAAGCTAGGGTCTAGTTTCATTCTTTTGCACATGGCTATCCAGTTTTCCCAACACCATTTGTTGTACAGAATATCCTTTCCCCGCTGTGTACTTTTTGCTCCTTTGTCAAAAACTGAGTAGATATGCATGGGTTTATTTCTAGGCTCACATTGATCTATATGCCTATTTTTATGCCAATACCACACTGTTATGATATTGCTTTGTAATATAGTTTGAAATCACGAAGTGTGATGCCTCCAGCTTTGCTCATCTTTCTCAAGATTGTTTTAGCTATTGGAGGTCTTCTGTGGTTCCCTATACATTTTAGGATTGCTTTTTCTATTTCTGTAGAAAATGCCACTGCAATTTATTTTTTTGCCATTGCAATTTTGATATGGACTGCACTGAATCTGTAGATAACTTTGGGTAGTCTGGACAGTTAAACAATATTAATTCTTCCAATCCATGAGCATAGAGTATCTTTCCATAAGCATTTTATTGTTTTTGATGGTACTGTAAATGGGATTTTTAAAAATTCTATCTTTTTGATAGTTGTTAGTATATAGAAATGTACTAGGCTTTGTATACTGATTTTGTATCGTGCAACTCTACTAAATTCAATTATTATTTCCAACAGTTTTTCACAGTTTAGAGTTTTCTATATATAATAGCACATCATCTGCAAACAGTTCTACTCCCTCCAATCCAGTAAGAATGCCTTTTCTATTCCTTTTCTTACCTAACTGTTCTGGCTATGTCGTCCTGCACTGTTGGTGTTTTTATAGGTATAAAAGTCAATTTTCTCTTTTACTTATTTATTTGTGGCTAATCAGGGTCTTTGTTGCTTTGCTCAGGCTTTCTTTAATTGTGGTAAGCAGAGGCTCCTTTTCATTGTGGTGTGTGGGCTCCTCATTGCAGTGGCTTCTTTTGTTGCAAAACACAGGCCCTGGCCACACAGGCTTCGGCAGTTGCGGCACAAAGGCACTGAGCCACCAGGTAAGTCCCAGTACTATGTTGAAAAAAAGGGTTGACAGTAGGCATTCTTGTCCTGTTCCTGATCTCAGAAGAAAAGCTTTCAGTTTTTCACATTGACTATGATACCAGCTGTGGACTTCGGCAAATATGGCCCTTATTATGTTGAGGTACATTCAGTTACCTGATTTTAAAAATGAGATAAAATGATCTATATATTCTAGATGTGCCAGGCACAGAAGTCATTAAAAAAAGCAGTAGTTCTTCAATAAATATTAATAAACTTCTACAACATGTCATATAAATATGCTAAGAGAATTTCTCTGCATCAAGCACCTACTGTTTTATTTCGGGGAACTAGAGAAGGAAACTAGCATACAGAAATTTTTCCTCAGGTAAACGTCAGAAACAGACCTACCACCAGCTCAAAGGACAGGAACACACACATACTTCTCATTTGGTATTTTCTGCCAAACTGGCATATGAACACATGACTATCACTAGATTTCTTTCTTTTCTATGCCCTCTCTAGCATTAGGCATTAAAACTTTTGAAAATGTTTTATGTGTTCAGTTCAGTCACTCAGTCGTGTCCGACTCTTTGCGACCCCATGAATCACAGCACGCCAGGCCTCCCTGTCCATCACCAACTCCTGGAGTTCACTCAAACTCATGCCCATCAAGTCGGTGATGCCATCCAGCCATCTCATCCTCTGTCATCCCCTTCTCCTCCTGTCCCCAATCCCTCCAAGCATCAGGGTCTTTTCCAAAGAGTCAACTCTTTGCATGAGGTGGCCAAAGTACTGGAGTTTCAGCTTCAACATCAGTCCTTCCAATGAACACCCAGGACTGATCTCCTTCAGGATGGATTGGTTGGATCTCCTTGCAGTCCAAGGGACTCTCGAGAGTCTTCTCCAAAACCACAGTTCAAAAGCATCAATTTTTCGGTGCTCAGCTTTCTTCACAGTCCAACTCTCACATCCATACATGACCACTGGAAAAACCACAGCCTTGACCAGATGGACCTTTGTTGGCAAAGTAATGTCTCTGCTTTTTAATATGCTATCTAGGTTGGTCATATCTTTCCTTCCAAGGAGTAAGCATCTTTCAATTTCATGGCTGCAGTCACCATCTGCAGTGATTTTGGAGCCCACAAAAATAAAGTCTGACACTGTTTCCACTGTCTCCCCATCTATTTCCCATGAGGTGATGGGATCAGATGCCATGATCTTTGGTTTTCTGAATGTTAAGCTTTAAGCCAACTTTTTCACTCTCCTCTTTCACTTTCATCAAGAGGCTTTTTAGTTCCTCTTCACTTTCTGCCATAAGGGTGGTGTCATGTGCATATCTGAGGTTATTGATATTTCTCCCAGCAATCTTGATTCCAGCTTGTGCTTCTTCCAGCCCAGCGTTTCTCATGATGGACTCTGATCATGTATCACAAAAAGAAACACCTTCTGCTGTTTTATTTACATATGATAACCATCAAGATTGGCTTAAAAATGTTTTATTATTCTATATTCATTTCTCTCATGAAACTCATTGCACCCACAACTTTTCAAAAAAAGAATCAGAAATATAAAAGGTCATTTATCTATTGTATTTATTGAACAAGTATTATGTTCGAGGTTTTATAGATACATAAATTAATAAGTCACAATTACTTTACTGAAGTAGTTCATAATATAATGGGGGATATCCCCAAATTACAATAATAATAAGAAACATATATAGAGCATTATATATGTGATATACATTTGGTGATTTCTTACAACTTTTGAATCAGGTACTATATTACACTGAGGAAATTGAAGCACAAGGAGATTAAAAAAAACATGTTCACAGGAAGAAAGTGGCAATGCTAGGATTTGCAAATAAGTAGTCTGATTTCAGAGCTTGCAGTTTTCATCAGTACATTACACTACAAACTAACATTTGCTGAAAGTCTATCATTCATCAAGTCATTTATTTCCTGACTCATAAATGTGTTCAACAAATATTTACCATATATTAAATGCCAGGCATTGTTTAGGTGAATAATAATTTTAATAAATACTATAAAGACCTGATCCTCATGAAGATTTTACAGGGGTGGGAGGATATATTATACTATATCTCTATTTTGCCAGTTAGGTAATAATAACTGCTATAAAAAATGTGTGTGTGTGTGTGTGTGTGTGCTCAGTTGCTCAGTTGTGTCTGGCTCTTCACAGCCCCATGGACTATAGCCCACCAGGCTCCTCTGCCCATGGAAGCTATACAAAATAAGATGGGTTAAAGGGATAGAGAGTACATGTGTGGTAAGGGGTAGCTAGCCATATTAGGTTTGTCAAAAAAGTCCTCTTTGAAAAGGCGACAAGTAGGCAGAAAACCAGACAGTCAATACTGAAATCAGATTGATTATATTCTTTGCAGCCGCAGATGGAGAAGCTCTATACAGTCAGCAAAAACAAGACCAGGAGCTGACTGTGACTCAGATCATAAACTCATTGGCAAATTCAGACTTAAATTGAAGAAAGTAGGGAAAACCACTAGACCATCTAGGTATGACCTAAATCAAATCCCTTGTGATTATACATTGGAAGTGACAAATAGATTCAAGGGATTAGATCTGATAGACAAAGTGCCTGAAGAACTATGGATGGAGGTTCTTAACACTGTACCGGAGGCGGTGATCAAAACCATCCCCAAGAAAAAGAAATGCAAAAAGGCAAAATGGTTGTCTGAGGAGGCCTTACAAATAGCTGAGACACTAAGAGAAGAGAAAGGCAAAGAAGAAAAGGAAACATATATCCATCTGAACGCAGGGTTCCAAAGAATAGCAAGGAATAAGTAAGCCTTCCTCAGTGATCAATGCAAAGAAATAGAAGAAAACAATAGAATGGGAAAGACTAGAGATCTCAAGAAAATTAGATACCAAGGGAACATTTCATGCAAAGATGGGCACAATAAAGGACAAAAACAATATGGACCTAACAGAAGCAGAAGATATTAAGAAGAGGCGGCAAGAACACACAGAAAAACTATACAAAAAAGATCTTAATGACCTAGATAAGCAGGATAGTCTGATCACTCACCGAGAGCCAGACATCCTAGAGTGCAAAGTCAAGTGGGCCTTAGGAAGCACTACGATGAACAAAGCTAGTGGAGGTGATGGAATTCCAGTTGAGCTATTTCAAATCCTTAAAGATGATGCTGTGAAAGTGCTGCACTCAATATGCCAGCAAATTTGGAAAACTCAGCAGTGGCCACAGGACTGGAAAAGGTCAGTTTTCATTCCAATCCCAAAGAAAGGCAATGCCAAAGAATACTCAAACTACCGCACAACTGCACTCATCTCACACCCGAGCAAAGTAATCCTCAAAATTCTCCATGCCAGGCTTCAACAGTACATGACCAGTGAACTTCCAGATGCTCAAGCCAGATTTAGAAAAGGCAGAGGAATCAGAGATCAACTGCTAACATCCACTGGATCATTAAAAAAGCAAGAGAATTCCAGAAAACATCTATTTCTGCTTCACTGACTATGCTAAAGGCTTTGACTGTGTGGATTACAACAAACTATGGACAATTCTTCAAGAGATGGGAATACCAGACCACCTGACCTGCCTCCTGAGAAACCTGTATGCAGGTCAGGAAGCAACAGTTAGAACTGGACATGGAACAACAGACTGGTTCAAAATTGGGAAAGGAGTACGTCAAGGCTGTACACTGTCACCCTGCTTATTTAACTTATATGCAGAGTGCATCATGCCAAATACTGGGATGGATGAAGCACAAGCTGGAATCAAGATTGCCAGGAGAAATATCAATAACCTCAGATATGCAGATGACACCACCCTTATGGCAGAAAGCAAAATGGAACTAAAGAGTCTCTTGATGAAAGTGAAAGAGGAGAGTGAAAAAGCTGGCTTAAAACTCAACATTCAAAAAACTAGGATCATGGCATCCAGTCCCATCACCTCATGGCAAATAGATGGGAGAACAGTGGAAACAGTGACAGACTTTATTTTCTTGGGCTCCAAAATCACTGCAGATGGTTGACTGTAGCCATGAAATTAAAAGACGCTTGCTCCTTGGAAGAAAAGCTAAGACAAACCTAGAAAGCATATTAAAAAACAGAGATATTACTTTACCAACAAAGGTCTGTCTAGTCAAAGCTATGGTTTTTCCAGTAGTCATGTATGGATGTGAGGGTTGAACTATAAAGAAGCTCGGTGCTGAAGAATTGATGCTTTAGAACTGCAGTGTTGGAAAAGACTCTTGAGTGTCCCTTGGACTTCAAGGAGATCAAACCAGTCAATCCTCAAGGAAATCAGTTCTGAATATTCATTAGAAGGACTAATGCTGAAACTGAAGCTCCAATACTTTGGCCACCTGATATGAAGAACTGACTCATTTGAAAAGACCCTGATGCTGGGAAAGATGGAAGGCAGGAGAAGAAGTGGGTGACAGAGGATGAGATGGTTGGATGGCATCAGTGACTCGATGGACATGAGTTTGAGCAAGCTCTGAGAGTTCGTGTTGGACAGGGAGGCCTGGTGTGCTGCAGTCAATGGGGTTGCAAAGAGTTGGACATGACTGTGCGACTGAACTGAACTGAGGCAGAAAACACAAGTGAGAGAAAAAGTCATGTATTATAGATAGCTGAAAGAGTATTCCAGGCAAAGGAAAAATCAAGTATAAAGCAAAAAACTTGCCTGGTGTTCAATGAACAGCAAACAGACCTCTCTGACTGAAGCAAAGTGAACAAGAGAGAATGGTAAGAGATGAGGTCAGAAAGATAATGGAAGAGCAGATCACACAGGATTTGCAAGCCATGATGAGGTCTTTGGATCTGATTATGAGATATGAGAAATCAACAATGGGTTCTGAATCTAGAAGCATTATGATCTGACGTAAACTTTTCTAAACAATCACACTAACTGCTGTCTGAAAAACTATGTGTAAAAGCACAAGCAGAGTGAACAGTTAGTAGGCCAGTCGACTTTCCAGGCAAAAGATAATGTTGGCTAGGGCAGCAGTGGTAGCAGCTATGGGAATGATGTCAACGTGGAAAATATTTAGACAAGAGACCTAGTGGGAACTGCTAATGGATTAGGTGTGGGGTATGAAAGAAAAGAGCTCTAAAAGCTTTTTGGTCTAAGCAACTAAAAGAATTTGAAATGTCACATACTGATAGGAAAGACTCAGGAATAATAGAAAGTTTTGAGAAGAAATCAAGAGGATTTTTAGGACACTTTAAGAGGTATAGACTGGAGATGTAGATATGACAGTCCTTGACATATTAGTGGCTTTTGAAACCACTAAACCAGAGGTGATCACCCAAACTGTGGCAGGATACAGAAGATTATTAATAAATCCTGAGAAACTCCCAATGTTTAGAGACTGGGGAGATGAAGATGAAACAGCAAAGGAAGAAAAAAAGTGATAGCCAATAAAGTTGGAGACGGACCTAGAGAATGTGGTAGCCAGGAAGACAAGTGGAAAAGCAGTGTTTCAAGAAGGAAGCAATATAGTCAAATATGGTTGAAGAGACAAAATTAAGATTTGGGAACTGACCAGTGGATTTAACTGACTTCCCTGGTGGCTCAGGTGGTAAAGAATCCGCCTGCAATGTGGGAGACCTGGGTTTGATCCCTTGGCTGGGAAGATCCCCTGGAGAAGTGAAGAGCTACCCACTTCTGTATTCTGGCCTAGAAAATTCCACAGAGGAACCTGGCAGGTTACAGTCCATGGGGTTGTAAAGAGTCAGACACGACTGAGTGACTTTCACTGGACTTAACAAATAATTTGTTGACTTTGATAAGAGCAATTTTAGCAAAGTGCTGGGAACAAAAACCTGACTACAGTTAAGTTCAAAAAGAATGCTCTGGGGGGACTTCCCTGGTGGTCCAGTGTTTAAGATTCCATGTTCCACTGCGTGGAGGTTCAAGGAACTAACACCTCACATGCCACAAGGCGTGGGCAGAAAGAAAGGAAAAGAAAAAAAGAATGTCCTGAATCTGATCAAGCTTTTAGATCCTGGTTCAAAATTAAGAAAGGAGTACATCAAGGCTGTATATTGTCCCCCTGCTTATTTAACTTAAATGCCAAGTACATCATGCGAAATGTTGGACTAGATGAATCACAAGCTGGAATCAAGACTGCCGGGGAGAAATATCAACAACCTCAGATATGCAGATGATACTACCCTATGGCAGAAATCAAAGAGGAACTAAAGAGCCTCTTGATGAAGGTCGAAGAGAAAAGCGAAAAAAATGGCTTAAAACTCAACATTCAAAAAACAAAGATCATGGAATCTGGTCCCACCACTTTATGGCAAATAATGGGGAAACAATGGAAACAGTGGCAGATTTTATTTTGGGGGGCTCCAAAATCACTGTGGACAGTGACTGCAGCCACAATACTGAAAGGTTCTTACCTTCTGGAAGAAAAGCTATGACAAACCTAGACAGCATTTTAAAAAGCAGACACATCACTTTGCCAACAAAGGTCTGTATAGTCAAAGCTATGGTTTTTCCAGTAGTCATGTATGGATGTGAGAGGTGGACCATAAAGAAGGCTGAATGCCGAAGAATTGATGCTTTTGAACTGTAGTGTTGGAGAAGACTCTTGAGAGTCCCTTGGAGAGCAAGGAAATCAAACCAGTTAATCTTAAAGGAAATCAACCCTGAATATTCATCAGGAGAACTAATGCTGAAGCTCCAATACTTTGGCCACCTGATGCGAAGAGCTGACTCATTCAAAAAGACCCTGATGCTGGGAAAGACTGAGGGCAGGAAAAGAAGGGAACAACAGAGGATGAGATGATTGGGTGACATCATTGACTCAATGGACATGAGTTTGAGCAAACTCTGGGAGATAGTGAAGGACAGGGGAGTCTGGCGTGCTGCCGCAAAGAGTTGAACTCAACTTAGCGACTGAACAACAACAAAGGTTTACAGTAAACTTAGAGAAACATGTTAAATTATATCATGATGACAGAACTAGCCAAATCCAGACTGTGAGTAAGTCTAAAAGATCAAACAATCTATAAACTGTAAAGGGGGAAAGGGTAGAAACCTTACAAATTAAAAGATACTTAAAATATATATCAATCATTTACAATGTGGGAAATTTATTTGGATCCTGATTCAAAAGTGAAATATATTTTTAAAAGGCAAACTGTTAAGAAAAAAAAGTATAATATCTGAGACAAGCTGAAATTTGAACACTGACTAGATATTTGATATAAATGATTTTTATTATTATTCTGCTGTAATAACAGTACGGTGACTTATTTAAAGAGTATGTATCTCTCATTTTTTTGGCTGCATCTCACAGCTGTGGGACCTTAGTTCCCCAACCAGGTAATGAACCCACGTGCCCCACAGCGGAAGCCCAGAATCTTAATCACCGGGGAAGATCCCTCTCTCTTTTAAAGAAAAATTTATTTATTTGTTTTTGGCTGTGCTGGGTCTCCACTGCTTTGTGCTGGCTTTCTCTAGTTGGGTGAGCAGAAGACATTCTTAGTTGCAGTGCACGGGTTTCTCACTTTGCTGGCTTTTCTTGTTGCAGAGCACGGGCTCTCGGCGTGCAGGTTTCAGCAGTGGCAGGTCCTGGGCTCTAGAGCACGGGCTTAGTTGCTCCGCAGCCTGTGGAATCTTCCCATAATAGGATTTGAACCTGTGTCCCCTGCACTGGCAGGCAGATTCTTTACCACTGAGCCACCAGGGAAGTCCCCTATATCTCTTATAGATATACTTAGTAGATGTTTATAAATGAAATATTATGCCCAGAATATACTTCAAAAAATACAGGAGAGAGGAAAGTAGAATGGACATGATTGGATACGGGTTGATGAATGTTGGGTTTGGGTGGTGGGTATATGGGAGTTTATTACAGTTCTGCCTATACACCTTCAATCTTCTATAGTAAAATGTCTTACAAATTAGGAAGTGAGGAATGTTATTTCCTTTGCATACTGAATCTCCTCTTTACTATGCCATTTTAGAGAAAAGGAAATTTAGGTTAAGGAAGATTAAATGTAGTACCCAAAATCACAGTTAATTCCTTTTAACAGCCTTTATTTTCTAGAGTGGTTGTCGGTTCACAGTAAAACAGCAAAAGGCAGAGATGGCCCATATGCCTCCTACCCCACGTATGCACAGCCTCCCAAACTATCAGTATCCCCACACCAGAGTGGTACACTTGTTACAATAGATGAACCTGCAATGGCACATCATTATGATGTTAATTTGAGAACCAGGATTTGTCTCTAAAACCTATGCTTTCTACACTATGAAGTCAAGTCACTCAGTCATGTCCGACTCTTTGCAACCCCATGAACTGTAGCCTACCAGGCTCCTCTGTCCATGGGATTTTCCAAGCAAGAATACTGGATCCAGGAGATCTTCCCCACCCAGGTATCGAACCCGGGTCTCCCGCATTGTAGACAAGACGCTTTACCGTCTGAGCCACCAGGAAAGTCCTTCTACACTATATTACACTGTCAATTTTATTCTCTGTTATCATTATTTTGCTTGATACTTTTTATACAAACTGGTAAAAATCAAAATTCTGTTTCATGAATTAGCAATGTAACCAAACTTTACTGACTATAAAATCATCAAATCATAGTATTAAAAAAAAGTTAATGTATATTAATGGAAGAAGTAATTCTGTCAATACAATAAACTTCCACTGAAGCATATTTTAGTTGTTTAACAAATATATGTATTGTCCACTAGACTTGAAAATGTAATTACATAGAAATAAAAAGCACTATCAGGAATTTCTACCTCAAACTTTTCTTTTGGTAGCTATATCAAGTATTGGCTAAATAACAACTAACCACATAAACCTCAAACTATACACTTTCAAAGCATATGTGTGTGGTGTTCACTGACCTAACAATTTAACACATTCTACTTGTGAATCCAAAGCTAAATTACAGCCTACAGCAAATGTGACTGATGAAAAATAAGCAATGAACAACAACAAAAAAATAAAAATAAGCAATGAACAAATTAGAATCAACTGTAGCCTATTATCAAATTATGGATTTTCACTGGGAACTTTTACTTCCATATTCATGGGATATCTCATTTTAACAATTCTACTTCTAGGAATTTATCCTAAAGCAATCACTGGACCACCATACAAAGATGTATATATTAAGACACTTACCAAAGTTTCAGTTAAAATTTTATTTAAAAAATGGAAAAAATCTAAATGCCATCAGTTAAGACTGACTAATAATATAAAATTAAATGCTAAAATTCCTTGGTGGTCTATTGGTTAAGACTCTGTGCTTTTACTGCCAAAGGTTCAATCCCTGGTCTAGGAACTATGAACCCATAAGCCAAATGGCATGGCAAAAAATTAAAAAATTAAATGCTACACATTAGTAAAAATTATACTGCTACATATAATATATAAGTAATGATAAGGAAAAAATGTATAGTTTGAGGTTTATGTGGTTAGTTGTTATTTAGCCAATACTTGATATAGCTACCAAAAGAAAAAATTAACCATGGTTTTCTCTGGATTATGAGATCATATTTTCATTTCTATTCTAGATTTTCCTATACTGTTTGCTTTTTAAAAACCAATAAATGTATATTTTTACAATCAGGAAAAATTTTCTATTTTTGTTTTGAAAAAATAAATACATTGTGTTGACTTCAAAACTTGACATAAATAAATGTCTGTTTACTAGTTAAATCCACAAGGCATGAGATTTTAGTAACTTCCTATCTACTAATTCTACCTAGTTTTTCAATGAACCTGTACAAACACAGTGTACTCATATCAGATTACATTTATTATATTCACTGTAGCTCAATCAGCACTCTAGAACATTCAGACTGTTCAGGGTTAAATTTCTCAGATGCCATATGGGAAACCATTTTTTCAAAGACATTCCCCCACCACGCCCCGCCCCCCACCTTCAGAAAACAAACAGTCCATGCACTATGGAAATGCCTTGAGATTTATTTTATAATTAAAGTCTGGGTAACTTTTGAAAAACTTATTATCACCCAAGCAAAAATTTAGAAAAATCTGAGTAATTTTATGTCAAATATACAGATAGATACCAAGTCCCAATTCAGAAGCTAGAAGTGTCTTCAAACAAAAGGACTTCATTGCTAAGATATAAGCCTATTTTGCAATCTATTCTTCAACTTTTTTAAAATTCAGAGATACACTACTGAACTTCTGCTGTCAGATTTAGAAATCAGTTAAAATATCCAATATTGGTAATGACTCAAAAGCAGCATTATGTAAGCCTAGAATTGAGAACATTTTCTTGCAAAAATGAAAAATACAAAAATATCCCATGTCTATATTCTATAGATTTATTCTGATTTCTCAAGAACTTAATAATTTAGAAATAATGCAGGAAAAACTGGCTGATATAAAACAAAGAATTCTTCCCTATGATTTCATTAAACTAACATTCTAGATTAATGTATATAATATTTTATTGCAACCCAAATCACAAAGAGCCCACATTTAAGATATAAGAGAAAGAATCAGTTGTGTGACAAGATTTTGCTAAATCTCAACAGTCTTTTTTTTTTTTTTTAAGCAATGGGTAGCCAACAAATGTCATTAATATTAAAAACACAGATAATGGCAGAAAACTACAGAAATTCCAAACACAGAAAGGCTGTTCATGTATCCTAACAGCATAACCACTACGGCTGAAACACCACACAATATTCTTTCTCACATCTGTTTTGTTAATGAGCCAAGAATGAGGGTCTATTGAGTATCCCAGACAACTGAATGAGAAGCAGGAATGTCTGGTGAATGCTGTTCATCCCAACAAACCAAGACTAAACAGGTTTGGAAAGAATACTTTTCTTAAATAAATTATCTTTTTAGTTTTACCTTCCTGAAAACAGATCACTTGTCTTTTCCTCCCAATCCATTAAAACAAAACAAAACTACACATAAATTAGTTAAAATCCCAGTTTTAAGTATTATAAGAGAAAACATATTATTTATTTTTCCAGATTTATATAGTTATTTATTGACTTTCAACTATGTAACATGACAATGCAGCCTTCTTTTTTTTCTTTTTTAAAATATTTTACTGGGGTACACTTGCTTTACAAGACTACAACTTTGTTTTAGATTATGAAATATTTAATTCATCTTTCAGGGAGATCCTCAAATATTTTATTTAAGACTATGAAAACCAATGTGAAGAAAGATGACTGTGATATAAAATAACACAGTATTTAATTAGAACCCAAGATTATGACAATTTGGCAAGAATTTTATCCTGAGGCAGGGGTTTTTCCATATACAACAGAGAACTTTTCCAGAAATGTCCCCTTTACAGGGCCTCTGGCCTCTCTGCATACTATCAGACCAGGCATATAGAAACAAACAAATGTAATGTTCCCACTGGAAAATAATAAATTAAGTCTAAATTATCAAATGATTACATACAATTCTCTGAAGGAGCAAAAACAGCATTTAGAAACTATTTTATTTATTCCAACCACTTTCCTAAATTACTTAGCTAAAAAACAAATCTTTAACACATTTATTAACTTGGAATTTGGTTTAAAACTTTAAAGAGTGATTATACCAAGGTGATGAAATCAAGGATAATTTTTAAAGTCTTATCATGTTAACTGGATTACATTTGAAGATTTCATATGTTTCCCATCCCCCTTACTTTTAAGCGTTTGTTTAGAAGAAAACAGTTGTGTCTTGTTTCCTTTTCAGTTTTCCCTCAGGGTGTTCCATCACTGTCAGAGGAATTAAATTCTAAAACAAAAATCAAAATAATCTTCTACATTTTCATAAGTCCCAACACCAGTCAAGAACAGCAAATACTAGGGAAAAAACATTACAATGGCCACTTCAGAGCAGCACTAGCTGAACTTTTCAATGTTTCTTCTAGACAGAGCAGCATTTTATCTTCTTCAAGACAAAACTCTACAAGTGAGAAAATCCATATAATAAAAATATTTCCCAAGCAATTAAAGAAATACTAAACTGAGAACCTAATGGCATTATATACTTCAGTACTTTGAATCCACAACTTTTATTCATCTTATTCAAACTTAGCTTCCATACATCCTTTGAAATTTGTTCTCAAATGACTTTTCTTGATTTTTATTACATAAGAAATGCAGAGTCCTAAAACAACTACATTCAAACGGGAAATCAAGAATATAACTAAGAAACATAGTCTATTCACTTTTGCAAGGCTGTATAAGACAACTACCAAACAAACTACTTTGTATTATCATTCATTTAAGATAACAGAAAATGTTTTTCTTCCATTGGTAGGTAAATACAACTCTCTCTGCCTTCAACACTAGTCTGATTTTACCTAAAAATACAGACTAGAATAGTGCAGTCCTACAAAATAGCTACCCAGGAGAACTGATATCTCAATGAACATTTCTACTTCTTTTATTCCCACTTCATTTGGAATGAAAATATAACATATATAATCTTAGACCAGCTGTAATTAAAGCATAAAAGAGTTTCATCAGAAGTTCCCCTAACTAAGGAGTCCTAGGCACAGATGCCAAACTGATTATCATTATTTAAAAACCAATTGTGCCTGGCAGCTTTTTGGTTAAATCACAGAGTTCACACAGCACTAAGTCAGTACATTGTACAGGACACCCTTTAAAAAATCACTTAAAATATTAAATGCCTAAAAGAAGAATAGACAAATATTAACTTTTAGTGAAGAATGATCCACTAAGCAACACATATATAGAATTTGTATCTGAAGTCCTCTTATGTAAGTTTTCTATGTATCCACCTAACAACTAGAATTTAATACATTTTGCCATAAGCCAATTCCTGAGAATCCCCACGAAAAAGAAAAACTTAGAACAGAATTGGAGAGCCAAGATCCAACACTGACTCAATAGACTATCAGAGAACATATGCATCTAAAATTTTCATCTGTCAAACTCTTGATTTTAAACTTGGTTGCACATTTTTCCCAACTATGCTTTTAATTTCACTTGCAGCATGACAATTACATGAAAAAAGTCTCAGGAAGAATGAAAATTCTGTTTTTGATGATGACACTCTTAAGTCAAATTATACTTTATCTTATTAAATTACAGTCAATCATGTATAAACTGCACTGAAGAATAAACTTTGTGCTCCAAGATGTCCAACCATATGGTTGATAAATCTAACTATACCTCCACAGATGTAAAGACAGTTAAACGGGTATATATTTCAGCAATGGCCCATGCAAGAAGAGCTAAAACTTATCTATAGCTCAAGAATTCATAGGAGAATTTACTGAATCATACTTGGCAAGTTGGATCCATTGGCTAGGTCATTTGACTTCAGAAGTATTTTCTAAAATGTTGTTCGTGTATTTGGGGAGTAATTTCATATGAAAAACCCAAAGATGAAAAAGAAGAACACCTTAATTTTTTTTTTTTGGAAATTTAGGATAATTAGGAAAGTATTTAAATTCCATGCTTGTTTTCCAGGCTTAACAACAAACAATTATGTAAAAATTATGTATATCTCCCAAATCATCACATTCCCTAAATACTGTATTAGAAAACAAAAACAAAGAGAGGACAGTTTCGGAAATACACTAATCACTGATAAACCAGAGTAAAACTCTTCACAGTCTAGACAAACTTTCCCTTTTCAAGAAGACATGAAAAGGCAAAAAAAAAAAGATGGAGCATGGAAGAGAAATGGTAGATATTGATTAAATTCCATAAAATAGAAATTGTAATAAACCCTTCTCCCCAGCCCCTATCTACAACTTCTGTTTTTCGCATCTACTTGACAATTATACTACTTAATATAGTCAACAAAATCTTTATTGTCATTATGTCACTACTTTCTCATGTAAGTTTTTCTTATCTCATATTCAGCTGCCTCATCAACTGACAAAATGAGATGTGAAATTCGGGGACTTCTGGTATTATTAAGAAGACACCAACCACTTTATATTTTCAAAATTACTTTATAAATCTGTGACTGGATGAAGCATACTTCCAAATTTAACATACCAAATATGATCATTTGGAAAGCAAACTGTTATGTAACACCTACTTTATGTCCTTCAACTAATTACAGACCACAAAGAGTGCTTTTTCTTTTTAAAATATAAGCATTGCTTATGTTGCGATTTTTTCTAAAGACTATCATTTTTTCCCAAGGAGAGAAGCAGTTTTCTTAAATCCTAAATTTCCAAGAATAGGACAGCCAATTCTCTAGGGAATAAAGAATGAACAAATACATACATAGTAAGCAATTTTAAGATCTACCTCCTCACATAAGCAGTGATCCAGGCTGATATGACATTTCCAAGATCCTCAGGAACTGTATACCAAGCTGCCACGAACATCAGACGAGAACTCAGGGATGGAAGAAATGCCATCTTGCATTTGACGTTGCACTAACATCTATTTCAAACTCAATTCTCATCTGTTATCTTAATGTATTTCACAACTACCTTAAGAGATAAATAAGGGAGACGGCTGGCCACCCACTGTCTCTCCGGGACACACTATTCAGGTAAAGGACACACACCCCGTTCTATCTTCAAAGGGAATAACGAAAACGATGGCAAACCCTTCTAGACTCCGAAGGGAAAAGAGTAATATCGCCTAAGAAACCCCAAACTTCCATCGCTAGCGCAGCGCCCCCTCCCCGCAGTGTCGCCTACTCCGTGGCCCCGGGGAACTGCGGCGGGGCTGCGGGGAGGCGGAGGAAGGGCTGGGCGGGGGGCGGAGGGGGGACGGCGCAGACCTCGCGCACCTGGGCCGGGGCGCCGGGGGCGAGGATGCTCTGGGGCTACCTACCCCCACCGAACGGACCAGCAGCTCTGACTCACTCACCTGCGGAGCCGATTTCCATTCATGGAGCTGGGGGGAGTGCTTCGAGCGAGAAGGGCGCCCGCCACTGAGGGCAAGAAGGCGGCGCAGGGGGCGACGCGGCGCGACAGGAACCCTGACTCGGCCCCGAGGCGGGGTGGTGACGGCTTCTCCTCAGCCACCGCACTCCGAAAGCTCTGGTCAGGACGAGCGGCCGTCGGGAGGCAGCACGCGACTAGGAGAGAGGAAGAAGCGTGAGGCGAGAAGGGAAGAGCTCTGTGCGGAACTTGCGTCGCCCACGGCCGCTTACGCTCCCACTGCCCCTCCACGACTGCGGCGCCGCCGCCGACCTCCCCGGGGGCCACCCCCGGAAGCCTGCTGGCGTCAGTTCCGCCGCCCGGGCTCGCCAGACGTCCGGGCCTCGCCTCTCCGCCCTGACCGTTCGGGCGCGACGTTCATGCGGGCGCGGCCGGCGCGGGGCACGCAGGGGAGGCGTCGCGCCGCGGGCGCCGAACCTGGGCGGAGTCTGGGGCGAGCGCGACGGGGTGCGACCCGGGACGGCGAACGAGACCCGGCCGTGTCGGCCGGAGACCACCCCGAGGGGCTGGACTCCTCCCCACCCTGGGTGCCGGCCCGAGGCGCAGTCGTGGAGGACGGCCTCGCTAACCTGGACGAGAGCCTCCTTGGAGTTTGGCTGGTCGGAGCTGCAGGAGCTGTGAGGGCCCCAGACTGATCTTGTCTTGGGGAGCGGCCCCTCTTTCTTTCCTGAGGCCCTCCCGCCACGCCCAGTTGGGACCACCCCACGTGCCTCCTCCCCTGCAGCAGGCGGTCGAGTGACCATCACGGTTTATCACTCCAAATTTGTAGAGTTGTTTTGACAATTTCTGAGGAGAATATTTCTCGTACAGTCTAACTTGGGAAAAGATGACTTGACAGAAACGTCAGATCGAATAATTTCTATGTTAAAAACTCTTTAATAACGCCTGGTCACTCTAAGGCCCAAACTCCATTCCAGGGCCAAGCTAGAGGCATAAAGGGAGGTCCCTGCCTTTCCCTTCAAGCGAGACTCTACCTCATTATGCTACAGCTACAGTGGTCTGCTCACCCCGCACTGGGCACAGCGCCTCTCTATCACACTTGGATTTTCTGGACCGGGAGCCTCTCCTTTCTCACGCTCACCCCATCCCCTGTGCCCGTCAACTGCTCTTCATACCTCAATTTGAGTCATTTCAGACGCTTTTCCTGGACCTATGGTGAGGCATTCCTGTATATCATTACAGTATTTCCTTAACAAACCCTCTCCGAATCTGCAATTTTTGTTTACTATTGTGTAGCCCATTAGTGTTTGTTGCCTTACAGAAATAACTATTTCAGGTTGAGAAATGATTAATGATTTTTCCCTGTCCATAGTATCAGCAATGTTTAGACTGTTAATAATCAAAATACATTTAAAAAAAAAAAAAAAAACACCTTGGGACAAAGAGGAAAAGGAAAAAAGTATCCTGGAGAAGTGAAAGGCTACCCATTCCAGTATTCTGGCCTGGAGAATTCCATGGACTGGATAGGCCATGGGGTTGCAGAGTCCAACAGGACTGAGCAACTTTCACTTTCATCCTATCTTTAGTATAGCCCCAATCACTATGGGGCTTCAGATCAGTCACTCGAGCCTCTGGGCTTCAGTTTCTTCAGTTGTGAAGTTAGGGAATGGGCATAAAGCACTGAGAAAATCCTCCCTAAATGTCAGTGAAGGTATTTATTAGTTATTTCAAAGCACTTATTAGATGCATCTACTATACAACAAACAACAAATGGATGGGATTCAAGCCCACATCTGACTCCAATTCAGCCTCACTTCTTTCTCATCTTTAGCCCTTTTACTGAAAATTCCCTCCTCAATTTTTACCTATCAGATGTCACTGATGAAACACTGTATCCTAGAAGTTCTTTTCAATCCTAAACTAGACACAATCCAAGACCTTATCAACATTTAACAGGGATGAATACCAACTCTTGCAACAGCCTTTCCACACACTCAGATCCCTACAACTGGCTCCCTAAATGACTGCAGGTTTCTTGGGTGTCTCCTAGAATAAACACAGTGATGAACCCTGGAGGTGGGCCACTGTTCTTTGTTGACATGGATGTAACAGGATCTGGACCTTCTAATTCAGTCCAGTGTAATAAATGTCAATAATGCTTTCCCATCTACTTCTGTTATCTAGGGACCTCACATGTGAGTTCATAGGAAAGGCTCATGAATTGTAATATCAGGATGCAGGAAGGCAAAAAAGTTTGAATGATTCTGCCAAAAGTCAAGTTGTATGAGTCTCTCCTAACCACACACATTTCCTAGTTTTGGATAACCTTATTCCCAAATGAGTCTCTTAAGGGCATAGTGCAGGTTTTTGTGTATCCTAATTATCATAGCCCCAGTGCCTAGAACAGTGCCAGTGCCTGGTACATAGCAGCATCCCATAAATATTTGTCGGGCAGGTGGACAAAGAGATAAATAAGTGAGCTTCAAGAATGGTAACTCTGCCCTCATCCCTTGTGGTACTGGCTGCTCTCAGAGGGAGAACTATACAATAGTACAGAAATCTTGGGGGCAAAATCAGTGCCCTCTGAAAGCTGCTAGAAAAAAAAAAATCACTGAATGAGGAAAGAACTGGATAGCATCCTTTCCTCTTGAATGGGCTTGACACTTGAAATCTCTTCTAGATAAGCAGTTTTTACACAGCACAAAGTAAGTTACTCTGTACTGCAGCAGAACACAATATAAAACATAGTGGCTTTAGGACAGTCAGAACTGACACTGAAGACCTTTTGCTAGTCACCCTCTCTGAACATCACATTCCTCATCTGTAAAAACCAGATCACCTACACACAACACACTGCTGGATGCCTAACCAACAGTCCTTATCCCTTCTTGCCTAGCAAACATAACATCCTTTTAATTCACATGACTCATAAGATAACTTGTAATTAATCTAAGCCACTCATGATGGATGATCTCATTTGCTTTGCCAATGACAGAATAGTGGAAAGATGACCCATTTCTAGCAAATGAGACATTGGGCCAGATCTGTTGGGGCTTCCAGGGATTTCCTTTCTTTAAAATGAAACACTGGGAAAAATTAGTCCCTCTTCTGCAAGACTTTGTTCTGTCAGCATTTCCTTCCTGGAATTATACAAGCAGTCTTGGGATTCTGAGGTGAACAAGCATGAGGATAAGATAACACAAAGGTTAGCAGAGCAAGAATCTGTTACGTGGTATTATTAGTGAGCCACTGAATAATCCAACCTTAGAGCCACATAAACCAGCATTTCTTGTCATGTGATAGTTTCCTTATTTAAACCAATTTAATCAGGTTTTGTTACATGCAATTGAAGGTAACGGATAAATTACTTCATGTGAATGCTATGAAGATGCAACCAAATTATAAAGGATACTGTACAAAACACCTGACCAAGTACTTCAAAGTACCCACTTCTTATTCCTTTTCCAATTCACCTCCATTCAACCACCCCCAAACCTGCCTTTTTTATAAGGAAAGTTCCTTGCCTATAGAAGGTGAGGAAGGTTCCTAGAAAGGTTCCTCAAAATTTCTTTGTCCCAAAAAGACACTGCCAAGAGGATAGTGGTGAGGCTGCTACATTCCAGAGTAAGAGGACAGTGGGTTCCTGCAGGGTAAGCCACGGTAGCCTAAAAGTCTTGATCTGGTATCCTGGGAAGGTAGTTATGATACTTAAATGGAGAGCTTCGAAATGCACCTCATCCTCAGCAAGTCCACTTTTCCAGCTTCTTTACATTGCTGCTTTAAGAGTGATTCTGTCATGCTCTGTGTACCTTCTAAGCCTGTGAGGTTTCCTCAGCTTATAGCCAAAAGAATAAATACCTTGAAAGCTAGGATCAAAAACAGAGCTGATTTTCCAATTCAAAGCTACTTCACATTCAAGCAGTATAGCCAGTAGTCTGAGGATGCCCCAAGCTCAGAACTTGAAAATATTCTTCTTTTTGCCCTATAAAACCCTTTCCTTCAGCTGCCAAACCTACTCCGTGATTCTGGGGTCTGTTAAGCCAAGTGATACCCAACGAATATACAACATCTTTCTATCTTAAAGGCACTTGACTGTAGTGACAAAAAAGTGCTACAGTATATTCTGCCAACTGAAAGAACAGAGGGAAGGCTGCTCAACCACTCCTGGAAAGGGATATCCACGGGTGCTTAGCAACACCTGAGCAGCAAGCATCAGCCAAATCCTGAAACTTTTTTTTAACACCAATCATTTATGGCAATGAAATTTATGGTCAAAATGTGGTATAGTGATCATCTCCCCATTTGCTCTGCTAAACACTTTCTACTTCATTAACCGCCTTAAGTTTAAGTCTTGTTTCAACTGGGAAAAATTTCCTACATGTTCCAATTTGCTCTTCAACTCCAACCAACCTCACTACTCCATGCTGCAGAAAAGCAGCATGGGTTTGGCTGGCTTGCTTCCAAGAGAATCTGGCAGGGGTCACAGGTTAGCACTGCAATTTGACGTCCACAACACTTGGCCTCCAGAGGAATGCAAGGCCCGCTTTTGCACATGCTAGCTGCCACTGAAATTTCTCACTGGGCCCTGTGCCAGAATCCTTCCCTGTGCCATCTTCTCCCAGTACACAGAAATAATCAATGTTCTAGGAGTACCAGGGAGGAATGCTGAACTTACATGCTTGATAACTGCACCAAGAACTTAAGGCACAAAATCACAGACCCTCAAGGCTGGAGTGAGTGAGAAACGGTGATGACAATCTGGTTCAAAGTTTCTGCTTACCTGAAGATTCAGGAATGCTGAATCCATCCTGCAGACTCAGTATCACTTCTCGAGTCTCCCCTCTGTACTCAAGAACCACAGATTTCTAGCTCATTTCAATCCTAGTCATAAATACTGACCCCTCCTGATATACACTATGGCCCTGAGAGGAAAAAAAATTAGTAGTTTCTGCGGCTAGGAGTTCACAGGCTCTGGGGAAAACAAGTCATAAGAGAAAATAGAGCAAGCTGCTAAGTGCTACCAAGTGCACTGGAATACGATCTAGGACACTGGATAGGAACAAAATTAGGTTTGTTTATTTTATTGTTTTACAAGTATCTCCTGAGGATAGGAGGAAGCTGGAGGTGGAGGTAGTGGTGGTGGTGGTTGTGAACAACTTGGAAGTCTTGGTCTTAGCCTGATTTAAGTTAGGTTTTCCAATGCTCATTTTCAAGAAAAACTGGAGAATGACCATATAGTTACAAGATCCCAGAGAAGATGGAGTGAAGGATGGTAAAATAAGTAGAATACCCTCCCCGTCACCGGAGCAGTTTTCCTGCTGTGAATCATGTCGTTGTTGAATCCTGTTCCACTCTCCTCACTATTCTGAGTGACCTGACAGTCATCTTAGGTTCTATTTCCTGATCTCTTATTTCCCAGAGTCGTACACTAGGTTCCTCTTGCCCTACTCTTTCCTAAGCCATCCTGTTCATTCCTCTGGCTTTAACCACCATCTCTATGATTATGAATCTCATATCTGTAACTACAGTTTTGGAGTCTTCCCTGAGCACCAAAATATAAATGTTTACTGGAAACCTGGGAACCTCAAAACTCAGTCTATAAAACTCAGTCTATAAAAGGCTAACGGTCTTTCTTCACAAAATTCACCACCTTCCTTCTCCGGTCTCCCTTTCCCCCAATCTTGGCTTAGAGGAATGTCCCAGCATACTCACTTGCTCAAGCAAAGTGGCTATTAGCCTCTACTTCTTTCTTCCCATTCCATCATTCATTGAGTCCTATTAATTTTACTTCCTGAGTGTCTCTCCTATTTGCTCTTTCCTTTCTATCTTCATTGCTACACAGCCTTATAGCCTTCTTTGCAGTCCTCATAATCTGTCTAAATGGTACCAAAGAACCACTTGGCTACTCATATCCCCAGCCAAACTTTTTAAGCTCCTTAAGGAGAGAAACACTGTTTTCCTCATTTTTGAATTGTGCCTGCTTACTCCCCAACAAAACTGCTAGACACAGTGCTTTACATGTTTGCTGAATGAAGAATAAATGGAAACCCTGTGAAATGATTACATATAATTGGCAGTTTCAACACTCTGGAATTTGTTTTACCCACTTTACTCCTTTAGAAAGTGATGATTCTGCTCTTCTCACAATCTATTATTCTAATGTAAAATCTATCAGCGATACAATTAATCCCAACAGTTTGCTTTGCTAAGGAAAAAAAAAAAAGAGAGAAAGAGACCGCACTTTAGAAATAGAAGCCACTGTTGTCTTTATAAAACACAGAATTGTGCTGCTGCTGTTGCTTGCTTCAGAAGAAACTGTACATTACAGCTGCTGGGATAATTTTACAATGGACTGGACAAGGTACAGCTCAAAGCAGGACACAAACACAAGTCTCATAGGGAAACAAATGCAAACAAGTACACAGCTGTGGGGCTCCAGGGACATTTCCCCATCCATGCTGGACTTGAGAGGGATAAAAAGTTTAGAAACTAAAGTGAAACCCAGAGTAGTCACACATGCCCACCAGATGGCTGCTAAGTGCAACATCATACACCAATCAGGTTGGACTGTGTGCACAGGAAAGTCATTTCATTTTTCCTTATTGCTAATACACCAGGGGAGTCAGTGCATTTGACACATTGTCTTTATTTGCACAATCCTTGGAGGGTTTCCTATTTTCCTTTTTAAAGAAGGAAATCTGCCTTTCCTCACCTTTTTCTGTTTTGTTTTTTGTTGATGTTGTTGTTGTTCTGAGCCCACTGCCTCCACCACCTTTCCTGGGCTCCCGAACAGCAGCCAGAGGTTCTAAGTCAGTAGGAGTAGAGTGAGGGGAGAGCACCATCCTAGCCTCTCTCCCTGCCCAGGGAGAAGGCAAGTCCTAATAAATGGGAGAGAAGAGAAAACCAGAGAATCCCTTCTCCCTGATCGGCTTAGAAGGCCAAAGAGGAAAGAGTGCCCTGCATAACCCTGCCATGATCAGACTTTAAGAAGGAAGGCATTCCAGCTACCATCCAGGATTGGCCGTGGCCCAGCAAATATAAATAAAAATAACTTCCCCCTGATGTAGTTTCCAAAACTGCATCTTAGTCAGTTTGAGATGACTTTCTACCCTGAAGGGGGAAGGACCATTCACCTTTCTTTGTTACACATAATGCCAAGTCTAAAACACTGTCCCACTAGCCGTGCAGATATTCTATGGGTCAGCTGAGAAATAATTGTGTCCCCTTGGCTGCCCATCTTGCCGGCCTCATTTACAGAATTCTGGACAAGAAAAAGAAAACTATCCAAAAACATCACTGCTTAGTCAAAGAGGAGGCTATAGAGGAGCTACTGAGTAGATGGGAACCAGGAGCTTTTTAGGGAGGTTTCACACTTTTAGTTACCTTCTTTTTCAACATTAATTTCAGCCTAAGTTCCCAGCAACAACAGCCTCATGCTTATCCCCAGAGGCCAGCAGTAGCACCTCGGCCCCAATGAGTCAGGCTGGACTGGAAAAGTGATCAGTGAGCAGGGCTCTCCTTTCCCATGTTTTAGCCAAATTCTCACCATTCTCTTCCCATTCCTCCTTCCCCCATGTCTATCCCCTAACCCTTCAACCCTGGATAGCCAAAAAGGTCAATGCTAGGACATCCTCAGAAAAGGGAAGCCCCAGGTACAGAGAAATGAAACCAGATCTAGAAAAAGCAATAAGAGAAACCACCTCCAAAGAGTGGACAGATGTGGAAGTTGCCAGAAGCCTTCCTGATTTCATGCCAGATGGGCAGGCCTTCTGCTACACCTTCACATAAAGTTTGAGGGCAGTCCAACCCAGGAAGGATATCACTAGGCTTGGGAAGCAGATTCTTGGTCTTCTGCAGCCAAGGAGCTAAGCCTGACCTTGCCAGCTAACAGTGGGATCATTGTAGCCATGCAGAGAATTCATCATCACATAGGCAGACAGGCACGCTGGCCAGCAAGCAAGCTGAATGAACAGAAAAAAATAAAACGAGTCCAGGGAAAGAGAGAGGAGGAAAAGGAAGGCAAAAGAGTAGAACAAAGGGACCAGGAGACTTGTCTAAGAGGATGAGGCTGGGGTCTCCCCAGCACTTCCTCTGAGCCTAGGTAAGAAGCACCACTTTAACCAAATCAAAGAAAGCCAAGCTTATTGCCAACACCACTTCTCAATCTGCATGCACCACCTTTCGAAGAAGAATCCTCAAGGTTAAGGGTGTTTTTCAAGTCTCAAAGATAGAAAGAAAGAAAGAAAATCACAGCAAGATGTCATGTTCTTGCCACTGCCCAAGCTGTTTCGTTTATTTATTAAATGGCATGTAAATGCCTAAGGGCTAAAAAATGCCAAGCCTCAGCTCAAGACCCAACTAGAGAGTGAGGCAAAGAGAGAAAAAGGAGAGAACACAAACTTGTTGCTGAGAGTAGGTGGCTTCCACCAGCTCTCAATGGACATTTGCAAATGCTGGTGAATGACTGGACCTTCCAGGAATACTGCCCTGATCCCAGCCCCAAAACACACCCGAGAAGAGAACACTCAGAGCCCACTGTCCCAAGAGAGCTCCCCTCCCCAAAGGGTGACTAAACACGAAGTAGACAATATATGAAGGCGATGGACAGGGCAGATGGGAGTGTTGGCATCACTCTCTTAGGCACTTGTGTAAGGAATGTAGGCTCTCCAGTGAGCTGCCTCCTCCCAGAGCCCTCCATTCTGTTTTCAGCTGGGCTGTGCCCACAGGGCACCCCATACTGTAGCCAGTAGGAAAGAAGTAAAGGAAGAGTTACTCAACAGTCCTGATGCCTTCTCCATAATCAATGTTTGTGCTACGTTTTGTGAAGTTGCTGAACAAAGTAGCCAACCAGAACAGAACCTGGGATAGACTGTTTTGCATAGCAAATCTGGGTCTGTACAAGGGCTGCTGGGGAGGGGAAATGGTAGCTCTACTGCATAGGCCCATATTCAGACCGGCCTTCCGCTGGCTGGCCTTGAGCCTGAGCTAGGTCTAAATAGTCATGGCTTCATCACCAGATTGGGGTAAACCCAAGCCCAGGCTCCTCAAAAAGAGGCATTTCCACACTGAAGCTGCAACTCCTCATCCCAAGCAGTGGGACAGGAAAAAAGGAACAGTCGAGGAAAGAGGAAGCCTTGCTTCAAGGCCAACAGGCCCCAAGCTAGAACCCCCTACTTTTCCAGTTCTGCAAGACAGCCAAACCCCATCTCTACCCAGGAAGACAGGAAAAGAAAAAAGAAAAAAAAGCCCATGCCATCCACTCACATGCCCTAATGGGAAATCAGGAAAAAGTCATTTGTGTAAACAGAAGCAATAGGGAGCAGCAAAATCCCCCAGCCTATCCACAGGACACGCTGAAATCTGGGATAAGCCAAGTACCAGAGGATAGTCCAGAGGAAGGAAAGATGCACTTGCAGGAAGGAGTGCAGGGCAGTGCAGCAGGGATATGCCTGCAGCAAGAGAAAGGTATCATTTGCACAAGGGTGGAGCCTGAACCCCACTTGTGGAGATAACCACACCCTGCAGAGCCACGCCAAGCAGGCCAAAGAACAAGTCAGGTACTAGTTCCTTTGACGGCTCAATGTTTCTGGGATGTAAACTCACTGGGCATGGGAGGGATTTATTTCCAGATTTTGGCAATAGACTCAGGTTATGGTATAAAAATAACATTTAGTTTTTGCTTTTCCCCCCCTTATTTTAGACCTAAAGATCATCTGTTGTAAGACACCCCAGTTAAAAAAAGTTGAAACATAAAGAGGCTTGACCATCAGGGAAAAGAAGCCAAGAGTGAGAAATGCTATGAAAGTTAACTCCAGACCCAGGCAGGTGGGGAGAAAGCGGGGACAAGAAGAAAGGAGACATAAGTGGAAAGGCCAGGGGCCAGTCATCTCAGCAGCTCCTAGACTTGTCATGTCTGAAAGTGCAAATGTCAATGGATTTTAACCATCTTGAGGTCATGATCTTTTTAAAAGCTCAATGAATATGGAAGTCAATTCCTTCAAATGCAAAATAGCTGGCGCTCTGGCTGGAGGCGTGTTGGGTACGGGGTATTTCATCCCAACCTACCTCCTCTCCCACCCCCACCCCGCCCCCACCCCCCAAAAGGTACAAAAGGTTGCAGTTCTGCAGCATTACCATTACAGGGAAGGCACTGGTTACCCACCAGCAGGCGGAAGGAAGACAGGGTCGTGTCACTTCAGAGCTAAGTGCCATAGTGCCTTAAGTCTTACTAGGGGCTGGATGTCTGTCAGGTGTAAGGTGGGGTAGAAAAGGTAGAGAAAGAGGAATAAGGGAAAGGGGAGTGGCAGCTGGGGGAGGGGCAACCAAAATCATTAGCATTAAAAATCTTCCTACAAGCTGGATTCTCAACCCATTAAAACATCTAGTATCCTAAAATATTGATCTGCATCTGATTTCGTTTTTCTTCTTAAACAAATCTAGACCTTTTCTGATTAAGGCTCCTAAAAAATCCTGCCCTCCTCCCACCCACTTTCTCAAGCCCCTCACTTTTCCGTCTAAAGTATCAAACCCAAACCTACCAGCTTTTGTCCGCAGGGCTGCAGAGCCGACCTTACCAAGCTGTCAGGCATGAGTCTTTAGCACTGTGAGTCACACGAGACACCTGTGTATATGGTGGGCACCGCTGCTGCCTCTCTTGGTCCAGTGGGTTCAGGGCCAGGTGTGACAAGATGGGGTGAGGGGTTGAGGGCATGAGGTGAATATCAGAGATTTCTGGCTGGTGGTCTGGCTTACTGGCCCTGTTCCCCACCCTTTTGCCCCCTCTGCAGAAGGAAAACAGGGCCTTCTGCATTCCTCCCTACCCCCACCTCCCTCCTCCCTGCTTCCTCTGGATTTGGGCGGCACAGCTCTTGGGGCTTGGAAAGCTTTCTTCTATCCAGTGAGGTAACAGCGTTCTGCCTTCAAGCGAAGTACATGGTGCGCAGAGTATCCTGGTGAACCTGCACGGCTTTGGCCAGGGCCTGGGGGTCCCGCCCATTGCTCTGCCCCGATATGTGGCTCCCCTCTCCACTGAAAAGGAAAAATGAAAGAAGTCCTTCCTGGTGAACTGAGCTGTCACTAACCCTTCCCCCACCCCTAGGGTGCCAATTCCCATACCAGTTAAGAGAAAATCCCAACCCAGATTTGGGCTGACAAGCCCCAGGACACCAAATTGGACAATCCTTGTTTCCTTCTACCCACAGAAAGTTGAGAGGGTCTGGTACCAGAGGCTGAAGCAAAAAGGAAGCCAGCCTGATCCCAGGCCTCACCTGTCATGCTCTTTGTCCACTAGGTGGTATCGTGCCCGGAAAGCCACCAAGCGGGCATAGTAGGCAGGTGCTGGAATTGAGACGGAGCGTGTGCATCGTACATAAGTGTGGCACAGCTGGTACGTCAAGATCTGGAGCTCATCCGCTGTGAAACGGTTGTCATCCCAAAGGACATAGTAATGGGATGGTCGGCTGGTGCCCTGGGAAGATAGGAAGGTGAGGGGCCCCAGGTTGAGCAGACGGGATGGCTGACAATAAGGAACAGGATTACCATTATGAGTATGGCTGGGCTGGAAGGCCCACCCATGAAAAGGCAGACACAAAGCCACCTTTGTCATAAAGCACCCATTGTATGGGCAACCTGACTAAGATGTTGGAAGTACACTTATGTTCAAGTGCACAAAGGGCTTATTAAGAGAACAATCCTGATTTGAATGCCACTCAGTGATGAATGATATATTCTAGAGGTAATGGGAATGATTAACTATCTTTGACCCACTTGATACCCCAGGACATAGCCCAGCTACCTGGATGCCTGCGTGGCTGCACAGATAGAAGTCAAACTCAAATGGGTGGGTGATGTTGGTGTCCACAGTGGTCCCAGCTGGGATGTTACCACTCTTCCCAATCTGTATAGAAACAAAGACAACCAAGATCCCAAGACCTGCCTGGCCCTAACTAGGGCCCCGACTCAATTCTAACCTGACTCCATCAGAATCCCAAAAATAAAGGAGAAGTTGCTGTTCCCAGAGAGAGTCCTGGGCCTTGACATAACAGGCTTCTAAAGTCACACAAACCTGTGTTTAAGTGCTGCTTTCACCGTTTACTAGCGGTGTGATCTTAGCTGTGTGATTTAACCTTTCTGAGGTTAAACTGGAGGTAATAACAGTACCCACCTCACAGGGCTGCTGTGAGGAAGAGGCCGTGCACAGTGTCTGGCACACAGAAGTTCAATAAACGGAAGTTCCCTTTCCCATCTCTGGGAGCTGGTCTATATATGGGGTCTATAGGCCAGGGAGCTGGGAGGAGGGAGATCAAGTATAAGGGAAGAAGGGAAGGAGGGGAGAAGCGGGAAACAAAGGAAACGAAGCAGCAGAGGAAGGACCACAAGAGTTAGGGGGAAGAAAGGTGCCAGGGGCAATGGACAGGCCAAGGACTAAATCCCCAGATTTCATTTCAGCAGCTTCTTTCATACTAAAAGAAGGGAGACAAGATAAGGGTACAGTGACTTCCTCAATCCCTCACTCACTCGCTCATTCTTGTCAGCACAAAAAAGACGGGTGTGATGGCGTTTCTGCACCACAATATAAGTGATTCCGGGCTGGTAGTCCTTTTCCAGTTTGATGCAGGCATCACGAATGGCCAGCAGCTCATAGTGGAGGATCTAGGCACAGGGTGAGGAGGGAGACAAAGAGACACACAGCTCCTCTTGAGTTCATACATCTTTCTGAACTAAGGGTTTGCCACTTGTAATACGGCTTTTTGTTCAGCCTCCCTTGATAAGCTGACACCCGACCAGACCACTACAATAAAGTAAGTCACACAAATTTTCTGGTTTCCCAATGCATACAAAAGTTATGTTTATACTATACTGTAGTGTATTAAGTGTGCAGCAGCATTATGTCTTTAAAAAAAAATGAAACAATGTACATACCTTAATTTAAAAAATACTTTATGGCTAAAAAATACTAACCATCACCTGAGCCTTAAGAGAGTCATAGCAGTAACATCAAAGATCACTGACCACAGATCACCATAACAAATATAACAATGAAAAGACTGAAATATTGCAACAATTACCAAAATGTAACACAGAGACATGAAGTAATAGCAAATGCTCTTGGAAAAATGATGCCGAATCAGACTTGCTAGACACAGGGTTGCCACAAACCTTCAATTTGTAAAAAATACAGTATCCGTGAAGCACAATAAAGTGAAGTGCACTAAATGAGGTATGCCTGTAGACAATTCACCTGATGCGCTCCTATAAAACCGAGCTGGGAGGCTTAGTGTCAGCAGAGAGCACTCACCTGGTTCCCATGCACAGTGAGACCTAACATCAAGACACAGAATCAAGGTTCACAGAAAAATCACAATGTCCAAAGGAAGGACAATTTTAGGATCAGGAGGAAAATGGGCGTTCCCCACGGGAGCAGACAGGGTTGGGACCGCCACAAGAGAGCAAACACAGGGTTCAGGAATGGCTGTAGAGCGAGCAGATAAATTCAGTTCTATAAAAAAGCAGTATCATAAGAAAACAGACTAGCCAAAGAAGCCACAGGTGGAAAACCATAGGCAGCAGTTGCCTTGTGGCCTTGGATGTCAGATATGGGGAGTAAAAACTATATGGTAGAAGTAAATAGAATTTATAATCAATTAGAACTAAGTTTAAACTCAAGCTTTACATAATTTTATTACTTTGAACAAGTTATTTAACCCCTTTAAGTCTCATTTTCTCCACATTTACTAAAGTTACTAATAAGATCAACCTCACAAAACTGTTGTGAAGAGGAAAACAATTAAGTGGAAGCATAAAAAACCTAATAGGGGCTTAATGACTGCTGATTGCTTTGCATAAGCAGTATGAATTTTAACCCAAGGCTACGTGAAGCCACAGGACATCTCTGAACAGATACATGTTATAAATTTATCTGGTACTTTAGGAAACATTGTATGACTCGGAGGAAATTGAGCATAATAGTTAAGAGCATTAACTCTGGAATCTGACCAACTTGTCTGAATCCTAGCTCCAATGCTCATTAGCTTGGATGACACTGAAGAAATCATTTAACATTTTCAAGCCTCAGTTTCATCATCTATTAGGTGGAATAATAATTACTTCATAGGATTCTTGTAAGCACTGAATAGAGCACATACAAAGTGGTTAGCACAGTTCATGACACATAAGAGATACCCAATAAATGGTAGTTATATTACTTTTTATTAAATGGCAGAAAAGGAGATCAGTTCACTATATTAGTCTAAACAATAAACTATGAAGGCTTAGCAGGGAGATAGAATAAAAAGAACACTGTAAAGGTCAATGGCAGTGTGGCCACCAGATCAGCAGAATCACTAAGAACCTATGAGAGCTACAAATTTTAATGCCCCATCCTAGAATCACTGAAGCAGAAATTTTAAGAGTGGAGCTCTGCAAACTGCTTTAATAAGCCCTTCAAAAGATTCTGATGGATGCTAAAGCTGGACAGTGAAGTGAAAGTCGCTCAGTCGTGTCCGACTCTTTGCAACACCATGGATTACACAGTCCATGGAATTCTCCAGGCCAGAATACTGGAGTGGGTGGCCATTCCTTTCTCAAGGGGATCCTCCCAACCCAGGGATCAAACCCAGGTCTCCACGTTGCAGGTGGATTCTTTACTAGCTGAGCCACCAGGGAAGCCCAAAGCTGGAGAACCACTGGTCTAAAGAATCAGTCTTCAACATGAACTAACTAGTAAACAGGCACCAAGGGTCTTTTATTACAAGAAGAAAGGTTTATCAATGACTGTACACACCGCTTCTCAGTTGGGATCTCTGCTTCCAGGCCTATTCCATTTAGCAAACCTCCATAAGTAGAAGCATCTCCCAGTGTCAACAGCTTAAGAAAGGGAGCAGTACTCTCTGCTACCATTAGGCCCTATGGCCTCAATGAGAAGGTTTTCTTGACCTATTGTGGGCCCTACCTGGGGGAGCTGGCCTTCAGGAACCCCATCTCGGTAGAAGATGATGCGGGTAGGCTTGAAGCGGGTGGACTTGTAGAACTGGATGAGCAGCTCACGTACCATGTAGGATAAGTCTTCAATGATCTCCTGCCGAGGTCGCTGCACCCGCACCGTAGCACAGTAACGGCTGGGGTGGGCATCCATGCTGCCTACCACCTGATAATCAAAGAGGCAGGATCAGCTCCCCAAACCTCCACCCTCCCAACACTGTTAGTTCTGGGTTTGGGGAAAGACTTCTTAGTGAAAAAAAAAAAAACTACGAAATTAAATGAGAAGGTTTTTTGGATTCAATAGCCCTGGTTTCAACCTCTGTTCTATCACACACATGGAAGTCATTTAACCCACCTGATCTTCTTGTTCCTCTTCTCAAATGGCGATAAGAGTACCACCTGCTTGCAGTACTGGTGTGGCACACGTTAAGTCATCATGCCCGGGACCTCACCCACAGTAGGTACTTGCTAAATTTAATTTTCCCACCCCTTGCAGAGGGGCATGTGATGGTCCGGCAATATTAGCTCAAAGAGTGACCTCATCCAAAAGACAAGCTAATCTTTTCTTCAAATGCTAATCTACCCCAGGAACTACAGTGAAGAGTGTTCTTGTGGTTGGTTAGGAATAACATTATTTTCTAAGGGGACAGTGGCCAGAGACTAGGATGGATGGCCACAAGGAAAATAAAGACAAGCATAGTATAGGGTTTCCCCACATTTACTGAGATAGGCCCAGTCTGCCTAGAGAAACATGAAGGTTCAAAAAAACAAATGAGAAAGAAGGCCTGGTCCCATTAGTCAACTGAGAAGCCCTGAGAAACAGGGAGCAGAGATGTCAGGAGAGGGATTAGAGAGCTATCTAATCTATCTGTCAGATGGGTCAGGGGTACAGACAGCAAAGAGTAAAAGTAACTAAGTAATTCACTTAAAAGGGGTTTCAGAGAAGAGATATGGTCCTTCCCACATCCCAAAAGTGGGCACAGAGAGAAAGAGGGAAATTCAAACACAGAACAAAAGTGATGGAGACATAACCAAGTCTCTGGCCCCAGTCTACTCTCTCACTGCTCTCTCTGAAAAGAAGATACCATACAGAGTTAGCTTTATTAAAAAACCAAGGGACTGGTTAACGGGGATGATCAGCTGAAATAAAAAGATCTTGTGAAGGGTCAAGCAACAGAGTTGAGGGAAGGAAATCAGGTGTAGTCTTGGGGACTCAGAAGAGAACCTTACGGGGAAGTTGGAAAGTATCACTCACTGCTGTGATAGAAGGTTTTTTCCCATCCCCTGCTGGTGGGTGTGTAACATCTGCTCCCAGGAATATCACTGGTTGCTGAAAGACTGCAGAGCTAAACAAGGAAGAGAAAACAAATGGTGAGGAGTTGGGTCTTCTTTCCCTGGCACCATCTAGCACCCACTTTGGTCCCCTCTCCCTTGTGACTCACTCTGCCTGGACAGTGTCCTATCTTTTCATCAATCTCCAGTATATTACCTTGCTTGACAAGGGCAAGTAAGCAATAGAGTTCATACCGCTGGTGTGGGACTAGGATGTTGTTAATGCCACCAAGTTTGACATTGATCTTCAGGCAAAGGTTAGACAGAGTCTGAGGTGAGGTCTTGACCACGTTCTTCACTTGCACACACTGTGTAGCCATTCCCAAGAGAGTATCTCCAACACGTTTCACTTCAGCTATGAGCAGGGAAAGAATTGATTAGTGCATTCAGCAAATATTTATTAAACGTCTACTTGATTCCAGGAAGTATACAAGGTACTAGGGAACACAATGGTGACCAGAAACACATAGGGTCCCTACTCTTATAGTGCTTACTATCTAGTGACTAATTTTAAAAAGCATAACAATGATAAATGCTACAACAGGACACTTCACAGAGCTATGACGCAGAGAGCATATGATATAGTGTAATAACCTAGCCAGGAGAGGATTCTTCACTGAACTGAAATTTAAAGGTAGAAAAGAACTTACAAGGGAGAGAGAACATGGAACAGTGCATTCCAGGCCAACGGAAGAGCAAGCAAAATGCACTCCAATAGGGGACAGAAACATAAACTGAAGAAACTGAAAGGTCAAACCAGCTATAAAGGAGAGCAAAGGAACTGCCATGTGAGAGAAACAAAGTGGTGATTAGACCGACCTAGGAAGGAAATGAGGGTAGGTTAGGAAGGCAGTTGTCAGAATGGAGAGAAACAGATTCAAGAGACTATGTAAGGGAAAGTAATTTTTATGGATAACTTATGAGTTTCTAGACTTTTGTAACAGAACAGACAGATCTGAAGTTCTTTTTGAAACATTTTGAGTTTCAAGTGCTTTTTGGTCATCCCAGTGAGGATATCAATCAGGCAACTGAGTACAGCAATTGTAAGTTCAAGAGTAGTCTGAAATAGAGATGTAAAATATGACATATTTAGGTACAGGTAGTAATTGAAGATATGATCTTGAGATCAACAAGGAAGAGAACCGAGTGAAAGAAGAGGGCTTAAACTCGATTCTTGAGGAGCTCACAATACTTGCAGAACAGGAAGAAGATGAATCTGCAAAGGACAAAAATCCAGACATCTAGGAGGAAGATCAAGACAGTGTTGCAGCATGAATGCCAGGGAAGAAAGAGTGTTTCAAGAAAGAGCAAGTGTTCAACCAAGTCAAATGCTGCTAAGAGGTAAAATGAGGACCAGAATTTTGTGACAGCAAGGCAAAAATAAATGGATAGAGGCAAAAACTGTTTTCGGTAATATAAATACCATGGAGGAAACATGGGATCAATAAACAGTAGGATATATTTTCAATGGGAGAAATTCGAGACTGTTTAAAAAGCTAAGGGATCATTTTTATCTCCAAGAGATATGGTCAGAAGGAAACTAGTGTGTGTTGAGAACATTCAGGGAAACCATTCAGGAATTTATGAAAAAATTCATAAATAATCTTTCTGAAGGCAGTAGAGAGGTGCTAAGACAAAAGAAGTGGAAGAGCTAACACTCCAGAGAGGAAGAGAATCTCAGAGTCACAGAGGTGAGCCATCTGCTGCATCTGCTTTGCCCTGGGTACATTTGCTGATTCTAGATGTGAGCAAGAGGCTGCGATTCTAGGCTTTGCACCAAAAGAGGAACCACTGCCAAGGGACAGAGAAAGCAACAGCTGTTTCTGGCAAACACAAGCTAGTTCTAAATGTGAAAGGTTAAAAAAAACATTTAAAAGAAAACAGACTAGTATCTTCGTGACCTTACAATTTCTTCAACAGGACTCAGAAAGTACTAGCCATAAAGGAAAAATATTGACAAACAGGACTACATTAAAATTTTACATTTCTGTTCAACAAAAGAACCCATTAAGAAAGTAAAAAGGCAAGCTACAGATATGTGTAGTATACACAATATTTAATAAAGGAACTATAAAGAACATCTAAGCCAATAAAAAAAAGAGAAAGACTTGAGCAGGCACCTGTCAAAAGAGGCTAGTGAAACAGCCAATAAAAATATAAAAAGATACTCAACCTCATCAATCACCAGAGAAATAAAAAAGCACAATGCAGTATTAACAAACACCCATAAAAGTGGCTAAAATGCAAGTGACAACACCAAGTTTGATAAGGATGTAGGTAACTAGAACTCCATTTGCTGCTGATGGAAGTATACATCTGTACACTTAAAATCCCTCCTAGTTACACACCCAATAGAAATGGGCACACATATCCAAAGGACACGTACAACAACGTTCACTGAAGCATTATTTATAACAGTAAAAGCCTGAAACAACCCAATTATGTCCATTAACAGTAGAATGGATAAACACATGTAAATTGTGTTAAAATCATATAATGGAAAAACTATAACAAACTAAACACAGACGAATCTAAAAATGTTGAGTGAAAGAAGACAGACACATAAAAACGTACATGATATATGACTCCATTCATATAAAGTTCAAAGACAGTCAAAACTAATCTATGGTGCTAGAAGCCAAAATAACAGTGGTTATCACTGATGGGAAGTTGTAGTAATCAGAAGCCTGGGATTGTGGTTAATGTTCTACTATCAGAACTAGGTACCCCTGCTGTGACACTCTGTGAGAATCCACTGAATTAACCACAAAAGATCTTTATATGTATATTATACTTCAATAAAAAAAATTACATTAAAAAATTATATCAATTTAGTGGAGAGGAAGGAGTTAAAAATACTAAGGACAGGATGAGGCATGTTAGCAGATTATAACTACAAATGTGACAGTGTCTTTTTATACTTTTGGGGCAACTATAATGCATGTGGACCTTGTCTTGACTATCACTTGGCCTCCCAGGAAGGACGGTGAAGGATCTTTCGAAGAATCTGACTGCTCCTCCTATGTGCAGGCTTAATTCCTAGTCAAATGCCCGCATTACCTAAGTGGTATAATCAAAAAAGAACATGTAAGTGAAAGAAACCCAAGGTCATAATCAAGGTATCAAGCTGGAGAGAGGTATAAGACGACTGAGCCCAGGGTAGGGAAAACTCTCTGAGTAACACCTCACTTCTCCAAGCATGCCACACTGCACTACACAGGGAGACCAAAAATACTGGATTCTCCCTTTATGGAGGGAATCAGAAACATGGCTAATTATTCAAGGCAATTCTCCAAAAAAGCATCCTTATTTTCTAACCAAGGGACATCAATTTAAGGCCCAAGAGAGATGTGGATTGGAGATCAACCAACTTTGATAAGTACTGAGTATCATATGTCAGTGGAAGGCTCTACCTTGGGTATGTATGTACAGATGGAAGAAGATTTTGAGCAGAATCAGATCCACTCCATGCTCAGAACAATTAACTGATCAGCAACCTGATGCAATTTCTAGATGAATCCAGAAAGAGACCAGTTAATCTTCTAGGTAGGATGACAAGAGAAAGCTTCCAGGAATAAGTATATTTAAATTAGAATTCAAAGGATAGAGAGAATTTTAAGGGCAAGGTGGGGCATTAAAAGAGTAGATAGTCTAACTTAAAATCACAGTCCATCTCTTTCTATATCACCTTATCCTTTCTTTACTTTCTTTACACCTTTACCCTTTCTTCATAGCACTTCTTGTCTTGCTCCTCGACTGCAATGTAAACTCCTCAGGGCACAACTTTGTCTTGCTGCTGAAGTCCTAGCACCAAGAAATGGCCAATACATGGTAGGCTCTCAATAAATACCTGCTTGGGAGGAAAAAAAGACTAAATAATTAAGAGCTTCTGATTTCCAGGCATTGGAAGTTGTGCTTGCTTGCTTCTATTTTGCTGTTAATCTGTATCACATTGAGACCAATGACAGATGATGATTTGCATGTGAGGAAATTGGGATTACTCCTTGACAGGTGGCATTATCCAGTATGAAACCTAACCAAAATGCTGCCCTACTGGAAATATACAGATACTACTAAGAGCAAATAAAACAAAAAAAGTATTTAGAGATTCCAGGCAAAGGCAAATGATGTTAAACAAAACCAGAGACTGGAAAGCACATAAGGAATGCACATTTAGAGAGCATCTACTAGGTCACAGGCATTGTGTTAGATGCTTTTATATTATTAATTAATGAGGCTGAGAAAGGTTAGGTAACCTGACTAAGACAGTAAACTGGCATAGTCAGGATTAAAATCCAGCTCTATCTAATTCCAGAACAAGTGCTCTTTCTGGTATATGTAGCAAAGACATGTACAATAAGAAGCTGAAAAGGTTAAACTAAGATCAGGGCCCCAAAAAACTTCTATTTTGTGAATGGGGACAAATGAAGGTTTTTTTTTTGACAGTACCATCACAAAAAGTCTCATCCAATAATCTATACAAGAAAGACTTAAGAAGAAATGTTAGAATTAAATTGAGAAGAATGGGTGGCGAACAGGGAATACCTCTTAACATTGTATAAAAAAAAAATAGCATTAGAGGTAAGCAAAGAGAAGACAGACTGCCCCCAAAGTTTGGATAAAGGTACCCAGAAGCAACTGTGATACCAACACAGAAGAGAAAAGAAAAGAGAAGGGCTCACTGGTAGACAGAGAAGACAAGCTACCAAAGAGACAGTTCACCAGCACACTTTATAAGAGCAAAGGGCACAACCGTTTTATCCACGAATGTATTCAGTGTCTATCAGCGTTTCTTTTCATACACAGTAGGTGATCAATGAACTCTTGTGGAAGGAAGAAAAGTCAGAGAAAGAGATAGGAACTGCAGAGAGGTCAAGTGTTGAATGAAGATTTTAATAATACATGATAACATCTAACAATAGTTGATGACTGAAACAACTGAAATGTATGAGAATTTCACTAGAATGAAAAGAGAGAAAAAGAGGACAGAGTACAGAATTCTGGAAAATGCCAGGCATTCCTGGTAATGACAAAAACAATTAAGGAGAGACAGGAGAAAGTATCAAGAAGTCAAGAGGAGAAAGGTCATTGGTGACCCTCTGTAGAGGAGGTTTAGGAGACTGGAAGAGGTAAGATAAACGAAAAAAGCTAAGCAGCAGGCGGCTGGTGAGGAAGTGGAGGTAGAAAATGTACAGAACACATTCAACAACTCTTCAAGTTTTTTTTTTTTTTCCTTGAAGAAAAGCAAGAAAATAGGAAGAAAAAAACTAAAGGAGACGGCATGACTGTGGTAATGTGCTCTAAAGATGTTTGAGGGTCAAAGTGTCCCAAAGGTAGCAGGATGAGAGAAACAAAGGGTACACATGGGTTGAATAAGATCAGAGGAGAAACACCTCTTCATTTGAAGAGGAGAGTTGGAGAAGGAAAAAAAAAGTGAGAGAAAAACACTGAGGCAGAGATGGATATAGTCATTTCCATTCTTAAAAGAGAGGAAAACAGAAGGAATACGCCTCAAAAATTCTAAGTCATTCCCAGCAATGGAACACCAACAGAACCACCACAGATTCCGCTGGGGTGTGCTGCCCTGTGGCCTGACAGACAATGTACTCCTAAGGATAGGAATCTGGACTGACCTATCCCTGCATCTGGCTCAGCTTAGCCTTGCATAAACACCAGCACACAGAGGACTGCAGTAAATGCTACTGAAAGGGAGTGTGACAGGTAAACAGGAGCAGAGGTGACTGACTGGCTCACGTAAGTTGATATTTCTCCTCTAGGAGGAACACCGACAGCAAGGACCAGCTCCGGCTAGGGTCAAGAATCCACACTGAGTCACGCCTAGGATCTTCCAGGGAGCTACCCTGAGAAGAGTTCTATCACTGTAATCACTACTCCAAGAGAACTGTACCATACACTGGCGTCTTCCCAGGCAGGATGACGATAATGAGCTGCAGCCCTGAGTAGGTGTTCTTGAGATGCCGGAACATGGGCTCCACACTGTCGGCCCCCTGTGCATATTTGCAGAAGCAAGGCTGGCCCTGGATGGGCATCCCTGCATCCTTGGAAATCTTGCGCAGCTGGTCCGTGAAGTTCCTGCAGCGTAAGCATGGTCACAACAAGAGGCAGTAAGTCCCACTGGAATACTTCTAACCAAACGCCTCCATCTTAGGTCCCCAGCACTATGACAAGCACTAACAGACTCTAAGAGGAATGAGACATCATCACATCTAGTGTAAAAACCACATTTATTGTTGGGTAGAGCAAGGTAGGACTTGCTAAGTGTTCAATGGTATAAACAGAGAGCTGAGGGAGCCCAGAAAAACCACCTGTGGAAATTCTCGAAGTCTCCCACCTTGGCCCACTCAAGCAGCTGGTTCCTGTGTTCTGAGACTACAGCAATAGGAAGATGGCCAAGAGGAAGGCCTCTTGGCTCAAATTAAAACAAATGAGCTTCCAACAGTGATCAGAGCACAGGAGATGCTCGGAAAAAATGTGCTCCCTCCTCCCCTATGGGTTCTTTGAAGCCTGAGAGCAAATAATTAAACAAGCTTCTTTCTTTTGGTTTTAGAGCTTTACCCTAAGAAAGGAAGACAAAGTTGGAAAAGAGGGTACACATGCAATAGATTAAAAAAAAAAAATCAAGCTACATAAATATGACAGACTGAAAGGAGCAGTGAGAAATTCAATTTGTGAAAAACCTGTATTTAGATTAAAAGCAACAACGTACAGAGGATAAAAGCAATTGTTTAAGGGATGTTATTATATAGCATACAAATATCAATAAGATGGGTTTAAAAACCTATGCAGTGAGAAAATAATTTTTTTCAATCAGTTAAAAAAAAAATCCATGAGATTAATACAGTACAACATGGTTGTGTAAAATTTTAAACCACTTATATAGGTATATAACATATATAAATTGGATAGAAAGGTTCCAGTAATTCAAGAAAGTGACTGCATCAGAAAGGAGAAATGGGACTAGAACGGAGGATATAGAGGACTGTCAAATGTATCTGAAATATTTTATTCACTTTTTAAAAGGATAAAACAACCATGACAACACTCTGGATGACAGACACGTGGATGTTTTCCATATTACTCTATTTTTTTTAAGTTTTTCAAATAACATTAAAATAAAAAAATATATTATTTAAAAATAAAAATATCATTTCATGTAACTAAGTGCCAGGGCTCTGAAGGACTACCAAGAGTGTTTCTTCCACTTCTCTGCTGTGCATACAACGACAGCATAGCTATTAAAATAGCCAATGTGTTAACTAGCTTCCATTAACAAGTGGGTCTCTACTTCAAGGAAAGTGGTATTCCCTATCTTCTATTACCAGATCACACTTGGGATATTATGTCCAGTGCTGGGGGCCTCAAAGTGTTGAGAGAAATCTAATGGGGAATGTCTTAAAATCTTGTCCTAAAAGTGACACAGCTGAGGTAACAGGGCCTCTTTAGCCAGAAGAAAAATTCTGAGGGTTGACCCTAAGACTCCCTTATCCATCCCCAATTACCAACTGCTCTACCTCCATGGCCATCTTCATCTCTTCCCTTCATGTCTTGGAAATGATGGCTTTTCCTGGGCTCTGGATCCCATTCCTTCATACACATGTAGGAACTTTGTTCTATTTCCTTTCTCGTTTTTCTGGATTCTATTTTCAGCCTCTGTCACTACGCACATTTTCCATAGACAATCTCATCCACCGCCATAGCCAAAAACTCCCAAATCTTAAATCTTTAGCCCAGGACCATACAAGCAACTGGCCCAGGTATACAAGTCACATATTACCCCCTGCATCCAGAGATCACTGCAAGAAGGTTGTTGTCTGATGAATCAAAACTACTTCCAAATCAAAGATTCTAGGTTTATCAGTTTCCGTGCCCCAAAATATCCAAACAACGAATCGCTTCTCAAAAGAACAGGACGGGGGAAGACACGAGAGTGAGAAACACGCCCAGAACAGAACCACCACCAAGGTGACACAGAGGCAGAGCTGAGCGCCTTTCTGACACTGGTTAGGAAATCAGCCCTCCCAAGCCCGGCCAACACTAAGAGCAGGCCTCAATGGGGCCAAAATCCCGAGAGCTCAGCAGAGGCGAGAAGAGATACTCATTTAAGAGAACTAAAATTGTGGTGGAGGTGGCTGTGCACCTGTGAGGGGAGATGGAGGGCCACAGTCTCCACATTCATCAGGGGCTGCTGTGACCAGTTCTTATGAGAATCCCAAGATCAGGGCACACATCTCTACTGACTCTCATCACTGCCCAAAGTGGTCAGCTCCACTGATTCTTTCTCAGCTCCAGAATGCACTGACCTTACTCCAGATCCAGAGAAAACAAAGAGCCGGCACTTCAAAGGACAGCAGGAACTGAACTGCATACTTCTAATGGGTAAATTTTGTGGTATTTGAAAAAGAAGACTGCAGGGGGAGAGTCAGTGATCTCTTCACTTATTCACTCACTCATTCAAGACCATTATTCCCCTAACCGATTCCTTTAAGCCGCTTGGCTTTATCACTTTCTCTGTTGCTGTCATCTACTCTCAGCTACTCAGCCACAGGTGGCTCAGAGGCCCCTACAACTCATGTTCACCTAACTCAGGTCACTTGGCCCCAATTGAACAAATTCTGTCCATAGGAAAGGACAGCTTAGAGTACCAGCTAAACTTTTATTTCTAATTAGGAATATAAGCTCTGAAACGTCAGATCTGATTTGCCCCCAATTTGACACTTTCTTATAATGCAAACCTTACACAAGTTACTTAACCTCTTTGAGCCTCAGTCTCCTGAAAATGGAAATATCACCACTACTCACTGTAAAGATGAAATAAGAAAACACAAAATTAGGTACAATGTCAGCATAAATATTACAGTCATCACTACTACTATTTACTACCCATGTTAAATATTGTTAACAATAAAACAATTCAGGTCTCCCTTAGGCGGTTCACGTCCTAAAATGATCATCTCTGACACAGATATGGCTCCTTACCAAGACTCCTAACCACAGAGGAACAAAAAAGAAGCAGGGAGAAGTTTAAGCCAGATAGCACAGGGGGCAGAGTCAAAAGTCAGGAAAAACAGACTACAGAGCAAATCTTGGCCCCTCAGGAGTAGAGGAACTTAGGCAGCTCCAGGGTCCTTCCCACCTTCCCACCCATACACTCAGCCTCCTTACTTGAGCACTTCTTCTCGACACTGTTTTTGGGGTGCGAAGCAGGCGATGGCCCAGACTTTGATCTCAATGCCATTGTAGAACTGCTTCCCCCGCATGTCCCAGACACCCTGATTGGGTGTGGCAATGGCCCGGTTCTGGGGATAGGCAGAGGGGGCGCCCAGGTGAGCCTCAATAAAGCCAGGTGGGTAGGGGAGCAAAAGCCACCGGCTGTAACAACCCAACCTCCCCCCGTAAGCCCCAGAGACGTTGTCTGGCCCTGACCCTGCTCACCCGGCCGCCGTACTGCAAGATGGGCGCCGGCAGCACTCGTCCCGTCACCTCCGTCATGTCATCCTTCACCTTGATCCCAAATTCCTGGATGTACGGATCTAGGTTGTAGCTGGCATTCTTCATCTGCAAGACAAAAGAAGGGGATCTCAGGAGAGCAGCAGCTTGGCAATCCTGCTCACCCTCCGGGTCCCAAGCAGAAAGCCCTGAAGAGCAGCTGAGGCTGGTAAGGAATACCCCTAGAAAGGGGGAGAAAGTGGAAGATGAGGTAAGTGGAAGCAGATAACACAGGGAAGTAATACAGGAGAAAAAAAAAGAGATAGGAAGCAAAGCAGCTACAGGGTCAAGAAGCAAGAGCAGTCCCAGGTAACCAATCCAGACTTGTTTTCCTAAGAGTCCTGCCAAGTCAGAAAAGCATCTACTTGCTACCAGGGGCTTCCATGACTGAGCAACCAAGCATACGTTTCTCTGCATCCTCACTGACCAGGCGGCTAATCTCCTCTTGTCTGTCTGGGGCCGATCTAGCTGTAGCCTTTATCATGGTTGAAGTCTGGTTGTCAGTCAGCTTCTTAATGCAGCGCTGCCCAGCCACAATGTTACAGACCTAAGGAAACGAGAAGAACAGGTAGCGCTGGCTTGAGTAGAGTCTACCCTGTATCCAGAGCCCCACAGAAAGGCCCTAGCTGCCAGTCCTGGAAATGAACTACAAAATCTCTTGTTCACAGACAGGTAAGTTAGAAAACATTCATGTGCATTACAAAAGTCTATATAGCCACTTTGTGATTAAGGGCTTAGGATCCAGAGCCAGATCTGGGTTCAGGGCTCATATGTTAAATACAGAGAACAGTAACAATTGTTTGGATACTAAATAAAATAAAGCACTTAAAGAATCAAGTACACTTCTGAACATAGTAAACACTTAGTGGTGGTGGTTTAGTCACTAAGTCGTGTACGACTTTTGCAAGCCCATGGACTGTAGCCTGCCAGGCTCCTCTGTAAATGGGATTCTCCAGGCAAGAATACTGAAGTGGGTTGCCATCCCCAAACACTTAGTGAGTTGTAGCATAAATTATTTACCAAAGGACCCAACCTAGAACGTCTTTGAATACTAAGAAAACTCAATATACACAAACTGGATTCTTAGATAGTAGGCAGCTGTCCAATGGTAGCAGGCAGCAGGTTGTTCCATCCCGCAACACACCAGGAGAACTAGACCTGGTTAGTTCTAAAGCCCCAGTATACAGATGATCGCTGAGCCCTTGGACTACAGAAATCACTGTCTCTGTTGACTGACAGTGTCCTCTGCTGATATGAGGAACATCTTACCACATGGTTCCTCTGTACTGGGCCTAAGAGAACACAATGGAGACCAGAACAGACTTTCTAGTGATATATAAGATTTTCATTCTATTGCTTCCTGAATATATACAATATTCAGGAAGCCGTGAACAGGAAGTCTTTTGGCAGAGGAGAGAGAAACAACAGGTTTGGAAAACTTGAGTTTGAAGTCCAGCTTTGCCAATTCTAGATGATGTTACCTTGGGCAGGACTCTTAACCACTCTAAGACTCTGCTTCTTTAATTTTAGTCACAGGAAAAAACACTAGCTGTGTCTTGAAGCTGTTGTGAGGACTGAGATGAAATGAAATGTAAAACTTGCTTCCACAGGGCCAACACTCTAAGTACTGATTCTCTGCCTAATTTCCAGTTCATGGTAACAAGGGTAGGGAAAACCAGGACAAGGTCACCTACCCTTAAACTCTGTATTTCAAAGAATACACATTAGTCAATTTACTTAATGAAAACCCAGAATTGTTAAAATTTGTGAGGTTGCTCTCTTGAAGGCAATTTAAAGGTGCAGGTAATTTCAATTACAGAATCAACACTAGGGAAAAAAAGCAGAGATGTGGAGAAACTGGATCCCTTGTGCATTGCTGGTGGGAATGTAAAATGGTACACCTGTGTGGAAAACAGTATGGTGAGTCCTCAAAAAACTAAACACAGAATTACCATATGATCCAGTAATTCCACTTCTGGGTATGTACTCAAAAGAAACGAAAGCAGGGACTAGAACAAATATTTGTACGTCTATCTTCAGAGCAGCATTATTCATAATAGCTAGAAGGTGAAAGCAACCCAAGTATCCATCAATAAATGAATGGATAAACAAAATGTGTTATATACATACATGGAAATATTATTCAGCCTTAAAAAGGGAGTTGTGACATATGCTACAACATAGATGAACTTTGAAGACATTATGCTAAGTGAACTTGGCCAGTTTAAAAAGGCCATATATTAAAAAAAAGTAAAAATAAAAAGGCCATATATTATATAATTTCACTTTTATGAGGTGTCCAGGATAGACAAATCCATAGAGACAGAAGCAGATTAGAGATTAGTAGGGGCTAGTGCAGAGGATAGAAGGAATGGTAAGTGACTATTTAAGGGGTGTGGTCTTGCTTTGGGGGATGATGAAAATGCTTTAGAATCACACAATGGTAATGGTTATGCAATTCTGTGAATACACTAAAAACCACTGAATTGCACATTTTAAGAGGGCAAACTTTATGGGATGTGAATTATGTCTCAATAAAGCTATTCTGAAAAAAATATATCACCTACAATAGCCTATATGATTTGACCCTGTATCTCTCTCCAAAATCATCTCCTACTTTTCTCCTCATTAACTACATGCCAGTCACTGAGTCCTTCCGTCTCTCTCAAGAATATCCAAGCTCTCTGCTGCCTACCTACTTGCTATTAAACTCATGCCTGAAAGGTTCTTCCTTCAGGTTGTTAAAAGATTGGTTCTATCTCATAATTTGGAACTCAGCTCAAATGTCTCCTAAAAGAAGCCTTCCCTGACCACAGAAACTAAAGTGAATCTCCAAACCCCTCCACTTTATGACCATTCCCTTAACCTTATGACACTTACCACCATCTGAAACTATCTTATTTGTCTATCTCCCCCTTCTAGATTTTAAGCTCCATGACAGCAAGGACCCTGCCTCTCTTGTTGCCTTCCTGGCACCTAGGAGTATATGACTTGAGTAGGAGCGCATTAAATATATGTTAAGTGAACAAGCAACAGTAAAAATCAAAATATGTCATCATATAAGTTATTCACCATGGAAATTATTGTTTAAACAGAAATCATATCAATTTGCTAACAGATCTCAGCTTGCAACAGATATTACCTAAAGCCTATCTACTTAACTGGAACTGCCCCTAAAGACTTCTGCTTACATCTCAGAGAACATGCTGTCCTCATCTCATTTTCTATGCATCAGCAGCTATTAACTATGTCAGAGTTCTTGGGTTTGGGGATCTCTTCTTTCTCCCTTTAGCCTAATTTCCTCTGGTTAGTTCTGAAATCCCAAAAGCTCACAGAAGGCTTAGGTCCCAGATACCTGACTCCCACTGCTAGAACAGAATAAGACAGTAATCTAGGCTAGTGCTTCTTCAACATAAACGTTCATATTTGACAGAATCTTTGGATTCTGTAAAAAGAGATACTGATAAAGCAAATCTAGGTGGAACCTGAGATTGTGCATTTCAAACAAGCTTTCAGGTAATAACTATGCTCTTGGTCTGCTGACCACACTTTGAGCAGCACTGGACTAGACAATGAAGCAGTCAGAGGCAGGTTCTCAGTAGACATTCTGGCTGCCAACAGGGAAGCCCTAAACATTACGGCTAGTGTATAACAAACCAAATACAGACTAGTGGTTCTTCATTTGCATTCTATGACTTAAAGAGCATTACTATTCTTTCTTTAATTGCAGAATTTCAAAGGTTGGCTGAAGCATAAAAATATGACAAATCTTGGTTAAAACTTTTTCAAAAGGAACACATTGATGACTAGGGAAATAGGATTCCCATTACAGGTAACATTCACCTCCAATATCTGTAAAATAAAGTACATTTGTATCTTTAGGTTATTTACGATTCCCAGCTCCAGACAGGGAAAGAGAAATTAAGAGGACATGAGTGTATCTTAGAGTGTTCATTATCTTTATTGTAGTGATGGCGTCATGAATACATATGTCAAAACGCATCAAATGGTACACTTAAAATGTGCAGTTTATTGTATGTCAACTATAAATGAAGCCATACAAAAATGAAAAAATAAATAAATAAATAAAGGATATGCATGTAGGTATCTGAAATCTCTGTCCTGAATGAACTAATTACTTATTAAACAGTAAATATATACAGCTTCGCCTCTGCCTGGCAGTCCTGAAAAACCATGAGAGCAGGACGGAGGATAAGTAAAGAATTCAGCAGTTAAGAACGATGACTGCGTTTCCCAGAATGTCCTCTAAGAACATCACTTTTCCAAGCCTTAAAATGACGAGACTATAAATGGAAGAACAGACCTCTGACGACCTGTGTGCAGGTACAATGCTTGTTCCCCAGCCCGGCCATTACTTGGCAGCCTCACCTCTAGGGGCAGGTAGGTATGCTTTTGTTCCTGGCCAACTTGCAGGCAAGGCAGGTGGGGATACTTGAGCTGCAGGTTATATTTCTGCTTGAAATACTGGGCCACTGTGCACTCCACAGTCTGTCCACTCTCCAGCTGCAGAGGAAAGCTGTTTGGGGGAAGGGAAAGAGGTGTCATAGTCCAGCACTCAATAACACCTTTCTAGACCTATAACCATGCACAGGGCCAGACTTGACTTCATTCCTTTCCAGCCTCTGTGAGCACTCCTGCCACTCACAGTAAAGCAGAGGCAACATAGGGCCCCAAGAGATTTGAAAAACAAGTTACACAATGGTCAGATCATATCTGATTCATCTGTTATTTCTAATGTTGAGCATGAAGTCTGACACACAGTAGTCACTCATGGTCCAGCAGTCTGAAGTGAAGATTTTAGACGAAATCAGTGACAACTTTCCCCAAGGTCTAACCCAGGATCTCAGCTTTCTTTTTCAGGAGTAAGTGCAGAGAGATTCTAACATTTATAGAACTGAGAAAGAAGCCAGGGAAAGACACTTGCTCTACAGGAAAAGTCCAAGAAGGAAAGGTAGAGACCAAGAGGGTAAAATGGTAGGGAGAGTCTCTATCAATGGATCTGGGAATGTTAGGGGAGGGATTTCAAATTCCTACAGTTTATCTTCAAAAACAGAGCTCATCCTCAGGGCCAGGTGGGGGGATGGAGAGTGTGAACGGAGTATGTTGAAATATCGGCCCTCTTCCACCAGTGGTATGGCTTGGCAGCCCCATCAACTTACGTCTGATGGCTGGCAGGGCGGCGGGTAACATTACAGACGCGGTATTTCCTCTTCATCTGTCCACAGTGGGTCACTTCCACCTTCAGGCCTGGGATACACACACTGCTTGTCAGAGTTGGAAAAGGTTGCTCATGTGCCCAGGCTTGGCCTCTCGCCTGAATATATCCCAAGGGGATTTCCTTTTAGAACTAAAGAGAAAGGAGCGCTGATTCCCCTCCCCACCTGGCTGGGTCCTCACCCTTGATCTCCTTGGTGAAGCGCACACGCTGAGAGTCCGTGAGGGCTTTGGGCTGCTCGTCTATGTTCCTGATGTCGAGCACCTCACACATGAACTCAATCACTGGCTGTGCCTTGTAGAAGGCAGTGGCTGAGACTGTGGGGACAGGGGAGGTACAGCTCAACTCAGATTCTGTCTTCCGGAACCAAGGGAGGCACTGCTCTTCACACCCTCTTCCTCATAGGGTACAGGGATCGGGGAGGGCTCCCAGGGCTGCAGGGATCAGACTAGGAGTGTGGTTACAGAGCTGGGAGGGATGAGGCTGGGAGTGTGGTCACTGGACGCAGGGTGCCCCTGGCTCCATAGCTCTCCCCACTCACCGTCAATGTTGAGCATCATCTTCCACATGGCAGGGCGCACAGACTGGTGAAAGCCGAACCAGACCTCGCGCCCACCCCCCAGCGGGTGGTAGTAGCCCTCAGGCGGTGAGAAGAAGGAGCGGCCCACAGGGGTGTACCTGGCAGGGACAGGCAGAGAACTGGTCCCTCGGGCACAGGCCCCCACCCTGTGAGGCATCCTGGGCACGGAGGAGCCCTGGCCTGGAAGGCAGGACACCAGGGCTTTAATTCCAGCTCTCATCGTTTACTAGCTGTGTGACTGACCTTGTACAAGACTCTACCCTTTTTCTGCCCTGCAGAGACAGATGGGGTGAGGTCCAAAAATAACTAAAAGGGACAGGGCCAAAGCTTTGTACCACCTAAATGTATATGCACACTTGCCTGGCATACAGTAGGGTTTCAAAGAATTTTTTATTTGAAAGGCATAATGTGGGACCTTAAAATATATGCTCATTTCCCTCCTCCTCCCATACACTTCTGCCACCACTAGTAGCCCAGATATTAACTACCCCAAGTACCTCATGGATGCCAGGTGCCTCATGGCTACATCCAGGGCTTGCACAGACTCCAGGGGAACAGGGATCTGGCCACTGACCAAGGCTTCATGCAGCATGCGCCAGCTCACAATGGCCAGCCACTTGATGGAGACCTTGAAGATTCGATCCTTCCCTTCCCCAGGGATTGTCACCTCAAAGTCAACCTTCAGGAAAGAGAAAGGAGTGAAAGATTTCCAATGCTTTCCCATAATTCAATGTTCCTTGCCCTGCCCCTACTGTCCCTAACCCCTAAGATTTGCCAAGAATCTGCTTCTTAGGCTGATAAGGACTCACAATGAAGACTTCTGAGTAACTCCAGCCCCTAAGTCTCCAGCCACCTTGGCTCACTGTATCTCTCTGTCCCTCTCAACCACACTTAGTAGGAAGCCCTTTAGGTCTGTTTTAAGTCTAATCTTAGTCTGTTTGGGACACAGACAGACATACAGTAGGCTAAATAAACATAAACACCTACCCATCCCTCAATCTAAAACACACTTTCTCAGCACAAACAATGAAAGGGATCTCCGGACACCAGACTCCAAATAGGCTTACGAGACCTCTGCCCCTCCCTAGACCCTTGACACAGATCCAGCATGACTCCCAACCATACCCGTTCATTGCCAATGGGCAGTGCTGTGACAGTGTAAATGTTCTTCTTTCCATCATACACGGGCTTGCGATCACCAAAGATCTGAGGCTTGAAATGCTGGACCATGTATTCCACCACTTCCCTGTGGAGAATGGGAAAGGCCAGACGAAGCTGAAAGACTACTATTTCTAGCTCCTGGAAGTAATTTAAAGTCCAGGCAATGTCCCATCTACCTACCAGCTACTAATTCTGTCCTACCAGCTACTAATCTCTATAACAGTGCTTCTCAAGCTTCATACGAATCACCTGGAGATATAAAATGCAGATTCTGATTCAGTAGATTTAGAGTTAAGTCTGATACTCTACATCTCTAACGTGCTGTCAGGTGGTATTTTTGGTCCTCGGATCACCAAGGCTCCAAAGGACCCAAAAGAATGATTGTGAGCGCCTCCTGAACAGAGAAGGAGGCTGAGGGGGAAAGAGCTTAATCTCAGGGTCTATCCAGAATCAGGAACAAAAATCCAGGCTGCTCCAATCCCCAAGATGATAATCAAAAAAGGTAAAGGAAGAAGCCTGAATTGGAATAGGAATAAAGTGTGGAAGAAGAACCTCATCTCTTCCATCTCTCTGAAGCCTTTAGTTCTACCATCCTGTTTTCTCTCCATTATTATCTCTTTCTTGATTTCACTTCCTGTCCTCTGCTATTTAGATTCCAGAGTATCCATCTATCCTTCAAAATCCCAACCCATCTGACCTCTTCACTTTCAAAATCAAACATCTTGAATACTACTGGATAAAAAGACAGAAAATATACATTGGAATCCAACTGTAAACACACGCTTTTACTGTCAATTAGGCCTCAGTGCTGCCCAGCAATCTTTTTAACTCTGATCACTCCCATCCTCATGGATTGTGTCAAACCTTCTCCACTACCCCTGTAACAACAGAACCCATTCCTACCTCAGATCAAAAAGCATCTTTAAAAATTCTGAAAAGAGTACAGTGTAGAGGCAAGGCCACCCTCAAGTTTCCAGACATATAAACAAACATATTTATATATACAAGCTTTTCCTTTTTCTTTCCTCTCACACTTGAAATATCCCTTCTATGTATAAATTTTTAAGTATCTGAAAATATGTTCAACATCACTCATTACAGAAATACAATTTAAAATCAGACCAAGATATAATTCTCTGCTTACCAGAATGCCAATGATTAAAAAAGCCCAATATACTGAATTGGTGCAGATACGGGGGGACACCGTAAGATATAAATTGGTACAACTTACCTTAAAAAAAAAAAAATTGATACTACCTCAAAAACTGTAAATGTACTGTGCCAGCAATTCTAGTCCTAGGACTTTATCCTACAGATACATTCATACTTGAGAGCAACAATGTATCTCTATTAATATTCTACAGAGTTTCATTTTTGTAGCAAAAGTTTAGACTTGCCTAAATGTTTCTGAATAGATTATTATTAAATATCTTATAATAAAAGAATGAGGCATCTGTAGGTACTGATATGTATCACTTTCTATCACTTTCCAAAATACATTGCTCAGTGGAAAAAGCAAGGTGCAGAGCAAGATATATGATTCTGTATTCCATGTGTTTTAAAATGTTTGTATACAAATATGCTTGTATATGTATAGAAAAATATCTGGAAGTGTACTGAAGGGTAATAACGAATGCATCTGGGGAAAGGGACTAGGGGACTGGAGGTCAGGGTAATAGGAGACATTTTTCACTGTTACTCTTTCTGTAATATTAAAAACTTTTTTTATACTGTTCATGAATAGTTGTCAAATAATAACAAAATAAATTAATTTTAAGAACTACTACTTCTTCTAAGGCTAAATCCTCAAATTGTGTATCTTGTATGTTGTCCTGCCTTAGCCAGAACATCCCACTCATTCCTTTCCTCTCTGTCCCGTACCATTAACTTCTACACTAGCTCCTTGGTTTATAAACATATCCACGTCTCATTCTTAAAAATTTTTCATTTATTAATTTCAACAAATTATGAAATGCAGCAGGCTTGAGCCCTATAATTTTCTCAAGCCAACAGACTCCTTCTCTCCCATGCTTCACTGTCAACTTATCTAGAAAAAAGCTATCTGCTCTCACTATCCCTACCACATCACCTTCCACTTTTTCCTTAACTCACTCTTACCATCTGAGCCACCAGGGAAGTTCCTATTCCTTAACTTACTCTTAGATTACTAGCCCAACTGCTCCACTAGAACAGCTGTGGCAAAAGGTATCAACAGTCTCCAAATAGCCAAATCCAGTGATCTACTTCAACATTTACCTTAAGTTAGAATCTTTCCTCAAAAATGTTCTTGAATTTGGTGATATCACCTTCAACGAGTTTTTCTTTTACCTCTCTGGATTCTTTTAAGGATGTGAAACTCAGGAAAATAAGGACTACTGGACTTAGTGGCTTAAATGTGCATCACTTACCGGTTGACTCTGCGAGGACACTTATCTGGCTTGATATCCACTTCGTAGTGATAGACGTCAATCTTAGGGATGTCCACTTCAAAGTAATTGGCCAGGAGCTTGATTGGTTTCCCCACAGTGCCAATGCCAGGCCGGCGAGGTGCCTGGAACACTTGCTGCAGGGGGGGCAGGTAGGCGCCTGCAGCTACAAGACAGAGAGAGTGGTGAGGGTAAAGTCTGGTAATCTTCTTACCACTCTGATCAGAGAAAGCACAAGGACTCCTAGAATGAGAGCAGCAGAGTGTAGGGGAAGCCTCTTTCCTGCCTACCCAACCTAAATGAGGACTTCCACTGGTTGAAACCCAGGCTCATTTTTTAAAAAACTCTTTCCAGTGAGGAAAATTACCCTTGTTATCTATCTTAAATTCATCAAGTGAGTATGTAATAACTTCCTATTAATGTTAAATAAAGGGACTAAATTTGGCTCTTTCTTTCCTCTATTAGATTGAGACATCTGCCTCCACCAGGTATCCAGCAGACCCTACTATCTGTCAGCTAGATGCTCACTTCACTCATCACCATCCTGAACACACAAAAAAAGCATCACCTTAAAGCTCCTCCAACTGCAAGCAGGAGGAAGACCTAAAGAAGGCCAAGTGCCAGGGAAAGGGGTGGGGCAGGGCAACAAGCAAGGACGAGGGCCACTGTCTGGGAAAAGATTAAGGCGACAGAATGGCTGAGATTGGAAAAAGAGAAAAGGCTAACAGGACAGATTCTGGAGACCAAGGAAAGGAGAGAGGCTGAAACAGGGAGCTGCTAAAGGGGCTAGAACTGGAGGTCACAGCAGAAAAATGCTTGAATTGGGAAGGAGGAAAGGCTGGAATAGGGGCTGGGGCAAGATAGGTTAGAGCTGACAGCCTAGGCAGGAAGTAAGGCTGCAAGTTGGGAGAGAATGAAGCAAAAGTTCAAAAGAAGAAAAATCTAGGGAATGAAGGTAGCCTAAACACAGGCGACTAAGGCAAGAGCAGGCTAGAGGAGAGGACTCAGGAAGGAGGGGCACCGATTATCCTGCTGGAGAAGATGAGATTACTGGCTCTGGGAAGAAGAATACAACATTCTCTCCAGGCCCACACCTCCTTCCACGCAGAGGGCCCCAACAGTTGCAGTAGGGATCAATTTTAAGACAGCGGAGGCCCCTGGGAAAGGGCTAGGGCTGGGCCAACTCCCACTACTTTCTCCTCTATTGCCACCAGCCTGATTGCTGCCCCGGGTTTTATTTTCTAGCTTGAGGGGAAAGGGAAGACAAAAGGAAAACTGCCTAAGAGAACCCTTTGTCCATATCTACTATTGTCCTGGCCAATAGAGGACCAGCCCAGTTGGGAGGAGAGAGGGATAAAACAGCCGAGAACCTCCCATTATCAGAGATCTGCTTTCATAGTTGGCCAGGCTGGGGGGATGGGGCATATACTCTGCTGGGGGGGTCAGGAAGAGGTCAGAACCCTTCAAGGGAGGGGCCTGCTTCCCAGAGCTAAGCTGCAGTGTCTCCTTCTAACCACCTGTCAAGCTTACCCTACAGGGAAACGCAGACAGGGAAATGGAGGCCCAGCCTGGGGAGAAAAGGCCTTCAGAACTCCGCTACCTGGGGAAGTAAAAGCTTAACTACTAGCACCTGGCCACCTACTGTAGAAAGAGCTAGACAGAAATTATATACAAGCCATAGTCAGACATACACATCCAAACACATACTTAGGACTGGACAGTTTACCTTCATAAACATACCCCTCACCAACCTAGATTGTGAGTCCTTCAAAGATACAAAGACTGTATGTATCTGCCTTGGTCACTGCTGAATCTCCAGTGTCTGGCATACAGGAGGTGTTCAACACACAGATAAGACACATATTAACAAACAGATCCGTAGACATTCCGCAAAGAACACACAAGCACAAGCGCACACGCACGCACACACACCTGCAAACTGCTCAGAAACAATTATAAATCCAGCACAGAACAAACAAGACCCTAGAGGAAGTAGCTGGTAAGAGATACCCTTCCCCTCCTCAAGTTCTTACATTCCATTCACCTCCTTAGCCTCCCCAGGCTGAATAATTGTTCGGAGTCTTGGGAGAAAGACATCCCCTAGAGCTAGGGGCTGGGTAGAAATGATGGGGGATGGGACAGACACTCCAGCCTGAGTCTCCTGTCCTCAGAAATAGGACTACACACCAGACTTAGCCTTAGTCACCCTCCATTCCTAGGAGGCTCTGGGAAAACAGGGAGGCCCCCACCCTCCCCTTCATACCCAAACTAGGGAAGGCAGGATGAAGAGAGAACCTCTCTCCCACCCCATCCTCCTACAAGTCTTACGGCAGTACAAAGTTCCCCCAACCCCACCCTGCCCCCAGCTTTTAGTCTGAGAAAGGGAGACACTCCCTTCAGACCCAGACAGGGACAGACGGCCACTTTGTGATGCAGATGAGGGCCCCAGCACAGAGGACAAAGCTTGGGCCTTGGGGGAAGGGGGCGGGGCCGTTCTCTGCAGACAAAAGCAAGGAGGGAGGGGCTATGAAAAGGACACTCCCCCTCCCCCCATCCCCAACCAGCCCTGAGAAGGAAAAGGAAGAGCCGAAAGGCCTGGCTCAGGGACCCCTTCCCTGCAGTTCTGAAGCCCACATACCCACCAATAAGCAAGACTGCCCATTCAAAAGACAAACTCAAGGCTGGGTTAGCTGTCCAGTAAGCAAAGAGGAAGAGGCCAATCTCTCCAAAAAGAATTTATCCACATACTAAGTACACACAAATTATTAGATATCCATACAATGTACTTAACCATTTATGTTCACAATGGAATGTGACTCAATTCAAAAAATAAAGATGTACTTGTGTCAAGGCCTAGACGTTAGTTGGTTCCACAGATAATCAGACACCAACTCCACCCTCTAGGAGCTCCCAGTCCAGTATATGTGCTTGAAACACACCTAAGCACAGAAGGCACATCTGGCCTTGAGCCCAGTGAAGCCAGAAACAATACACTGCTTTGTGTACTGTGTCCTCCAACCTCCAAGAAAATAGTCCTAGCCTAGGAAGGAGGCAGTTATGGGATCCCTCTACTCACAGCTTCCAGAATGAATTTCAATTACACCCTTTGATGAGGTAAAGGCTGCCCCATTAGGCTACAGCCAACTCCAGATACCAGGCTCTAGTTCCTTCCCTAGAAGCTTATTTATTGTAACAACAACCAAAAACAAAAAGTCAATTTTTTCATCACTCTCGAGACCACTAGGAATTCATCAGAATAAAATCCTAAGCAGTTTGCTATGGGTGCCCGTTCTCAGCAATCCGTCTGGACTTCTGTGTCCTACTGCTCTAGCTGCAGGGGTTGTTGCAAGTAGTCTCTAGCCCAGAAAACCAAGCGAGTTCATGGAAGGGAGAGGGAGGCCTAAGGGGAAAAGGAAGTATTAATAGTGTCCTGAAGTCAGTTGCCCCCTGAATTCCACCTTAAGGCTTAAACAGCCTTCACAAGGTTGTTTTCATCTTGGTGAAAGTAATCACTAAGTACTTAAAGATCACTGAATGAATGACTCGAATGAGTTGGCAGGAGTTATTTCCTTAAGGGTATTAGATCTGGTATAAAAGACAAAGATGCTTGCTTCAACCAGAAATGAAATTCATGTCCCAAATGAAATAAAATTCACATCCCAAATGGAAATTCTATTCTCCCCTCTAGATCAAATGGAAGTAGTGAGACAAGATCTAAAAGATTCCCAGGTCCAGACTGCTCCAGTCACCAAAAAGATAAGACACCTAGGACACAGGAGGTGCCACCACCCTCACCCCATCCAGGGACTCTGGCTTTCTTGGGACAGCCTTGCCTCAGTTTCCCCTCTAATCTCCTTTTTCTCCTGACTGTGAATAAGGAGAAGTTAAGGCTATCACCTGGGACACACTATGGTGAAGGCTATAAACTTCCCCCTACCCCAAACAACTTATATATGACAAAAGGCTAGCCTGACAACGCTGGGTCTAATAACATGGCTCTGACAGTTTCTGGGGAATAGAGAGAGCAAAAAGAAAAGATACCCAGTAGGGGACAGCAACCATAAAAACATAAAAGCATAGAAAGATTAGGCTGTCAACTCAGGAAACATTCAATAGAGAGGTCATTATGCTTGGATTAAAAGATCCCAACTCTGCTCACTATTGAACCAGAAACATGCAAACCAGGCAAACAATCCCTTCTACGGAAACCTGGTCCTGGCCTTGGTCCCTCAGCAACCAATACATTCTCTAAGGCCTGTCTTCAAGGAGGACCTGTCCCTAACCTAAAACATTGCTCCTATCCCAGTCTTTCCTCATCCTAGTGGCAGAATAAGAAACTTGTCCATTTCCCTCAACCTATTCTTGGCAAATTGAGACTGAAGGTTTCAGAGACAAGCGAAAGACCCCCAAGATGGGGAAGGGAGCCATTTCCATTTGTGTCCTGCCAACATAACCTAAGAGAGACTACCCCCCATCAGCGCGCTCCTTTTACCAAGTCAACCTGGCGGGATTAGGGGTAGGGGGGTTCGGGCGGCCACGCCCCCACCACATCGGGCAGCCCCTTCCAGCTGCCACCTCCGCGCATGCTCCGGCGCCTCCACTCCAGCTCCCCAGACTTACGGGGGGGAATCCCAGGGCTGGATCCCCACCCACTGCCCCCTGACCCTCGCCCCCGCGTCAGGCCCGGCTGGGGCGGAGCTCACAGCCCAGCTCTGGCGCCTTCTCCCAAAAGACAGCATCCCAGCCCAACCCATACCGGCTGGGCCCCCGCCCAGGGCATGCGGCAGCTCTGGGCCCATTTGTGTCGACCCCCCTCTCCTGGACACCTGGAGCCCGCCCCCTGCCACCTGCCGGGCCTCTCCCTAGGCCTCCCGGTACGTCCGGGAGTCCTCCTGTGCTTTCAGGCCCTTCTCCCAAAGCACTTCCCACCTCCACGAGTGCATAGAGGCTCCTTTGATAAATGGCCCCCGTCTCAGACCTCCCTTCGCAAGGTTTCCCCCGGAACTGCACACAGCCCCCTTCAAACTGGGCCCCCCCATCTCAGAAGAGCCCCGTTCCCCACTCAGGAAACCCCTCCTCACTCAGAAACCCTGCTCTTCACGCGAGAGTCCCCTAGTCCTTGGAGCATGCACCGTCCCCGCTCCTGGGGGCCCTTACCTGCTCCCGAGGGTCCCGCTTCCATCCCATATACCCGTGCGGAGGTCAGGCGGCCCGGAGACTGTGGAGTCCAGCGTGAGGGGCCTAGGTACCCCGCACTTTAGCTGCCTGGGCTCCCGGGCCGGGCTCGGCTGCCCCCCCAAGCCCGGCCGCTCGCGCCGCCGCCCCCGCAGCCTCCGTTGCCGCCGCCGCCGCGGAGCCTGCAGCAGCTCCCCCTGCGAGCGCCCGGCCAGCTGCCAGTGCGCAGGCGCGACCGCCAGGCCCAGGGGGCGGACGGGAACGAGTCAAACGGGGCGCTCCGACGGCAACAAAGGCCAATGGAGAGGGGCGGGGGCACCGGGGACCGGAGGCAGCGGCCCCTGGCGGTCACCCATCGCCATGCAGCCCGGCGGGAGGGCTCCGGTAAAGGCGCCGCGGAACCGCGCAGTGGCGTAAGTGGGGCGGGGCGGGAGGACAACACACCCCCCACCCCCACCCCGCAGCAGCCTCCGGCCTTGTCTTTTCCCCAAACATGTTTCTCCAAGCCTACACACAACCTCCCCCCATTCGCACAGAGCCACGCGCACATTTCCACCTCATTCCCAGGCCACCCTCACACACTCCGAGAGCCCCATCACCCAGGGGCCCTGCCTCCCACCTCTCCGCCCAATCACCCTCATCCTTCAAGCCTCGGCTGCAAAGCGACCGCCTCCGCGAAGCCTTTCTCCGTCCCTAGTCACTGAACTCACTGACGCCACCCTCTCTTCCAGGTCGAGTACTGGGCGCTGAGACCAGAGATATGAAAGAGACCCTGCCTACCCTGGAAGATGTCACCGTCTCAACTTAAGTGCATCTACTGAGCTCTACCTGCGGGCTGGGAAGCACCTACCTCCACTTTCTCACAGCTCACGCCTGAATTCAGTCAATCCACTTCTGACCTCACCACGTCACTTAAAACACTTTTTATGTCAAAATTCAAAGGATAATTTTCAATTCTTTCTTCGCTGCAGCATCTGACACTGTGCCTCTCCTTCCTTCTTGAGTCTTTTATTTGGCTTCAGCATTTTGTGAGGTCTCCTATTGCCCAAGTCCTTTTCGGCTTTCTTCAAGGCCCCCCTCCCCCGACTCTTGTTTTTGATCCATTAAAAAAGTGTTCACCTTGTTTTCAAACCTAGCTGTCTTCTCATCCTACTCTCCACTTTTTTGCTTAAAGGTCTCTTCCATTCTTATGGCTTAACTATCCTTCCAAATCTCTATTTCCAACCATGTCTCAGACTCATATTTCCAAGAGTCTGCTGGACAGCTCCACCTGGATCTACCAGCACTTCAAATTTAAAGAGTTCAAAACCAAACTCATCTTTCCTCCCACATACCCTATACCTCCTGTCTCTACAAATGGCACCTTCATCCCAGAAATGACAGTTTCTTTCTCTCCCTTGCTTTTATCCTTATACAGCAGTTCACAAAGTCCTGACCTGTTTACCTGCTCACATGACCTCCTGACATTCTTGTGATGGCTCCCTGTGTTGATGCAGACCCTTGTCATATCTTGACAAAGGGATCACAGTCACCTCCTTGTTAGTCTCACAGTTTCTCCTATTCAGTCTGCATCAACGGACAGGTGCTAAGAGACCCAGCTCAAACATCACTTTCCTATATATTCCTTCATATGTATCATCCATCTGTATTTTTGATGCCTACTTTACACCAGATGCTAGGAACTCAAGAGAGAAGCCATACCTAGTCGCTACCCATTAGGAAGAGTAATTTCTGACACTTTTCATAGTATGCTTTTTGCTTTTCTCTAGGAGAGGTTCTCCAACAGCAGGTACCACCTGGAGGGTTTGTTTAAACACTGACTGCTAAGAACCACCCCCAGACTTTGTGATTCAGTAGCTCTTTGTGGGATCCAAAGAATACATGTTTCTAATAAGTTTCCAGAGGAAGCTGATGCTGCTGACCTGGGGGACCACACTTTGAGAACTACTGCTCTACAAGATAAAGTTAAGAACAAAGACTCTAGAGCCACAATGTTTTGCTTCCAACCCTGATGTGGCCATTTACTTCAGTATTCTTGCCTGGAGAATCCTATGGACAGAGGAGCCTGGCAGGCTATGGCCCGATAGGATCACAAAGAGTCAAACACAACTGAAGTGCCTTAGCACACACGCATGTGTCACAATTTCCTCCTCCTCCATTTTAGAGGGTGAAAATAGTACCTACCTCATTGGACTATTATTAATACATATAAAAGCTTAGAACATTACCTAGAAGAATGCAGGCAAATTATTGGTTGCTACCATAATTACTGTCTGCTTCTTGCACTACATTCTAAATTCTTTAAGAACATGGACTATGTCAAGATGCACTTCAGTCTCCCTTTAGTACTTCACACAAGCAGTGCCCAGAATGATTACTAAATGTAGATAGATCTGAATCAAGGCATCAAAACATCCTCAGAAAGAGCAAGGTCTTTGCCTTGGTAACTAAGCTGGAAGCTCAGCATTCTTTAAGAACAGTTTGAATCTCCTGTTCTAAATGCCAAGCCTCACTCTGTGAAAGGTACCTTAACTTTGTGGAAAGCCACTGGTCACTATTCTGATCCACCTCCAAAGTGGCTAGTGGAGTCAAGCCTGGCTCTGGCCTTGCGGGTCTTTCTGCAGAGTGTCTTCATCATCAAGGATTTCACTCTTGGCTAGGCATTCCAGACAGCATCTTGTTTTTTTAATGCAGACAAACTTCTTCCAGTAATCCCTGATGTACCTTCCCAGAAAGCGACTGGCCCCTTCGGTCTCCAGTTTAATCCCTACATCTCAATTCATAGCTAATTCACACCCAAGCACCCCTACTATGTGGGCCAAAACTCAGGTCTTCCCACTTACACACCTTCTCTAAACCTAGAGTTTCTGGACCCCAAACAATAAGAATGGCTTAAGAAAAAAAATTGTATCTCAAAAAAAAAACAAACTGTATCTTCATCAATGTTTTCCTTTTAAAAATACTTAAATAACAGCCTAGGGACAAAGAAATCAAGGTAGTAAAATAAACATAAAATCGTATACCCTTCGATCAGGAAATGAATCACCAACACTTCCAGCATACACCATTTCTTTTTATCAATAATGTATTTCTTATTTCAAGAGAAATTTTTAAAAATCAGAAATCATGAACAATGGAATTAATAAATGTCAGCTTGTACTCTGGAAAGATGAAACTGGTACACTTTTAAAAATTAAGGTATCATTCACATAGGTAAACTACACATATACAAAATATAAAATTTAACCAGTCCTAACATATGTATAGGCTTCCCTAGTGGCTCAGACGGTAAAGCATCTGTCTGCAGTGCAGGAGACCCAGGTTCGATCCCTGATTTGGGAAGATCCCCTGGAGAAGGAAATGGCAGCCCACTCCAGTATTCTTGGCTGGAAAATCCCATGGACCGCAGAGCCTGATAGGCTATCGTCCATGGGGTTGCAGAGTCGGACATGACTGAGCTACTTCACTCACTCACTAACATATGTATCATCTTTCAGTGGCCCATCTTTTTGCCTTTTCATACTGTTCATGGGGTTCGCTTTCATACTGTTCATGGGGTAACAGAATTCCAGTTGAGCTATTTCAAATCCTAAAATATGATGCTGTGAAAGTGCTGTACTCAATATGCCAGCAAATTTGGAAAACTCAGCAGTGACCACAGGACTGGAAAAGGTCAGTTTTCATTCCAATCCCAAAGAAAGGCAATGCCAAAGAATGCTCAGACTACTGCACAATTGCACTCATCTCACATGCTAGTAAAGTAATGCTCAAAATTCTCCAAGCCAGGCTTCAACAGTACATGAACCGTGAACTTCCAGATGTTCAAACTGGATTTAGAAACGGCAGACAAACGAGAGATTAAGTTGCCAACATCCGCTGGATCATCGAAAAAGCAAGAGAGTTCTAGAAAAACATCTATTTCTGCTTTATTGACTATGCCAAAGCCTTTGACTGTGTGGATCACAACAAACTCTGGAAAATTCTGAAAGAGATGGGAATACCAGACCACCTGACCTGCCTTTTGAGAAATCTGTATGCAGGTCAGGAAGCAACAGTTAGAACTGGACATGGAACAGTAGACAGGTTCCAAATAGGGAAAGGAGTACGTCAAGGCTGTATACTGTCACCCTGCTTATTTAACTTACATGCAGAGTACATCATGAGAAACCCTGGGCAGGATGAAGCACAAGCTGGAATCAAGATTGCCAGGAGAAATATCAATAACCTCAGATATGCACATGACACCACCCTTATGGCAAAAAGCAAAGAAAAACTAAACAGCCTCTTGATGAAAGTGAAAGAGGAGGGTGAAAAAGTTGACTTAAAACTCAATATTCAGAAAACTAAGATCATGGCATCTGGTCCCATCATTTCATAGCAAGTAGATGGGGAAACAGTGGAAACACTGTCAGACTTTATTTTGGGGGGCTCCAAAATCACTGCAGATGGTGACTGCAGCCATGAAATTAAAAGACACTTGCTCCTTGGAAGAAAAGTTATGACCAACCTAGACAGCATATTAAAAAGCAGAGACATTACTTTGCCAACAAAGGTCCGTCTAGTCAAAGCTATGGTTTTTCCAGTAGTCACGTATGAATGTGAGAGTTGGACTATAAAGAAAGCTGAGCACTGAAGAATTGATGCCTTTGAATTGTGGTGTTGGAGAAGACTCTTGAGAGTCCCTTGGACTGCAAGGAGATCCAACCAGTCCATCCTAAAGGAAATCAGTCCTGAATATTCAATGGAAGGACTGATGTTGAAGCTGAAACTCCACTACTTAGGCCACCTGATGCAAAGAACTGACTCATTGGCAAAGACCTTGATGCTGGGAAAGATTGAAGACCAGAGCAGAAGGGGATGACAGAGGATGAGATGGTTGGATGGCATTACCACCTCAATGGACACGAGTTTGAGTAAACTCCAGGAGTTGGTGATGGACAGAGAGGCCTGGCATGCTGCAGTCCATGGGGCCACAAAGAGTCGGACACAACTGAGCAACTGTACTGAACTGAACATACGTATCAACCTGTGAAACCATCATCACAATGAAGACAGTCCAATTTTAAAACTCGTGATAGAGATTTAATAAATATAAGGGAATTAATTATTCACTCCAGTGGGCTTCCCTGGTAGCTCAGCTGGTAAAGAATCTGCCTGCAATGCAGGAGACCCTGGTTCAATCCCTGGGTCAGGAAGATCCCCTGGAGAAGGGGTAGGCTACCCACTCCAATATTCATGGGCTTCCCTAGTGGCTCAGACACTAAAGAATCTGCCTGCAATGTGGGAGACCTGGATTCAATCCCTGGGTTGGAAAGATTCCCTGGAGGAGGGCATGGCAACCCACTCCAGTATTCTTGCCTGGAGAATCCCCATGGACAGAGGAACCTGGCGGGCTACAGTCCATGAGGTTGCAAGAGTCAGACACCACTGAGCGACTAACAGTTTCAAGGGAATTTTTTACATAACTATAGACTAATGAATTTGATACTTGATCAAACTTTTAAACTACATACAACTTTTTTCTCTAAAAACTGCAAAGAAAGGAGTAAAAAGCAAGAATTAAGCAACAATTAAAGAGAACACTGAGAAACTTATCAAAAATTACCAAAGAATTTCTGGCCCAGACAGTTTACTGTGTAATGCGTCCAACCATTCCTTAAAGAGATAATTCTGCTCCATGTTATATGAATGGTTCCAGAACATGAGAAAAGGGAGAATTTTCCCAATTTGTTCACAACAGCAGATAAAGATCCACATCTCTTATACAATGATATTACAAAAAGAGATCTCAGGAATACGGATGTGATAATGACAAGCCCAATACTAACCTACAGAATTCCATAAGAGATTTATTAAAATTATGATAATAATATTAACACCTAACATTATTAAACATTTCCTTAATATTAAGTGCCAGATACTGTTCCAACACTTTACATAAATTAACTCACATAATCCTCACAAAAGTCCTGGGGTATCACAGAACATACAGGTGAGTTTGGGCTAAGGAGCATATGCAGGCTATTTTATTATCATTAAAGACACAGAGAGGCTAAGAAGCTTGACCAAGATCACACAGTTTGCAACTAGCAGAGGCAGAACATGAACCCATGCTGGATGGTTCCAAAATCAACACTCTTAACCACAACATTACATGATATTATCATTAAAAGAACAGCATTTCACATACATAAGGGTAATTCAGAAGTGGTTCAAAAATAAATATATACCATATATGTAGATTAATAAAAAATAAACCTGATAATTGTAACAGATAACAATATTTGATCAATTTTAATCCCATTCTTGGGCTTCCCTGGTGGCTCAGCTGGTAAAGAATCCTCCTGCAATGCAGGAGACCTGGGTTCAGTCCCTGGGTTGGAAGACCCCCTGGAGAAGAGAAAGGCTACCTACTCCAGTATTCTGGCCTGGAGAATTCCATGGACTGTATAGTCCATGGGGTCGCAAAGAGCTGGACACAACTGAGTGACTTTCACTTTCTTTCAATCCCATTCTTAATAAAAATAATTAAAATCAATCACCTTAACAAGCTAATAGAATATCTATTTTTAGCTAGTGGAGAAGCAGAGATGCTTTCCTGTTTTTAAGGAATAAATGAGGTCACTCTTTACTACTATTTTAATACTGGTTTGGATATTCTAGCCAGAACAGAGAGAGAGAGAAATAAACACATAAGAAAAAAATCTTTATTCTAGTTGCAATTATATAATAAGAAAATATGCAGTCTCACTAATTTTAAAATTAGTAAGACTAAGTAAGTGGAAAGATTCAAGAAAATAGCAAAAATCTACAGCATTCACTCCTAGAACAAGTATTAATTAATTAGAAATTATAATGGTAAAATAGCTAATTTAAAATACTTAGGAATAAATTTAATGAGAAATGCTTGTGATCTAAGAGAAAATCTGTAAGAATCAATAAGAAGACATATAAAAAAAGCCTGGGTTAAGTAGAGAGAAAGGCCAAGTTCCTGGATGGAAAAACCAAACCAAGTGATGTCTGTTGGACCCTTGCTATTCCAGGTCTAAGTTCTGAGGACTAGCATCTGGTATTCCCATCATTCCCTATGTATTGTGCTTTAGAAATACAAAGAGATAAGAATGTATTCGAGTCAGTTCCTACCCTTTTTTTTTTTTTTTTTTTTTTTTTTTTAGTTCTTTTTTTTAGTTCCTACCCTTAAGAAGAGAGAAACATACAGATGAGTGCTAGCCAATATAAATATCATGTGAGATACATACATAATTTTAGATTTCTAGTAGTCACATTATAAAAAGTAAAATGTAATATGTTTTATTTAATTTCCAAATATGGTTTCAACATATCATCAATATAAAAATATTAATATTTTACATTTTAAAAATAAGTGTTTGAAATCTATTGCATATTTTATTCTTATAGCACATCCTAAAGGAAATCAGTCCCAAATATTCATTGGAAGGACTGATGCTGAAGTTGAAATTCAAATACTTTTGGCCACCTGACGCAAAGAACTGACTCATTTGAAAAGACCCTGATGCTGGGAAAGATTGAAGACAGGAGGAGAAGGGGACGACAGAGGATGAGATGGTTGGATGGCATCACCGACTAAATGGACATAAGTTTGAGTAAACTCTGGGAGTTGGTGATGGACAAGGAGGCCTGGAGTGCTGCAGTCCATGGGGTCGCAAAGAGTCGGACACAACTGAGCGACTGAACTGAGCACATCTTAATTCAGCCTAGCCACAAATTTCAAGTGCTTAAGACATGTGGCCAATGCCTACTGTACTGGACAGCACAGATGGTCATTTCAATGCAATTCTGAGTATGACAAAGCCAAGAATGGGTGCCATGGGAACTAACAGGAGATAGTCAAACTCAGCCTTGGGTAATCAGGGTAGGTTTCCTAGAAGAGATACCTACTTAAACAGGCCTAGGAGGATTAGCCAGGCAAAGGAAGGATGGGAGAAAGACATTCTAAGCAGCATCAGCTAAGAGCATGAAGGTGAGAAACAGCACTTATACCAGGAACTCTCAATATTGCTATCCTAGCATAAAGAAGGAAGCAAGAAACACTGAGAAGAGGCCAGAGAAGTACACCACTCCCGAATGTGCCCATTCTCTCCCCAGCCTAAGCCAGGGGAGGGGCCGCCGGGGGAGGGATAGAGGGAGCTGTCCCTGGTTCTGACATCCAAGGCAGATTTGCAGTGTAGTGCCACCCCAGCTGGAACTGACAGAGATCAAACCTATTTCTCTGGGTCTTCTAAAGCACACATAGAAGGCCCCAAACCCTACACTTGGCCTGGTAGAACGGGAGAGTCCTTTGGACAGGCTAGCCCTTAGTGGGTTAGAGAATTTTAGGAACATCCGAGTCTAGGAACAGATGCTGAAGTTTAGGGTCAGGTGGCAACCCACTCCAGTATTCTTGCCTGGAGAACCCCATGGACCGAGGAGCCTGGTGGGCTACAGTCCATGGGGTCGCAAAGAGTCGGACTTGACTGAGCGACTTCACTTCTTCATGTCCAAGAAAGGCATCCTCTTTAAAATAAAGTAGATGCGGATCCACTATACCAAATGAACCCCAAAGATGGCAGGCACCCTGTGTTGTCCTATTCAGAATCTATCTGGTTCTGTTCTGATTCTCAGAATCTATCAGTTACCAAGCTGCTGATTAATGGAAAGGACAGGGGCAGAACTCATTCTTGTTTTCTTCCGTCACCTCCATTAATGTACGAGGGGGCTCAATGGAAAAGTATTTATAATAAGGATGGCCTCAGTGTATCAATGGGCCAAGGAAAAGAACAGTCTGCACAAGCGCGACTCTATAATTATTATTCATTCATAAAAAAGTCAATATAAAGTAATAATCCTATATCTATTAATTCAAAATTTTTTATACATACTCATTGAGCAAGATACTGTTAAGGAACTGGTTCACTGGCCTTTTATACCAGTAGGATCCTTCGGAAAGCAATGTGGCAATATTTATCAACAGCTATAACAATGTTTCTGCTCTGTGACTTACAATATGCCACCCAGCTATGTATTGAAACACTTAGTATCAGACAAACCTGGGTCAAAGCTCTACCACATGTAAACATCTGACCTCAAAAAAAGGCACAGTCCCATTATTAACTGTAATTTCCTCATTTGTAAAAATTTCACAGAGTTGTAGGAGGATTCAATTAATGAACTGAATTCATTTGCAACCCATGGGGTCACAAACAGTCAGACACAACTAAGCAACTTTCACTTTCACTTTGGGCTTCCCTGATAGCTCAGTTGGCCTGCAATGCAGGAGACCCCGGTTCAATTCCTGGGTCAGGAAGATCCTCTGGAGAAGAGACAGGCTACCCACTTCAGTATTCTTGGGGTTTCCTTGTGGCTCGGCTGCAATGCGGGAGACCTGAGTTTGATTCCTGGGTTGGGAAGATCCCCTGGACAAGGGAACGGCTAACCACTCCAGTATTCTGGCCTGGAGAATTCAGTCCATGGGGTCACAAAGAGTCAGACACGACTGAGTGACTTTCACTTTCACTTTGCTTTCAATTAGTGAAGGTCAAAAGCTAAGCACAGAGCTTAGTATTCATACCCGCTGAATACCTGATAATTCCCATGGCCCTCTGCTTTGTTCCTGGGGGCAGGTCCTTATTTCTTTTCTTTCTACCTCATCACAATCATTTGCATGGCTTTACTTTCTTTTATTCTTTTAAAAACAGAAAATTGAGAGGAAAGAAAATTAATCACTCCATTTAAAGGACAGTTTCTTAATCCCTATTCCCTCCTAGGTTGGGCTCCAAAAGAACCCCTATTATGGGTTGAGCAAGTAGAAGGTTGTCTGGCGTGAGCAAGTGGAAGGTTGGTGGTGCTCTATCCTAAAACACTAGAGAAGTAGGTTTAGAAAGAAAGATAATAAGTGTAGCGTCTGACAAGTTTGAGTGCCTGAAGGATATCCTTCATGGTTAAAAACACGGTGTGGAACCCAAAAATGATTTTACACTTAAAGATTCCATATTTGAAAGTTGCAGGCATATAGAGAGTATCTGAAGCCACAAGCATCAACGAGAACTTTCAAAGAAGGGATGTTGCACAAAGACAGAAGAGAGCAAAGATAAAACCCTAAAAAAACAAAACACTGGATGCATGCCCTCCTATCAAAATAGTAATAAAATCCAGTAGATTCTACCTCCTAATATCTTTCAGTCCTCTCTATTTTTCTAATCCCTATCACTATTTATCCAAGACCAGGTTACCATAACTCTTACCCAAATCAGTGCAACAGACTCTTAATTCTCTACATCTACTCTTGCACCCTCAGATCCATTCTCTAATTGCATATAGGGTGATCTTTCAAAAATAAAAATACATACTCAATCATTCAGTAAACATTTACTAAATGCCTCCAAAGCAGTGAATACAGCAGACATGTAGTTCCTAGCTCTCACAAAGTTACAGTGACACAGACAATCAACAAGTAAGAAAAATAAAATATATTTCAAGATAAATGCTTGGAAGGAAAACAAAAGATTGATGTAAGGCAGAAAAAGAAAATAATCAGAGATGGCAACTATTTGATATCAGTTGTCAAAAAAGATGGAGGTATTTCACAAGTAGGATAGAACTAAAATACTGATCATCAACATAACTGGGGAGGTGGAGTGATCAGGGTTAAAGTGTTCTAAAGGTCCCTGTATTGTTTAGGACAAGGATAAAGGTGTTGATTCATTTCAGAATTTGGTAAGCATACATGATGAAACTTCAAAAAGCTATTAAAAGAATAGAAACAGAATATAAAAGAACAGAAACTAAATCTAGTATTTTTAATATATTTATATATGTGTGCGTACATGCTAGGTCGCTTCAGTCGTGTCTGACTCTTTGCAACCCTATGGACCATAGCCCACTGGGCTTCTCTGTTCATGGGATTCTGCAGGCAAGAATAGTGGAATGGGTTGCCATGCCTTCCTCCAGGGGATCTTCCTGACCCAGGGACTGAACTCCCATCTCCTGCGGCTCCTACACTGCAGGTGGATTTTTTACCTCTGAGCCACCAGGGAAGCTCTATATTTATATATAGATACATAGATATGTATATCATGGCCAAACTGTACTTATTTCTAGGAAGCTAAGTGTTTAACATTTGAAAATATGTGAATGTCAGATTAAAGAAGAAAAAGCAATATGACCAGACAACAGATGAAGGAAAATAAATCACTTACTAAAACACAACATCATTCACGATTGGGGAAAAAAAAAAAAACTTCTTAGCAAACTAAGAAAAAGGGAATTTCTCAAACTATTAAAAAGTATCTACCAAAACCCTGTAACACACACTGTTTTAATTACTATTATGTTGTGAAAATGTTCAAACATACACAAAATTAGAGTGACTGGCATAATGAACTCCCATGTACCCGTCATCCAGAAATGACAATAATACTTTACTTTTTTTTTTTGGCCATGCCATGCAGCATATGGGATCTAAGTTCCCCGATCAGGGATCAAACCCATGCCCCCTGCAGTGGAAGCTCAGAGTCTTAACCAATGGACCACCAGGGAAGTCCCCAGAAATCAGGATTATAAGATGCAAACTTTATTCTTAATAGTAAAACATCAGAAGCACTCTCTTCAAAATCAAGAATAAAACAAACAGGCCCTTCCTTCTTTCAGCACTATACTGGAAGTCCAGCCAACACAGTAGGACCAAAAGAAAAAAGAAGACTAGAAGGGAAGAAATAAAATGATTATCATTTTCAGATGATAGACTTGTCAAAAATGAAAACTCCAAATACTCTATAGACAAATCATTATATACGAAATAAGAGTTTTTAGGAAGGCTGATGAATAAGAAATTAATATTCTTTAAAATCTACTGTATTAAAAAGATGATAATTTACAATAGTAATAGAAATAACAAAGCACTGAAGAATAAATCTGGAAAAAGCCTAGATAGGAAAAAAGTTATAAAAATTCTATTGAAAAATATTTTAAGAGACTTAAAATGAAGAGAAAGGAGAGAAAAATTGCTCCCAGATAGGAGCAGATGTATTGGACAGGAACAGACGTAGACGTGTTCGCAAATTCATCTACAGATTCGGTGTAATCATAATAAAGGCTCCACTAGGTTTGTGTGAGTTTGTGTGTATATAACTAGATAAGCTTATTTTAAGGTGTTTATCAATGAACAAACACCCAAAGAATAGCAAAGACACTTACAAAGAAAAACAAAGTGGAAGAATTTGTCTTACTAGATATAAAATCTTATACTCAACTGTGATAATAAAGACAGTGAAGTAGTGGCCTTGGGTTAAACAAATCAACTAGTATAACAGATTACAGAATCTGGAAACAAACCCATGCATGTGTGGAAGCAATGCAGGTATGATAGAGGTGGCTTTGCAAACCACTAGGCAAAGAACAAACTAATCAATAATGGAACTGGGACAACAGATTATCTACATGAAAAAATATAAAACCAGAGACCTACCTCACTCCACACACAAAAATCAACTCCTGTGAAAAGGCAAGTCTTGAAAAATGTGTAGGAAAAAAGTATAAGCTACCTGAGATTGACAAGAATTTCTAAAATTTTTTTAAAATTTTTGCCACACACTGCGTGGCATGTAGGATCTCGGTTTCCTGACTAGGGATCAAACCCCCACCCCCTGCGTTGGGAGTCACAGACTTAACCACTGGACCACTGCAGAAGTCCTAAGATGGGGAAGAACTTCTTAAATATAACCTACTAACCAAAAATATACTAGCTATTAAAAAAAAAAAAAGACTATGAATTAATCTAGATTAAAATTAAGAAGTTCATCAAAAGACATATAGATAAAGTGAAGACAAGGCAAAACAAATATATACAACCAGCAAATTATAGTATCCAATACATATTAAGAACTACAGGAAGTTCCTGGCAGTCCAATTGTTAGGACTTGGCCCTTCCACTGCTGTGGCCAGGGTTCAATCCTGGGTCAGGAACTAAAACCTCATAATCCACACAGCATTGCTAAAGAAAAAGAAAAAAGAGAACTGCAAATCCATAAGAAAAAGACAATTTTTTAAAAGAGGGAACATGAAGAATGAAAAATGGTATTTAAAAAGTTCAATCTCACTATAACATATAGAATGGATATGCAACAAAGGTCTACTGTATATAGCACAGAGAACTACATTCAATATCTGTGATAAACCATAATGAAAAAGAATGTTTATACATGTTTTATGTTTACATGTGATTCAGTTTATACAACTGAATCACTATGCTGTACATCAGAAATTAATACGTTATAAATCAACTGTATTTCAATAAAATACTTTTTTTGAAAGATCAGTCTTATTACTTATAAGGAAGATAAAAGGTAAGATCACAGTGAGACAATTTCATCCACCAAATTCAATAAAAATTAAGGATGTAGAATGATGAGAACTTTTAAGATACTTGTTGATGAGAGGGTAAATCGGTACAATGAACACACTGTTTTGTAAAACTGAAAATGTGCATACCCTACAACCCAGCAACTGTGGTCCAGAGAAATTTCTACTTTTGCTAAGAGGAGATATGTATCAGAATGCTCTGAGTAGCACTGTTTGTAATAGCAAAATATTGAAAAAAATACTAACACCATTAATCATAGAATAGGTAAATAAATTATGACACACAGACCTCAGAAATATGACACTGAGTGACAAAACAGGCTGCAGAAGAATGCATACAATACACTTTTAATTATATAAAATTTCAAAAATAAACAAAAGTAAAGTGTATGGTTTAAAGATGAAAACATATGGCAAAATAGAAAAGCAAATTTCAAGATGGTAGTTACATCTGAGAAGGAAAAAATTGGAACTGGATTTCAAAGGAACACAATTCAAAAGGTAAAGCTTCACAAAAACCCACAATGATAAAAGTAATATTCTCTTTCTCTTTTTTAGTAAACTGAATGGTTGGATGTTGGGTTATAGGTATCTGTTACAGCATTCTTCTTTATACTATATATATATATATATATATATATATATATATGTATGTTATATTCTTTTGTAACTATCTATGTGATATTCAGAGAAGGCAATGGCAACTCATTCCAGTACTCCTGCCTGGAAAATCCCATGGAGGGAGCAACCTGGTAGGCTGCAGTCCATGGGGTCGAGAAGAGTCAGACAAGACTGAGCGACTTCACTTTCTCTTTTCACTTTCGTGCATTGGAGAAGGAAATGGCAACCCACTCCAGTGTTCTTGCCTGGAGAATCCCAGGGACGGGGGAGCCTGGTGGGCTGCCGTCTATGGGGTCACACAGAGTCGGACGCGACTGAAGCGATTTAGCAGCAGGATGTGATATTATGCAATTAATTTAGTCTTACTGTGCCTCAGTTTTCTCCTCTGTAAATCAGGGAAAAGCAGTAATGCCCACACCTACACAACTGTTGGGAGAATTTAACTGTTTAATACATATTCAAGTGCCTCAATTTAGTATGTAAACATTCACTTACTCTCTGTTTTCAGTGTGGTACTCTAGACCTCAATTATATACTGTCTTCCAGACTAAGAGTGCTTTATCCTCTCTAGAGAATAAACTTTCAATCTTCTATCAGGTTGAATATAGCAGAGATGGGCTGTCATTTGACGACTGTGAAGTTAGAGAGGCTCTGGGAGCCTAACAGATTTTTACTATTCTTTCAACTTACCTTCCTATTTTCTGCCCTACCTTCATCCCCATGTCCAGAGATTCCTGGTGTCTCCAATTTCTAACCTGTGTGTGTGTGTGTATCTGCGTGTGTGTATGAGAGAGAGATAGGGAAAGCTTGAAAGAGAAAAATAAAGTTGGACTGCAGGAAAAATTAGTTTGCCTTTTGGTTTTCTCCCACATTGAGCGTTTCCCTCGTAGCTCAGTTGGTAAAGAATCTGCCTGCAATGCAGGAGACCTGAGTTCAATTCCTGGGTTGGGAGGAAACCCTGGAGAAGGAAATGGCAACCCACTCCAGTATTCTTGCCTGGAGAATCTCACGGACAGAGGAGCTTGGCAGGCTACAATTGATGGGGTTGCAATAGTTGGACACGACTTAGCAACTAAACCACCATCACTACCCACATCACTTTAGGATTTAGCTTTCTGGGACATGCAAATTCAGCTACCATTGGTCCACAGGATTTCTAACTTCCAAAATTTTATTCCTTTTTTCTCCTTTCCTTTTCTATGCGGGTCATTATGGGTTTGTATCTTTTTTTTTTTTCAATGTATTATTTATTTACTTATTATTTCATTCATTTATTCTTGTTTTGAGGGGTAACTGGAAGAAACAGGTAAATATGGATGTGTGACCCACCATCTTTAATCAGAAGCAAGTTCTCATTCTTAAATATGAGGCAGTGTAAGCAAAGGAAATCAGAAACAAACAGCTCCAACAGCTCAATATTTTTTTAAAAAAAGCAAAACCAAACAACCCAATTAAAAATTATGCAGACAACCTAAACATTCTTCAAAGACACAAAGATGGCCAACAGTCACATGAAAAGATGCTCATCGTTGCTAATTATCAGAGAAATGCAAATCAAAACTACAATGAGGTATCACCTCATACCAGTGAGAATGGCCATCATCAAAAAGTATACAAATAATAAATGCTGCAGGGGGTGTGGAGAAAAGGAAACTCTTCTACCCTGCTGGTGGGAACATAAATTGGTGCAGCCACCATGAAAAACAGTACAGAGATTCCTTAGAAAACTAAAAACAGTGCCCAGCAATCCTGCTTCTGAGCACATATTCCAAGAAAACTCTAATTTGAAAAGATATATGCACCCCAATGTTCATAGCAGCACTATTTACAATAGCCAAGTCATGGAAGCAACGTAAGTGTCCATCAACAGATGAATGGATAAAGAAGATGTGATACATATATACGTGTGTGTGTGTGTGTGTGTGTGTGTGTGTATGGAATATTGAAAGTTAAAGTCAGTCAGTCATGTCTGACTCTGTAACCCCATGGACTGGAGCCCGCCAGGTTCCTCCGTCCATGGAATTCTCTAAGCAAGAATACAGGGATGGGTAGCCATTCCCCTCTCCAGGGACTCTTCCCTGACCCAGGAATCGAACCTGCATTGCTCAGATTCTTTACCATCTGAGCCACCAGGGAAGCCCAAAGGGAATATTACTCAGCCATAAAAAATGAATGGACTAATGTCATTTGCAGCAGCATGGATGGACCTAGATATAATCACACTAACTGAAGAAAATCAGATAAAGACAAATATGATATCACTTACATAATGAATCTGAAAAAAGATACAAATGAACTTATTTACAAACAGACTCAGAGATATAGAAAACACACTATGGTTACCAAAGGGGAAGGGGAGGAGGGATAAATTAGGAGTTTGGGATTAACAGATACACTATACTATAGATAAAATAGATAAACACAAGATTCTACTACATAGCATCTTATAATAACCTATAATAGAAAAAAATTTGAAAAATTATATATATATACACACATATATATGTAACTGAATCACTTTGCTATACACCAGAAACTAACACAACACTGTAAATCAACTATACTTCAATTAAATAAAAGAGGCAATGTAGAATAGAATAGAGCTTAAGAACACACAACCTAGACTACCTTGATTATCTTGGCTCCACCACTTTTAAACTATGTCAGCTTTGTTAAATTACTCAAACTCTCATTTCCTTCATTTCAGCATCTATAAATTGAAGATAGTAGCACCTACTTTATTTGTTACTATGATGACTAAATAAATTAGTATCTGTAAGAGCTTAGAACTTTGCCCACAACACTGAAAGTGCTCAATAAATGTTAGCTAATATTATTTGAGGAAAGTCTCCAACATGAAAGTCAGAGAACAAAACAAACTGTACACTCAAAGGAAACAGAGAACATGCAAATGCAACACAAGAAAACTTCCACCAAAACCATTTTACATTCTCAGAAAGACAGAAGATACTGCACTCACTAAACAAGAGACTATAACAAAAAGAACAATTTAAAATATTAAAATAGCTAACACTGTAAATTCATACATGAAAAACAAAGTTGAAAAAATTATCCCAGAAAGTAAAACAAAAAGCAGAGGTGGAAAACAGAGGAGAAATGAAATAAAATTAGAGGTGCCACCTATTAGGTCCCACAGCTGAACAACAGAAGATACAATTCAGGAGAGAGGAGGGAAAAAAATGGAAAAGAAGAAATTACCAAAGATCTCATACAAAAAAATCTTTCTCAGACCTAACAGGCTGAGCTCCCCAACAGGGAACCATTCTGTGCTCAACACACTGGGAAAAGAGAGGGGGGCGGGGGCGTGAAAAACTCACATAAGAGCAGATCACAGTAAAATTTCAGAGAGAAAAAAAATAAGAGATCTTAGATCACTTAGCACACTTTCTTATTAATTATTTTGTCTGTTTTATGTGAGGGCAAAGACAATTGTCCACCCTCCTCACTGATACATCCAGAGCCAAATGAGGTGCCTGGAGAAGAGTAAGTACATAATATTTATTAAATCAATCTTGCCTAATATTTAAAAATACTCCAAAAAAAAAAAAAATACTCCAATCGCTCCACTCACCCTCGGAAACCCCTCATTACCGATGGCAGGCATTTCAAGGCTGGCAAAGTCATTTTACTGATTAGACTGCTGAATCCCAAAATGAACGTTCAATATTTTTTACATTTTCATTTTGCTTGGAAGGGAAGATTTCAGGGTTTGGAGTCCAAAAGTACTAAATACGAATCCTGCTCTTACTTACTTACAAGCTTGTGTGACCTGAGATTACTCAACCCATTCAACAAAAATTTTCTGACCACCAGCCACTGGGCAACAGTACTTTGGTGATAAGTACGAAATAGTCCTATCCCTCCAAGAGTTCACGGTTGAATGAGGAGACCAATGAGAGGGGAAAAAATTACCGCAGCCTTTCGACGGCTCTGTCCCTACCGTCTCGAGTCTATTTTCCATAGACTTTCAAACTACTGTTTCAAAATGAACGCCAGTTTAAGTCACTGACCTGCTTAGAGTCCTTCCATGGAGCTTCTGTACGCTCAGGATAGAAAGCCACCGAGTTTTGGAAGGCCTCTGGCAGCCCTGCCACGCGCTTCTTGAGCGACTCCATCGCACCATGGCGGCCTGTGGGGTCCACCCGCCTCAGCGAGCCAGGGCGTCGAGCCAGGATCTGATTGGTGAGCACGAAGAAAGAACTGAGCATGCGCGACCTAGCGCTGCGCGTCACCCCTAATTTCAGTCTCTGGGCTGCAGAAAGCTTGCAGTCTTGCAACTGCTCCCTTTCCATTGTACTGATGCTTAATTGGCATTCAATAAATGGGCAATATGATGAGTTTTGACATAAAGTATACACGTATGACCCCATCACCACAATTAAGAAAATGAACATATCCATCGCCCTCAAAGCTTTCCTTACCAGACCCGGTAATCCTACCTCTTGTCTCTTCTTGCCTTCCACTTCGCAACCACCGGTCTGCTTTCTGTCGTAAGAGATTAGTAGTTTTCATTTTCTAGTATTTTATATAACCAGAATAAGTTCTTCTTTTGGCTGCTTCTTTCTCTCACCATTATTATTTTGAGATTCACCCAAGTTGTTATTGTTGTTGTTGTGTGTGTGTGTCTGTGTCTGTGTCTGTGTGTTAGTCGCTCAGTGGTGTCCGACACTTTGCGATGCCATCGTGGACCAAAGCTAGTCAGTCTCTTCTGTCCGTAGAATTCTCCAGGCAAGAATACTGGAGTGGGTTGACATTCCCTTCTCCAGGGGATCTTCCCGACCCAGGGATCAAACCCAGGTTTCTTGCGTTGAGGGCAGTTTCTTTACCGTCTAAGCCAACAGGGAAGCTCCTTGCTGTGTCTATGAGTCAATTACTTTTCAATGCTGAATAGTTTTCCATTATGTGGATACAGGACTATTTGTTTATTCATTCACATGTTTAGGGGCATTTGGGTTGTTTTCAACTTGAGGCCATTACAAATAAAACATGAATATTTGTCTACAAGTCTTAGGGACGGTTGTTTGTGTAAACACCTAGGAGTCAAGTGCCTGGATTTAGGGTAGGTGTATAACTTTAAAAGAACTTAACTTTTTAAAAGTAGCCAAACTGTTTTCCAAAGTGACTGCCTCATTTTACGTTCTCAGAAGTGTATGAGAATTTCGGGCATCCCTGGTGGCTCAGATGGTAAAGAATCTGCCTGCAATGCAGGAGACCTGGGTTCCATCCCTTGGTTGGGAAAATACCCTGGAGAAGGGAAAGGCTACCCACTGCAGTATTCTTGCCTAGAGAATCCCCATGGACAGAGAAGCCTGGCGGGCTACAGTCCATGGGGTTGCAAAGAGTGACTTGGCATGTGCAATGACAAATTATGTTAAGTATCTTTTCAAGTGTTTATTTGCCATTTGTATATTTTCTTAGGTGAAATGTCTGTTCAAATCTATCAATCTTTTTTTTAACTTTTTTTGACTGTAGTACCTGCATGTGAGATCTTAGTTCCCCAAGCAGGGATGGAACCTGCACCCTCTGCAATGGAAGTGTGGAGTCTAAACTCCTGGACTGACAAGGACATCCCTGTCAATCATTTTAATATGATTACTTGTCTTCTTAAGTTGTAGGAGCTCTTCATTTATTCTAGATAAAGTCTTTTATCAGATATATATTTTGCAAATATTGTCTTTCAGGTTGTGGCTTGCCTCTCTTTTTTGTCACAGTATGTTATGAAGAGTAAAATTTTTCATTTTCATGAAATCCAATTTATTGATATTTTTGTTTTGTAGTTGACTTTTGTGTTTCAAAAATATTTACAAACTCAAGATCACTAAGACTTTCTTCCATGTTTTCTTCTAGAAGTTTTATAGCTTTAGCCTTTATATTCAGTTCTAGTATCCATCCTGAGCTACTTTTCATATGTGGTGAGAGGTAAAAGTCAGGTTCTTTTTTTTTTTTTTTTTTGCACAAGTCTATCCAGTCGTTGAAAAGATTCCTCCCATTAATGTGCCCTGGCACTTGTGTTGAAAATGAATTAGCCATTTATAAATGGGTCTATTTCTTGACTCTATTCTGTTCCATATATATCTATCTTTATGCCAACAACACACTTGATTATCATAGCTTTATAATAAATCTTGAAATTAGGTAGCGTTTTAGTCATCTGCTGCTGCATAACAAATTACCACAAATTTGGAGGCTTAAAGCAATATACATTTATTATCTCACAGTTGCTGTGGGTTAAGGATCCAAGCATGGCATGTTAGATCATCTACCTAGTATCTCACAGGCTATAATCAAAGTACAGGCCGTGCTGGGTTCACATCTGGAGGCTTGACTAGGAAAAAAAGTCTGTTTTCCAGCTGCTGTGCTTGTCATTTGGTTCACTGCAACTGTGTAACCAAGACTTTCTGTTTTTGTTGGCAGGCAGAAGGGGACTGCCCTCAGCGCCTAGAGGCCGCTCCCCGTTCCTTGCCACCTTGGCGTCCCAACACAGTCAGAAGGGAGGGGCAGGGGAGAGAAAGACTTTCTAGCGAGTCTGCTAGCAAACAGAATCAGACATAATGTAATCACAAAAGTCCCATCCCATCAGTTTTGCCAGACTTTACTGGTTAGAACCAAGCCATAGGCCATGTCCACACTTAGGAGGAGGACCCTTTATACCAGGGGCTGGGGACCATGGGGCCATCTTAGACTGCATCCTCCACAGATAACTTCCAAATATGTTTTTCTTTTCAAAGTTGTTTTTGACTCTTCTAGGTCCTTTGAATTTCTGTATAAATTTGAGAATTAGCAATAAATTTCTATGAAAAATGTCTGCCGAAGTTTTTATTGGAATTCATCTATTGATCAGTTTGGGTAACACTATTGAGTCTTCTTTTTCTTTTTTTGGCTTTTTTTAAAGTTTAAACTTATTTATTTTTAATTGGAGGATAATTGCTTTACAATATTGTGTGGATTTCTGCCATATATCAACATGAATTAGCCATTAAGTATATGTATGTCCCCTCCCTCTTGAACTTCCCTTCCACCTGCCACCTATTATCGAGTCTTCTGATCCATGATCATAGGGCATCTCTTCATTTATGTAGGTGTTTAATTTCTATAGTTTTCAGTGTACAGATCTTGCATATTTTTTTCAAATTTGTTCCTAAATACTTTTATTCTTGATGCTATTTAAATGGGATTTAATTATTTTTCCATTTTATTTTAAATTGCTTAATCAGTAAATTTGGAAAAGTAGACTCTTCCCTTTGTGGGAAACCAAGCTTCTCCTGTGCTCACCGTGACTAGGAAGGCAAGTATGTTAATAGTTCTGTCTTACCCAACTCTTTAGGACCCCCTGGTTTGTCCATGTAATTCTCCAGGTAAGAGTACTGGAACGGGTTGCCATTCTCTTCTCCATGGAATCTTCCCAACTCAGGGATTGAACCCAGGTTTCCTGCATTGCAGGCAGATTCTTTAGCATCTGAGCTTTTAGGGGAATATTATATTCTCTTTTGTCCTCACTTCTAAGCAAGTCCTCTTATCTAAGTCTTATCAGCGATAAAGCTGACATCTGGCTCTTTGCCCCACCATCTGATCTCTATGGCTATTTTTCAGTTGGTTCTGAACTGTTGTAGGGAAAGGGGTACGATTTATTAACCCCCTAAAACCTCAACATGTATTCCATCTGACTGATGAAATCTACTTGTATGTAAAAACTCAGTTCAAGGCTTCCTGTGTTCGTGACAACTTCCTGATGTTCTGTCCCATGTGTCCCTGCTTGCGCTTCCTGTGGTGCATGTGGTAACACTTAGCTGCTCTTCTTTATTGATACAGTCTTCTCCTTCCTCCTCCTCCCTTTAAATATGTAAAAGTCTCAAAAGCATGAAGATAAACCATACTTCACGATCTTTGTAGCCTCAGTGCTTAGCACAATGTCAAGCAAGCAATAGGTATTCAATAAATGGTTGCCTAATCCACAAAATGACATGACTTCAGTCTTGAAAAACGGTAACTGTTCATTATGTAATAGTTAATGAAATAACATAATGCAGAATCCTGTACGCATTAAGATTGAAAGAAAGAAAGTTTAGTCACTCAGTTGTGTCCGACTCTTTGCGACCCCATGGACTGTAGCCCACCAGGCTCCTCCATCCATGGGATTTCCCAGGCAAGAGCACTGTAGTGGGTTGCCATAAAAATGAGTGCTCATTGATAGGTGATATGTAAAAAAAAATTGCCATTGTGTTTGGTATCTTTTTATAAAAATTTAATTTATTTATTTTTGGCTATCTGGGTCTTCATTGTGGTGTGTGGGATTTCTCTAGCTGCGGCAAGTGGGGGCTACTCTTCTTTGCAGTGAGCTGGCTTCTCTTCTTGAGGAGCACAGGCTCCAGGCATTTAAGCTCAGTAATTGTGGGCTCAGTTGCTCTGTGACATACGGAATCTTCCTAGACCAGGGATCAAAACTGTGTCCCTGGCATTGGCAGGCGGACTCTCAACCACTGGACCACCTGCGAAGTCCCTGTGTTTGGTATCTTTTTAACAAGAATTTTTAAAACTTTTCACTACTGCTAAAGTCTGAATCGCCTATTCCCCAGCCCCGCCCCCTCACACATATGGGCTGTGGGAAGGTAGTGAATGTAACATGGGACACTGAGACTCTAAGGGCAGCCAAGTGAAGGAAGTTGGAGAAAACAGGATTAAAAACGAGAGAAATGAAGTCCAAATGCCAATCAAGTTCAGGGGCCAGGAGCAGGGGCAAAGAAAGAGATCACAGAGATTAGAGTGTAGAATTAAAAGAGACAGGATCACTGGTGAGCAAAGGTTAGAATGGAAGGGAGTTCAAGCATGACTTTCTTAAATATCTGTGAGAGGCTATGGATTTCATTTGTTTCATGTATGAATTTACAAATTTTTGCTATTTTATTATTTTCCCCTAAGTTGTTCCTATTGTTACAGTCTCTTCTTGTTTAATGAATACAGTATCATCTTTCTGAGACTATAAAATACAACTTGGATTGGGGGGAGCTTTCTCATACTCCTTTTGCACGCTCTATTTTCTTTGAGTTGCCTTTACTATTTGTTTTGTCTTCTGACTTTTGTGTTGAGGAATTTCCTCAAATAATAATATTAGCTAACATTTGTCGAGTATTTACTATATGCCAGACACTGTACGCTGGTTTCACAAAGGTGAATAAGACAAAGTTCTAAGCAGGATAAGTACAAAGATGCCTAGGCCTATTAAAGTAAATGTGTAGAAAATCAAAAATAAAGAAAAGATGCTAAGAGTGTTACCAAAAGGTTTGGAGTCCAGCTGCTTGCCACTCAAAATCCAATAAACAGGCCAGACTGGTGAAAATGAAAGTGTTAGTTAATCAGTCATGTCTAACTTTTTGTGACCCCATGGACTGTAGCCCGTCAGGCTCCTCTGTCCATGGAATTCTCCAAGCAAGATTACTGGAATGGGTTACCAGTCCCTTCTCCAGGGGATCTTCCTGACCCAGGGATTGAACCCTCATCTCCTGCATTGGCAAATAGATTCTTTACCGTCTGAGCCACACAGGTTTTAGGGGCAAAAGGAAAGTTTGCTTTATTTCAGATGCTGGCAAGTGGGGGTGGGAGATGTTGGACATCTATCCAAAGGCTGTCTCCCACCACCATTCCCATTGGCAACCAATGGGGCAAGAGCTTTTATAGACAGAAAGAGGGGCCTACATGCAGAAACAGCACAGTAAGCTCTGACAGTCATCTTCAAATCGGTCATCAGTGGTCTGACCAGTGTCATTTGATTGTTCGAGGTACAGTTAATCTTCAGTTCCAGGGTTGGTATGTTTCCATTTCTTTGAGGACAATTCTGGGAATTGTGGCAACTCATGTCATGAGTAGAGTCTGGTCATCATGCAGTTAACTTCTCCACCTGGTGAGGGTTTCAGTATCTTTAAGACAGCTCACAGGATATGGCTCAGAATATTATCTATAGCCACTAAAGGCTTTGGACTACACTTAATGAAAAGTGAAGTCGCTCAGTCGTGTCCGACTCTTCGTGACCCCATGGACTGTAGCCTACCAGGCTCCTCCGTTCATGGGATTTTCCAGGCAAGTGTACTGGAGTGGGTTGCCATTTCCTTCTCCAGGGGATCTTCCCAACCCAGGAGTCAAACCCGGATCTTCTGCATTGTGGGCAGGCGCTTTACCCTCTAAGCCACCAGGGAAGTCACACTTAATGAGTACATTGTTATTATTTGGTCTCCTCTATCTTCCTTTGTTTCTGTATGTTCTCATTTCTCTGATTAAATTTATTCTTTGACTAAAGTTTTCCACAGGCAAAAGGCAGACAGAGGACATGGCAGGGGAGAGGTGGTGCAAGGAACATACGATCATGCCCTGGTTCAAGAGCAGCCTATCCTAGTCAGGGTTCCTTAGAGAAACAGAACCAACAGAGTACAGATGTACATATAGATAGATGTGGGCATTCCAGGTGGTTCAGTAGTAAAGAATTCTCTTGCCAAAGAAGGAGACGCAGGAGACTCAGGTTCAATCCCTGGGTCAGAAAGACTCCCTGGAGGAAGAAATAACAACCCACTCTGGTATTTTTGCCGAAATAATTCCACGGACACAGGAGCCTGGTGGGCTATAGTTCATAGGGTGGCAAAGAGTCAGACATGACTGAACGCCTGAGCATGCACGCACACACGCATAGATGGACATATAGACAGATATACTCTTGCCTTTCTCCTTCCCACAAATCTACTTCTTCTGTGCTTACTCTCAGTGGCACTATTATCTACCCAGCTACCCAAGCCAGAAAACTGGCAGCCCTTCTAACGAGCCTACTTCCTCCTCCATACTCTCCAAATCCACTTTCCTGAAGTTCTGCTGCTTCTCCTTTCTTTTTCTGGCTGTCCTGGGTCTTTGTTGCAGCAAAAGGGCTTCTCCTCTAGTTGTGGCTCTCGAACTTAGTTGTTCCAGGGCACGACGGACCTTAGTTCCCCAGCCAGGGACTGAACCTCCAACCCCTGCATTGGAAGTCAGATTCTTAAACACTGGACTGCCAGGGAAGCCCCCTGCTTCCTGTACTTTCTGAATGACTCTTGTGTTCATTCCTTCTCTCCAACTGCACCGTCACTGTTCAAGCGATGAACATGAACCTTATCATCTTTAGCTGAGTTACCACAATAAAACTCTGACTTCCCTTCAACGGAACTTCAGCTTCAAACTACCCACTACACTGCTGACAGCATAAGTAACACACATCAGACTGTTCCATTCCCTTGTACCTGTGGACAAACTCTTCACTCCTCAGAATGCCGTTCAAGTCCTGTCCTGTCAGGAACTGACGCTTGCTTCTGTGATCCAGTTTTATCACTTCACTTCTCCCTACACACCCCTTACAATCTAAGAGTACTGAAATTACTCGTAATTCATCCAAACAAGTCATGATCTTTGTTTTCTCCTTTGTGTCTTTGCCCGTGACAAGAATTCCTACTTCGACCTTATAAAACTCTTACTTATTCTTCATTAAGACTCAGTGGTAAAGAATCCGCCTGCAACACAGGAGGCCCAAGACACGCAGGTTCGATCCCTCAGTCAGGAAGATCCCCTGGAGGAGGAAATAGCAACTCACTTCAGTATTCATGCCTGGAAAATCCCATGGACAGGGGAGGTTGGCAGGCTACAGTCCACAGGGTCACAAAAAATCAGATATGACTGAGCATGCACGCATTATTTGTAAGACAGCTCAGTCATCATGTCATCTAAGAAGCCTTCCTTAATCTCCCCAGTTTGGGGAGACTGAAGGGGTCCCATGGTTCTCTGTATATATGTCTCATAGCACTTAACCCTCAAAGCTACCTTGTAACATATACGGCTCCCAAGTGAACTTTTCAATAACCAGAACTACCACTATCGACCTCAAAGGACTCTTTTGGGGATTGAAGATGTCAATATAAAGTGACTGCATGCACTGGGCACTCAGATAATGTGAATCTTGCTGCCTCCTTCTACCCACCTTATGCTATATTAAAATGAAGAATTAAGTTTTTACTTTTCTGTGTTCCAACCTAGGCAGAGCTTGGCATATTCTGGGTTCATGATAAATGATTGATAACAAATATGGAGAAAAGGATATTGTACTGATGGAAAAAAATAACTACCTGTAGTAAAGTTGGCTGTTAGCAGGACTTGGTCCCCTGGTAAACTATAAATTACCTGAGTATAAGTGCCGCATTGTGTAAATCTCTGCATTATCCTTGTCATAACTTAACAAAAGAGCTTTGCTGTTAAAAATTAAAAGACAGGAGATTGGATAGCCCCAGGATGGGTGAATTCAGGCAGCTCCTCCTCTCAAGAAGTCAGCCTTATAAAGTATGTGGCCATACTGCCCTCTGGAGCCTGCAGATTTTTCTCAGAATACCACTGAAATAGATCTTCGTGTTAAGAGTTATACCCAGAACCTGGATGAAGCTTGTAAGTTTTCACATGTGAAATGTCCCAAGAAGCTCTTCTAAATTTCCCAAATAACAATTTCTAAAAATAGGGAGACCCAGGAGTTAAAAATGAAGTTTCCCATTGTTCTTCTTTCTCAAACTTCTTTTTAAAAAGTAACCATGTGTATTGCTATGATAGCATAATCTATATTTATTAGGCAGTTGACAAAACAAAACAAAACAATGTTTGGCAAAAGAATGCCAATTTATTCATTTTTGGACACATGAACACAAAATATCCCTGCAGGCCAAAAAAAAAAAATTTGCAAATTTAAACAACCATCATCTTATCTCAACACGGGGATATCACCCCTCCCTTAACAGTTTAAAAAGTACCTCGTATTGCTAGAGACATACATCCAGTCCAGATTTCATAAAAATACATTTTAAAACATTACAAGTCTAACAATATCGAAACAAAAATGACACCATTAGTCAAATGAACAAATGAAAACATTTTTTTTTCAGTCACTAGACATAGAAAGAGCATGAATATGTCAATAGCAAGGGATAAGAAAATGGTTAATCAATAACAAGATCTTCCCTTTAATTTTACAAGGAAAAAGTCCTTGGAGTTGAAGCAGTATTGATACAATGCCCTCAGCCTCCACTTTCTTAAAATGAAAGCAGAGCTACCACCTTGCTATTGAGCAAGAAAATCTTACAGCACTTCCACAAAGGGTCGCTGGGGCAGGGTGGAGAGGGTGGGCCCGATGAAACCGTGGATTACCTTTTCACACAGGTAGCTGAGCCAGTTAGGTAAGCTCTGATATAGACTGGGCACCAGATCCCAAAACACAGACTGTATAGAATATGTCTGCTTATAAATTGTCACCTTTGGAAGCAGCAAATAGAAATTATAGTAAGAGTGAATATGTTCTGCCTGCCCAGACTGCTGGCTGTGTTAAGCCAGCGAGTTCACTTTGCAGCTAACCACCACAACAAAACATCATGGGTTCAACATTTGGATCTTCACCACTCCTTGAAGGTCCCTGTGCCTTCTCCCCAAATTGTTGCTCTTTAGCATTGTGACATTTAAGTCTTTCACACCACACGACAGTGCCTAAACAGGCGGCATTAAAAAAAAACAACCAAACAGTCTAAACCTACTTCTAGAAAATGCACACTTCCCATTGATTGACACATGCATAATGATTCAGTCAGTCTCAAGGGTTTACTGTGTTCAAACTGTCAAGCCAAATTAAAACTATGCATTCAGACCTGCATGCAAGAGTATTGCCGCAACTCTGATTCTGCAGTGATTACCCCTTAAAGACTCACCCCTCAGCAAGTTTTTTCCCCAACAATCTCAATTCCTCTGTCCTTCCTTTTGTCTAAAACCATAGCATTGCACCCTTCAAGATACAGTTTTCCTATAAAAATAGGCCTCCCGGCTTTTCCTCCACCACTATACTGATTTGCCCCAGTGTACTAGGACTGACTGAGATCTTACAAACTATAGTTCAAGGTCGAGCATATAGCCCAACAACAGGCAAGCGAGTCAGGGCTTCTTGGCGCTCTGCCTGGCTCCCTGCTTCATACATGCCAGGAGATGGTGAGAAGGGACGCTTCTTCTGTGCATTATTAACAAGCAAGTCCGAGGCACTCAAGTGCAGATGTGGTGCCCATCAGCCAGCCAGCCACCAAGAGTTCTTCACATCCTGGACTCCAGCAAGTCCTCCATCTCCTAAGAAACTTTTGTTTTTCCTCCTCTTGGGTCAAGGGTAGCCAAGCTGAAGGATATTTCTGTGCTCTCCCTGAACAAGTGTGAATAAAAAGCAGCAGCCAGCGCCTCACCAACGTGTCCTGATTTGTAGTGTCCAAGTGAGGTATTTGCAAAAAAGGAAAATCTTAAGAAATTAACATCTGCGATCTTCTTCACTCCTGCCCATGTTGTGCCTCAATTACAGAGCTTGCTTTCATCCCACTCTATGCAGAGAACAAGGACGTCTGCACTCGTATCTTAATGAGCTTTTAGGATTCGATATACATTATAAAACTCTCGGAGACCAGTCTCAGCAAACACTGGTGGCATCGCTGATCAACAGCACATGGAAATGTAAACTTTAATGTATTTACAAGCTTGTTTAAAAGACTGAAGAAAAACAGTGCTTTATATTGCTGGGGTTTTGAGAAGGCTAGTTTAAGAGATTTGGACCAGCTAATGAGTTCAAGCAACATCCTTCACCGTTAGATCCAGTGTTTCCCCCACCAGCAGTTTCCAGACAGAGGTGGCACAATTGTTTTACCACATTGTATCTGTCTCCTTCCCCGGCACCTTCCTCAACCATATGGAGGGGCTCTGGGCCTTTTATCACTCCTTCCAGCTCTCCCAAGGTTCCAGGACAGAGAATTAGAAGTCAGTAAAAGGTGGGCTGGTAAACACTGGCTGGAACTATCAAGACTCTATGTAACTGTTGTCCATTCACAAAGTATTATCTACACTAAATACAAAATACATTTCCCCCCACATTGTAACTGATGCTTGCTTTAGATCAATTCCCTTTGTTTGAATAAGAAAGGAATCCTGTCTCCCTGTGAACAGAATTCAGAATCTATTAAGAAAAATCAACCTTTTCTATGCAGTTTTAGTTTAATAAAAGGAAGGAAACCCCACCAAGTATATTTCAGGTTGAAAGAGAAGCAAAACATTTGCGCTACAAGTAATTGTGAGTGACCTTGATTCCCAGGGAAAAAAAGTTTTAAATGCTGGTACATTTTTGCAAGTTGCAGCATCACTCAAGGTACCTTAAGGATTGGCAAAGCCTATCCAATAAGGAAGCATCCTGGTTCTAGCTTATTTTAAAACAAAATGATAGGACACCAACTGTGACTATAAAACAGATTAAAAATAATTCTTTAAAAAGGCATGGAAATATATGTCTTTTCTGACCAGCTTCAGAAATTGCCAGATTATGATCTATAAGAAACAGCTGATAAAAATCATACCGAAATCTCATCTAAAAAAGTACATTGTCAGGGGGAGGAAGAGGAGGGACCTTAAAAAAATGTTTATTGCCAAAGATAACTTTCTATGAGAAAAGTTTAAAAATCATTTAGATCTAACAAACCACACAGCAGCATAAAATGGGCACTTTTGAGAACTCTGAAAAATACTAAAAGCTAATTTTTCTTTTTTTCAAAGAGGGGGAAACATGAGTACTTTTGCCATGGCAGTGTTATCTGTCATCACGGCATGCATCACATCTGTCTGTGTTACACATTCACAAAAGTCAACCAAATAAGAGAACGGCCTGTCTGAATCTGCAGCCAAATATAGTGCAATTGCCTGGCAGCCTGTACTTGCACCAGCACCAGTCTGTAGAGATCAACAGAGAAAAGTAGTAAAAACTCATAAAATTCTGTAAAACTTACAAAAAAATCAATGCTCGTTCAAGGCATTTACAGTGGTGAAGTCAGAAATTTCCATTAAAAAGCCTATGGACCCACACAATTAAATAGTTACATTGAACTAAAGTAGATTGTTTGGTTTTTCTCTCCCATTTATGCACACACCCCACTCAATGAATACAGAAAAAAGGAAAAAAATCTTCTCTGGTAAGACTAGAGGGATGCGGTGAACACCACAGCTAGCAAAATAGTCCATAGAAACCTTTCTCATAAAGTCCATTAGAAAGTTCAGGCTGATCAGCCTTTGCATGATGAGGTAAAAATTCAGTCCAGTGCATCAGAAAAGATAATCTATGAGTATCTATTACTTTTAAAAAATGGCTCAATTTTGTTGATGCATCAGACAGTGCTGTGAAGTATAGATTCAGTGCAACTATTCCGAGTTGCTGGTAGAAGACCACCTGAAGTCAACTTGGCTCTCTCTAGAGGCAGTAGGCATTTGAAACATTTTGAGGCTGCGTGGGACAACAAACTGGTTGAGTTCTTTTTCTGAGACTCTCAGGCAAAATACATGGTGTGCTGGGTATCATGGTGGATTTGCACAGCTTTAGCCAAGGCCTGAGGATCTCGGCCATTGCTCTGTCCTGACACATGACTGCCTTCCGCACTGTAAAGAAAAGAAAGCAAAAAAAAAAACAAACAAAACAACAGTGTAACAAAAGACCACTCCTAACTTCAGGTTTCAAATAGCATGAATAGTACTGAATTTGAGATCTTGAGCTCAAATTGTGACTCCTTAAATAATCTGTAATGTCTCTCTAAACATCAGTTTGCTCAATTGAAAAATACAACTTATTTAATAGACTGTTGCAATAATTAAATAGAATAGTGTCTGCAAAGACCCAGATCTTTATCAGTGCCTAAGCAAGGACTTCTCTGTCTTTTATGTCTGGTTATTACCCACTTGTTCTTTAGTTTTCAGTTAAATGTCGTTTCTCCCAAAGAAATCTTCCCTGACTCTAAAGTTCAGGTCAGAGCCACATGAAATATGCTTTCATGAAATCCTCTACTTTTATTTCACTTGAAAGATCATTATTTGGATAATTCTTCCACCAGGATGGAATCTCTAAGAAACTAGTAAATTTGTCTATCTTACCACTAAATCCCTAGTGCCCGGCACATAACAGTGTCTCAATAACCATTTGATGAATCAATGAATGTGCTGAGCACAGTGCTGGAACATAATAGATACTCAGCAAATGTTACTATGCCACCAGCCTTTTTGGTCTTCCTCATACTAGCTATAGGACCCTGGACAAGTAACAACCCCTCTGAACTTGATCTTTTAGGATAACAATAACTTCTGAACATACCTCTAAGGGCACCATGTGATACAAAGGGCTTAGCAAATGGGAAATTATCATCCCTCCTGAGTTCTCTACTTAAATTATTATTACCCCCTATCATCTAGGCTCAAAATCTTGGCCATCTTTTACTTCATCATCTTCTCTGTCACTCACATCCAACTGACAGTTGAATAATATCTATTTTATCCCATGAGTAGCCTTTTACTTTTAACAAAGATAATCTTGCCCTAATATACTTTTCCAGCTTCATGCCTGCTATTCTCTCTTCAAATGCTCCAGTCAAAGAAAACTTGCTACTGTCCAAACATGTCACTTGTCTTGTCTTCTTTGTTTCCGTTATTCCCTCTGCCTGGAAAATTCTTTTCTCTCTTTATAGATCCAAATCTTACCCATCCAGCTATGAAACCTCTAACAGACTTTCCTCTGATGTTCAATTGCACTTTCATCTCTACTGCTTTGCGCTAACTGTCAGTTTTATGTTTGCCTGTACTGTCTACCAGACTGAAACATAAAATCCCAGGAGACATGTCTTCCTCAACTTACTGTTTTTAGTACCTAGCACAGTGCTGGGTACACAATGAATACCTAATAAATCTGTTGAATGAATATGTATATTACAGAATGAAAGGTACAAAGCCACAGCTGGGCATTTTCCATAATAGTGTACTTTCAACCCGTATAGAAATAGACTTGCAGTGGAATGTCTACTATTTAGCAGCTGAATTCAGACTTGGGGAAGAGCCCAGAAACTGCTACACTTCACAGATGGTCATTTGAAAAGAAAAATTAATGGAGAGAACTTGTTTAGCTACTCAATAGTAGCTCAGTAACAGGTCAATATGTCTGATTCTTTTGAGATCTTTACTTAGGGGTGAGAATGGTCTGGTACCCCACCTCTTCCCAACACACACCCAGGGTCCTTCTGATGCATTCTCCAAGACTGTACTGAAAGTGACCTGGTCAGGACCTCCCCCTTGCATGAACTGGAATCCGCAGGTCTGTAATTGCTCTGACTGGAGCCAGGGCACTGGGCTGGACATCTTGCGAAGCTGCTTAGTACCTGAGCAGGACTGAAATGCATTTGGCTCTGAGGGAAAACCACAGGCGGTTCCAAACGAGATTCCTTTTTAAGGTGGACAGACATACCACACAAGTGTGAACAAGCCTGGGCACTTTTTGGACCAAAAGTCACAATATCAGCTTTTTGGACCAAAAGTTGTAACATGCAATTTTATTTGCTCCATGAAATGTAAACCCTAAAAGGAAGTTTAGCTCTTCCTAAAAGTTTTCAACGGTAGCTCATTTTTAAAAAGAAACATGCCGCCAACACAAATAGAAAGATTTTATTTGCCTGAGAAACTTGCCTGTCATGATCCTTATCCACCAGATGATACCTTGCCCTGAAGGCTACAAGCCGGGCATAATAGGCAGGGGCTGGAATCGAGACGGAGCGTGTGCACCGTACATAGGTGTGGCATAGCTGGTAAGTTAATAACTGGAGCTCGTCTGCGGTGAAGCAGTTGTCATCCCACAAGACCTGGTAATGTGAAGGACGGCTGGTTCCCTGGAGAAAGAATTGTATGATTACTGTCCCTGACATGGGTCTACTACCTGAGAGAAGAATGGAAACCTACCTAAATTCAGAAATAGTCCTGCCTAGCACACCTACAAGGAGATACTTAGACCAAAAGATAACAGTTTCAGGATACAAGTATTAACAAAGTTATGTACAGTGTTTAATAACAAGTCTACTTAAGCTAGTTCCTGAATTTTCAAACACCTCCCTATCAAGTCAAACATCTGGACCAGCTTCCAAATTACCTGAATCCCCGCGTGACTACAGAGGTAAAAGTCAAACTCAGATGGATGTGTGATGGTGCTATCCACAGTAGTGCCTGCTGGTACATTGCCACTTTTCCCTACCTACCAAAAAAAAAAAAAAGAGGGGTATAGTTAGTCATCAAAGAGCTAAATTGGGTTCAGGCCATTAGTAACAAGTAAACTGCTCTTAAGTGAACTCTTGAAAATCAGTTTAATTCAAGATGTTGAATTTTCTGTAAATTTCCCTTGGCCCAACTATTTCATCCTTAAATATTTTCACAAACAAATATACTCCATGGTTTTGCTAAGGGAATCCAGACAAAGAATTACTCTACCTGTGGCTTTGGGCTGCATTATTGTCATCAATTTCATAGATGACACGCTGGTATGTTCACAGAGGGGAAAAAAAGACATTTAAGATGGATAAGTTTCCTGAGGGAAAAAAATCAGTTTTATTTTTTATTTGGAGTTAAGGAAAAAAAGTCAACTTTCAGTAAAAGTTAAGATGAAGGAATCTTCGAACTGGTTCACCAGATTCAACAAAACTAATACTTGTACAGGATCAATAAAAGAATTCACTGGCACATGCATTATCAGGAGGAGTGTACTGAAATGAGAATTAGGAAAGCCAGAGTTTCAGTTCTAAGCCCTTCCTTGCAACTACATACCTTGAACAAAGCATAGTGTCTTTGGGTCTCAATCTAACCATCCACAAAATTAGGTGATGACTGCTTAAATTTTAAAAATTTTAAAAATTCTCAAGTTCTTCTACAACCAAACTCTAAAATCAGACTTCCAGAAAAGCAGAAATATAGAAAAATCTTGTTATTTGGTCAATTTTCATCCACTTCTGCTGTAAGTGGATTCCATAAAGGATTCCATAAAGGAAGTATATTTAGCATATTGGCACAAATTTGATGGAAATTTATTTGACTCCGTTTTAACTATTGTTAACTTCAGCTGAATATCATATACTATTCATATAATAACATTCACGAGTATAGAAAAGTCTCATTCCATCAAATTCATATGTGACCTTGAGTACCTATCTAGACAAGAGGAAATGTAACTGAGTTGTAATCATTCTAGTATCCTTCCCCAAACTGTATGCTTTACAAATGTTAGTTCTGCAGGATGTGTTTAGGTGTTTTATGGTCAAACAAACTTGAGTGACACTGGTTTAAACCAAAGTTAAAAGGCCTTTCTATTGCATGACTTCTCAGAATCTTTATCTAGTAATGTATAACCCTTAAGAGGGAAAAGGAGTATACAGCTTATTTGACCACAGAATCCCCTTTTTAAAAATCTCTTGGAATCTACAGATGAGAACCTAAAGAGGTGCTGCTCTGGGGAAAAAGGGTCCAGTCATGTTCATTTTAATAATTATTGCTTGAGCACCATGTGCAAGGCTCTGCAGCAGATGCTGGGGATGAAGACAGAGGCAGAGTGAACAAATAACCCTGCCCTCCTACTCTTCATGAAAGTCATATGCAATGGACAGCAACGCAATGTAATAAGGGCCTTATGGAAGGCAGTGGGAAAAGCTGGTAGGAGGAAATGGTTGAGCCATGCTTTATAGCAGTGGTCCTCAAACTTTTTGGCGCCTAGGGAGTAGTTTCGTGGAAGACAATTTTTCCATAGACTGGGGGAAGGGGGAAGATGGTTCAGGCAGTGATGTGAGCAATGGGGAGTGATGGGGAGTAGCTGATGGAGCTTCACTTGCTTGCCCACCGCTCATCTGCTATACAGTCCAGTTTCTAACAGGCCTCAGACTGGTACTGGTCTATGGTCCATGGGTTGCGGACCCCTGCCTTATAGGATACATAGAGGTTGAATGGAGGGGGGATGGAATGGAAATGAAGACATTCCAATATCCTTTAAAGTCAGGAATGGATAAACAAACTGTGGTTCATCTGTATCACAAAATACTACCTACCAATAAAAAAGGAACAAGCTATTGATATACATAAAAACTTGGTTGAATCTCAAATGCACTATGCTAAGTAAAGGAAGCCAGACCAAAGGCTATGAGTTCTTTTCATATGACATCCTGAGAAAGACAAAACCCTAGGGGAAGAATATATATCAGTGGTTGTCAGCAGCTATAGGTGAGGGAAAAGGTTAACTACAAGTGGGCACAAGACAAGTGTGTGTGATGAAATCATTTTACATAATAAGGTGTAGTTACACAACTATATGCATTTGTCAAAACCTGTACAACAGTACAATAAAAATGGTGAATTTTACTGTGTCTACATTGTATCTTACTATAAAAATGAGGGGGGAAGAAAAGTGGGATGGATGTGGTCATTCCAGGGATAAAAATACACAATGTACACAGGAAATGGAAATAGTCACATGGGTAATAGAAGGTGTATGAGTACATGGTGAAAAAGCAAACTGAAATATTATGCTTTGGCTACCTTGGGAAAACACTGAACACCATTAAGAAAGCATTTTGTACCCTCAAGCATAGGCCATGGGGGAAACATGAAGATTTTTGAGCAGTGGCGTAGCAGGATAAGATCTGTATTTTAAAGACTTAGCCTTGACAGCAGGTGGAGGATGCATCTGTGAAGGAGGAATGGAGACCGGGAGACCTCTAGGAGTTTTCTGCAATACTAAAGAGTTCTGCCTAGGGCAGATGGAACTCACAAGAGGAAGAGTTGAGACAAGAGATTTCAGGACAGAACACAGAAGACTGGTTGACCAACTGAACACAGGAAGGGAGGAGGAGAATAGAGGAAAAGGATTTAAAGACAACTCTTAAGAATTGTCTAGCCTGGCTAACTAACACAGTGATACCAAGCAAGAGAAGAATAGAGAATCAGGGGAGGAATAGCTTTTGGATGAGGAGAATCCTATTGTTTTGGATTATCCCAAAACAATCAGGAAAAGGTTTACATGTGTTTTGCTTGAAATGTCTGTGGTAGATTGGATCACTGGGGTCAAATATTCCAGAGACCCTCTGGCGGGGCGGGGGGTGGGGGTACATTATACATCCCTACCCAATTAACTTAGAAGTGGCCACGTAACTTCCTCTGACTGATAAAATGTGGCCTGAAATGCGTCACTTCTAGGCAGAAGCTTTAAGAGCCAGCATATGGCTTGTCGTGTATCTTTTTTCTCCTCTGCTACAATGACTGGCCAGGTTCCAGACAGATGCTTCTCCATCATCCTAGGTTCCAAAGGGAGCACAGTGAGGTCACAGCTGCAGAAGGGCCCCAGTGAATGTGTAATGTGAGCAAGAAATAAATCTCTGTAAGCCACTGAGACTTTGGAGTCTTTTGTCACCACAGCACAGCCTAGCCTATCTTGACTGACAATGCCTACAGAGCATCTAAGTAAACTGATAGACAATCAGAAGTACAGATCAGGAGCTGCGCAGAAAATCTGGGGCTGGAAATACAGATTTGATAATCAATAAGCAAATCAGTGAAGCCAGAAAAGTAGGTGAGACTAAAGAGAGTTGAAATTCAGAAGAGAGAAATATGAAATACCAGGAAGCATTAATGTTTAACGAATAAAGGAAGAAGAAGAGTCAAAGAAAGCCTATTTATAGAGGTGGGTAGTGAACCTGAAAAGTCATATTGCTAAGTCCAAAGAAGACAACCATCCATAAGTGCTGCAAAGAGGTCAGTGTGGGAATTTGACAAGCTGTCATTGGATTCAAAATGAGCAAGTCGTTAAGAGAACAGCCTCGGTGGAATCAATGAAGTCAAAGTCAGGCAACAGAGAACTGAAACATTATGTGAGAAGATACAGAAAGAAAGTCAAGTCTTTTTTTCCTGTAAGTTTGGTCATTAAAGGGAGGAAAGAAAAAAAAATGGCAGGTAGACTGAGAGAGAAGGGAAGTTTTAGAGAAGCCTGAGGAAAAGTTAAGAAACTTTAGAGGATGAGGAGGATGCAATGGAATGGGGAAAATTGAAATTTTGAAAAATAATGGATAATTAATGAAGTGAGGCTCTGGAGAAGGCAGAAAGGATTAAAACCAAAAGCACAGGTTGGAGTGGGGAAGCATAAGGAGAGGTTAGCATCCAAGATTCAAGGAACAGGGTAAGAAAACACAAGATTTAGCTAAATTTGAAAGCAGAAGAGAGGAAGCTGAGAAAATTCATGCCTTCACAATTTTGTTTTCTGGAGAAAATAGAAGGTTGCTCTATTGCTGGCAATGTAAGTTGTTGGCAATGAAGGTTTCATGGTTAGGGTTGGGGACTTGAGAAGAGTATAAAGGATGGGAACAGATGCTACGGAGAATAGGAAAAATGAAAAAACAAATTGCAGCATCAAAGGCCTGGCTGAGATTTGCTATCAAGAACTTGTAATATGGTTCATTATTGAATAAATGACTTTTTTCCTCAGCAACTTCAACCAGCCTAAGAATAGCAGCAAAGGAAATAGGCAAGTGCATTAATTCAGAGTTGGAGACTGGCAAGAGGCATATTTAGAGAACTGAAGATGTTGGTAAGTGTTAGGGGTGCAAAGTAGACCAAGGATTGGGACAGTCAATCTTCAAAGGTCAAGAGTAACACCAGATGGTCAAAAATAGTTATGAGATAGACTGGGATTTTAGAAAAATAATCCAGGTCCTAAAGTTACAGGAATAGCAAGTTGACAGAGGGATGGAGAGTGACTATGCAGTTAAGGAGGGGAGGGCAGGATACTTTGTTGCCCAGGGCTCAGGCAAGAGTTCAGAGAAGGTGAATTAGCAGAATCTAGGAAGTACTAAGTCAGAGTCTGGGCAGTTTGGAAGACAGTATTTTGAATCTGTGCTGATTGATGAACCTGGGTCCCAAGGATAAAACCTTAGTTCTCTAATGATTTCAGAAAATGAGAAGAAACAGCTCAGTTTTGGGTTAGAGGCAAAAACTAAGCAAGCACTAGAAAACAATGAGAGTCACCCACAAGACCACAAGATTAGGCAATGGAAAGAACCAGTCTCTCTGGGAGTCAATCAGAGGGGACCTGAAAAAGATAAAGTAATATCACAGAAAAAACCATAGAAGTAAAGTCATTCAACACTATTTGCCTGTAATTTACCTAGTTTGTACATTAATATAAGATTATAAATAGGTTACACAAAATGTTTTTTTAATCAAATGCTGGAAATTATACCCAAAATTAACATTCATTTACTAATTTAATCCTTAACAACCATGGAAGCTAAGTATTATATTTATCACACTTTACAGTTAGAACATTGTAGCTTAGAGAACTTAACTTACCCATGATTATTAAGTGTAACATCATAAGTATTCAAAGTGCATACCCTAAAAATCCTCTGCACTGATGTAAAATTATTTGGAAAGAAATGCTTCTTTATACCCTAGACCCATGCCTTAGGCATTGATAACAAAAAGTAGCAAATGGCAATAAAGTCCAAATAAATAACCCCTCTCTTTGGAGCTTACCTATATCACCATAGTGTACCTGCCATGCTTTTTATTTCCCCCTCTAAAAACTCTAGAAACCAGTATTGCTGTCACATAAGAGAAATATTCAGTCTTGACACCTGTATCATTCAGAATTGCTCATCTAAGTTCAATTGGAGTTAGTATGCTTCTTAAATTATTACTAGGCACTTCTGCTTTTAGAAAAAAATTGTATGTATGCCTACTCAAAAACACATTCACTTGCATCAGATAATAAAGCTTATCCTATGTGTTCTTACCCTTTCTGTTTTATCTGCACAGAAGAGTCGTGTGTGATGTCTTTTCTGCACCACAATATAGGTTATTCCTGGCCGGTAATCTTCTTCCAAGCTAATACATGCCTTTCGAATTGCTATTAGTTCTGGCCAAGCTACCTAGGAGTTAGAAATGGAATGACGTTTAATTGAGAACTTGCCTATCTCTTAGGTATCTCTCAGATCTGATTTACCCAGAGTGGGAGATTGGAGGAAGTTCCATCAGACGCTGAGAAGCCCCAGAGGGAACTTCCCTGGTGGCCCAGTGGTTCAGACTCCATGCTTCCAATGCAGGGGGCATGAGTTTCATCCCTGGTCAGGGAACTAAGATCCCAGATGCCACATGGTATGACCAAAAAAGAAAAAAATATGTAGATGCCCCAGAGGGAAGCTACAGGATAATGAGATTACCTGTTTCATCTGTCCCTCGGATACCCCTCCACGGTAATAGATGATCCGGGTGGGTTTGAAGCGTGTGGATTTGTAGAACTGGATCAGCAGCTCTCGAACCATGTTGGTAAGATCCTGGATTACCTCCTGACTATAGAGGAGCTCTTGGGAGATCTCCTGGCGGGAGGTCTGCACGCGAACCGTGGCACAGTACCGGCTGGGGTGGCCATCCATACTGCCAACCACAGCCGCGATGGATGGCTTCTTCCCATCGCCTGCTGGGGGGTGTGTGACATCTGCTCCCAGGAAGATGACAGGCTGCTGGAACACTGAGGGCCTGCTCAAATTTAAGGAGACATTGCCACTCAGACATAGGGATGAAAATGCTTTCATTTAGCAAGCTCACTAGATACAATCACAGACATAATCTTATCAGAGAGAATAAAGGTGTGCCCACTGGGAGAGACTTCTAAGGCCCACTGAGTGCCTGCCACCCAGGATCACGAATCTGAATTGACTAAAGAAGCCAACGGGGTTCTCCTGCAATAGCAGGAAGGAAAGAGTCAAGTGAAAGTGAAAGTTGCTCAGTCGTGTCCAACTCCTTGCGACCCCATGGATAGTCCATGGAATTCTCCAGGTCAGAAAACTGGAGTGGGTAGCCATTCCCTTCTCCAGGGTATCTTCCCAACCCAGGGGTAGAACTCAGGTCTCCCGCATTGCAGGTGGATTCTTTACCAGCTGAGCCACCAGGGAAGCCCAACGTGGTTCTTCTGCAATAGCAGGAAGGAAAGAGTCAAGAAAAGAACCTAACCCAAATTTAACAAAATTTCTATGTGTAAAGGGGAAACTTGGGCTTCCCTCATAGCTCAGTCAGTAAAGAATTTGCCTGCAATGCAAGACATCCGGGTTCGATTCCTGGTTGGGCATATCCCCTAGAGAAGGAAATGGCAACCCACTCCAGTATTCTTGCCTGGAGAATCCTCTGGGCAGAGGAGCCTGGCAGGCTACAGTCCCTGGGGTTGCAAGAGTTAGACACAACTTAGCAACTAAACCACCACCAAAGGAAGAACTTTCCCAGAACAGTCTCTCCTAGGATCCTGGGGTTTCTACAATGGATACTGAATTGCAGAAGGCACATGAAACTAGGACCAAATGCCCAAGACATGAGACACAAAGAAGAGAATAAAGTTCATCTCTTTCCCTATTCTGTTTTTCTCCATAGTATTTATCACTTTGACCACATAATTTACATTTATTTTACTTATTGTGTATACACACACATGGTGGGCCAGGACCGCCAGGCTCCTCTAAGCCATCAGGGGAGTCTAGTGGTAACTTCAAGGGGTTATCTACTGAGAGGGGCCACAAGGAAGCCTGATGAAGAGCTGGACATGTTCTATATTTAACCTGGGTGGTGGTTACATGAGTGCATATGTGTATCAGAAAAAGTAACCAAGGGGTATATTTGAGATCTGTTTTATTGCAGATTATGTAAGTTAGGTCTTAAGAAACAAATGGAAAACATAGAGTTCAGGATCTTACCTTTGATGAGGTACAAGCACATTGTTAATTCCTCCAAGCTTTGCGTTTATCTTCAGGCAAAGGTTAGAAAGGGTTTGAGGTGAGGTCTTCACTACATTTTTTACCTGGACACATTGTGTAGCCATTCCTAGGAGGGTATCTCCAACACGCTTCACCTCCGCTACAAAAATAAGTTTATTAATTCATTGTAAATGTTGATATATTCTCCAAAATCCTAGAAGTAAAGGGGAAAACTCCTACACGTTAACTTTCACAGAGTGCCTACCATAAATTGTACATTGTGCTACCTGCTTTTCATATGTGGTCCTTTCATCCGCTAAACCCCGAGGGCAATTTTTTTTGGATAGGTCCTCTCCTTTCCCTTCTCTCCTGCAGGCCTGGAAGCCGGCCCACTTCCTCTGTTCCACCATGCTGCCTGCCACCACTCACTCAAAAGTCTGTTGAGGTTCCTTTTCTCACAGGACTGGTCTGGGCAAAGAAATCAATCTCCCCAGCTCCCCCTCCTTAGTATACACACCAGCCCTTTGAATTTTAAGGGATTCTTTTCCTTCCTCCACCCTCCTCCCTGCTCTAAACAGGACAGAAAAAGAGAAGCTAACAAAAGATAGAAATATACAGAGAGCTGAAGACAGCTTATAAAGTTCAAGTCGCTGGTCTATATAGTTTCCAAAGCCTTTGCTTAGATGATAGCCAAAAGAACTTTGTATCATTCCTCTTATAAGAGATACAAACGAAGCAGTTCCTGTTCTGGAAGTGGCAGGCTCCCCCACCTGATACTCCTAAGTGCTTCTCACCAGACATTCCAGTTCTCCCTACTTTGGGGGCTACGGTAGAATTGCACTGCCCTCATTTCCACTGCATTTCCTGCCCCCTGTCCCAGGCTGAGTGGGCCATATAGTTGGCTGTGGCCAAGAAACTGCCTAAGTTAAGAACCCTCCAGAGACTTCTGTTGGTTGGATGGTTGACTCCGCCCTTCCAATGCAGGGAGCGTGGGTCTGAACCCTGGTTGAACAAAGACCACAAATGCCTCCGGGTGTGGCCAAAACACCCCCCCCCCCAAAATAAAAATAAAAACCTCCCCAGGCTTTCTGTGTAAAACGAACCAAAAAAAAAAAAAAAAAAGCAACTCTCCAGAGCTCTTTTCTCTTCACCTTGGGGCCGGCAACACTCCAGGCAGTGCCTGGGTTCCAGAGTGAAGATGATATGAAGTGGTGGAGCATAGGCTGCAGTTTACCTTCAACGGGCACACAGAAGGAGCAGAAAAAACCTTTGTTGCTCTGAGCCACCGAGAGTTCAGGGTTGTTTGTGACTGCAGCAGAAGCCAGTTTATCCTGAATGCTACACCAATTACTTGAAATCATCCCTCATTCAACATTAAAGGGGTCCATACCATACACTGGCGTCTTCCCAGGCAAGATCACCACTATAAGTTGCAGGCCCACGTATGTCATCTTCAGGTGTTTAAACATGGGCTCCACGCTGTCAGCCCCTTGTGCGTACTTGCAAAAACACGGCTGACCCTGGATGGGCATTCCCGCATCCTTAGAGATTTTACGGAGCTGGTCCGTGAAACTCCTGTTAAAATAGAACCGGTGGCACAGTGCTTTCATTTCAGGGCACAATCTTAGCATTTAGCTCCCTGTAAGATATTTCTTTCAGTTCTGTAAATTTTTAGCTAAAATTATTAAAAAACAAAAAAGTTCCATCTTTTAACTGGTTGCCAAAAACAGCCTAGAAGTTGTATCACTGCCATTATAATGGAGAAGATTCTGCATTACTAAACTATCAGATTATCATTTGGAACTTTACAATAATTATGCCTCAGCTGGGCCTCAGAGCCTAGAATAGCATTCCTGTTCAAACAATTTTTTTAAACATTCAAGTCAGTGATTCAGGACTGAAGATAAAAGCAAGGTCAAAATTTCAGGTAACGTGAATTTGGGTAAGCCAAGTATAAGAATAGTTGGGTAAGCTTGTGTTCAACTGGGAACACAGAAACACTCTATGTCGCAAAATCATCATATTTAGGATTACATTCAAATTCGTAACAGATCTGCTTCCATAACAATGTCAAAGAAAACATCATTTTAAAAAAAAGCAAAATTCACAGTCAAGTTTTAAATTTTGGATTTGAGAAGTTACTCCAGTCTATGTAAAAAGTTTTCAGGATAATTTCTTTTGTGCATTTGCCAATATTTTGTAGGATTCCTTTCTTTCCCCCTAGTTCCCTTTTCCTGTGGAAATTTTTCCACCCTTCTCACTAACTTCCTTTATATAGATAACTACATCTGTAAGATGTGAACCAAAGATCTTAATCAGTGACCTCCAGTAAGACAAGCTCCCTAGTTAATTACAATGATTAAAAATGAACTAGTTTTTATCTTAGCTGAAAAGATACAATTAACCCCAAAGGAAGCTTCACTAAGAACTCAAGAATTTTCCAATCAGCACCACTTCAACCTTGTTAGTCACAGACTTCTGCTCTAAATGTAGGAAGCTGAGTCAGATTCTTAAGGTAATTCCCATTTGCAATTCACTATAAGAACAAGGTCTTTTTCCTATAGCCAGATGGTGTCACTATAGGAGTCAGATTCAGTGCCAGTGTACATAGCACATTCACATAAAGATGGTATTTTCATATCTGCAAGGGATATTACTAAGCTCAAAATATGAAGATACTCACTTTAGTAAATCTTCCCTACATTGTTTCTGAGGCGCAAAACAAGCAACTGCCCAAACTTTAATTTCAATGCCAGCATAAAACTGCTTTCCTCGCATGTCCCAGACACCCTGGTTGGGTGTGGCTACCGTTTTATTCTTTAAAAAAACAAACAAACAAATAAACAAAAGAGAGAAGACATTACAATCTAAGTCCATTTTAAAGTTGATGAGAGGATACATAAAACTATTTGATATTAGCCAAAAGACAAAAAGCAACAATGAGCAAAGCAATGGATAAATTCAGTGTGGTATAGTGGAAAAACCCTGGATTCGTCGCTTTTTGACTGGTTGTTGGAAGAAACTTGTTGAATAAAATAAAAGGCTTACCCGGCCCCCGTACTGCAGCATTGGTGCTGGAAGGACCCTGCCTGTGAGCTCTGTCATTTCGTTGTGGACAACAATACCAAATTCTTTAAGGTATGGGTCAGGTCCACCCACCATGCTGTTACTCTTCACCTAAAGAACAGGAAAGCCTGCATATATAAAAACCAAAGAGTAACTGTGTCCCATCCGGCATTTTCTATTGTTTCTTTTTTTAATCTGAAAGCTAGCTGATCTTAAAGACCATGCCTTACTGACCAGTCTACTGATTTCTTCCTGTCTGTCAGGAGCAGATCTTGCTGTGGCCTTGATCATCGTGGAAGTCTGATTGTCTGTGAGCTTCTTTATACATCGCTGTCCTGCCACTATATTACAAACCTATCAAGAGGCAAAGAGGAGTTAGTTTGTGTCTTGGGTTTCTGTATCATAAGATTTGCTGAAGTGCAGCTTAAATCTTCCATTTCCAAACAAGAAAATTCTGCTACAAGGTAAAGTTACCCGTCCAAAATATTTTAGAGATTAATATTAAATTCTATCACTAGTTTAGAACATGACTTTAAAACACACAAACACACATTCAAGAGATTGGCAGACTGGAAAAGAAAATTTAGTTTAGCTTACCTCAAGTGGCAAGTATGTATGCTTTTGTTCTTGTCCCACTTGGAGACAGGGAAGATGGGGGTATTTCAGCTGCAGATTGTACTTTTGCTTAAAATATTGAGCTACTGTACATTCCATAGCTTGACCATTTTCTAACTGTAAGGGAAAACTATAAGAGAGAATATCTTTTTAGAAATTTCTTCAAGCTGTTTTTTTTTTTTAAACAAGCAAACAAACAAAAGCCTACTAGCATTTTCTACCTTGACCAATCACTTAAAAAACAAAGGTCAATCTTTATTTAGCCATTTTCACTTAAGCCATCTTAGTATTTAATCAAGACAGTGATTCTGTTGTTATTTTCCATGTTTGTTTGTTGAAGCTAGGATGAGAAAAAAAATTTAATTAAAATGGAAAAAGAACTTAAATTAAGAAGAAGCTGCAGAACCAGGAAATACACAGATTCACTAAAGGTCACTTAACACTTATCAGTATAAATACAATCTCTTGCTGGCCTTTTTTTTTTTTTTTTTGCTGCACTGGTCTTAGTTGCAGCATGCAGTTCCCTGACCAGGGATGAAAGCTGGGATCCCTGCATTGGGAGCATGGAGTCTTAACCACTGGGACATAACCAGCAAGTCCCTCTTGCTGACTTCTTAGAGATGAGTAAATGCAAATAAGGTCCTGGACCATCCACATATGAGTTTTAATTGCTTAAGAGAACTTCTGGTAAAAGAGTGCAGCATAGTTACTGGGGCCACATTTTTAGATTCCCAAACCAGGACAAATATATGTGGATTTGGAGGCCACAAAACCAAATGCATGAACTTGAGACCATGTCAAGATACTTGACACAAACTGGAGAATGTGATTTAAGAGACTCCTTATTTGGCTCTTCCAGGAGACAAATTATCTCAAAACAATTTGGCACAATAATAACTTTAATCTTGTTTTTTAACTGTTAATGACCCACAAAGTAATAATGCAGTGAGGATCATCTATGTGATATTTAAGTCTATGTGCTTTTAATTTTTAAGCAAAAATTATATAGTTCTATAAGTTTAATTATTCTTATAGGGTGTGCTGTGCTGTGCTTAGTCACTCAGTTGTGTCTGACTCTTTGCGACCACATGGACTACAGCCCGTCAGGCTGCTCCATCCATGAAATTCTCCAGGCAAGAATACTGGAGTGGGTGGCCAAACCCTCCACCAGGGGATAGTCCCAACCCAGGGATCAAACCCAGGTCTCCCGCATTGCAACCAGATTCTTTACCATCTGAGCCACCAGGGAAGCCCATTCTTATAGGATAATATGCAGTAATTAAATAATGAGAAAAGACAGGATTTTAAAAAAACCAAAAAAAAAACCCCACAAATGCTATAATCTGTCACTATAACAAATGCTATAGTGACTTTTATTTTCCCTAGAGAATGAATTCAATGGTATAACACAAAGGATACATAGAATATCACTTTATAACTCAAGAAATTCATGTGACGTGTACATGAGTTCATACTGAAGAACATGTTCAAATCAGACTGAATTGATATACTACGTTTATCCAGAGGCCACTCTAAAATTTCAGTTATTCAGAGCAAAGTCATGTAGGTGATTTTGATTACACTTGTTTGAAAAAGTCTTCTGAGTAAGTATGTAAAATAATGTAAAGTTAATATAGTTAAGTTCATGCTCTAAGAAAAGCCAATATTTATATTTATGCCAGACATGAGTTTAATGATCTTGACTACAAGAATAAAACTTACATATGTGGTAATTTAAAAAGCACTTTCATATATATTTTCTCATTAGGCACAGTTCACAGTAGATTAGAAGTTAGGTGATTAGAAAAATGAGATTGAGGAAGTATAAATAAATCTGCTGCTGGAGGCATGCCATACACACTGACAGCTGGAAGAAATGACAGTTAGCTAAAAAGTGGGGGAGAAAAATCCACATAAAACTCAAAGCAATATATATCTTCCCATGACAGCTCTTATGACATACAGTTCTTAATAGATCCTTTTGGGCCATGCATTGAGAACTACAACACTAGAATAAATCATATTTATAACGATGACTCTGCACCATTATATGAAAGTTGATATGTTCAGCATATTTTAAAGGCAAGAAAAACATTTTATTAGTATTTCTATCAAAAACATTTAAAAGCTTTTTAAAAGCTTTGGTGTTTAAAATGAAGATCTGGGTGAGTTTTTTAATTATAATGTGTGCATGCATGCTAAGTCACTTCAGTTGTGTCAAGACTCTTTGTGACCCTTTGGATTGTAGCCCTCCAGGCTCCTCTGTCCACGGGATTCTGCTGGAGTGGGCTGCCATGCCCTTCTTCAGGGGATCTTCCGGGCCCAGGGATCAAACCCATGACTCTTGTGTCTCCTGCATTGGCAGGTGGGTTCTTTACCACTAGTGCTAAAATGGGATACCAATTTTTCAAATTATTATAGTAGCTACCTATGATACAACAAATGTAATGGTACAGTTTTAGATGTGGTTAACATACGTTTGATGACTGGCTGGCCGTCTAGTCACATTACACACTCGATATTTTCGTTTCATCTGTCCACAATGGGTCACCTCAACTTTCAGACCTCAAGTTAAAAAAAAAGTCAAAACATCAGTATTAAATAAAATCATAGTAACCAAAAAAAAAAAAAAAAAAAAGATTTGAAGGTTTTCTTCAGATAGGCATGACATTGTACAAGACAAAGTTTGCAAAGATATGGGAAAGATTTCATCATGCATAGGCAAAAAAGCCTCAGCCAAGCAGAAAAAATTAGAATCCAGATGACTGAAGACTAGGCACCTACTTTAATGTATTACTTCATTCAACAAATATATATCATGCATCAACCATGATTTAGTGCTTACTTATTCTTAAACCCAGAGGTAGCCCTAAGGAAGCTTATGGTATAATGAGAGAAGATAGCTAACAAGTAAAGAAACAAAGAAATTCTGAGAATAAACAAACTTGTATTTTTGTATTAATCTGAGAAATCTTAGAAATCTGAGACTCACTCATCCTGATCCTTCTCTCGGCTTCTCTAGGAAGCCAGGAGGAGGGCCACCCTGAACCCCAGAGGGTAGAAGGAAGACACAGGGGGATGCAAGGAGATGAGGGATGGGGGAAGGGGAGCAAGAACAGCATGTGAAGGTAGACACCTGGGGAAACACACGCACTCCCATGCACACGTACAGGCGCACATCATCTCTGCCCCAATTAGAACACTGGGGGAACATCACAGAAGGAGTGGGCGCCCATGGGACATTTCAGTTCTTCCATTTTATTAAAATGGAGGTTTTCAAGTATGTAAAAGCAACAGTTACTAAGTGCCTAACATGTACTAGAAGTTTATACACCCAGTTGCATTTAATTCTCACAGCAATCTTACAAGATTCATATTATTATTTTTACCTTAGAGATGAATACACTAAGGCTTAAAGTGGTTAAGTAACTTGCCCAAAGCCCCAGTGATAGAACTGGCAGGAATGGGATGGAAGCCCATGGGTGTCTGACTGTAAGACGGTGCTCCTTGGACCACACTGAGCTGCCTGACCAAGACCACAGTGATGCAAATACCTACCTCTGATTTCTTTGGTAAACTTGACACGCTGGGAGTCTGTTAGGGGTTTGGTTTGTTCATTGATGTTCTGAATGTCTAAAACCTCACACATGAACTCAATGATAGGCTGAGCCCGGTAGAAAGCAGTTGCAGATACTGAAACAGAGAAGGAATCTTAGCTTCAGAGAACGGGAAAAGGCCAAAAAACCAGCCCAAAGAGTAAACGGTAACAGAGTTCCATCCTACCATCAATATTGAGCATCATATTCCACATGGCGGGTCTCACGGACTGATGAAAGCCAAACCAAACCTCCCTACCCCCTCCCAGAGGGTGGTAGTAACCTTCAGGAGGTGAGAAAAAGGAGCGACCCACTGGAGTGTACCTGAAGAAACAAAAATTTGCATGCTTCACAATAAAAACTAGAAAGGATCTTTCAATTTCACTCTCAACTTTGTAAACTGAAACCAAGTTTGAACTATGACTTATGCAGAAGTCATGGGCACCAGTGCAACCTACCAACAAAAGTCTGACATTTACGGCAAAGAATTCAAACTAACCTCATGGAGGGAAGGTGTCTTGTGATAACATCAAGTGCTTGAACTGAGTCATCTGGGACTTCATTCAAGTGCCCGGCCAAAGCTTCTAAAAGCAACTGAAGGCTCACAACTGACACCCACTGAACAGACACTTTAAAGGTTTGGTCTTTACCCTCACCTGGAAGGGTCACTTCCATATCAACCTAAGGAAAAATACATATACAGACACATTTACAAAGGCTGAGAGACCCCAGGAATAGTCAATATAGATACTATAAGGATATCTAACACTTTCTGTAATTGCTAAACATTGGAAACAACCTATGTTCCATCAGTAGGGGAATAATTTAATATTGAATATTATGTAATAGTTAAAAATAAAGTAGATGCTACAACATAGATGAACTTTGAAAACATTATGCTAAGTGAAATAGCCAGACATAAAATGACAAATATTGCATGATTCCTCTTACATGAAGTACCTAGAAAAAATTCATAAAGACGAAGTAGAATAGTGGTTACCAGAGATAGGAGAGGAGGAAATAGGGAGCTGCTGTTTAATGGGTACAGAGTTTCATTTTGGGATGATGAAAAGTCCTACAGATGGACAGTGGTCATGGTCCCATAACAATATGAATATATTTAATGCCACTGAATTGTACACTTAAGAATGGTTAAAACAGTAAATTTTATGTTACATATTATTTAACCACAATAAAAAAATTTAAAAAGTATGGTAAATGTAAATGTACAGAGATGGAAAGATCTCCCAGATATATTATTAAGTGAAAAATGAAAAAATAAATCACAGAACAATATGCAAACAAATAATAATATATATAAACATGCATACATGGGCTTCCCTGGTGGCTCAGTGGTAAAGAATCCACCTGCAATGCAAGAAACACAGGTTTGATCCCTGGGCCGGGACTATCCCCTGGAGAAGGAAAGGGCAACCCACTCCAATATTCTTGCCTGGGAAATCCCACGGACAGAGGAGCCTGGCAGGCTACAGTCCATGGGGTAGCAAAAGAGTGAGACACCTCTTAGCAACTAAACAACAAAAACAACAAACATGCATAAATAGCTAATGCACATAAAAATATCTGAAAGGACACATACTGAACTATTATAGTAGTTTCCTCTGAAAATGAAAATGGGATTGAGGATGCAAGCAGGTGGGGAAGCAGGAAACCACAGCATTTCTAGATTGTCTAAATAAGTTTATAACGAGTATATAATTATGTATTGCTTTTAAATTTTAAGAGCAAATGTCTTAAAAAGTTATTGTGGTATTATAAATATTTTCATAAGTAAGTGTTACACAATATTTTACAAGTAACAAAAATTCTACTGTTCAGATTCAGGTGGCACTTTCACACTGTGAGAAAGTTGGAACATATGTAAAGATGAAATTAGTTCAGTTCAGTCACTCAGTCGTGTCTGACTCTTTGCGACCACATGGACTGCAGCATGCCAGGCTTCCCTGTCCATCACCAACTCCTGGAGCTTATTCAAACTCATGTCCCTCGAGTTGGTGATGCCATCCAACCATCTCATTCTCTGTCGTCCCTTTCTCCTCCCGCCTTCAATCTTTCGCAGCATCAGGGTCTTTTCAAATGAGTCGGTTCTTCACATCAGGTGGCCAAAGTATTGGAGTTTCAGCTTCAAGATCAGTCCTTCCAATGAATATTCAGGACTGATTTCCTTTAGGATGGACTGGTTGGATCTCCTTGCAGTCCAAGGGACTCTCAAGAGTCTTCTCCAACACCACAGTTCAAAAGCATCAATTCTTCAGTGTTCAGCTTTCTTTATAGTCCAACTCTCACATCCATACATGACCATTGGAAAAACCATAGCTTTGACTAGACGGACTTTGTCGGCAAAGTAATGGCTCTGCTTTTTAATATGCTGTCTAGGTTGGCCGTAACTTTTCTTCCAAGGAGCAAGCATCTTTTAATTTCATGGCTGTAGTCATCATCTGCAGTGATTTTGGAGCCCCCCAAAATAAAGTCTGTCATTGTTTCCATTGTTTCCCCATCTATTTGCCATGAAGTGATGGGACCAGATGCCATGATCTTAGTTTTCTGAATGTTGAGTTTTAAGCCAACTTTTTCACTCTCCTCTTTCACTTTCATCAAGAGGCTCTTTAGTTCTTCTTCGCTTTCTGCCATAATCTTTCTGCAAATCTGAGGTTATCATTATTTCTTTTTTTTTTTTTTTGGTTATTGATATTTCTCCAAGCAATCTTAATTCCAGCTTGTGCTTCATCCAGCTTGGCATTTCACATGATATACTCTGCACATAAGTTAAATAATCAGGGTGATAATATACAACCTTGACGTACTCCTTTCCCGATTTGAAACCAGTCTGTTGTCCCATGTCCAGTTCTAACTGTTGCTTCCTGACCTGCATACAGATTTCTCAGGAGGCAGGTCAGATGGTCTGGTATTCCCATCTCTTTCAGAATTTTCCACAGTTTGTGGAAATAATCAACCTAAATTCCAACAGTCAATTATCGATTAATTAAAAAACAAGAGAATATGTACAGAATAACAAATCTATCATCACCATGAGAAACAACTTTAAGAATTGAATTGTCATTAGAAAGGGAAACATCTTTGCCCTAAGTAATTACTACTAAATGACCTAAGTCTAATAAACGTTTCTTGCTGTTAACACTTACCCTATCCCGTCCAATTGGCAGTGGATGTGCTGTGTACATGTTTCTTTTGCCATCATAGCCAGGCTGCCGATCACCAAATATTTGCATCTTGAAGTGTCGCACCATTGTGTCTACTACCTCCCTTAACAGTAATGGAGACAGTAGAGGTTAGCTCTGAGAAATGGTGGTGAACAGGAAACTGTCATTATACCTTAATTATCTAAATTCAGGTCAAAACTCCTTGGAGGATCTTCCTGGTGGTCCAGTGGTTAAGACCTCCTGGAGAAGTCTTAAGACTTGGGTTCCTGGAGAACCCAACCCAGAGGGTATGGGTTTAATTCCTGGTTGGGGAGCTAAGATGCCAGCAATATTGTAACAAAGTCAATTAAGAGTTTAAAAATGGCTCAGAGCAAAAAAAGAAAAAGATGACCCAGGCCAGTTCTGCCTGGAATATGAGAATCGAAATTCTTTGGAAAAAGCAACAGTTAAAGTTACAGATTCAAGTAACTTAAAAAAAAAAAAAAATAGCAAGTGAACAAAAGCAATCATGGGATGACAACAAAAAAGGAGGAAATAAAAGGAAAGAGAAGAAAATTTGCAGCACCTTCTCAAATTCTTGCTTTCGAAAATCCTCTCCTATGATAAATAGAACCTTATAAGAGTAACCTATCTTAGGTATCTAAACTTGGCATGTTCATAACTGAACAATAATAAGTTTGTTATCAAATATGCATCCTTATTTAAGTACACTGGTTTTGGAAAAGAGAGTGGGCAGACATCTGAGGGTCAATAAATCTAAGATGCATCATAGTCAACAGACTAAGGCAACCACTTGACTAATGCTAGCAATTTATCATTCTGCACTGTTGTTCCGTCACTCGGTCATGTCTGACTCTTTGCCGACCCCAGCCTTCCCTGTCCTTCACCATCTCCTGGAGCTTGCTCAGACTCATGTCCATGGAGTCGGTGATGCCATCCAACCATCTCATCCTCTGTCGTCCCCTTCTCCTCCTGCCTTCAATCTTTCCCAGCATCAGGGTATTTTCCAGTGAGTTGGCTCTTTGCATCAGGTAGCCAAAGTAGTGGAGCTTCAGCTTTAGTCCTCTTAATGTCTTATTATATGCCAAACTGCTTCCAAGTAGTATAAAGAAGGGGACATCATAAAATTTCCTCCTTCCATAAAATATCCCCATTCCATTACTTGTGTAGTTTCTTTCTTTTTAGAATGAAAGCCTTTCTCTCAATCAAATATGAACAGCATTTTGTCATATATACCAGATCACACTGTATGCAGGATCTAAGATGAACGCACATGTGGGGAAACTAGAATCTACTGTTTAAGATAAATAGAATTGAATCTGTGAGACTTTGGAATGCTAAAGTCAATGAAAAATCAGGTGCTATGTCTCACCAATATTAGTGAACCCATGTGTGTGAACTATATCTTAAAAGTCAAAATAAATCACAGCTATCCAAGGCATTGGGGCTTCGCTAGTGGCTTGGCAGTAAAGAATCCACCTGCCGATGCAAGAGACACAGGTTAGATCACTGGGATGGAGAAGATGCCCTGCAGAAGGAAATGGCAACCTTCTCCAGTATTCTTGCCTGGCACATCCCATGGACAGAGGAGCCTGGTAGGCTACAGTCTGTGTGGTCACTAAGAATCTGACACGACTTAGCAACTAAACAACAACACACAAAAAGCTAAGGCATTAACACTACTACAAATGAAAGCTGTGGGCAAGCCATATGTTTTCAGACTAAGTCATGCAATTGCAAAAAACTGATGGAGAAATATAGTTTCATACATTCCCAATTTAAAAAAGTTGACTTAAGAATAGTGTATTTTCAGACGGAGAGGGTAATTTCTTATCTTACATTCTTAAAATATAACCATAAAATTTTCCGAAAAGAAAACATACTTTCACCTCTATTCTCACTTAATCTTCACAACAACCTGTGAGACAAGCAGCGCAATAATTTTTCTCATATTAAAGAGAAAAAAATAAAAATTCAGAATGGCAAGTAACTTGCCCCTGGTCACACAAGGATTAAATGGCAGAGTTGTATGACCTTGGACAAGTTACTTACTCTCTCACATCTATTTCTTCATTTGTAAGATTACAATAATCATAAAACCCACCACAAAAATTGTCATATTAAGTGAATAAACACACATAGACTATCTAGAACAGTGCTTATCATGCAATAAGCCTACTCCTTGCAGGACATTTGGTCCTGTCCAAAACATCCATGAAACATTTGGTCCACACCAAGAGGGCCTTGATATTCAGCTCTGTCTGAAACAAAAATCTGGCATGGGCTGAGTATGTTCACAGACGTTTTGAACAGGACCAAATTTCAGGGACCTTTTGACATGGACCAAATATCTTATGGATGTTTTGGACAAGACTATATGGCTGTGGGACTTGCCTGGTGGTCCAGTGGCTAAGACTCAGCGTTCCCAATGCAGGAGGCCTGGGTTCAATCCCTGGTCAGGGAACTAGACTCCACGTTCACAACTAAGAGTTCGCACAACCAAGAGTGTGCATGCTGCAACAAAGATCTCACATGCCACAATTAAGGCCCGGTGAGCCAAATAAATAAATAAAAATAAGTATTCTTTTAAAAGGGGGGCTTCCCTGGTGGCTCAGTCATTAAAGAATCTGCCTGCAAAGTGAGAGACCTGGGTTCGATCCCTGAGCCAGGGAAGATCCCCTGGAGAAGGAAATGGCAACCCTCTCCAGTATTCTTGTCTGGAGAATTCCATGGACAGAGGAGCATGACAGGCTACAGTTCATGGGGTCATAAAAGAATTGGACACGACTGAGCAACTAACACAAACATTAAAAAAAAAAGAAATAGACTAAATGGCTGCTAACCAGCCTATTTACTCTGGTATGCTCAAGGATATAACTCCAGGAATCTTCATTTCTCTTGAATCATCAAAATTTTCCACTCTACTGAATTATTCTCTTCAGCATACAAATACCTATAATTTCCCTCATCTTAAAAACACTGAAATTTCACCCTTCCTCCTCATCTGAGCAGTCCATTTCTCTGCTTCCCACTGCATCAATCTCTTGACAAAGTTGTCTCTAACTGCTCCTCTCCATTCTCTCTTCAATCTTCTCTCATGAGGCTTTTTCTCCTTCAAAACTACTCTTATCAAGGTCCCCAGTGAGCTCCACATTGCAAACTTCACTGCTCCTTGAACATTAGATGATCAATTCTTTCAGCTTTAAATATCTTCTTCCCTTGCCTCCTCACTCTGCCCTGGTTTTCCCTCATCCCAGTGGCCTCTCCCCATGCCACCAGTCTCCTTGCTGATTCTTCCTCATGTCCCCAGTCTGCAAGCACTGTTACCTCAGGACTCAGTCTTGGCGTCTTACTTTCTTTAACCACACTCACTTCCTACATGATCTCACCCAGTTGCATGGTTTTACCACCAATATGCTGATGACTCTCAAATGTCTGTCTCCAGCCTATAACCTGTCCCCTGAGCCCAACCTCATGTATTCACCTTCCTGCTTGAGGTCTCCACTGGGATGTCTAGCAGACCTCTCAATCATAACATTTCAATAACTACAGATCTCCTGACCCCTGTTGCCTCTCCCATAGTTTTCTCCATTTCCATACATGGCAACTCCCTCTTTCCCTCTGGTCAGGACAAAAACCCTGGAATCAGCCATGATTCATTTCTTTCCTACCTCACCTTTAACCCACCAACAGACCTTGCTGACACCACCTTTAAAATATTTGTAGACTCTGACTACTTCTTATCACTATCACTTTTACAACCCAGGTTCAAGTCACCAGCCCTTTTCACCTGAATCATTACAAGAGCTTCCTAATTGATTTCTTGGCTTTTCAGCCTTAGTGCCAGGCTTCATCTTCAACACAGCAGCCAGAACGATCCGTTCAAAATCTCAGTTAGTCATATCAAATGTCTACTCAAAACCCATCTAATCAGAGTAAACACTAAACTCCTAGGACGACCTACAAGACTCTGCAGGATAAGGCCCTTAGGAGTTTCTCTATCACTCTCACCCGCACTTATGCCAGCAATACAGGCTTTATCTGCTATTCCTTGAATACATCATGCAAGCTGCTACCTCTGCCTGGGGTTCTCTTCAAGGAGATATCCCTCACCTCCTCTAGGTTTCTCCTCAAATGTCACTTTTCAGTGAGACTTTCCCTAACTACACTATTATTACATACACACACACACACACACACACACACAATGTGTATATTACATGTACATATAATATGCACACACATATATACACATATGCACGCACGCACACATCTTACATAATATCTGTGCATGTAACACATATACATGCTTACTTGCTCAGTCATGTCCAACTCTTTGAGACCCCATGGACTGTAACCAGCCAGGCTCCTCTGTCCATGGGGATTCTCCAGGCAAGAATACTGGAGTGGGTTGCTATGCCCACCTCCAGGGGATCTTCCTGACCCAGGGATCAAACCCAGGTCTCCCGCATTACAGGTAGATTCTTTACTGTCTTAAGATATACATATTTACAATATACATATATACCATATGTATGTATCTATACATACACACACACACATTAAATCAGTGACCTATCCTCAATCTGTATCTTCCATCCTTGTTTTATTTTTCTTCATAGAAGTTATCATCAACTAGCAAATAATATGTTTTATTTGTTTATTCATTTATTTTTGGACTTTTCCCCCGTTATAGCGTAAGTTCCTCAAGGGTAGGAACTTTTGCCTGTTTTTTCATGTTATATTCCCAGAATACAGAACAATGCCTGGCACACAATGAGCACTATATGTTGAATGCATCAATATTAGCCATTACTATCGCTTCTATTACTATTGGTTTCAATAGTCAAACAAAAGTCAAACAATTAAAGGCTTACATGGGAATGAACTACACCAGAAAGCCAAAAAATTGATCTACAATGAGAAAAAAATCAAGCCACAAAAAAAATATTTCACTTGACAGTAAAAGTATTCTTGAAAAGGCAAGAACTATAATGTTAATGACTGAATATTAGTGAAGATACAGAAACAAGGAAAGTGAGTGATCTCAGCACACTGGAACAAGATCTGTTACAGGGCTATATCTTCACCCTTGGTAAATTCCTGATATACAGACCACAATACTTAAATCATCCTATCTAGACCCCTCTTGGATAATGCTAGAATTAAACAGAGCTTCTCTCTGAGTTTAATTTCTTCAATACCCCAAGATGATTCTTCTGTCTTTACACTTACATTTTTCTCATGTCCAATACCAACACTTAATAACAAAATTTGAATTTTCAGATAGTTCTATTTTGCATAGACATCAATGGTTTCATCTATTTTTTATAAATTTCTGCTACCTTTGGACAGTGAAAGAGGGACCATTCTTCATTCATTATTTACTGACTGAAGGATGATGTATCCAGTACTCTGCTAGAATCTATGAAGGAGAACCAAGTATGAGATAGCATATCTGCTATCAAGAAACTCACCACCTTAGAGAAAAACAAAGCCTACATGTTAAAAGAGTTTAGAGAACAAGATGATTCATAATAAATAAATGATGTGTATTTAAATACATATATAAATCTATTCTTTTTAATCCTTACCTGTTGACTCTACGAGGCCGTTTTTCTGGTTTAATATCCACATCATAATGATACACATCTATTTTGGGAATCTGAACCTGAAAATGGTTAGCTAACAGTCGAATTGGTTTTCCGACAGTTCCAAGGCCAGGACGACGAGGTGGCTGAAACAGGCTGGCTGGAGGCCCTGAAGAGATTGAAAGATTATTTGATTTGCTATTTGTGAAGGATGATATTCCCTTCATGATGATGATGATGATGATGATAGCTACAATTGGGAATTCCCTGGCAGTCCAGTGGTTAGGACTCTACAATGTCACTGGCAAGGACCCAGGTTCAGTCCCTGGTCAGGGAACTAAATTTCCACAAGCTGTGCAGTCCAGCCAAAACAAAACAAAAACAGCTACAATTATTGCGATCTTATCATTCGCTGAACATCCTCCGATATAAAAAGTTATGTAAAAAGCTTTTTGGCCTAAGATTCTCTAGATTTCTAAATATTTTTTCCACACTGCTATTATTTTGAATATGGGGGATATCAACAGGAGATACAATATGATGAACTCTCAGATGCACTCTACTGTCTAAAACCTTTTATCAGTATCAGTAGATCTACAGCTAGGCTTACAAAATTGTATGTATTTTAGGTAGATATACTCCTAAGTATTTTATTCTTTTTGTTGTAATGGTGAATGGTATTGTTTCCTTAATTTCTCTTTCTGTTTTTTCATTGTTAGTATATAGGAATGCAAGGGATTTCTGTGTGTTAATTTTATATCCTGCAACTTTACTATATTCATTGATTAGTTCTAGTAATTTTCTGGTAGAGTCTTTAGGGTTTTCTATATAGAGGATCATGTCATCTGCAAACAGTGAGAGTTTCACTTCTTCTTTTCCTATCTGGATTCCTTTTACTTCTTTTTCTGCTCTGATTGCTGTGGCCAAAACTTCCAACACTATGTTGAACAGTAGTGGTGAGAGTGGGCACCCTTGTCTTGTTCCTGATTTCAGGGGAACAAAATTGTATGTATTTTAAAATAAAATCATCTCTAAACTCTGGAGGCCATCATCAATTCAGGCTGGAGATGATCCATTAATCCTCCACAAATTAGCTTGATTATTATAGTTTTGTACAGACTGTCAGAGATTAAATAGCAGCTATCTTTATCAATTTAATTGCTAATTTAGACAGTGAAACAATACCAATGAGGCTAGACTTTCTTCCTTATAACCTGGTATTTTAAAAATCTGGACAATCTGATATTTCCTGACCATAAGATTTAGTTTATTTCTTCAACAAACATTTATCTGTTTATTCCATGTCTAAGCTGTACTGTAGATTCAAGAAAAAGATAGAACCTCTGCCTTCAAGGAATTGACAGTCTAGACCAGCAAGCAGTTCTCAATCTGGAGGAGCTTTTGTCCCCCAGCAAACATTTGCCAAATATGTGGAGACCTTCTTTGTTGTCACGAATTGGGGGGTGATACTGACAAAGCACATGACAGCCCCCCGAAATATAGAAGTATTCAGTCCAAAGTATCAAATAGTACTGAGGCTGAGAACCCTGGTCTAGATAGAGCAGTCATTCCAAATTATTCTATTGATGGTTTACAAAATATTCTATAAAACAGAAAGGTTTCCATAAGCTAAAAAAACCCTGCTTATTCTCTCCCCTTCTTAAAATTCCAATATATATATTATCATATTAAATTCTCTAACAAGTCATGTAATAAATAAGCTTGTTTAATTCATCATTTACCTGGCTTATTTTTCCCCAGAACACACACACATGTACATACACACTAACTCTTTCTCTGTTTTTAAAACCAAACATCTATCAATAGTCAGTAAATTAGGGTTTAAGGAAACAGTCTGGGAAATATCTGTCTACAGAAAACCTTATTCCTTTCTGATGATATTGTCAAATAGACACTGGTCCAAAAAATAAACATTTTTTTCTGCTATGAATAGGTGTTGAGTAAAGTGAGCTGTATTTACAAAGGAAAGTTACAACAGGTTCTCTCATTGCAATGGTATTTCACCAAGAACAAAGACAATTCACCAAGGAGAGAACACTTTGAAGTAAGAAGCTGTTCTGGTCCAATATCACTTAGGAAAATCAAAGCAAACACTTCAGTGAAATTTGTGTTGACAGATTACCACACACTAACTCCTAAAATACTGAAAATCTTTTCATGTATTAAATTCACTGTTCATTCTTCCCCTGAATTATACTCATCCTTCAAAACTCTGGTCAAGAGCAACCTCCTTGGAAAGCTTTTCCAGACTCTCCTAAGCTAGAGGATGCATCTTCTGTGTCCCCAAGATCTTTTGTATAGGGAACATGTAGGACAAGTATCTAGAAACAACTTGTTAAACTACTGTTTCCTTCACTAGACTGTAAACTCTTAGAAGAAATGGACTTCCAATTCAAAGTTATCGTAAAACCTAAGTCAATGATGAGTGCATTGTAGGAATTCAGTAAATGCTGAACTGAACAATACTAATAATCTCTGTAGCAGTGCAGATAGAAATTAAACAGAAATCTAGTCATTTCTAAAATTAAAGAATTGATTATTTTTCATTAAAACAAAAGCACATAATTTATACTAAAAATATTTCTTGGAGTTGAGTTCTATTTCTGGTGAACAAGGGGATCTACTCTGGGTGTGATAAGGCATTTATAAACAATGTAAGAAGTAGATAATAAATAATATCAGAGGTGGACAGGCATACTGAATTCACCCAACTAAATCATATAGATAAGTCAGCCTTGCATATTCCAAGACACACTTAAGTAATCATTGTATCACAAATCCAGCTTTATGACAGAAATTTGCAAACAGAAATCTGGATCAAATGACTTGCCCAAGGACATATGACTTCGATTTTAAATCACGACTAGAATCTAGGTCCCCTAACTCCCAGTTCAGGGCTTTCTCTTCTTCAGTATATTTCACAATCCTATGGCATCTATACCTCTCAGAAGTACTTGATGCTCTTTAAAGAGACAGAGGCAGAGTAAATGAAGGAAAGGGATTAAGAAGTGGAGAAAAGGAAACAGTGTGTTCCTCTTCCATGGCAAGAGAGAAAAGTTAGAACGTGAGTGATCATTCCTTTTAATAAGTTTAGAAGATTTAATTAGAAAAATATGTTCTAAACTTTTCCATCCCCAAAGCTGGTTTCTTTGAATTTATCAAAACGACTTCTGAAGAAATAAAGTCTGGAACCAAACTGCCTGGGTTTCAACTCTGGTTTTACCACTCTCTAACTGCATGACCCAGGGCCAGTTTCTTAGTCAATCAGTTTCCTTATCTATAAAATGGAAGAATAAAAATGACAATAATAGCACCTATCTCATAAGGCTATTGTGAGGATCTCATGAGGTGATATACATAAAAGGCTTGATGCGCCATGGTGTGCTAAGTCGCTTCAGTTGTGTCGACTCTTTGCGACCCCATGGACTGTAGCCCGCCAGGTTCCTCTGTCCACGGGATTCTCCAGGCAAGAATACTGGAGTGGGTTGTCATGCCCTCCTCCAGGCGATCTTCAACCCAGGATCGAACCCACATCTCTTTAGGCTCCTAATTTGGCAGATGGGTTCTTTACCACTAGCGCCACATGGGAAGCCCAAAAGGCTTAACACTGTGCCTCATAATGGTAAGCACTCAAGAAGTGTTAGCTATTATGATTGCACTTGTATAAACGTTACAGTTATTTCTCAAAGGCCCTCATGTTGGGAGCATTTCAAGAACCTAGTGACAAAGTCTGAGAATTACATCTTCCAAAAAGGTAACTACTATGACTCAACACAGACTGGATGAAGTCAGCTTAATAGAAGAGGAGGGCATTGGACTAGGAGTCAGGTGATCCACACTCATCCTCATCATTTAGCCTTGAGCCCTCCATACAGTCACTTAAGCTCTCTGAACCTCATCTGTAAAATGGGGATAATACCTTCCTTACCCACCTCACAGAGGATCAAATGAACTAACAGCTGAGGAAGCACTTTCCAAACTGTAAAGCACGGTAAACATAGATGTCAGCACAGTGGTAAAGAATCCACCTGCCAACGCAGGAGACGTAAGAAACATGGGTTCAATTCCATGTTGGGTTCAATCCCTGGGTGGGGAAGATCCCCTGGAGTAGGAAACGGCAACCCATTTCAGTATCCTTGTCAAGAGAATTCCATGGACAGGGCGGGCTACAGTCCATGGTGTGGCAGAGTTGGGCACAACTGAGCACGCATGCACTATTAATATGACAGTGTTAGTTACTCATCACGTCCGACTCTTTTTGTGACCCCATGGACTGTAGCCCACCAGGCTCCTCTGTCCATGGGATTCCCCAGGAAAGAATACTGGAGTGGGTTGCCATTTCATCCTTCAGGGGACCTTCCCAACCCAGGGATCGAACATGGGTTTCCTGCATTGCAGGCAGATTCTTTACCACTGAGGCACCAGGGAAGCCCTAATTATTAATATAAACAAAATAAATGGTAATCAAATCTAAAACTTCCTAGCTGCTGTTAGAAATTGAAACTGGGTGAGAGAATGCAGAGCAAGACTAAACATGCTTCAGTGATTGTTCAGGTGAGGAGAGAACAGTGCTCCATGTGCTTCAGCAAAGAAGCAAGAAAGCTTCTCCAGCTTCTTAGCCAGGATGAAATATCCCACAAGACTAGCAACTCCCTTTGCTCTGATTCTGTGCTCAACAAGCAGCTTCTTGTTATTAATTGGGTTTCCAAGGTACTCTGACACCAAAAATGGAGTTTGCTAGACAGCAGGCAAGAAAATATTCCAACCAACAGAAAAGATCTGTGTTGGCTTTTTCATTAGTATCTCGTAAATGTGGTTAGTGAGAATTAATTTTCCATAATCCTGGGTGAACTGATAAGCCCTCAAACCCGCAAAAGCTAAAATCAAACCAAAAAAAAAGAGTCCCTGGGATGTTCCTAACACTAGACTGATCTTTTCCATGAAATTTAGTTTGTATACAGTTACATAGCCTCTTTCAATGTCAGCTGATAAAGCCAACAGTTGACTCAATTATGACCTACTAACAGGGAAGGGAGGGAAGAAACATTTGTTGAGTATTTTCAATGCATTACTATCTACAACAAGACTTCTCACATACATTACCTTATTTCATTCTCAGAGCAATCTTGCAGCACATAATTATTACTACTCTCATTTTATAGACGAGGAAATGAAAGCTCAAAGGAATTAAATAATTTGCCCAAGGTTATACCACTATTAAATTACTAGATTGGATTTGAACAGAAGTCTGTTACATTCCTAAAGACCAGATCCTGCTTTTACCTGGAGGATGTAGTTGAAGTAACCCAGTGTAATACTCACACTGAGGTTTATCAAATAATATTAATGTGACAAAACTAATTTATTTTTAAGAGGCATATGAAATTTGACTATGAAGTCCTTTAAAAAATACTTTAAACAGCAAATTAAGGTGGAGTAGGATCAGTCAGCCATGTAAACAAGTTTTAAGCAAACACACCTTCAAAGTTTCCAAACTCAAATGGTAGACTGAATTTTCTATGCACTAAAAAAATGAAATGCTCTACAACTAAATCAACTATGTAGATAAGGCATAATATTAAAGTTAATTCTAACACAGACTCCCTAAGCCCTGACCTACATTAGAAACTTGGGATTTCAAGTGGGAGCACCCAACTCCAACCTGCAGGGCATTTGTTACAACCTGGAATGGTTCTTCTGGTTTGGGCAAAGTTGGGGAGATAACCAGAGGCCATTCATAACGATGAGGAATTACAGTTCCCAAAGCACTTTCTCCTTCATTTGATCCTCACAACTACTTCTAACCCAATTAGAAGATACTCAGGGCATTAAAGCTTGAGCTGGAGTCGCCGGTGGGTAACTCGCCTGTCACGGAGGCGCTAGGACAGACCGCTGCGGGTCTGCTGCGCAGAATGACAGGTAGACACAGACACGGAAACATACTCCTCGAGACTTCAGGGCCTTTGAGAAAGGGTGGGCACGTTGCCCCTTGCCTTCAGGGCAAAGGAGAAGTGTTTAGGGGAAGTTCTTCTTCCTTATCTGACGGCTCTGGACTGTCTGCCAGGGCAAAGAAAAACAGGGGTGCGGCCCCAAGCCAAAATATCCCTGGTGGTGGAGTCCTTCCCGGTCAGGTCCGGGCCAGGCCCCCGCCGCGTACCTGGCACAGTCTTTCCTTCTGTGACCCAGACTGGCCTCGCCTCCACCCTGGAGTACAAACCACCTCCCTGAGGTTGGGTCAGCTCTCCCCTCTACCTAGGGACGCGGCTCACCTTCCAGGGCCTCCCCCTCCTTAGACCTAGAGACCTGGCTCATCTCTCCAGGCTGGGGCGCGGAACCCGTCCCCCTCGCCCGCCCCCCGAGGCCGGGGTCAGCTCCCTCCGCCTTGTGCAGTGGGGCACGGCCCCGTCCCCCCAGGCCTGACGGCCCAACCCAGGTACGCACGAGCCGATCCGGGCCACCGGGAGCGGCCAGCCCTCCCACTCGCCCAGGCTTCCAGGGGTCCGGTCTGGGTCCCGGCTCGAGCGCGCTCCTCACCCGGTCCCAGCGCTTCCATGGCGGCGGCGGGGGCCGCCTCGCCCCGGTCCCCGGCGCCTCCCGCTCCGGGCCCCGCCGCCGCCGCCGCCGCGTAACGCTTGATCTCCGGAATATTGGCGCTCGGGGTGCGCCGCGGAGACGCGGGCACTGGGCAAGGGGCGGCGGCGGCGCCCGGCCCGGGGACAGGGACCGGGCTCCCGCGGCTCTTCCGGCCTCAGCGACAACAAAAACAATCCCCGCCGCAGCCGCGGCTGCCAGCGGGAGCGGGAGCCAGCGCGCGCGCCCGCCGGGCGGGGAGGGGGCGCGGGGCGCGGGGCGCGCGCGGCCCGGGGTCCCGGCTCGCGGAGGGGGCGTGCGCGGCCCGGGACGCCAGGTCCACCCAGCCCGGCGTGGGGCAGGGGCGGGGTGGGGAGGGCGCGGGGGCGCGCCCGAGGAGGGCAGAGCCCCGAGGACTCGTCGGGGGCGCGCGCGCCCGCCCGCACGGCCTTGTGGCCCCGGGCGGCCTTCTCCCGCGGGGCTCCGGGGGTGCCTACGCGCTATCCACCCAGAGTCTCCCAACACCCGGTGGCCGGAGGAAGGTCGCCATTCCAGACTCCGCTGACCAGGACACAGCTCTCCGCTTCCGTCGGTGGAAAGTGTCTTGAGATTCACGTCGGACACCTCTCCTCCTTCCTCCCACCTCGGACCACTTCATTCTCTTCTGTCTCTTCTTTCTCCACTGTCCTGGGACTGAGAACACCGGGGTCACACGGACGCAGCATTTTCTTTCCATTTCTTCATCCGAGAGTGTACTCCTAGGTGCCCTTCCCTACCCTTGTAGCCGAAAGTACCACGGGAATGGACTATGATAATGATGCATTCTCTCTTTGTCCCCTCTGCTCAGCAAGTCACCAGTCACTTCAGAGAGAAAAGTTTTGCTTTCTTGGATGACTTCACGGTAGCAGCCAAGAGTCAAAGCAGCAATTCCTAGCTTCACAGTCAGCCCAGTAGATCCAGCATCCTTGGGACTTTTAGTTGGGACTTTGAGTTGGAGAACATAGGACAAAAATAGTTTCTAGTCTTGAGAATAAGGCAGCTCTCAGCCACCAGTTAAAAAGGTACAATGTTTATATCTTGTACTCGTTTGCTAAAGCTGCCGTTACAAAGTATCAAGGACTGAGTGTTTTAAACAACCAAAAGTAATTTTATTACAGTTATAGAGGCTAAACGTCCAAGATCCATTGGTTTCTTCTGAGAGCTCGCTCTTGTGCATATAGATGACGTCTTCTCCCTGTGCTTTCTCATGGTTTTTCCTGTGTATACAGTCTGTGTCCAAATGTCCTCTTCTTGTAAGGACGTCAGTCACACTGGATTAAGGCACACCTTACAGATTTCATTTTACTTTAATTACCTCTCTCTCTAAAGACCCTCTCTCCAAATACAGTGAATTCGGAAGTAATGCAACTTGGATTTTAACGGTGTGTGAATTCTTTGGGGACACAATCCATCCTATAACATATGTAGTGAGATAGTCATTTGAGCATCTACAATGTGCAGCCATAGAGCCAAGAAATTTTTGTATGATAAAAATGATTAAAAAAAAATATTCGGGGCACCCTATGGCTAGGCACTGTGTTATGGGCTTCACATGTCATTTAGTCTTCTCAACCATCTGTAAGGTAGGTATTGTTAAGGAAAGTATTTGTACAGATGAGGAAACTGCCCCTCAGGAAAGCTAAGAAAGTCAGGCTCTGCAGTACATGATACAGCTGGGAAGCATGGAAAAAAGTGTAGTTCTAAATCCTGAATTCTAGTGCTGGCTGATTCCATCCCTGGTTGGCTATAGAACTGAGACTTTTAATCAAGTCACTGGACTCTAGTCTGTTGATAGCATGCTCCAAGTTCTTTTCATAGCACCATGCTGCTTCTCTGTTAGGCCAGATTTTAACTGGAAACTATGACAGGGGACAGACAGTTTGAAGGGGTATAAGTACTCACTAAATGAACAGACTAGTAGCCAGTTAAGAGGATAATGAAAACCGACTAAAGGTCAAGCCTTGAGTTAAACCTAATAGCCACCTCCCTTCTCAACTCCAGGCTAAATTCTTCCCTTCAGGAAGCCACCACCAGGCTGGTGGCTTCCAGCCTGGTTTGAGACTGACATTCCCCCTCTCACTCCCTAACAAATTTCCCCCCATATTCTATTTGGTATGCTGAACAGAACATAGCTCATTTCCTGTACTGAAAATAGCCTCAGAAACCTCAGAGTATGAAATGTACTTGGGCCATAGTCTGGACCGCAGTGCCTCAGTCCCTCAGTCTCACCCCTGTCATTCTTGACTGCCGTGAGGATCTACATTCTTACCAAACTCACTCCCTTTTAGGCAACTATTGCCCTCTTTCCTAAGACCCTTCTGACTGAACCCCCAAAACCAAAGCTCTATAGTCAATAAACTCCCCTAAACCTCAGTATGTTTGACAAGCCCTCCCTCCGCTTCCTGCTGTGGCTGACAAGAAGCCGTGCCCCAGAATACCACTTCCCCCTCAGCTCTCTCTGATGGTGCCTGCTCACTCTCCACACCACACACATTTACAGGACAGGGTGGGGGACGAGTATAGAATTGACAATCTATTTGCCACCTCCCCAATTTTCCCCGCCCCGCGTGTCACCAAAACTTGAATTGTCATTCTCATGTTAAAACTACTTACCATCTTTATCAGACTCCTACTACAGGGTTTCCCTTGGTAGTATAGTTAACTCAGCTCTTGGTCTTATGTCTCGATTCGGGACTGGTTCCCGTTACATTATAAATCCTTGAGAGCAGGACTTATGCCTTGTTCGGGTATTTGGCTTTGTGTTTCTGTTGCCTAACGTGTTGTTGTGTTGTTGTGAAAGTTGCTTAGTCGTGTCCGACTCTTTGCGACCCCATGAACTGTAGCCTGCCAGGCTCCTCTGTCCATGAAATTCTCCAGGCCAGAATACTGGAGTGGGTAGCCATTCCATTCTCCAGGGGATTTTCCCAACCCAGAGATCGAACCCAGGTCTCCCACGTTGCAGGCAGATTCTTTACCATCTGAGCCACTGCCTAACATGTTACTTAGCACCAAATGCCTGTTTGGGGAAATGTATAGAATAAATGAATGAATGAACAAGTAACGTGTAAACTGTGGGAGCTAGAAATGGTCTGGCAGAGAAGCTTTGGTGGAAAGTTCTGGGTGAATTCACAGCTTCTCCAGAAAGCAGACTTTCCAATCTGAGTTCACATTCTAGTTCCACAGCATACTAGCTCTAAGAACCTGGGACAAGCCCCTTCACCTACTGCTGAAGGATGTTGTGAGGAAGAAGTTAAACCATAGATGTGCATGTTCCTGGGTGTCTGTAGCAGAATGAGTGCCCAGTAGTAACCAATTCTCCTCCTTGCCCTCCTTTCCCATAGCTAAAAGCTGCTCCCGTGCTGCTGTCTTGCTGTCCCTTAAGAGACAGTGAGCTTATGACCTCAGGTCCGTCCTAGAGAGGGGAGCAGAGCATATTTACACATCCTGTGTCTGAGCCGTCTGAGGACAGGGACTTGGCGAACCCATCTGAGAGTGAGAGCCAGAACACACTCAGTGAAGGTTTATGAATGGCACTGGACTTCTTAAATGTATCAACGCTCCCCCCTGAGACCAGATGCTGCCAGAGGGAGCCTTGCTAGTGGACACTGTGCCAGATGGCAGAGCTCCAGCCACCCATGCCGCTTGTGACACTCCAACCCTAGTCTGGGCTGCTGGTCTCTGGTGGTGTTTTGGCTTCCCAGCCTCTCCTCATTCAATCTTTCCACAAGTCTAGAGCTTAGAAGTTGAGGAGGAACTTCTCTGCAGTCGATCAATTGGGCTAGGGGCTTTCACTTTTCTTGAGTTGGGGACCCCTTGTTCAAGGAAAATTCTTAAGCAGGAGCTGGAGTATAGCCACTCTGTCTGAGGACAGAGACCTGTGTTGCACGCTACTGAACTAGGCTAGCTGGCCAAGACACACTGCCTGGTATCTCCACAGAATTTCTGCCCACCTGCTCCTACTCCATCGGCAGCCTTGGTCTTCTGCATTTTTAAAAATTGAGATATATTTCGTATAGAATAAAATTCACCATTTTAAAGTGTAAAATGCAGTGGTTTTTAGTGTATTCACAAAGTTGTGCCATCATCCCTACCATCTGATTTCAGAACATGTTCATCACCCCAACAGAATGCTTTAGCAGTCACTCCCCTCAGTCCCTGGCAAACACTCATTTATTTTCTGCCCTTATGGATTTGCCTATTCTGGATATGTCATATAAATGGAATCATACAATATGAGGTCTTTTAAATCCAATTTCTTTCACTTAGCATAGTGTTTCCGAAGTTCATCCTTCATCAAATATATGATTGTAAAACTTTTCTTCCATATTGTAGGATGTCATTTCACTTATTTGTTGTTTTTTTGTTGTTGTTTTTTCCCACGCCATCCAACTTGAGGGATTTTAGTTATGCTACCAGGGATTGAACTAGGGCCCTGGGCAATGAAATCATGGAGGCCTAACCACTGGACTGCCAGGGAATTCCCCATTTCACTTTCTTTATGGTGTCCTTTGAAACACAAAAGGTTTTAATTTAAAAGTCCAATTTTTCTTTGATTGCTTGTGCTTCTTTGTCATCATATCTAAGAAACCTAATTCAAGGTTATGAAGTCTTATTTCTAACTTGTTAAGAGTTTTATAATTTTAGCTCTTACAGTTCTTTGATCTATTTTGAGTTAACTGATGTATAGGATGCGAGGTAAATATTCAGATTCATTCCTTTGCTTGTGGATACCAAGTTATCCAGCCCCATTTGTTGAAGACTATTCTTTCTCGCAATGAATCGTCTAGCACCCTTGTCAAAATTAATTGATTGCCTGTAAGGGTTTATTTCTGGACTGTCAATTCCATTCCATCAATCTTATGTCTATTGTTATGCTATTGTAACACTGTCTTGATTGTAGCTTTGTAATAAGTTTTGAAATCAGAAAGTCTAAGTCTTCCTATTTTTTTTTTTCTATGATAAACACTTTTTTGCTCATGAGTCTATGAATTGACTTACAGGCTCTGCAGATCTGGGCTGGGCTTAGTGGGGCTCACTTACAGGTCTGGTCAACTATAGTCCAGCAGGGGGGTTTTACTAATGTTGGTGATCTCTCTCACTGTCTGGTGCCTGGCCGGGAGAACTCAGCTGACTGGTCTCTGCTCTGTGTGACCTCTCACTATACAGCAGCCTAGCCTGGCCATGTTTTCAGGGAGCCCTTTCCAAACAGAGTTCCGAGAGAGCAAATGGAAGTCCCTGAGTCTTCTTGAAACCTCTGCTTAAGACTGGAACCCCATCTAAGTCCTTCAACTTTGTTCTTTTTCAAGATTGTTTTGGCTATTCTGAGCCTCTTGCATTTCCATGTGAATTTTAGGATCAACTTGTCCATTTGCATGCATGCACACAAAAAAAGGCAGTTGACTTTTCATAGGGATTGCATTTAATCTGTAAATCAATCTGAGGAGTACTGCCATCTTAACAGTATTGAATATTTCAATCCATGAACACAGGCTATCTTCCCATTTATTTAGGTCTTTAATTTCTTTCAATAATGTTTTATAATTTTCAGGGTACAAACCTTACATTTCATTGGTTAAATTTTTTCCTAAGTATTTTATTTTTTTGGAGGGGTGCTATTGTAAATGGAATTGTTTTCTTAATTCCATTTTTCAGTTTTTCATTGCTCATGTATAGAAATACAACAGATTTTGTATATTAATCTTGTGTCCACAACTTTACTGAATTTGCTCATTACTTCTAACAGCCTTGTATGTGTGTGTATATATTTTTTTTAACTGTTTTCTATATATAAGATCATGCTATCTGCAGATAGAGATTGGTTTTACTTCTTTTCCGATATGCAGACTTTTTTTTTTTTTTTAATTGTTGCAGCACAAGAACTCCAGAGCATGTGGGCTTAGTAGTCTTGGCACTCAGACTTAGTTGCCCCCATGGCACGTGGGACTTAGTTCCCTGACCAGGGATTGAACCCATGCCCCCTGCATTGGAAGGTGGATTCTTAACCACTGGACCACCAGGGAAGTCCCCATGCTTTTTCTTTTATATTCTTGCCTAATTGCTCTGAGTAGAACCTCCAGTACAATATTGAAGAGAAATGGCCCTTTTGTTCTGTTTTACAGGCAGCTTTCTACTTGTTCATGGTTTAAGGGCAAGGAATAGAGAGACTTGGCAACTATATTTGATCTCCCCATCTCTGTCAATTAGATGCCTTAGCTAGCAAGGAAGGTAATGCATGAGGCTTTGACAAACAAATCAATTAATATGTTTGCTTTTGCTTTCAGCCTTTATTTCTACTACACTTTTTAACAGGATGATTGACTTTTATTTCTCTTTAAGACAAAGTTAAAAGGATGAATTGGGGCATTCCCTAATTCATAAACCTGGCCTCAAATTCCAGTTCTATATAGTAATTCTCAAAATTCAGTTATATAGACCATGTGACATTGGTAAGTCACCTCGCCTCTCTGCACTTCAGCTTTCCTCATCTGTAAAATGGATACTTTATGGGTTATTGAGAGAATCAAAGAAGATAATGAGTGGAAAGCACTTTGCGTAGTGCTGGCACTTAGGTTGGGCTCAAAAAATGCCCATTCCCTTTGATTTCTGAACAAGCATCCTTCATCTATAGGTTGGGGAAAAGATCTATTTTTTAACAGATTTTTTTCTAATACCCAGAGTGGTCCAAAGAAGGAAGGGTTCTCATGAAATAGTGAGCTCCAGGCTTTGGGGGAGCATGTTTGTTCAAGCGTGTCCATGCTTTGTTCAAGCGTGTTTGAGATGATGAAAAGATAAGAGTTTATTCAGTTTTGTGAAAATATTTATCGACATACGTTATTTACTTTTCTCAATAACTATTTATTGAATACTTGCCATGTGTCAGACCCTGTTGTGGGTCATGGGAATACAGGGGTGAGCCAGAGAAGCAGGATTCCTGTCCTTACAGAGTCCACAGTCTGGAAGTGAGACTAACAAGAAAAAGAAAACAAACCAAAACTAATGAATAGATAATTACAAATTGTGATGAGAGTTGTAGAATAAATTAACACAATAAGATTGAGTACCTAGGAGAGGCAAGTTTAGAAAAGTTGGGAAGGGATAGCCTTTCTGATATAGTGACATTTGAGCTGACAACTAGTGGTGGTTTTAAAACGTGGCTGCAAAGTCTTTTAACATGTCACTCATTAAGAGGTGGGTCTATGTCCCCTATCTTTGTTTTGGCTGCACCGGATCTTCCTTGCTGTGAACTGACTCTTCTCTAGTTGTGGCTTGCCGGCTTAGTTGTCCTGGAGGATGTGGGATCTTAGTTCTCCAATCAGGGCCTAAACCTGCGTCCCTTGCATTGTAAGGTGGATTCTTAACCACTGGTCCACCAGGGAAGTCCCTATGCCCCCTCTCTTTGAATATAAGTGGGCTTATGACCAGTCTGACCAACAAAGACCTGCAGAATTGATGCCACATGACTTCCATGGCTAAGTTACAAAAGGTCATGCAGTTTTTCCTTGCTTGCTGGCACTTTCTTTCTGGGAGCCCAGAGCTGCCCTGTAACTCTGACTACGCTGAGGCCACCGCTTTGGAGAGGCCATGTGTAGATGCTCCAGCTGACTGTCCTAGCTAAGACCAGCTTCTGGCTATTTCTGCCAGACAAATGAGTAAAAAGCCTCCAGATGATTCCAACCACCAGCCATTTGAGTCACCCCCATCTGTTTGAGTCTTGCTAGCTAAGACTCCAGGCATTGCAGAGCAGAGACAAACCATTTCCACTATCATTTTCTGAATCCCTGACCAACAGAATCCATGAGCAAAATAAAATGGTTGTTAATTTTTTTATTGATATATAATTGACATACATTATATCAGTTTCAAGTATATAACATAATGACTTGATATTTGTCTACATTGCAAAATGATTACCCCAGTAAGTCTTGTTAACATTTGTCACATATAATAAACATTGTTTTCCTTGTGATGAGAACTTTTAAGATTTACCCTCTTAACAATTTTAAAATATGCAATTATTAACTATAGTCAACATGTACATTATATCCCCAGGGTGTATTTATTTTATAATTGGAAGTTTGTACCTTATATATATATATATTTAATTTTTTATTCATTTTTGCTAGGCAGGATCTTAGTTCCTGGGTCAGGTATCAAACTCATGCCCCTGCAGTGGAAGTACAGATACCTAACCTCTGGACTGCCAGAGAATTCGTAGAAGTTAATAGTTTTTGACTCTCTTCACCCGTTTTTCCCATCCCCAGCTCCTGCCTCTAGCAAACATCAATCTGTTCTCTTTATCTATGACTTTTGTTTTTGTTTTTTTATATTTCACATATAAGTGAGATCATAAGATCTGTCTGACTTACTTCACTTAGCATGATGCCCTCAAGATTCCATCCATGTTGTCACAAATGGCAAGATTTCCTTCTTTTTTGTGAGCTGAATAATATTCCATTGTATATATGTATGTATATACGTTATATATAGGCACATTATATATGCATGCTGCTGCTTAGTTGCTTCAGCCGTGTCTGACTCTGTACAACCCTGTGGACTGCAGCCCGCCAGGCTCCTCTGTCCAGGGAATTCTCTAGGCAAGAGTACTGGAGTGGGTTGATATATATATATATCAATCACATTTTCTTTATCCATTCATTCACTGATGAGGACTTAGTTTGCTTCCATGTCTTGACTATTACAAGTAATGCTGCAATGAATCTGGGAGAGTGAATGTATCTTTGGGAATGTTTTTGTCTCCTTGGATAAATACCCAGAAGTGGAATTTCTGGACCATATGGTATTTCAATTTTTAATTTTTTGAGGAACCTCTATATTGTCTTCCATAGTGGTTATACCAATTTATATGTCCAGCAACCATGCACAAGGATTCTCTTTTATCCACGTCCTTGCCAGAACTTGCTATAAAATAGTTGTTTCTTTATGCCACTAGTTTTGGGAATAATTTGATATCCTGAAATAGATAGCCATAACCATGCTATTATTATTATTATAACCATGCTATCTTTCTGATGAAAAGTATCTACCAAAGGTGAACATTACTTGTGGTGGGAGTTCCCCATAAGGGGATGCCCACACTATGACCCCCCATGAAGGAAATCATCCAGAGCTAAATAAGTATGTAAGTATTATATACAGATGTAGTCTATTAAATTAAATAACTTATATTAAATACAGATGTATCCTGTAAAGTTGAACATATTACTGTAATATGCACAAGCTGTGTTACCCATGCAAGGAACAGGTATAAAGAGTTACTGGAAAAGTATTTGGGCAGCAACTTAGTCTCCAGGAGACCCACCTCATATCAATTGTTAACACATTGTCCCCTAGTCAGGACATTTCTATGGGACCAAGAGAGGTCAGCTATAGAATCTCTTCCATGATGTCTGCTGTCTACTGAATGAAGCTATTCCAAGTAAACAATTTGTTTAAATAATACATTCAAGCTTCTGTTAATTGACAGTCCATGCCCAAAATTATCTCTTAGAAGAAAAATGGTGAACCACAAGCCTCACTAAAATAAAGAACAAGAAAACATGCCAATTAACACCTCTGCTAGTTAACATCATATTGGAGTACCTTACTATTACTGTGTGTGTTAATCACTCAGTCGTGTCTGACTCTGCAACTCCATGAACTGAAGCCCACAAGGCTCCTCTGTCCATGGGATTCTCCAGACAATAGTGGAGTGGGTTGCCATTCCCTTCTCCAGGGGATCTTCCAGACCCAGGGATCAAACCCAGGTCTACTGCATTGCAGGCAGATTCTTTACCATCTGAGCTACCAGGGAAGCCCCAACTATTACTGAGAGACTAGGAAAAAGAATGGAAGAAAGGTACAAACATTATTTGAAAATGAAAGATTTTTCATTTGAAAGTTAAAAATCTAGATTTTGAAATCAAGATTTGAAGTAGAAAATATAAGTGAACCACCAAAAAAATTATTAGAATGGATGAGTGTTAATAAAATAATTGTGTATAATATTACTGTAGAGAAATCAATAGCTTTCCTATATAGACTAGTGATAAAGTATTAGAATTTGTCATGGAAAAGAATCAATTCACAGCTGCTGCAAAACCTATGACGAACCAAGAAGTAAACTCAGAAAGAAATGTGAAAGTTCTATATGAATAAAATTACAAAGTTTTACTCTAAGACATAAAAGAAGTTCCAAACATATAAAGTCATATGGGAGATTGCTTAAAGATGTCATTTCTACTCAAAGTTATCTATTTTTTTTTAATGAAATGTGTCAGGTTGACAAAAAACAAGGCAGAATAGCCAAAAATGTTGACCAAGTAGGAGGAGGAATTTATCCTCATGCTTGTGCTCATGCTCAGTCATGTCTGACCCTTTGCGACCCTATGGACTGTAGCCTGCAGGCTCCTCTGTCCGTGGGATTTTCTAGCCAACAATACCGGAGTAGGTTGCCATTTCCTACTCCAGGAGATCTTCAGGACTTACCCTATTAGACATCAAAATGTGCTACGAAGCTATAATTATTAAAATAGAATATTATTGGCCCAAGAAAAGATTAACATTAAAAAGCAAACAAACAAACAAAAAAACAGAATACAAGGTCCAACACCAGCTATATCCCCCTTCATCTATCTATTTCTCTTGGAATTTAGTGCATTAAAAAGAAGCTATTTCAAATTGGAGGGGAAATTAATGTCTACAACAAATGTTGAGACAACTGTCTATCCATTTGGGAATAATAATATGTTCCAACCATTTATCATGCCATATGCAAAACTAAATTTCAATTTGATTAAAATAGATAAACTATAAAAACAAAGTAATAGTGGATAAGATAGACTATTTCCAAGTTGTGAGAGGGAGTGTAGGAAAGGCATTCTTTATTTTTTAATTTTTTTGACAGGAAATAGCATTTATTGGTGAGCGTGATTAAGGAGGGGACAGCGCTGATGCTCATGAGTGCAGGGCCCACCATTTGTCCAGGGGACCACGATTAGGGATGTATTTGACCCCACAGCCATCCAGGATGAGTCGCTTTTCTGCCACCATGTTCTCAAATTCATCTGCATTGAACTTGGTAAATCCCCACTTCTTGGAGATGTGGATCTTCTGACGGCCAGGGAACTTGAACTTGGCCCGGCGGAGGGCTTCAATCACATGCTCCTTGTCCTGCAGCTTGGTGCAGATGGACATTATGACCTGGCCAATGTGGACCCTGGCCACTGTGCCCTGGGGCTTTCCAAACGCACCGCGCATACCTGTCTGGAGTCTAGATTGGGAAACAGGAGGCCAGTCATGAATGGCCACTAGGAAGAGTTGTCTCCAGGTTCCCTTAGGGCTACCTGTACAGGCAACAGGCTGCATACACTACCAAGGAGGCTGTTGTTTGCAGCCATTGCACACTGGGCCCCCATGGGGAAAAGAGCACAGTCGGCTTAATTGGCTGCAAAGGAAAGGCATTCTTAATGATACATCAAATTTAGAAACTACATGGAACTTCCCTGGTGGTCCAGTAGCTAAGATTCTGCACCTCCAAAGTAAGGGCCATGGGTTTGATCCCTGGTTAGGGAACAAAGATCCCACATTGTTGTGAGGCAGACCCAAATTTTAAAAAAAAATTTTAAATAAAGTAACAGGAATTTTAAAAATTTTACTAGACTAATTCATGTTGAGGTTTGACAGAAAACAGCAAAATTCTGTAAAGCAACTATCCTTCAATAAAAAATAAATTAAAAAAAAATTTGGAAACCACAAAGAAAAAGACTGATAGATTTAATTACATGAAAAATTAAAACTCACAAAACCACCATAAAACTAATTATAAAGAGTTCCTACAAATTCATAAGTAGAAAATTGGCAATTCACAGAAGAAACACAAATGCTAACATGAAAAAAGTTGTGCAGTCCTGAGCAATCAGAAAAGCAGAGAACAAATTGAGCTTTTTTATTATTTTTTAAATAAGCTATTTTTAAAATACAGTGCTTGAAAAATATTTTTGTATGGATTAAATCCAGTTGGTAAGAGTGAGGGAAATGAATACTCTCAAACAGCACTGGTGGGATTGTAAAGTAGGATAACTGTCTTGGAAAATAGTGTGTCAGTGTCTATCAAAAATTTAATTGTGAAAAAAAAAATTTAATTGTGCCTCCCTTCAAATCCTTAATTCCATTCTTGGTCTCTCTTCTTGAGAAACTTGAACTTCTGTACACACATAACAAGGGTGTTTGTTCATTATAGCTTTGATTACAATAGGGAAAAATAGAAATGACCTTAGCATTCATCAAAGGAATGGTTTAAAAAGTAAATTACATTCACATTATGAAATAATAAGTAAAATGTATGAGGTGCTTCTATATGTACTGACATAGAAGGAGCTGTGAACTACACTGTTAAATTGAAAAAAAATCCAGTTGTAGAGTAAGATGCACAATGATATTGTATATCGAAATATAAAACGTATAGCTCCCTTTAGCTATCTCCCTGTTCCCTCAAAGAGGTGACTATTTTTAATATTCTATATGTATAATCCCTAATCTTTTCTGTGCATTTATAGTTGCACAGATACAAGTCTGCACCATATGATCTCACACAGACATGCACAGAGGAAAGACTATGTAAACTGATACAGCAAAACCACCATGTAAAGATGGAGGACTGGAGTGTTGCATCCATAAGCCAAAGAACACTGAAGATTGTCCACAAACCACCTGAAGCTAGGAGGAGGCAATGACGGATTTCCCCTACAGGTTTCAGAGGGAGCATAGCCCTGAAAAATGATACATTTCAATTGTTTTAATCACCCAGTTTTTGGCATTTTGTTATAATTGCTCTAGGAAACTAAAATAGGGAGAAAAGGTGGAAATAGGGAGACCAAGAAGTGAGCTGTTGCGATGATCCAGGTGAATGTTGCTGATGGCTTAGGTCAAGGTGGTAGCTGTGGATTCTGAATATGTTTTGAAGACAGGATTTGCTAATGGACCGGGTATAGGGTTAAAAAAAGAGAGAGAGAGAGGGAAGCATTATGGGTAATTCTTAAGTTTCAGTGCTGTTAATGTCCCAGGTGTCTGCATTTTTGTGCCTGAGTGCAGAAGGAAAGCCATTCTAACAATTCCTACCTTAGACTGGAAGTGCTGGAAATTAACCCCATCTAGGGGAAGCCCTCAACCAGTGATTCTCAGGAGCTGATATATAAATACAGAATATCCTTCTCAGATGGGATAATTCTGACACACGTGTTTGACGCTATTTCCCACAAGATTAAACTTCAGTCAATCAGTGGCAGCTGGTTTACCAACACATCTTTATTGGCTGCTTTCTCTTCCATGCATCCCTAGTCTCCTACTAGTGACCATTGCTTCTTCTTTAAAATAAACTATTTGTACTTGACTCTTTATCTCAGCATCTGCTTTTGGGGAAACCTGTACTAATACACAAGATTTTCAGCTTCAGCAGTTGGAAAGGTATTTATTTATATATATTAATTAATAAATGATGTTTATGAAGATGGAGAAGACTTTGGCAGGTACAGATTCTTGGAGAGGGGAAGATCAGTAGAACATTTTGAACACAATAATTCTGAGGTGCTTGTTAGGTCACCAAGTGGAGAGGTTGAATAGGCTTAGAGTGGAGTCAGGGGACAGATTGGTTTAGAGATATACATTTGGGAATCAACAATATACAGATAAAGAAAGCAATGAGGCTGGATGAGATCACTAAAGAAGTTACTGTAGATGGAGAAGAAAAGAGGTCCTGGAATTAGTAGGGTCTTGGGCACTGTAACATTTAAAGCTCAGGAAAATGAGGAAGATCCTGCAAAGGAACTTGAGAAGGGATGGCCAGTGAAGTTGGAGGAAAAGAAGAATGCATGAAATCTCAGAAACTAAGGGAAGCAAGTGTTGTTGGTTCCTTCTTGTTTAGTTTCTTTCATTTATTTTGGAGTTTTTTTTTTTTTTCTCAAATATCCAGGGGTCATATTTTGTCCGTTTACATCAAACAATCAGGTATTAAAATGCTGATTTGAATCCTGTATCCATGTATGGGTTTTGTCATTTGGTAGCTTTCACAGCAGAAGCTAAACTCCAGGTCATTTCTCTGAGCCTGTTCAGTTTCTCCAGAGAAGAATTCCTTATTTTCAAGCCTATGGAGGAAATAGCCTAGTCACCCAAATAAGGAGACTGTGGGGGTAGGGGTGGGGTGAAAGTGGACAGAGAAGTGTGTGGTTTCTTCATTCAGTATGTAGACTTTCAATGACTCTCCCTTTTTCTAGTAAGGCACCTTTCTTTTCAATTGCTCCACAGGCTAAGCCTCCAGATTCCTGGCAGGGAGAAATAGACTTCTGACAGGTACAAGGTGGTAGAAGGGATCTGAAGGCTAATGGATCCCTACAGAGACTTTCATCTAATCTTTTCATCCTGAACCCATTCTTCTCCCTGGGTCTTTCTTCCCAAGTAGCTAGGTCCTCTGGTACTTGAGCTCAGCTGGAGTTCTGTGGCAGGAAACGGCTTGCTTCTCATTAGTACCAGCTCTGTAGACACTCGGTATGCAGTTTTCTCAGCCCTGCTAATTTTTCCACTTGGCTTTCCAGCTTCTCATCCTCTCATGTCTCCTCTCCCACTCTTTTTATCCTTGTGTGTTTATTTTGGTCTTATTCACTTGCTTTCATTTTTGTGGGGCTCCAAGAAGAAGTAGAAGAGATAAGCACAATGTGTTCAACCTACCATTTTTCCTTCTCAACAACAGTATTTTGAGGTCATCAAATGTACAGCAATTTTCTAGGCCCTGGGGCCAGAATTTCATGAGTTCTTCCCTGGAGAAGCCACATTCCTTCACTTCTAAGTGCCTCTGCTCTTCCAGAGTACCTCTTGTTTTCTTTTTCCCATAGGCTAGAACTGAGCCAGAAGTATTTTTGCCTGGTCAATTCATCTGTTTTCCAGTTAACTGACCGTGGAGGCATATCCTACTTGCCAAGGAGCCAACTCAGGATGACTCCTCCCCTTTGTCCATTCTTCTATGTCCATGATATTCACACAGGAGGAATACATATGTGCAACTCTACTAAGTCTGGAAAGTGATAGTAAGTAATGAAAGGGAATCTCTAAGTTATATGGGGAAAATATTTAGAAACTTTGGGCTGAGAGTATTATATGGAATGGTTGGGGGTAATTTGGGCCATAAATTTTACTTTGTATCATTATCCACAAATCCTCGTGTTTCCGAATCTGCTGAAGTTAGTACTAGTAATAACTGGAAAATTTCTATATGCTTGTTATAAGTCAGTAATATTCTAAGTGCTGATTTATTAACTTATAAAAAACCGTTATATATTAGCTACATGATTCTCAACAACCCAATGAGGTAGGTACTACCATTATCTCCAGTTTACCACTAAAGAAACTAAAGCACACAAAGGTTATATAAAAGGCTAAGGTGAAGAAACTGAATCTAGGCATTCAAACTCCAGAGCTCAGATGTTTAACCACTAGCCTATGCTGCCTCTTATCTTAGGACTAGATCACATTTTGCTTTCTTTAACTCATTAGATGAAAATTTTAAGATACCAAGTCTCAGAAACCAATCAAAATTTTTTCCATACTATTTATTTATTATTATATTTAAGACAGAGATCACATCTTGATGATATCCTCAGTGATTTTAGCCTTCTGTTTCAATTGGGATTCTTTAACCACCTGAATAATCCTGGCCCCCAAAGTTGGTCTTGCTTCCCTGTAGTTGGAGCCAGTGATGGCATGGATGTGTGCAGTCTTACAACAGTCTTTGAGTACTTGAGCACTTGGTTTGGGTTGCAGTTCCAGCAAGAATGAGGGGTCATTCTGATCATTTTCATTATTTTCTTAGGGTCAGAGTAGGTGAGTGAGCTCATACTAAAATTCAGTTTCAATTTCCTTTTTTCTTATTTGAGATATAAAAGAAAAAAATATTTTCTTCATCTATTTATGGATGCACCCACTAGGGGAGGAGGAAGGATGAGCAGCGCTACTACAGACTCAACCAAAGATTCTACAGTCATTCTGCAAAAGCTGGAAGCGAGGAAGTGGGATAGAAAGAGATCTCTTGAGGAACAGAAAACCAGGCATGAAACCAGACGTCCAGTAACCTCCAAATCTAGCACTTAAACTGTAAAGTAGAGGAGATCTCCCATGTTTCAGAAAGCTGAGAACTGGCTTAAAGCACAAAGAGTTTACTAGAATATTGTTGATGTCCAGAGTCCAAATCTTGCTAAAGGAAAAGCCCTGATCCACCTTCAAAACATTTGAAATCAGAAGTAAACTGAGTCTAAGTAGAGCTGCCACAAACCTGAGACCCAGCTCAACTCTCAAGGTTAGACTGACTGATTTCCCCTACATTAGTGACCTGACAAAAACAGGTTTGCCCTTTTTAATTTGTGTTGGTTTCTACAGTCCTTTTGCACCAAAACATATAATTAAAAATTATGAGATACATAATGAACCAAAAAGTGGCCCATGGTCAAGAGTGGGAATAGTGCTAGAAGCAAATGAAGTGATAATTCAGATTTTAAATAATCAGACAAGGACTTTAAAATAGTTATGATCAATATGTAAATGTTCTAGTGGAAAGGTGGATAAAATGCATGAACAGATGGAGAATTTTTAGTAGAAAGGTGGAAACTCTAAAAAAAAGAACCAAATGTAAGTGCTGGAAATGAAAAATAAGATGTAAAAAATGAAGAATGTTTTTTGATAGGTTTAACAGCTGACCAAACGTAGCAGAGGAAGGAATCAGATGCCTGAAGACAGGTCAGTACATATCCAAACTAAAATACAAACAGGGAAAAAAGAAGAGCAAAATGTATATCTCAGCCCAAGGACTGAAACAAAATTAAACGTTCTAACATATGTGTAAGTGGGGTTCCAGATAAAGAGGAGAGAGAAAATAACAAAAACAAAAAAGTACTTGAGGGGACAATAGCTGAGATTTTTCTAAAATAGATGAAAGAGAAAATGTGTAGATCCAAGTTTAGCAATCCTAAGCAGGATAAATGCATACAAAACCACACCTACACATATCCTACTCAAATGACTAAAAACCAAAAATAATGATAACATCTTAAAAGAAAACAGAAGCAGAAAAAGACATATTCATATCAGGGAGTAAAGATATAAAGAAGGGATGACTTACCAGAAATGAAGGCCAGAAGACAATGGGTGACATCAAAATATTAAAAACAGAAACCAAAAATATCCTTCAAAAATGAAGATGAAATAAAAATATTTATTTGCAGGTAGATAAAGCTGAAATAATTTGTTTCAGACAGACCTGCATTACAAGAAATGCTGAAAGAAGTTCTAGAAGCTGATGGGAAATGATACCAGATAAAAATTCAGATCTGCAGGAAGAAATGAAGAGAATCAGAAATGGTAAATATCTAGATATAGAGGATTTTTTCAAAAATAATATATAATTTTATTTATATATAATATTTTTAATTTTTAAAGCTTCTAAGAATTGATTTTTAGAGCAGTTGCATATTCACAGCAAAATTGAAGGGTAGGTACAGAAATTTCCCATGTACCCCTGCTTTCATACACGCATAGTCTCCCCCGTTATCCGCATCCCCTCCAGAGTGATACATTTGTCACAATTGATGAACCTACATCATTATTGCCCAGAGTCCCTGCTTTAGTTAAAGTTCACTCTTGCTGTTGTACATTTTATGAGTTTGGACAAAAGTATCCATTATTATGGTATCATATATTTTCACAGCTCTAAAAACATATATTTTCACTGGATTTATTTATTTATTTATCCAAAACTTGTTTATTGGGATGGTTTCCTGTTCATCCTGATTCAGGGTGCTTTTAGTGCTGCTTCCGTCTGAAAGAGCATCCTTCTGTAAGCCTTGCTTTTCCTCCTGTAGGCTGGCAGAGGACAGTAGAGCAGCCAACACACAAAACTACTGTTTGTGCATGGCTAAAGATGGTGGTGATTTTATAGCATCCTGGGCATTTTACATCCATGAAATAGGAATTGGGGCTCTGCACCAGGCGCTTCTTCTTGTGTTTCCTCTTCTCCTCTTCTGGAGAGGGATGAAGAAGATCCTTTGCGAGAGGCATGTTCTCGTGAGGAGGTCGTCACTGCTGGAAAGGGTGGATTTATTTTTTATTGCTCTAGTCAAGGCTATGGTGTTTCCAGTGGTCATGTATGGATGTGAGAGTTGGACTATAAAGAAAGCTGAGCGCCAAAGAATTGATGCTTTTGAACTGTGGTGTTGGAGAAGACTCTTGAGAGTCCCTTGGACTGCAAGGAGATCCAACCAGTCCATCCTAAAGGAGATCAGTCCTGGGTGTTCATTGGAGGGACTGATGTTGAAGCTGAAACTCCAATACTTTGGCCACCTGATGCGAAGAGCTGGCTCATTTGAAAAGACCCTGATGCTGGGAAAAACTGAAGGCAGGAGGAGAAGGGGACGACAGAGGATGAGAAGGTTGGATGGTATCACCGACTTGATGGACATGAGTTTGAATAAGCTCCAGGAGTTGGTGATGGACAGGGAGGCCTGGCATGCCTGCATGCCTGGCATGGGGTTGCAAAGAGTCAGACATGACTGAGCGACTGAACTGAACTGAAAATCATAATATCAGTATTTTGAAATCATCTGTATTGTTGTGTGTATCAGCATTTCTTTCCTTTTTATTGCTAGGTGCAATACATTGTATGAATATATCATGTGAATATAACAGTTTATTTAGCCATTCCTCTGTTGATGGATACTTGAGCTATTTCAAGTTTCAATTCAGTTCAGTTCAGTCACTCGGTCAGTGGAATTATTAAGTAATTTTTTTTTTTTAAAGAAACTACTTGGTTTTTTTTCCCAAAGTGGTTGTGCCATTTTACATTCCCATCAACAGTGTATGAGAGCTCCAATTGCTTCATGTCCTCGCCAATGTTTGTTGGTTGTTAGTCCTTTTTTTTTTTGCCATTCTGGTTGATATGTCGTGGTAGATCACTGTGGTTTTAATTTGCACTTCCCTGATCAATTATTTTGAACTTTTTCATGTGATTATTGACAATTAATATATCTACTTTTGTGAAGTTTATGTTAAATATTTGCCTAGTTTTAAATCTTTTTTTGGGTTTCATTACTGATAGGTAGTTCTGTATATACTCTGAATTCAAGTCTTTAGTCATATACATGTAAAGTACCTTTGAGGAATATTTTTTGCTGCTCTCTGACTTGCCTAATTCATTGTTTAATAAGTGTCTCTTGAGCAAAGTTTTAAATTTTGATGAAATGTAATTTTCAAGGTTTTCATTTGTAACTACTTCTTTCTGTGATCTAAGAAGATGACTAGGTTTTTGTTTGTTGGATGTTTTAAAAGGAGGGGGCGGGGAGAAAACATCTCTATTGTTTGCTTCCTAAAGAGTCTGAATTAGCTTTTTCATGTGTCTAAAGCAGAGATTTTCAACCTTATATTTTGTGTGCTAAGGATTCCTCTGGCACCCTGGTAAAGGCTATGAACCTTTTTTTGGAAAGTTTTCAGCACCTTGGTTTTAATATGCCTAGATGTCCTTTCTTCATGCTATTTGGGCTTGGAATACATTAAGGCTTTTAGGTCTGTGTGTTTATATATATATATATGTATATATATATACACACACACACACATATATAATATTTATATGTATATATGTATATATATATACACACACACATATATAATATTTATATAAGTATATTATGTGGGTATAATACACATTGTGGGATTTATAAATATGCAACAATTCAAAGGACAATGATTCAAAGTATACTATTGCAAGATTTCTTATGCTATTCGTAAAATAGTACAATATCATTTGAAGGTAGATTGTGTTAAGTTAGAAATGCATATTAGAGCTTCACTGGTGACTCAGTGGTAAGGAATCCGCCTGCCAGTGCAAGAGTCATGAGTTCAATTCCTGATCCGAGAAGATTGCACACGCCAAAGAGCAACTAAGTCCATGTGCCACAACTATCGTGCCAGCACTCTAGAGCCCAGGAGCTGCAGCTACTGAGCCCGTGTCTCACAACTATTGAAGCCTGCACACCCTAGAGCCCATGCTCTGCAACAAGAGAAGCCGCAGCAATGAGAAGCCCGAGCACCTCAACCAGAGAGTAGCCCCTGCTCACCTCAACTAGAGAAAAGCTCGTGCAGCAAAGGAGGCTCAGCACAGCCAAAAATAAATAAATAAAATTATTTAAAAAAAATTTTTAACAAGCATGTTTAAAGAAGTATAGCAATCAGTAGAGGAAATACATGGGATAGTTCACCCAAGAAAAAGCAGGAAATGAGGAACAAATGAGACCAAGAGGAAACAAATACCAGGATGATAGACTTCCAAGAACATAATAATTATATTAAATATAAATGGATCAAGCACTCCAATTTTTAAAATTTGCCATACCGAAAAAAAAAAAAATTAGCAAGCTAGGAATTCCCTGGTGGTCCAGTGGTTAGGACTTAGCCCTCTCACTGCAGAGGGCTTGGGTTCAGTTCCTGGTGGACACTAAGGTTCCACAAGCCACTCGGCACGGCCAACAAACAATAACAACAAAGCAAGGATGTCTAAATAAAGGCACTTTCAGTTCAGCTCAGTCACTCAGTTGTGTCTGACTCTTTGCGCCCCCATGAACCACAGCACACCAGGCCTCCCTGTCCATCACCGACTCCCCGGAGTCCACCCAAAACCATGTCCATTTTGTCGGTGATGCCATCCAACCATCTCATCCTCTGTCATCCCCTTCTCCTCCTGCCCCCAATCTTTCCCAGAGTCAGGGTCTTTTCGAACGAGTCAGCTCTTCGCAGCAGCTGGCCAAAGTATTGGAGTTTCAGCTTCAACATCAGTCCCTCCAATGAACACCCAGGACTGATCTCCTTTAGGATGGACTGGTTGGATCTCCTTGCAGTCCAAGGGACTCTCAAGAGTCTTCTCCAACATCACATTTCAAAAGCATCAATTCTTTGGCACTCAGCTTTCTTTACAGTCCAACTTTCACATCCATACATGACTGCTGGAAAAACCATAGCCTTGACTAGATGTACCTTTGTTGACAAAGTAATGTCTCTGCTTTTTAATATGCTATGTAGGTTGGTCATAACTTTCCTTTCAAGGAGCAAGTGTCTTTTAATCTCATGGCTTCAATCTCATTTGTATTTGTTCATCTTTTTCTCTTGATTCAAACCTGCAACTTTCTTGTAAGAAAAGGCAGAGGGGATGTGTTAGCCAAATCCTGATTAATGATCATAATGTGTAAGTCTCATTTGTTTCCATATGAAGAAAAAATTATAGCATTGCTGTGCTGGACATCTCATTTGGTGATTTAGTTAAGTGTTACTGGTAGTATCTGGGCTTATTAATCAAATACATATCCTTATATTGGGAACTTATATCTAATAGCCTCCTAAAAGCTTGGCATTTCTAACAGAGTTGCTATCTGACTTTTAATAAGATATCAAGGTGAAGCGTGTGTAAATACAAGCAAGAAACATCCTGGAGTTGTGGGAAAAGCACTGGACTTGGAATTAGAGGGACTAGTGTCATATCCTAGCTATGCTGTTAATTAACTATGTGATCCTGCGTAATAAGTCCTCTTTCCTTCTCTAGGTCTTAGTTTCTATCTATAAAAATAGGGATAATAATAATAATACAAGCATTGTAGGTTTTTTTGTTGAGTAAACAATGCACAAAAGGGTCCAGTGCCTGGCACATCAGTTCTTTCTAAAAAATAGTAGTTGAATCTAATATCACAATATTTGGAGAGTTAGTGGTAGTTGAAAGGGGAGAAGCTAAAGCATTAATAGACAGAAAGAGAATACTTACTAGAAACTCTTTGAAAGCGGACATCTTTTTTTAAAAACTTTTTATTTTGTATTGGGGTATAGCCTATTAACAATGTTGTGATAATTTCAGGTAAACAATGAAGAAACTCAGCCATATATGTATCCATTCTCCCCTAAACTCCCCTCCAGGCTGCCACATAACATTGAGCAGAGTTCCATGTGCTATACAGTAGGTCCTTGTTGGTTACCCATTTTAAATACAGCAGAGTGTCCATGTCCATCCCAAACTCCCTAACTATACCATCCCTCTATCCTTTTCCCTGGCAGCCATAAATTTATTATCTAAGTCTGTGGTCTGAAAGCAAACATCTTCTTTATTTCTTTGTCATCTCTGTGCTTTGAGTAAGACTAACTGCTCTGTTTAGCAAAAATTTGCTTATTTAAAATGATCTTGTCAAGCAAGAAGAACAAGAGAATTCTAGCAAATTATAGCCCCCCCCTTTCTTTTGGCTGTGCCATGCAGCTTATGGGATTTTAGTTCCCCAACCAGGGACAGAACATGCACCCTTGGCCAGTGAAAGTGCAGAGTCCTAACCACTGGACAGCCAGGAATTTCTAGCCCCAATTTTACGTCTAATGTTTGGTGACTTATTTAACTTATATGCAGAGTACATCATGAGAAATGCTGGGCTGGAGGAAGCACAAGCTGGAATCAAGATTGCCAGGAGAAATATCAATAACCTCAGATATGCAGATGACATCACCCTTATGGCAGAAAGTGAAGAAGAACTAAAGAGCCTCTTGATGAAAGTGAAAGAGGAGAGTGAAAAAGTTGGCTTACAGCTCAACATTCAGAAAACTAAGATCATGGCATCTGGTCCCATCACTTCATGGCAAATAGATGGGGAAACAGTGGAAACAGTGGCTGACTTTATTTTTCTGGGCTCCAAAATCACTGCAGATAGTGATTGCAGCCATGAAATTAAAAGACGCTTACTCCTTGGAAGGAAAGTTATGATCAACCTAGACAGCATATTGAAAAGCAGAGACATTACTTTGCCAACAAAGGTCTGTCTAGTCAAGGTTATGGTTTTTCCAATGGTCATGTATGGATGTGAGAGTTGGATTATAAAGAAAGCTGAGCACAGAATCGATGCTTTTGAACTGTGGTGTTGGAGAAGACTCTTGAGAGTCCCTTGAACTGTGAGGAAATCCAACCAGTCCATCCTAAAGGAGGTCAGTCCTGGGTGTTTATTGGAAGGACTGATGTTGAAGCTGAAACTCCAATACTTTTGCCACCTGATGCGAAGAGCTGACTCATTGGAAAAGACCCTGACGCTGGCAAAGATTGAGGGCAGGAGGACGAAAGAGGACGAGATGGTTGGATGGCATCACTGACTCAATGGACATGGGTTTGGTGATGGACAGGGAGGCCTGGTGTGCTGCGGTTCATGGGGTTGCAAAGAGTCAGACGTGACTGAGCGACTGAACTGAACTGAACTGAACTTTGGTGACAGGCACGCGGTTAAGCACTTGTTTTAGGCTTAGACTAGTCTTTCTGAAGTTATTCTATCATTCCACTCCATGGTTTAATGCTGGTGAAAGGAATTAGTGTTTATTTAATGCCTACCACGTGCCAGTCAGTGAGTTAGTGGTCTTACTATATACTATCTCATTTTAATGGAGTTTGTTTGGGCAAAATTGAACCTGAGAAAAAAGAAGTGACTTCCCCACAGTTACATGGCCAATAAGTGGCAGGGCCAGCCTGTGAACAAAGAAGGATCTCTCTGCTGCCAGAGTCTGGGCTTGCTCCGTGGCACCATGTCTCACCTCTGGCTCTGGCCACACCTGGGCTATATGACAGTCTCCTCACTGGTGCTATTGTTTCTCTTCCCAATCTAGTCTCCTGATGGCAACAAGCTGAACTTCCTAAAACCCTGCATGGTCTTCCTTCACTCAACATTTGTTGGCTTCTCTTTGGTATAGTGGGGTTTTGTTTGGCGTTTCACGGTGGATGAATCAATTTGCAATGTGACCTTAGGCAAATCATCTGTCACAAACTGATCCAAGCCAACCAGCTCATTTATTAATTTTATTATATTAAGGAACATTTCTTTATTAATTGTTGAGTGGCATTTAGGATTGTTGTTATTGCAGGGGTGAGGGGCAGATGTCAGTAGCCTCCAACAGTGAGAGATGGGCCATATGTTCTTTCTCAAAACCTTACTACCAAGTGGTGTGTTACAATGAAATCAAGTCTCAGATGGAAATCTGCCACATGCTTAAAATATTTCTTAACAGGCAGGAAAAACCAGTCATACAACTTGCAAGCTCAGTGAGGTCCCAGCTCTTGATCTTTTTAGATATTTTGCCAAGTACCTTGCATGAAAGATTAACTGTAAGTAAATAAGACAACATTCTATCAGCAGGATCCTTCACTAATGGGGAGAAAGAGACAAACTAGGTCCTAGCCCATAACATCACTCTGCAGAAGCTAGTTGCTGGGATTACTAGATTCTTATATGTTGGTCAAGCAAGGGTGGAGGTGCCTATGTAACACAGTATATGCATGCATGCTCAGTCGCTTCAGTCATGTCTGATTCTTCGCAACCTTATGGACTGTAGCCTGCCAGGCTCCCCTGTCCATGGGATTTCCCAGGCAAGAATACTGGAGGGGGTTGCCATGCCCTCCTCCAGGGGCTCTCCCTGATCCAGGGGTCAAACCTGTGTTGCCTGTATTGCAGGTGGATTCTTTACCTACTGAGCCACCTGGGAAGCCCATATAATACAATGCTTCTAGCCAAATCACTTGACATCATTTATTTCACCCATGAAAAAAACATTTAACCCTATTTAACAGTCTTCTAATGTTGATTAAGGATAAAGATAGTTGAAGTTCTTATTGTAAACTGCTACTGGAATATGGACTATTGATTAGAATTTCAGATACTAACTAATCATTCCAATGTTTTCTTCTAGGAAGTTTAAGGTTTCATGTCTTATGATCAAGTTTTTGATTCATTTTGAATTAACTTTTTATGTAAGATAGTGGACCAGTTTTGTTCTTTTGCATGGGTGTCCAGTTTTACCAACACCATTTATTGAAGAGACTGTCCTTTCCCCATTGTGTATTTGCAGATCCTTTGTTGTAAATTAATTGACCATGCATGTGTGGGTTTATTTCTGGGCTTATCATTCCATTTCAATGATCTAAATGTCTGTTTTTAATGGCAATAACATACAGTTTTGATTGTCATAGCTTTGTATTATAGTTTGAAATCAGAAAGTGTGATGCCTTAAGCTTTTTTCTTCTTTCTCAAGAGTGCTTTGGCTATTTGGGGTCCACCCTGTAATTCCTTAAGTCCTTTATTTTTTTTCCAAAGCCCTTATCACTTTCTGACATTATATATGTATTTACTTATTTGTTATTATCTATCTTCAGCTATAAGAATATAATCTCCATAAGACAAGAAACTGCAGCCATGAAATTAAGAGACACTTGCTCCTTGGAAGAAAAGCTATGATGAACATAGACAGCGTATTAAAAAGCAGAGACATTACTTTGCCAACAAAGGTCCATATAGTCAAGGCTATGGTTTTTCCAGTAGTCATGTATGGATGTGAGAGTTGGACTATAATGAAAGCTGAGCACCAAAGAATTGATGCCTTTGAACTGTGGTTTGGAGAAGACTCTTGAGAGTCCCTTGGACTGCAAGGAGATCCAACTAGTCAATCCTAAAGGAAATCAGTCCTGAATATTCACTGGAAGGATTGATGCTGAAGTTGAAACTCCAATACTTTGGTCACCTGATGAGAAGAGCTGACTCATTGGAAAAGACCCCGAGGCTGGGAAAAATTGAAGGTGGGAGAAGGGGATGACAGAGGATGAGATGGTTGGATGGCATCACCAATTCAATGGACATGAGTTTGAATAAGCTCCGGGAGTTGATGATGGACAGGGAAGCCTGGCATGCTGCTGTCCATGCGGTCGCAGAGTCAGACATGACTGAGCAACTGAACTGAACTGACACTCTCTATGCCTGACCTATGGTAAAAGCTTGTTTTATCTTCTGCTGTATAGCAAACCATACTAAAATGTAGTGACTTGTTTATTTGCCTATTATTCTGTAATTTTGCTGGACTTTAGTTGGTCACTTCTTCTGTTTATCTAACCTTTGGTCACTCACATGGTTGCATTCATCTGGAAGTTCCATGGTACTGGGTGGCCCAAGATGGCAAATCTAGTGGTTAGCTGTTTGCTGAAGTTCCTCAATTCTCCTCTGTGTGGCACATAACAAGATATCGTGTGTTTCTTAAATAGTGGCAGCAGTGTTCTAAGACAGGGGTCCCCAAAGCCCCAGGCCACAGGCTGGTACTGATTTGTGGCCTGTTAGGAAGTAGGCCACACAGCAGGAGGTAAGTGGAGGCCCAGTGTGTGAAGATTTATCTGTATTTACCGCTGCTCCCCATCACTCACATTACTACGTGAGCGCCACCTCCAGTCAGATTAGTGGTTGCAGTAGATTCTCATTGGAGTGCAAACCCTACTGTGAACTGCACATGTGAGGGAGCTAGGTTGCATGCTGCTTATGAGAATCTAATGCCTAATGAGCTGAAGCGAAGCTGAGACAGTGATGCTAGCATTTGGAGCAGCTGCAAATGAAGATTATCATCAGGTCCCACTGATGCTGCATTATGGTGAGTTGTATAATTATTTCATTATATATCACAATGTAATGTTGGATAGTAAGGAGATCCAACCAGTCAATCCTAAGGGAAATCAACTCTGAATATTCATTGGAAGGACTGATGCTGAAGCTGAAGCTCCAATACTTTGGCCACCTGATGCGAAGAGCTGACTCACTGGAAAAGACTCTGTTGCTGGAAAAGATTGAGGGCAGGAGAGGCAGGCGACAGAGATAAGACGGTTGGATGGCATCACTGACCCAATAGACATGAGTCTCAGCAAACTCTGGAAGATAGTGAAGGACAAGGAAGCCTAGCATGCTGCAGTCCATGGGGTCACAAACAGTTGGACATGGCTTAGCGACTAAACAACAATAATAATAGAAATAAAGTACACAATATACGTAATACACTTGAATAATCTCAAAACCGTCCCTGCCCCCATCTATGGAAAAATGTCTTCCACAAAACCATTCCCTGGTGCCAAAAAGGTTGGGGACCACTGTTCTAATATTATAGAAGTGAAAACTGCAAAGTTTCTTAAGGCTTAGCCTCAGACGCTATCTATATAATGTTACTTTCACTAGATTCTGTTGATCAATGCAGGTAATCAGGACATCTCAGGTTCAAGAGATCAAGAATAAGAAGAGAGGTGCAGGAAAATCACACTGAAAAAGAGCACAAAGAGCTATGGTTATTCTAACAGTCTATCAGAGTTCAATAAGTTTGTGGCATGAAGAATGTATTATATCATGTCTAAAGTTCAATGCTTCATATTCAAGGTCTGCTGTGATCTTGCTTCTAGAGCACAAATATCATATCTTTCTTGAGCACTCATCACAACCTGCTCTATTATTTATTTATTCATGTATGTGTTTTATCCTCAAAGGAAGAACCTTATCTTGTTCTCTCTGAATATCCCATGTATCTAGTAGTTATCCAAGCTCCAAAGAGATGCTCTGTAACTGTTTAATGAATTTAACAACCTTGACATTTTATTCCCCACCTTCCATTCCATCATCATGAAGTCACTAGCGGAATCATTCTCTGAAAATCCTGTCATCACTTCTGTCTCCATGCCGTTATCTGTTTCCTTTTCCCCACCTAAAATGCTCTCCTTCTCTGGTTGAATATCAATAGTAAGACCATCCTTTGGGTCTACAGTGGGCCAATATTGTTTTGTCTGTCCAGTACAATCTCTTTTCTTAGGAAGTGTTCTTCCCCACTCCAATTATGTTGTTCTTGAAGAAGTTACTATACTCCTATAAGACTCTGCCCTTCTAGGCTCCCTTGAATTATCTGGAGTGCTGGAAGAAGGTCAGGCACTAGCCTGCCCATAAGCAGGTGCTGAAATTTAATAGGAAGCAGCAGTGGAGCAGACCCCTTTAGTCCTTCTTTGATGGAATCCTCTTCCTCCAAATCTACGTTGATGGGTTGACTAAGTGCTGAGGATGCTAGTATCTAAACAAGCACTACTCACACCACAGGCCATTAAGTCTCTGTAAAGCTTAGAGGAGGGTTGGGTTGTGAAAATGCTTAGGTCTTTTAAAAAACTGAAGCATAAAGGCAGTGGGGGGCAGATGGAGTTGAATAAAACAGGGCAGAGGAATTTCTCTTACATTTTTCCTGGGTCAGTAGCTAGAAGGAAAAGGAAATTGAAGAGCAAAAATAGATGAATGGAATACTAAAAGCTACTGAGTTAAGGCTTTGGATGCTGCACAGATAGAAGTTTAAAGCTAGAAAGGAGATAAGGACCTGTGCCTGGGGAATACCTCTTAAGTCACCAGAAGAGCTAAGACAGAGCTCCAGTTTGAACAAAGGGCAGATAGGGGTGAGCTAGGAAGGGGGAATCGTTTCTATATATTAACTTGTGCCAAGCTAACGTGAATGTGTGCTTGCCACCAGTGACCTACATTCTCAATTCCGATGACTGGCACCCTATTCTGTCACTCAGCAATCCAGAAACCTGAGAGTCACGAGTTTTACATTGACTCTACTGTCCCTCGCCCCTCAGTATGAATCATCAACAAGCCCTGTCAATTTTGCCTCTTTTTCTCTCAACCCATCTCCTCCTCTCTATTGTTACTACCATTGACCTAGTTCAGGTCCCTATAATCTCCCACCTAGACAACTGGTCTTCCTGCCTGCAGTTTAATCCTCTTCCAATCCATCCTTCATATGCTGCCAGAATAATCTTTCTCAAGCATGTCTCTAACCATGTTGCACTCTTTCTTAACAACCCCCCACACACCCACCAGCTGCCCAGTTCATACCGTCTAAAAGCTGAACTCCAGCATAGCACTCCAGCCTTTTTATTTCCTGTTTAACGTTCTGCCTTCCTTCTGGCCATCCCTCCGCCTCCCTCAAGCACACACCCTGTGGTCGAGCTGCATGACCTACTTTCAGTTCCCCAACACAACATGCTTTATCAAGCCCCTACACATACCTGGAATGCCTTCTCCGCCCTGTGCCAGCCAGGAGAATTCCAGTCCATCTTTGAAACTCAGTTCAGGAGTCCTCTCCCCCTGAATTGCCCCCAGACAAATCGGGGCCCCATAGCTACTTGTCTTACACATGTCTATTTACTTCTATTATTATTTTATTACACATGCCTATTTATTTGCTTGTCTTCCACCAGCAATGGGAAGCTGAGAACAAGACTGTATTTTATTTATCTTTATATTTTCTGAGTCTAGCATAGGCTTAAATGGGGCTTAAGAAGGAGTGGATGAATATTTTATAGGTACTTTAGCTTGCCAAAAGTTACAGTGAAGGAACATTTGCATACAAAATAGCTGATGTGTGTGCTGTTATGCTTTGGAAAGAAGCCCTGGTATTTTTCAGTTTTGTTTTCTTAGATGTATTTTAATCATTCAATAAACAATGATTTATTAAGCATTCACTATGTGTCAGGTCTTGTGCCATTTGTAAAGGTCAAGGTACACCACATTAAGCAAGAAAAATAGCCCTGGCCTTCAAGCAGGTACTCTCCAAGAGAAGCTTTTAACTATACGGAATTATAGTACAAAATTATTTTTGAAAGCAGATTTTGGGAGTTCTAATTATTTCACTATTCCAAAGGAAAGTATAAACAGCTCATTGAATAATTATAAAATGAAAAAAATGGTGGTGGGGGGCATGGCTAGGATAAAGAGGCTACAGGTCGCAGATGGACTGACATGACCAATCCCTGCCACGTGGTGGCAGTACCTCTCCAGGGATGAAGTTCACTAGTGCCCTAGGACTTCAGAAAAGAAACAGTTCTCACTCTTAACTCCAGAGGAAGAGGAGTACTAAAAACTCAGCATCGTAGACTCAATTTGCAGAAAAGATGAAGTAAAGATATAATTTAATTAACTTTCTCCCTCCAAACTTTTGTGGGCCTTGGGAATCTGCTTTTGTTTGTCTGCATGTGTGCTAAGTTGCTTCAGTTGTGTCTACCTCTTTGTGATCCTATGGACTGTAGCCCACCAGGCGCCTCTGTCCATGGGACACTTGATTTTGTGGGTTGCCATTTCCTACTCCAGGGGGATCTTCCTGATCCAGGGATTGAAGTAGCATCTCTTATGTCTCCTGCATTGGCAAGCAGGTTCTTTAAAACTAGCGCCACCTAGGAAGCCCGTATATTAAATGAAACTTTGGAACAGGCTGAACAGTGGTAAATTACGTGGCTTATTTTTTCATAATTACTGTTTATATTGATTTTGTGTGATATAATGATAGATCCTACTAATGAAAATTTCCCCAATTTATACAACCAAAATAAATGTCAGTATGGCAAAGTATTTCCTGTAGAGTACCTTACTTCCAGGTGCCCTACCAATGAAACTCATTTAAGAATAATGATCTAATCCAATGTTTTCTAATTACAAATAAGGAAAACAAGGCTCCAAGAAGCTAAATGAATTATCTAAGATCACAAAGCCATTTATAGGATTTGTTGTTGTTTAGTCGCTCAGTCATGTCAGACTCTCTGCATCCCATGGACTGCCAGGCTTCCCTGTCCATCATCATCTCCCAGAGATTCCTCACTTATGTCCATTGAATTAGTGATGCCATCCAACTATCTCATCCTCTGTCGTCCCCTTCTCCTCCTGCCTTCAACCTTGCCCCGCATCAGGGTCATTTCCAATGAGTCGGCTCTTCACATCAGGTGGCCAAAGTATTGGAGCTTCAGCTTCAGCATCAGTCCTGCCAATGAATATTCAGGACTGATTTCCTTTAGGATGGACTGGTTTGATCTCCTTGCAGTCCAAGGGGCTTTCAAGCGTCTTCTCCAGCACCACAGTTCAAAAGCATCAATTCTTCGGCGCTCAGCATTTTTTATTGTCCAGCTCTCACATCTGTACATGACTACTGGAAAAGCCCTAGTTTTGACTATATGGACATTTTTTGGCAAAATAATGTGTCTGATTTTTAATATACTGTCTAGGTTTGCCATTGCTTTTCTTCCAAGGAGCAGGCATCTTTTAATTTCATGGCTGCAATCACCATGCCCAGTGATTTGGGAGCCCAAGAAAATAAAGTCTGTCACTATTTCCATTGTTTCCCCATCTATTTTCTGTGAAGTGATAGGATGGGTGCCATGATCTTAGTTTTTTTAATGTTGAGTTTTAAGCCAGCTTTTTCAATCTCCTCTTTCACCTTCATCAAGAGGCTCTTTTGTTCCTCCTCGCTTTTTGCCATAAGGGTGGTGTCATCTGTATATCTGAGGTTATTGATACTTCTCCTGGCAATCTTGATTCCAGCTTGTGCTTCATCCAGCCTGGCATGTTGAATGATGTACTCTGCATATAAGTTAAATAAGCAGGGTGACAAATTTCTGGGATAGGTTCAGTCTAACCCCTGCACAGTGAACACAGACACTTTGTTGGATGGTTAACCTTGAGAATCAAGAGACAGAGAAGAGTCGAGGTAACTTTCAGATTTCTGAAATGGTGGCTTGGATTATGGTGCTATATTCCCACCAAAATTGAGAATACAGATGCTAATTTCAAATACAGAGCTTTAGCTTGGCACAAGTTAATATACAGAATAAAAGCTTTCCCCTAGCTACCTCAATCCTTCCACCTTTTTTCCAAACCAGAGCTTAGTTTCCCAGGTGACTGAAGAAGTGCTCCCCAAAGAGAGGAAAATGCTAATATCAGGAGTATTATTGCATTTATTCACTCTCCAGAGGGAGTTCAAGAATAATACAACATTTCCTTGGTGGTCCAGTGGTTAAGTATCTGCCTGCTAAGGCAGGGGACACGGGCTCAATCCCTGGTCCAGGAAGATTCCACATGCCACAGGGCAACTAAGCCCATGCACCACAACTACTGAACTTGAGCCCTAGAGCCCATGCTCTGCAACAAGAGAAGCCACTGCAGTGAGAAGCTGGCACTTGGTAACTACAGAGTAGCCCCTGATTGTGGCAACTAAAAGAAAGTCCCCGAGCAGCAGTGAAGATCCAGTGCAGCCAAAAAAAAAAAAATACAGTTGTCAAGTGACTGAATTAATTAGTTTAATAAAAATTGATTTCTCTACCATGATTCAGGTATGTTCTTTTTTTTTGGGGGGGGTGGGATTCAGGTATGTTCTAAGCCACTGGTTCTCAAAGTATGGTTGCCATACCAGCTGAATTATTACCTGGGAACTTGTTAGAAATGCAAATTCTTGGGCCTCACATCAGACATACTAAACCAGAAATTCTAGGAATGGAGCCCAAAAGTCTGTTTTTAGGGGCCCTTCAGGTCATTTTGACACATGTTCAAGTTTGAAAATGACTATTTTAGAATACTTTACTAGCGTGTGAGATGAGTGCAATCGTGTGGTAGTTTGAGCATTCTTTGGGATTACCTTTCTTTGGGATTGGAATGAAAACTGACCTTTTCCAGTTCTGTGGCCACTGCTGAGTTTTCCAAATTTGCTGGCATATTGCATGCAGCACTTTCATAGCATCATCTTTCAGGATTTGAAATAGCTCAACTGAAATTCCATCACCTCCACTAGCTTTGTTCGTAGTGATGCTTTCTAAGGCCCACTTGACTTTACATTCCAGGATGTCTGGCTCTAGGTGAGTGATCACACCATCGTGATTATCTGGGTCATGAAGATCTTTTTTGTATAGTTCTTCTGTGTATTCTTGCCACCTCTTCTTAACATCTTCTGCTTCTGTTAGGTCCATACCATTTCTGTCCTTTATCGAGCCCATCTTTGCATGAAATGTTCCCTTGGTATCTCTAATTTTCTTGAAGAGATCTCTAGTCTTTCCCATTCTGTTGTTTTCCTCTATTTCTTTGCATTGACCGCTGAGGAAGGCTTTCCTATCTCTCCTAGATATTCTTTGGAACTCTGCATTCAAATGGGAATATCTTTCCTTTTCTCCTTTGCTTCTCGCTTCTCTTCTTTTCACAGCTATTTGTAAGGCCTCCTCAGACAACCATTTTGCCTTTCTTTTCCATGGGGATGGTCTTGATCCCTGTCTCCTGTACAATGTCACGAACCTCCGTCCATAGTTCATCAGGCACTCTGTCAGATCTATGCAGATGACACCACCCTTACAGAAGAAAGTGAAGAGGAACTAAAAAGCCTCTTGATGAAAGTGAAAGAGGAGAGTGAAAACGTTGGCTTAAAAAGCTCAACATTCAGAAAACTAAGATCATAGCATCTGGTCCCATCGCTTCATGGGAAATAGAGGGGGAAACAGTGGAAACACTGTCAGACTTTATTTTTGGGGGCTCCAAAATCACTGCAGATGGTGATTGCAGCCATGAAATTAAAAGACACTTACTCCTTGGAAGGGAAGTTATGACCAACCTAGATAGCATATTAAAAAGCAGAGACATTACTTTGCCAACAAAGGTCCGTCTGGTCAAGGCTATGGTTTTTCCAGCAGTCATGTATGGATGTGAGAGTTGGACTGTAAAGAAAGCTGAGTGCCGAAGAATTGGTGCTTTTGAACTGTGGTGTTGGAGAAGTCTCTCGAGAGTCCCTTGGACTGCCAGGAGATCCAACCAGTCCATCCTAAAGGAGATCAGTCCTGGGTGTTCATTGGAAGGACTGATGTTGAAGCTGAAACTCCAATACTTTGGCCACCTCATGCGAAGAGTTGACTCATTGGAAAAGACCCTGATGCTGGGAGGGATTGGGGGCAGGAGAAGGGGACGACAGAAGATGAGATGGCTGGATGGCATCACTGACTCGATGGACATGAGTTTGAGTAATCTCCGGGAGTTTGTGATGGACAGGGAGGCCTGGCGTGCTGCGATTCATGGGGTTGCAAAGAGCCGGACATGACTGAGTGACTGAACTGAACTGATTTTAGAATACAGAGAATGTGGTATTAAAAAAAAAGTGCTTGTCCCCTTGAAGTATCAATATACAAATAGACAAAAATAAAACTCCAAGCAGAGGTAAGTGCTGTCCAGGAAACCAGTACAGAGAATGGTGGAAGAATGTACAGGGTGTGCAAGCAAGGTCTCTCTGAGGAGTATGAGTTCTGGAGTCAGACTGAGCAGGATGTGAATACTGGCTCCAGCAGTTACTAACCTTTTAAAGGTTTAGTTTCCTCATCTGCTAAAATGGAAATATATTATTACATTACTCTAAAGATTAAGTAAGATAATATTTGCAAAATTCTTGTAACTTTCTGTCTCAAGTAAGCCCCCAATTAATGTTCAGTTCCGTTCAGTCGCTCAGTTGTGTCTGCCTCTTTGCGACCCCATTAACTGCAGCACGCCAAGCCTCCCTATCCATCACCAACTGCCAGAGTCCACCCAAACCCACGTCCATTGAGTCGGTGATGCCATCCAACCATCTCATCCTCTGTCGTCCCCTTCTCCTCCTGCCTTCAATCTTTCCCAGCATCAGGGTCTTCTCAAAGGAGTCAGCTCTTTGCATCAGGTGGCCAAAGTATTGGAGTTTCAGCTTCAACATTAGTCCTTCCAATGAACAATCATGACTGATCTCCTTTAGGATGGACTGGTTGGATTTCCTCAAAGTCCAAGGGACTCTCAAGAGTCTTCTCCAACACCACAGTTCAAAGGCATCAATTCTTCGGCGCTCAGCTTTCTTTATAGTCCAACTCTCACATCCATACATGACCACTGGAAAAACCATAGCCTTGACTAGACGGACCTTTGTTGGCAAAGTAATGTCTCTGCTTTTTAATACACTGTCTAGGTTGGTCATAACTTCCCTTCCAAGGAGTAAGTGTCTTTTAATTTCATGGCTACAATCACTATCTTCAGTGATTTTGGAGCCCAGAAAAATAAAGTCAGCCACTGTTTCCCCATCTATTTGCCATGAAGTGATGGGACCAGATGCCATGATCTTAGTTTTCTGAATGTTGAGCTGTAAGCCAACTTTTTCACTCTTCTCTTTCACTTTCATCAAGAGGCTCTTTAGTTCTTCTTCACTTTCTGGCATAAGGGTGGTGTCATCTGCATATCTGAGGTTATTGATATTTCTCCCAGCAATCTTGATCCCAGCTTGTGCTTCCTCCAGCTCAGCGTTTCTCATGATGTACTCTGCATATAAGTTAAATAAGCAGGGTGACAATATACAGCCTTGACATACACCTTTTCCTATTTGGAACCAGTCTGTTGTTCCATGTCCAGTTCTAACTGTTGCTTCCTGACCTGCATACATGTTAGCCCTCCATAAATGATGAAAGAATGTATAGATGTATATTTGTTGTTGTTTAATTGCTAAGTTGTATCCAACTCCTTGCAACCCCATGGACTGTAGCCCACCCTGCTCCTCTGTCCATGGGATTTCCCAGGCAAGAACACTGGACTGGGTTGCCAGTTCCTTCTCCAGGGTATCTTTCCGACCCAGGGATTGAACCTGCGTCTTCTGCTTGGCAGGCGGATTCTTTACCACTGAGCCACCAGGAAAGCTAGATGTTTATTTGGGAATCATCAGAGTAAATGTTAATAGTAAAGTGTATGAAAAGGTGGATAGACTGAGATGTCAGAAAAGAGAATGGATGATGGGATCTTATTGGTGGGAGCAGAGGTGGGTTGGAAACTGGTGAGGAGGTGAAGAAATAAGGATGAACATTTATCTGAACCCAGCTACAGCTGGAAATTTGGAGGCGGCCAGTGGATACGGTGAGTAACTATCCTGGTTTGCCTGGGACTGAGGAGGTGGTACTTTCAATACTAAAACCGGGATAGTCCTGGGAAAATAGAAACAAGTTGTTCATCCTATCAATGGATAGGATCATCGTTGGTGAAGTCAGGGAGGTAACTGTGACCTTTCTTTTTGGTGCACTCATCTCTTCCTTACAGTAACCTTGTAAATATCTTCTAGTAGTGAGACTCAACAAGAATCTGGAGGGCAAGGAAGCTCGAATAATGCAGTGGGAAGTCAGTCTTGCCTGGATAGAGCAGGATAACGAAGGAGACAGAATGGACCCAAAGGGGCAAATAGTAACCAGCACAATGACAAGGAATAACTGTCTGGGATTAGTCTGACTCTAGACATTTTTTTTTTTTTTAAACCTGCCTTGTTCAAAGAGTATGGGAGTGGGATGGGTGGGTGTTTTCTGCATACTTGGATTAACCTTAAATAAAATTACAAACCTTATCCAAGGATATTCTTTGGTATCTGAACAGCCACAAAACTTTTCTGATGTCCAGTGGCGTGAATGCCAAGTACAAGAAGGAGCAGGTAGGATTCAGCTGCTCCAAGAAAGGAAGTCCTGGAGGAAATCGCCACCGAGGACGACCTTAGGTGCCTAGGTATCTGCTTCCGGCTCACTTCCTGTCTGGAGGGCTCATTCCTCAAATTGCGGTTGGTGGGAACTGTCCCGCTACGATAAAGGTCAAAGGTCAAAGACCACCCCTAGCACGGTATCCTCTTGCAAGGCCAGAGGGTCTGGCCGCAAGTGAGGCAGGACACCTCCTGCCCCCAGCCTGAATTGACAAGAGGAGCCGCAACCCGCCAACCTCACCCAAATTATATTCAACGGGCTGGCCGAAGGCGTTCCGTGATTGGTAGGACAGCATGGGGGCGTGGTCTCACGCAGAAAGCCTCCTCCGGATTGGTGCAAATCATTGAGGGCGAGGCCTCCACTCCGGCTGGGCGCGAAAGCTCGAACGCCGCTGCCTGGCTGGAGACGGCGGGAGCGGCTGCGTCCTGACGGGTAAGGGAACTGGGGACCTGTTTCATCTCGAGCGGCGCGCTGAGGAGGTCGGGGTCATGACGGGTGAAGTAGTTTCTGAGGTGAGTTCGTGCCCTTGCCTCCATCCGTAGCTGCGGGGGCCCGGCGCCGAGGGGTGTGGGGGAGCAGGGGGTCGAGCCGCCCGATCTGGTCGGGGAGGCGAGAGGACTACAGTTCCCGGCGCGCACCGCGGCGCCTCGGCTTCTCTACCCGCGCGGAGATAAAGCCGCGGGCTCCGCGCGCTGGGGACCCAGCGGTCCTCCCCGGCTCTGGGTCCCTCTCGCCTCAGTCTCTCGGCTGGGTTGTACCCGGTTTTTGCGTCGCGCTCAGCCGGCCGCCAGCCCCAGCTCAGCCTGCTCCGCCCGCCCCTTTGGCGCGTTTCCGGCGGCGGGAGCCCTTCCTCCAACAGCGCCCTCCAAAGAGGAAGGACCCAGCCGAACCGGACCGCTAGGGTGCTGTGTGCTGTGCATGCTTAGTCGCTCAGTCGTGTCCGACTCTGCGACCCCATGGACCGTAACCCACCAAGCTCCTCTGTCGGGGTAGCATAAGGACAGGGAAAGTGAAGTCGCTCAGTCGTGTCCAACTCTTTGCGACCCCATGGACTGTAGCCCACCAGACTCCTCCGTCCAATGGGATTTTCCAGGCAAGATACTGGAATGGGTTGCCATTTCCTTCTCCAGGAGATCTTCCCGACCCAGGGATTGAATGAACCCGGGTTTCCCGCATTGTAGGCAGACGCTTTACAGTCTGAGCCACTAGGGAAGGTCGGGACAGCATAATTCTCTGTAAATGGACGGCGGGAGTCTTAGGGAGTTCCAAACTGGGTCTGGAAGAGGCCTCTGAAGTCATCGCCCTGGGCCCCGAGAAGGGAAGGTACCTTCTTGAAAGCCTCTTGAAAAGCCTCTTGAAAGCCTTCCGAGCGGTGACTGGCTGATCGTTCTCGGAACTGGCATAGAAGCATCTTTCCAAATCTGTGTTCTTTTTTGGAGCTGGGGCTGGAGTGAGACAGTCTGGGGCAAAATTTAACGGGGCGCTAAAATACTCAGTAACCAAGATAAGTTTTTAAACGTTTTTTATTGAAGTATAGTTGAATTACCATGTTGTGTTAATTACTACAGTGCAGCAGAGTGACTCAGTTACACTTACATACACGTTCTTTTTCATATCCTTTCCCACTATGGTTTATCACAGGATATTAAACAGAGTTCCCTGTGCTATACAGTAGGACTTTGTTGTTCAAGATAATATTTTTTTTTTCTTTTTTTTTTTTTTTGTTGTTCAAGATAATATTTTACGCAGTGTTTTAAAATAAAAATTAATGCAAACACATTCCATAATTTGTTTTTGAACAAGATATCAAACTGAAATGAAGGCACAATCCAACCCTGTATCTGCACTGCACTGTCTTACTCACCTCACTCTCAGCCTGGCCCAGGTTCCAAAAAAACTTTACAAAAGCATGCAGCTGACCTCACGGGCCATAATTTACCCATTTATTTTTTAAATTTAATTTTGCACAAAAATCCTTTTGATTACTGAGTGTTTTGAGACCTCCTAACCTCACTGTGTTCCTGGCCCTGATTATTGCTGGTTCTGCTCCAAATTGCCTAGAATAGAGTGATTAGGCATCACCTTGTAGTGAGCCTTGTGGTTACCTAAACTCAGTTTCCATATCCACAAGTAGTAGTGCTGCTTTGAGTTGTTGGGAGAATCAACAGCATACATCATGATCCTCAATGATTCCTCTGTTTGTGTTATTTTTTATTATTTTAATATTTGCACCAAACATTCAAATTAACTTAATAGTTGTCTCAGAAACCGTTTGAGTGTGGTCTTGTGCCCCATTACATTACAGATGTATTTTCCCCCTTATTAATAAGTTGATTCAGAGTCCTGCGAACACCAAGGTTGTGGGGGAACTGGCATCTAGGGTTAGCCTGATCACTAACTAGTCATGTCATCCAACTAACTCCCTTCTCCTTAGATTTTTCACTTGTGACTTAAAAAATTGTAGGGGGTAGTTTGGGGCTGAATTTCAGACATAAACAAACATAGAAAAGCTGTTATAATGAACCCATCACCGAACTTCTGCAGTTACCAAGTCGTGCCAATCTTGTTTCATTTACACCCCCATGTACTTCCCCCCCTTACTGGATTATTTGACAGCAAATTTCCACACATACGTCATCCACAAATATGTCATTATACATCTCTAAAAGGTAAGTGCATTCCAAAAAAGATAACTATAATATTATTACCATACCTAAAAAATTTAGAATTATTGCTTAATATTAAATGATCAGAGTTCAGATTTCTTTGACTCTTACATATACTTTCAGTTTGTTTGAATTAGCATTAAGACAAAGCCTGCATATTGCAGGTGTTGCTGTATCTTTGTATGTATGTGTAAATATCTTAACTCTTTTTGTAAATCCCCCTCCCTCTTTTTATTCTTGCAATTTATTGTTAAAGAAACGACATAGTTTGTCCTGTAGAGCTTCCCGTATCTGGATTGCCTCTGTGTGATGATACTTAACAGGTCATGTGGATACACTGAGAAACAGTTCACACAGAAAAGCACAATAATGCTTGATTCTTATTTACCATAACTCAAAATAAAGTGTTGCCTCTGCAGTATCCTTCAAAGATGAACAATGCATTTTAGTTTGTTTTTTCTAGCCAGTAATTTTTAATGTCATCCTTTTGTTAAATCATTGTATTGGTTTTTTCCCCTTATTTCAGTCTGATGATCCCATGATGATTTATGTATCTTTATGTACTTAGAGTGTTCTGTCACTTGCTGGTTAATACAAAGTATATTCTCATTTTCTAGGTTCACCTAGAAATCAATGATTCAAAACTCATTTCACAAGAGGAAACAGACAGTCCTTCAGACAGTGGACAAGGCAGCTGTGAAACAATTGGGCCTTTGAGTGAACAAGGTTTGTAACAGTCAGTACTTTTATTACTTTTATTTTTAGGAATAGAATGTGGGAGCGTGGGTTGTAAGTGGACTGGATTAATTAAATTATTCTCTTGATTTTTAAAATTATTAATGCCTCACCTTGTTGTTTGTTCTGTTTATTATAAAAGCAAAATAATAGTGCATGTACTCTTTTGAACGTAACCACTTCTATTATATTATTGAATGTATAAAGTATCTAAAAGCTAGCACATTGCCTGGTTAAATGCATTCATTCTGTAATAAAAGGATTTTTAACACCTGCCAGAAGGATCAGAACAGCTTTACACTTTGTAAATATATATAATTACATTTCTCAGTAAGAGATATTTTTCCAGGGAAAATGTTTTTCAAAATGTATTTTTAGATTTGCTTTGCTACAATTAGTTCTTAGTTACATAATTTCACAAGGTGATATATCACTTGGATAATTGGATATGTTTTTGAGGAGTGGTAGGACTAGGAGGAAGGCCAAATGACAGTAGACCTCTAAAAAAAAAAACTGTGTTTCCTCCAGATTCAGATGAAGAGATATTTGTGAGCAGGAAATTGAAAAGCAGGAAGGTACTACAAGAGAGTGATTCTGAAAGAGAAGACCCAGATGTGTCTCCAGAGGAAACTGCCTATGACGATGCCGAAGAGGAAGATAAAGAGAACCTGTATGCTGGAAAGAATGGAAAAGTCAGAAGGATTTATAAAACTCTGGCAGACAGTGATGAAAGTGACATTGAGGAGTCTTTATGTCAGGAGAATTCTGAAACCCAAGTGACACCTTGCTTAGAGCTGGGTCTCCAGTCTGAAAACTCTGTGGACTTTACAGTTGACAGAAAGATTTCCAAAAAGCCCATTTGTGGTAGAGAAGGAATTGGAGGAAAAGCAAAAGTAAAATCAAAGCGAAGACTTGAGAAAGAAGAGCGAAAGATGGAAAAAATTAGGCAGCTGAAAAAGAAGGAAACAAAAGATGAGGTACATTTGAAAGAATAATTTGCTGTTTCCAGGGCAGATTAATGTTTTAGAAAAAAAGAGTTGCTTTTAGTTCTTGGAGGTTGTTTCTGCACTCAGAATATAACTTTGAGTTGATTGTTTTGCAATGAGGTATGTAAGTTGTTTGTTGGTCTCATTCTCCATTTTGGATACAAGAGGACATTTCTAAATAAATAGGTTTCTGATTTTCTTTGTGAGCATGCAGAGTTACTCTTTGCTATTTCTGGTCTGATGAAAATTAGCTTCCATAGGAGGAATTTTCATGCATCCATCAATCGGAAGTCTTGTTTGCTAACTAGAAGAACTGTCCTTAAATTTTATAAACTAGTTGCTTAATGAACTGTTAATTGACTTTTCAAAAACAAAGGTACTGTTTATTAAGTTAGTTTTGGACGATTGCATCAGATCACAGCATGGATTTCAAAGGATGACAAAGGAACCAGTGATAGTGTTTTAGGATGCCATGTATTTGTCTGCTCATGAAGTGTGGACTTTTCTGTCCTGATGCAAATTGCTGTTTGATGTAGTAAAATACTGGATTTCAAATGATTGCATCTTGTTTTTTCCTTATGTGTTATCCAGGAAGATGATGTGAAACAGCCATTTCATGACAGTGGCTGTCTACTTGTGGATAAAGACCTTTTTGAAACTGGGTTGGGGGAGGAAAATCACTCTCCGTTAGAAGATGAAGAGTCGTTAGAATCAATAAGGGCGGCTGTGAAAAAGAAAGTAAAGAAGCACAAGGCAAGTGAGAAATGATTGCAGTAAGAGCTGACCACGGCTTCCAACCTTTGCGTTGTGTTCTGGGTTACTGATGGAACCTCCATTTTTTTTTTTAACTGAAGAAAAACACATGTCAATTGATAGAAATTTTTCAGCTGTTAATTTTGGAACCATGCAGTACAAGTGACAGACATGCTAACTTGTTTGGAAACTAGTATTTTCATTGTCCTGATCAACTCAAAGCTATATTCTGAGTGCAGAAACAACCTCCAAGAACTAAACTCTTTTTTCCTAAAAGGTTAATCTGCCTTGGAAACAGCAAATTCTTCTTTCATATGTACCTCATTTTTTGTTTCCTTCTTTTTCAGCTGCCTACTTTTTTTCATCTTTCGCTCTTCTTTCTCACGTTTTTACTTTGATTTTACGTCTGCTTTTCCTCCAGCTCCTTATTTATCACAAACTAGTATTTTCATTACTTTTTGAGGCAAAAAGTAAGGTACTTTATTTTGTCTGTTTAGTTTGGCTGCGCCGGGTCTCCATCGCTGTGCATGCGTTTTCTCTAATTGCAGTGCCGGGGGGCTCCTCCAGCTGCGGTGCCCGGGCCCCTCGTTGTGCTGACTTCTCTTGCGGAGCATGGGCTCTAGGCCTGAGGGCTTGGTAGTCGCTGCTACGGGGTCTGGAGCACAAGCTCAGTAGTCGTGGTGCATGGGTTAGTTGCTCTGTGGCCCCAGACCAGGGACCAGACCGATGTCACTGGCGTTGGCAGGCAGATTCTTAACACCAGACCACCAGGGAAGTCCCATAAGATACTTCATGTTGTATAAGAAACAGGTGAAAAAGGGGAAGAGATGTAAATTTTATAATTTAATGGCCTCTGGGAAATGAACCTATTGGGTTTCAGGAAGGCTAAGAAAGAGAAGCATCAGTCAAAGTATCCTTGTCCTGAGTGTTTGGAAGCATAATTGTTCTTCCTAAGATTATCTTTTTAGCTCCCTGGGGGTCATTGTCCCTCCTAAGGGAAATACAGAGGTGTAAGAAATGATGGCCCAAGCTCCACTGGAGACATCTAATTTATTTTCTAGGCATTATAGGATGTTGTGTGTCTAACATTTTGTGTTTAGTAGTTATTGATTTATTACTAATGTAGCATGATGTGATGTTGGAGTGCAAAAACAGTTTTTGCATAAGCAACCTCCTTTTGTGTTGGTTTAATTTTTGTCTATATCAATCCATTTGCAACCTTCTCTTTTAGAAAAAAGAACTGTCTTTGGAGAGTGGGGTCTATTCATTTGAAGAAGAAACTGAGTTGTCAAAAGGCACCACGAGGAAGGTGAGGCAGAGCCCTGGATATTAATAGTTGTCATGCTGAGCTCTTTTGCCAGGAGATTGTGGATTTCTCAGGAATTTTATTGTGTCTGTTGTATTTCTCTGATTCCTAGGATATTGCTTTGTACATAGTAGGGACACAGATATGAATTAGGTTGAATCAATTCTAAGAGACTTGCAAATAAATGAGCTCTTGAAGTTTATATTGTATCGAGTTTACTAGAGATGACTGTTTCTTCTCTATCCTCTTTTCTTGGGGAGAGCAGACTCTTAAAGGATATCTATCTGTCTTTCTTGGCAAAAGCATTAATGTAGTCTCACTTTTTGTTTTCTTTAAGGAAAGAAAGGCAGCCAAGTTAAGTAAGGAAGCATTAAAAAAGTTGCATAGTGAGACTCAGCGCCTTATTCGAGGTAAAGAAACCTATATGGTAAACATTGAAGTTTAGAATTGATCTTGATGAATGGCCTTGGTTCTAAAGCCTCTGGAACATTAATATAAACTAAGAAAATTTCTAGAACTAGTGGTGGTAAGAAGGGAATTTTTCATTTTTAAAATTTGTTTAAAACTTTTTAAAAATGTTTTGGCCACGCAGCATATGGGATCTTAGTTCCTCAACCAGGAATCGGACCCGAGTCCCCTGCTTCAGCAGTGCAGAGTTTTAACCACTGGATCACCAGGGAAGTCCCAGGAGGGAGTTTTTTAAAGGGTTGTCTATGGTCTGGCTGCATCAGGATCCCTTTTACAAACCAAATTTATAAATTCTTAGGCCCCACAGAAATTCTGACTCCATAGACTTGAAATGGGGTTCAAGAATTTGTATTTTTAAAAAACTTCTTGGATCAGTTGATTTCACAGCTAGTTTTTAAAAGCCACTGGTCTTTATGGAATTTTTTTGTACTTAGATCCTGTTTTATGTTAAAGGCAGGATTGTTTTCTATTTCTGGTGATGGCTTTGGTTGTACTGTTTAATTAACTGAATGTAAAGCAACATTCAGACTATACAGTATATGCATTTGCTTGTTCTGTTCCGTTTTATAGAGTCTGCACTTAATCTTCCATATCACATGCCCGAGAATAAAACCGTTCATGAATTCTTCAAACGTAAACCCCGGCCCACTTGCCAGGGAAACGCCATGGCGCTCCTGAAGTAAGAACCTTCTTTCCTTGTGATTATAATTTTCATAAACATTCAGTTTTGAGGCAAACACCTGGGAGTAGAGAGTTCAGATTCCTCGCTCCCTTAAAACTAACCAATTCATTATGTGCAAAGGGTTGGGAATGTTTCTCATTTAGGAGAATGTTCAACTCCAGCTTGTTTCCTCTTCTCTAGGTCCACTAAGTATCAGACAAGCCATCACGGAGAAACCATAGATACTGAAAATACAACTGCCGTGAGTGGTGACCACCACAGCAAAGACTCTGCGCAGACAACAGGTGCGGGATGTGAAATGGAAATTAACACACTCCCTGCAGTTTCAAAGGAACCCCAGATCACTACTGAATCCCATGAGCCTTGCGGTAAAGATTTGACAGGAAGTGAGGAGCTAGAAATTCCCGAGAAACAGGAGCAAAGTGATGCTAGACCTTCACCTGGGGACATCTCGGTGGCACAGCAAGAATGCGGCGTCCTGGGGAACAAGGACAGTGAGGACTGTCAGACTGAAGGGCTTGTGGCATCTGAACCTCATGGCCTAGAGGAAGAAAAAGACCTGAGAAAAACAGAAGAAGCTGATGAGAAGGCGGAAGAGCCCAGCCAGCAAAATGAATCAACAGCAGCGGTGCCACCTGAAAAAGCGAGGCGGTTCACTGTGGATAGACTTAAGCAACTGGGAGTAGATGTTTTCGGTAAACCTCGGCTGGGTGCTGACAGAGATTCCTTTGTGATACTTGAAGAACCTGAAACCAACAGAGGTAATTCTTTGAATTGTGGGGAGCTTCTCTAGAATGATTTGTTCTGGCAGCTTCTATTTATTTGCCACTGTGGAAGACAGGGAACACAGGAGAAACACATAACCACACGTGGTCTTAATACTGATGTACCAGATATGGATAAAAATCATTAGGTACATTTGGCAAGGTATCAGAACATTCTGAACCTCATTTAAAAGGGAAACCTGTTGATAGTTAATGTACAAAGGAGGGTACATTGCTGTTGTTTTGTGGTATGACATTGATAAAAGCATTATTCAATTCAGTTTTTCACAGAAACATCAGCAAATTGCCTGCAAAACTGAATTTCTTTTCTTTCTTTTTTTTTTTCACTCATTCAACAAATATTAAACTACCCACTTCATGCAAGATGCTGTAAGGCATACTTGAGAAATCTGACATTTATCCTACACTTGGACATGACTGAGCGACTTAACTAACTAAGCTGCTTAGAGTCTAGCAGGGGAGATAAGAAGTAGGCAAATAGCTGTAATACAGGAAAGTGGCATCTTCTATCAGGAACATGTGTCACTGATAATTGGAAAAAATTAACATGGGAAAAAAGGTATTCTTTGCTGAAAGAAATATTTAGAATAAAGCATGGGAGTTCAGAGAAGGGATGTTTCTTACAATAGGTGGTTAAAGGAAGGCTTGAAGAATAATCAGATGTAATTACTTGTTCCCTTTCTTCCTCGTTATACTTCAGTGAGGATCTTCTGGCTTGTTCCTCCTCTATCCCCTGTGCTTCCATAGGCGATGGCACATTAGGCAGCCATGTTTACTGAATGAATTAAGGAATGAATGAAGGATTCAAGAGAGAGCCCAGGGGACTTTCCTGGAGGTCCAGTGGTTAAGACTCCACACTTCCACCGAAGGGGGCACAGGTTCTGTTCCTAGTCAGGGAACTAAAATCCGGTATGCTGCGCGGTGTGACCAAAAATAAAAAAAGAGAAAAAAAGAAAAAAAAAAAAAAAAGAACTCAGGTATTCCCCACTTGGGGTAGATTTCCTGATTTGTAGCTAAAATTGGGTTTCTCTCCTCTACTTCGAGGCAGTGTCATATGATAATTAAGAGCTTAGGCATGGTAGCAAGATCAGAATTTGAATCTGGATGACATTACTCACTGTTTAAACTAAAGTATGCTATTTGACCTCTCCAAGGCAACTTTAAAAAAAAATGAAATAACACTTTTGGTTCACAGTGCAGCACTATAGTGAAGATATGTTAATAACACATACAGATGGAAAGCATAAAGAAACACTCAAATGGTAGCTGTTCTTTTTATTATTAGTGAAATTATTTACATCGAGATGCTGCTTCATTAAGTAGCATATGGCTGGCAGGTGCTAGGTCAGCCACAGTACCAGTTAAGTCATTGTTGATTGAGTGGGTGGACTCTGTGGAAATGGAGAGGACATTCTTGGGAGGGACAGAAAGAGTTCTGTGTGGTACATACTGGGAGGATGTGTAAGTCCGTTTGACCAGAGCAGGTGGTGGGGTGGAAGAGCTGTGTAACAGACCTAGCGTAGCTCCATTAGCAAAGAAGCGTGGGAATAAGCTGGTGCCCAGAACAGGGAGAGAAAGTTTTGTTGTGTGGGACTAGAAGTTACCTAAATAGCCTCAGGCTAACAGGTGAGGAAGAAACTTTTTTTGAGTACTTATACTAGACACTATGAAATCTTGTTATATGGGAATAGAAGTTTTCTTTATCATCTCCAACTGAGAAACAGGAAAGGGAAGAAACCTCCTTTTTGCATACCTAATGTATTAGATACTGATAGTTTTCTTTTTTTTTAGTAGTTATCTTTCTTAATTCTCATAACCCCAAGTATTATTTTATAAATGAAGAAAATGAGGTTTGGAGAAGTTGAGTAATTTTTCCAACATTGCAATTGGCTTATACAGGGAGCTAGCACAATGCCTGGCTCATAATAGGCACTTATTTTTAACTCAGGGTATGTTTTCCTTCAGAACTAATATTTGACATGAATGTCGGGTTTCCAGATCACTCTGTTTCTTGGTATATATGAAGTTAGGGTCAGCGTTCATTCATTTATGCAGTAAACTTTGACTTAGCATGGTGTTGCTTGTAAGATGTAGTCCCTGTTCTCAAGGAATTTAAAATCTAGTAGGAGTCACAGGCAGGAAAATTGGATATTAAGTGCTGTGCGTACTTTGAGCCTAGAGAAAGAGTTCCTCACGTGGAGTCAGGGAAGCTTCTAGAAGGAGTTGATACCTGAGCTCAGTCCTGAAGCCTGAGTAGGAGGTACGAGGCAGAGAAGTGAGGGAGGGCTTTCTTGGTGAAGGGGACAGACCTGCAAAAGACGCAGAGACAAGAGGAAGCTGAGGATGCTCTGGTTAGCTGAGGTGAAGATTGTAAAGTGGTTGGTGACCAGAGGCCAGAGGCTGCAGGGCTTTTAGGTGGAGACATGAGCTGGAGCGGAGATGTTTCACTTAAAGAGGAGGTGAACGCTGAGACAAGACTGAAGGAGGGAGAGTTCTGTGATGAGGAGGGTGGTGATTGAGTTACGTAGTAATGGACAAGGGAAGTGGGTGCTCCACTGGGCTAGGGGATGAAGAGTTTTGAGGGGCCTGGCTTTCTCCAGAAGAATGAAAGCTACTCCTGCCTCACTCTTTTTTTAGGTTTTCCTCCCCTTCCATTTCTTTTATTCTCTTGGCACCAATGATGACCTTCCTACTTGTGTTGCCTTCCCACTGCCACTGCCTGTTGTTTCCAGCTTACTGAACTAATAAGAAATGGGATGCAGACTTATAGCTTCTCTCCCTACTCTTTGGTTTGCAGTGTAAACATGCCATCCCTTTGGGGTTGGATTTTTGCAACTAAATAAATGATGTTGTTGTTTTGTCACTAAGTCATGTCTGCCTCTTTGTGACCCCATGGACTGTAGCCCACCAGGCTCCTCTGTCCATGGGATTTCCCAGGCAAGAGTCCTGGAGTGGGTTGCCATTTCATTTATCCAGGGGATCTTCCCAACCCAGGGGTTGAACCCACTTCTCCCGCATCTCCTGCATTACAGGTGGATTCTTTTCCACTGTGCCACTTGGGAAGCCCAATAAATAATGTCAGGGACTCAGATTTATTAAGAAAGGTTTCTTTCCAGTTCTTCTCTTTTTCTACTAAGACCCGTTAGGGAAGGAAAAACCACATCTGGATGCTAACCACAAAACTACCAAAGTATCAGTTGAGTGAATTTTAGAAAAAAGAACCAAACTTGGAGTATCCTGGACATATTATTATGGAAGAGAAGGCATAGCATATGAGAATAGCCAGCATCCCCGAACCCAAAGAAACTGTTCTTCTTTTCCTTTCTTTTCTGTTTATAACTGTCAGCTCTCTTATAACAGATCCCATTATGGTATGATTGGCTTGTTATACAGTGAGTAGGGGATGGTACCAGGTGATAGCTGGCTGAGGGAGAAAGGAAAGAGAGTTCTGAGCAAGAGCGCTGGGGAAGAAGGGAAAGGCCATATTGCCATTGGACCATTGCACTCATACTGCCTGTGTGTGTTCCCATTTGTATATAAGTTGGCGGGTGGTGAAAGTCGCTCAGTCATGTCTGACTCTTTACAGCCACATGGACTGTAGCCCGCCAGGCTCCTCGGTCCATGGAATTCTCCCGGCAAGAATATTGGAGTGGGTAGCCATTCCCTTCCCCAGGGGATCTTACCAACCCAGGGATCGAACCTAGGGCTCCCACGTTGCAGTCAGATTCTTTACCATCTGAGCCACCAGCAAAGCCCAGGGATCACCTCTCAATGGGATTTCCTTTCTCATTGTACTGATTATATTCATTTAAAAGTTTCATGAAGAAACTTCCAGCCCTGCTGCCAAGTTACATCACTAATTGCTTTGATTATTATTTTCTTATTGTTTTTTTTTTTTTTGCCATACCACATGGCTTTAGGATCTTAGTTCCACCCCAGGGATTGAACCTGGGCCCTCAGCAATGAAAACTCAGAGTCTTAACCACTGGACTACCAGGGAATTTCCTCTTTTTCCATTTTTTAAATAGACCTTGCTTGTATTTAGAGAGATTGCTAATAAACAGATGTTCAAAATATGGAATATTTTAAAAAGAGACTGAAATCTGTGACAAATTAAGCCCTTGCATAGTTAAGCAGTATGGTATTTTTCTACCAGCTTAAAGCTTTTTTAAAAAGAATTGCACATATTTAGAAACTTCAGTTGTAAATTTCTACCCTAAAATGAGTTTTAAAGTATATTGAGGAAGAACAGTTGCAGTAGTCCATTAATTTGGGTTAAGTTATATGAATTGGACACAGGTGTTGGTAGCAAAGGAGTTTTTGGTGTCTCTGTGTATTTTTTTTTCCTTACAAGTTTGTTGAACTTAAGAAAACCTAGCTTGTACTTCTTAACTGGAATCTAAAAGGCAAACTGACATACTGGTTGGTGCTTGGTTTAGAACTGGAAGCCTTGAAGCAGCGTTTCTGGAAGCATGCTAATCCAGCAGCCAAACCCAGGGCTGGTCAGAAGGTGATTGTCAACATCATAGTGAAAGATGTGGGCACTGATGGGAAGGAAGAGCTCAAGGCAGACGTGGTGCCCGTGACTTTGGCAGCTGAGAAGCTGGATGGGGCAAGCCACACAAAACCAGGTATTTGAGTTCATGGAGTTGTTTTATTTGTATATTTTTACTGGCCATGAGTGGGGTGGGGTGCCTGACTCTTGTACTCTGGCTGGTCTTTATGGCTGCTGAAGACCCTATAGTGAGAAGTTATAGAATCTTTTTCCTTGGATACTCCGGAGATTAGATATGGCCTCGTTGTATGGGGTGGGTAAGATGACTTTATTTCTTAAAATAGTTTTTGTCTTATTGTTTTAAAAGATACCCATTGTAGAAAACAAATGGAATAAACAACAACTTTCTGTAGTAAACAAAATTTCTGGAATAAACAAAAATATTTTTCTGTCAGAGACATCTTCTGTAACCATGTTGTATGTCCCTTTAAACTTTTTGCATGCATGTACATGTCTGTTTGAAAAACAAAATAATGCAGTCATACATCATGCATTCTGCTTTGTAATCTGTATTAGGGACAGGTCTGTTGTTCCCACTCCCACTTTGAAAATATGAGCAATTTATCACATATAAGAAAATTAAACACTTAGGAAAAAGTATAAAATGAAAAATTAGGGAGGGGACATATGTATACTTATGGTTGATTCATGTTGATGTTTGACAGAAAACAACAAAATTCTGTAAAGCAATTATCCTTCAATTAAAAGATAAATTAAAATTAGTTTTCCCAGAGGCAGCTTAACGATTTCTTGTGTGTCCTAGGAAAATGCATATGCATGTACTATTGTGTGAGTGTGTGCGAGAGACACTGAATACCTCCTCTCTGCCAGACACTGCTCTAGGTGCTTTGCAGTAAATAACATCAGTGTCCTTACTTTATATGTGAGGAAACTGATATACAAAGCATTTAAACAGCTTGTTCAAAGTTATATAACTAGTAAGTAAGAGAACTAGTAGTCTAATCCAGACCATCTAACTTAAGAGTTCAGATATACATATTGCTTTTGAGGGTTTTTTTTTTTTAACATCACATGATATTCCATTGTACAGGTATAACATGGTTTGTTTAACGATATTTCTGTTAAGGGACATCATGTTTGTTTCAGTTTTAGTATTTCACACAATATTGCATCCTAGTATCACATATATGTTAGTAAATCTTGATGCAAAATTCCTTACAGTGGAATCACTGAGTCCTAGACACATTGTCCATCAAAATAAGTTGCACCAATTTTCACTCTGAATGACAGTGTGTAAGAGTTCCTGTTTCTTCCTGTTAATAATGGATATAACAAATGTTTGCCAAATATATAAAAAATGGTATCATTATTTTGATTTGTATTGCTAGTAAGAAGTGAGGTTAAGCATTATTTTTAATACCAGTTCATATCTTTTGCTCATATTTACTCTTTTTTTTTTGGCTTTATTTTATTTTTTTCATTTATTTTTATTAGTTGGAGGCTAATTACTTTACATCATACTTACTCTTGAGTTGTTTCTCTTTTTCTTCAATGTGGGTACAGTTATCAATATTTTCCTTCATGGCTTCTGAGCCAGAGATTTTTGAAGGTCCACTTGCCCCCATTCCTTTTCTTTTCTTTTGCTTTTTTAAATAGTAATTTTATAATCTCTGTAATATCCCAAGGTATAGAACATAATTATGAGAGTTATTGAGTTACACTCAATTCCTAATAGTCCCCTTTGTTAAGATAACAAAAGCCTAAAATACGAAGGTCTCTGATTTTCCTTTTGTGATGTGCCTAGAACACTTCTGGAATTGCCTAAAATGGACACTTGTGTTGTTGTGTGTAGTCGGTCATTGCATCTAAAGCATCTCTTCATTACTTTTGTTCAGGGGAAAAGCTTCAGGTGCTGAAAGCTAAACTTCAAGAAGCAATGAAACTCCGAAGGTTGGAGGAGCGTCAAAAACGCCAAGCATTACTCAAGTTAGATAATGAGGATGGATTTGAGGAGGAGGAGGAGGAGGAGGAAGAAGAAATGACAGATGAGTCCGAGGAAGATGGAGAAGAGGAGGGAGAGGAAGCCTTAGAGGAAGAAGAGAAAGAGGAGGAAGAGGAGGAAGAAAGCAATGAGGAGGTTGCTGGCAATTATGTGGTTTTGTTACTAGGTCAGGATGAATAAGGGAAAGAGAAAATCAGATCTGAGTAAGAGGATGATGAGCACGTTTGACTGTAGAAGAGATTTCAGGGTCAGAGATGAAGGTAGCTCATGTGTACTAAATCTTAGTGCATTCAGTTCTTTCAGCCCCGTGGAACACCTGCAGTTCACAGTCATGCCCTGGCTTCTGCCTGTTGGTTTACATATTGTACTATAATGCTGATATCAAAATGGCTTTCTATTAAAGACTTTTATCTTTGTTGTTCATTTAGATTTCTCTATTTAGGAAAAAAAAGCACTTTTAGCCTTGGCCGGGTTGAGGTCTGGAATAAATTCTCAGGCCAGGAGTTAATTAATTGTTAATTGTCCCAAGTTAATTGTCGAAGAAGGTATTTGTAGATGGGCCTCTTGCCCTTGTTCTAAGGTATTGTTTTCCACCTAGAGAAGACAGGTGATGATAGGATTTTTGGTATTGGGAAAAAGAAAAGTGTCCTTGTTTGAACAGTGGAGTCATTTGAAAGGCTGGTTAATGTTTAACCCTGGGTAAAGGAAGAGGAAAGCCATGGCTGAACTGAGCAGGGTGTCACAGTCTGTGGTTGGAGGCCAGGAGTTGTCCTCCAATCTCAGGCTAATCATGCAGTCTCTCATTGACTCAGTTAAATGATAATCCAGTTCCTTCAGAGTCTTGTAGCAGTTTTGAAAGGGTAAAAGGTAAAGTAACAAAGTATAAAAGAGCTCTAGAAGTGTCTACAACTAATAAATTGTGTTAATGATGATGGTTGGACTGAGCTTCCTTCAGGTTTACATTTTCAGATTTAAGATGTGACATATTTCAGGCTAGTATGTTGGCTTTTAAAATTTTTGACTTGTACTATTTTGTTTTTGGGTGGCGTGATTGGTAAAGACTGCAGAATTCCTTCTCGGTGGTGAAGAGATAGAAACCAAAGATGAGAAAGAAATAGATAAAGAAAACAATGATGATGGCAGTGGTGAAATTGGCAAGTCAGTTGGCCTCTCTGTCCCCAAACCTCTCTCATCGGATTCTACCTTCCTTCTATTCAAGGACAGCTCTTCCAAGATGGGGTAAGTAATTCTCTCTAAGGAAAGATAAGATTCCCTGGTAAATACCAGGGAATTTGCCCCTCTTGGAAGAAGTAGAAACAGATATTCAATTTACCTACTTATTTTGTAGTTACTCTCCTAGTGAAGAAAAATCAGAAGTAGATGAAAACTCAGGCAAAAGACCTAGCAAATTAGGTAAGTAGTGACTCTTATGTAGAACTTGAAACTTGATTTTTCTCTGATCCTCCTGCTTTAACATTTAAGGACTACAATTCCGTAAGGTTCTATTTTTCTGAACCTTAGTGAACTTTTCCCTGTCTTACCTGTGAGAGTGATAGGAATTTATGAACTATAATGTTTTTCTTGGGCATTCCCTCGTGGTCCAGTGGTTAGGGCTCCATACTTTCACTGTTGAGGGCCCAGGTTCATCTCCTGGTCGGGGAACTAAGATCTCACAAGTTGCATGGTGCAGCCAAGAAACAAACAAAAAATCCCCAATATTTTTCTTTGTCCAGTTTTTGAAATCTTACGTGCAGTTTCTTTACAGTTGACCCTGAGCATTTAATAGGTCATTAGTGAATGTGTTGATTGAGTGAAACATGAAACATTTCTATCATGTAGATCAGAGGAAGATGTATAAGTGATTAGATAATGGAAAGGGTAATCATAGGCATTAGGGAAGGTGCGAGAAAGACAGGAACTTTGAGGTGTCACTTAGTTCAGAGTGATAAACCCTGATTGTATGATGCTATCTTATACCATTACTGATCTTTAATGTAATGTTTTGGAACATGTAACTTGAGAGGTTTACCAGTGGATCTTACCAGACAGTTTCATTCTCAACTCTTTTCCTAAACAAATCTGACTTATTTCTGGGAATCATGCACTTAAAAGTTGTCTTTCTTTAGATGAAGATGATTCATGCTCATTACTGACAAAGGAGAGCAGCCACAATAGCAGCTTTGAGCTGATAGGCTCCACACTTCCATCCTATCAGCCTTGTAACAGACAAACAGGCCGTGGGACCAGTCTTTTCCCTACAGCAGGAGGATTCAGATCTCCTTCCCCAGGGCTATTTCGAGCCAGTTTGGTCAGTTCAGCCTCTAAGGTGAGATGGTAATGGTTTTCTAATCTCCTCCCCTTTTTGCTTCCCACATTGCTAAATAAAGTGTGTCCATGCCAAAAACTCCTACCACATTATGTATGTTCAGTTTAAAAAGTCCACCCCCTTTGTGTATTAAAAACAAGCCTCATCCAGGGTTCTTTCTTGAGGATGTTTTTTTTTATGCTTCCCTTGGCTATGCATTGTCCTCCCCAACTGCAATTGCCTGAGAATAGATTAAATTTTACAAATAGCAGCTTCTGTTGTTGTCATGACAGTGAATGACATTTGTAAAATGTTTTGTTTTTGTTTGGTTTTGTTTTGGTGCCAGAGTTCAGGAAAGCTGTCTGAGCCTTCACTTCCCATAGAGGATTCCCAAGATCTGTATAACGCCTCCCCAGAACCTAAGACACTTTTCCTAGGAGCAGGAGACTTCCAGTTCTGCTTAGAAGATGACACTCAGAGCCAACTGTTGGATGCAGATGGGTAGGTAGTTTTATGTTTCTGTGGGTGGGATGGTGCTGGGTACTGCTTAATTTTGTTTAAAAATAAAGCGAGCTTCTGTCACTCCATCTGTGCTTTCTCTTCTGAGAAAGAGAGGTGTGCAGACCATTAGTATTACATTCTACAAATTTGAACAAAGCCTATCTAGAAAATAAAAAGTAAATAGCCTTGCTAGTGTTCTGATCCTTCAATTTCTACCTTATTAGACCTGCATAACTCTTACAAGGTCATCAAATTGCCCTGTATCCATATCCCTGGGGGCTCAAATGGTAAAGAATCTGCCTGCAATATGGGAGACCTGGGTTTGATCCCTAGGTCGGGAAGATCCTCTGGAGAAGGAAACGGCAACCCGCTCCAGTATTCTTGCCTGGAGAATTCCATGGACAGAGGAGCCTGATGGGCCCCAGTCCGTGGCGTTGCAAAGAGTTGGACACGACTGAGTGACTAACACTTTCACCTTCATCCCACTATGTTAGGACTTTTGGGTGGCATCGAGAATTGACATCTCTGTGGCACATTACATGGCCATAACACCAGGCCCTACTCTAGCACCATCTGAAGCCCCAAATTAGCCTCTACCCTTTATCTTCTAAATAGCCTTTATTCTTTCATAAACACCCCCCTCCCTCTTAAGGTTATCACAGGCTAAAGTCTGACACGCGTGTCTTCTGGTTCAGAATTCAGCTTCTAACTTTGCTATTGGAAATGAGTTGAGGCTTTTCCCCCACTACTTTTTTCCCCTGGAGCATTTCTTACACTCTTCATTGGGCTTGTAGGTTCTTAAATGTTAGAAACCACAGGAATCAGTACCAAGATTTGAAGCCTCGGTTGCCATTGGCCAGTATGGATGAGAATGCCATGGATGCCAACATGGATGAACTGTTGGATTTGTGTACTGGAAAGTTTGCATCTCAGACTGAAAAGCCTCTGCCTGGGAAGAGTGACAAGAAAGAGAACATGGAGGAACTTCTGGATCTTTGTTCAGGAAAATTTACTTCTCAGGGTAATTATCCAACAGAGCAGCAAGTCTCACCCACTCAAATATCTTAAGTCAGTGTCCATGTGAAGAAGTCCTTTAGTCTCAGGTGAAAAGTTCACAGAAAACAGCCTTGGTGGATTCTTGAGCTGAGGCTGAATTCACTGCTTAGCTCCTGACATTAGCACTCTTACTTTTTTAGGATGGGGAAGTATCACCTTAAGATTGCTTTAACTTTCGCCATATGACTTGTCATTTATGGCCAGAATATGTGCAAAGCTTAGAGCGGTGTCTGCTGCATAGTAAATTTCATATAAATGCTAAGTTATTACTTCCACCTGCGTACCCCTTTCTCCTCCTCACACCCCTGCTAGAATGTAAGCTCTTTGGGATCTGGGATCTTTGTTTTATTCACTGCTGTCTCCCTGGTGCCTGGCACATAGTAAGCACTAAATAAGGATTTGTTGAATGAATGGATGGTGAGCTCTTTTTGGCAAGCTTACCTTAGAACTATGTTGAGCTGGCATGTCTTCAGATGGCTGGGGAAAGAAGATAAAGCTGTCAGTTCTTGGTGACAAATCTTTTTCTTTGTTGTGATATAGATGTCTCTACTCTGGATCCATCAGAGTTAAATAAGCAGGAGAAGGAGAGTAGCCTGGGTGATCCAATGGAAGAAGCACTCGCTCTTTGCTCAGGCTCTTTCCCAACAGACCGGTGAGTCTCGGTGATCTGAGGGAATTTGGCAAGTTCCATCTTCTGATAAAGTACAGGGGTAGCTTCTCTGGACTTAGCAATAAATGGTCATCTTAGGGGCTTTATATCCTGTCTGAGAGTCTTGCAGTGGGTTTGAGCCTCATATTTGCATAGTGAAGAAATTATTCATTATAATGCTTTCATTTAGTTGATAGGGAACAGGGTAAAAAAGGCAAGAAAAAGCACATGGATGTTCTCAACATCACCAATAATTAAGGAAATACAAATCAAAACCCCATTTTTTGAATAATTCCTCACTGCCAGCCATTATTCCACTTTTGGGTATATACACAAAAGAACTGAGAACACAGTTTCTTAGTAGATATTTGTACACCCATGTTCATAGCAGCATTATTCATAATAGTCAAAAGGTGGAAGCATCCCAAGTGAATGCATACATAGTGGAATATTACCCTTTAAAAGGGAAGCAGATTCTGATACATGCTAAGACATGGATGAACTGTGAGGAGATTATGCTAAGTGAAGTGAGCCATTCACAAATATGCAAATACTGTATGATTCCATTTATATGAGGTACTTAGTGTAGTCAGATTCATAGAGACAGGAAGTAGGAAGGTGGGTGCCAGGGCTGTGGGGCAGTAAGAATAGGAGGTTGGTATTGAAAGGGTATAGAGTTTTAGCTTTTTAAGAGGAAAAGCATTCTAGAGCTTGGTTGGATAACACTTATTTGTGTTAGTGTTAAGTGAATGTACTTAACACTAATGAACTGTACACTTAAAATGGTTAAGATTGTAAAGTTCATGTTGTATGTATTTTATCACAATTAAAAAAAAATATTTTTTTTTGAAAGGCAAGATATCTTGTTTCCTGTTTCTTGAAGAGATTGTTGGGGCTGTAAGATATTTTCAGTCCCTAAGTTGGCTGACTCCTTATAGTTGGCTTTCAACAACATGTTTATGGATTTGTTGATTTGCATCTTAGGGAAGAAGAAGGTGAAGAGGAGGAATTTGGAGACTTTCGGCTTGTCCCAAATGATAAGGAGTTTGATAGTGATGAGGTGAGTTTGAAGGGAACAAAGTGATCATAACTGAACTCCATGTATAGCTGCTGGGGATTTTTGTTTGATTTCTAGTTTGAATTTTTGAGAAGTCTGTTTGGCATGTTATCAGAAGCAATTTCCTAGAATGAAATATTTGGGCAGAAGTTTCTGAATCCTGTCTTAGCTGAGGACACATTTTATTCTGTGTAACTTTGCATGTGATACTGTATAATTTTGCAGGATGAACACAGTGATTCTGACAAGGAGGACCTGACACTGGAAGACCATGAAGATGATGATGAGGAAGACCTCCTGCAGCAATCGGAGAAGTCAAAAAGGCAAATGTAGGTGTTATATCCCTTCCTTCCGTTGCAAGAAAGTTCTCCTGACAGTTGAGCTGTAGCTTGCCACCACCATTTTACCTACATTTACTGGTTCTATTTTTGCTTTTTGTGGTTAACACAGATTGAATAACATCCATTTGCATGATATCTTTTGAGTATTCAAAGATAGTCACATCCTCTTCCAAGTGATTTCTGTACTAAACATCCCTAGTTCTTCTGCTTTTTCTCATGTGACGTTGCTTCCAGACTCTTCGCATGTGTGGATTCTCTCTTTATCTTTAGGTGTGGTCTGACTACCGCCCTGTGTGGTGGTGCAGCCACATCCCTTGCTCTGGTTGCCTACTACTTGTAAAGTAACCAACGAGCACAGGAGCTGAGTCACTGGAAGGCCTGAGGATCTAGTAGATGATTAAAATTCCACATGTCTTTTTTCCTTTGAATTACCAACATTCCAGGTCTTCCTCATCCTAGTTTCAGGCAAATGACCCCCCATTAATTTTTTAAATATTTTGTTGTTTTGATTATGAAAGTAAGCCAGTTATTTTAGAATATTTAAAAGAATACAGAAAGATATAGATAAGTCATTCATGTCCACCATTCAGAATATTTGTGAAAGTGGTGGTAGTGGTTATTATTGCCTCATAACCTTTGTCAGACATATATTTTCATATGGTTGAGATCTGTAAAATTTTTTTATATATACAGTTTTGCATCTTGCTTTTTCCCCCACTTACTGTATCTGTAAATATTTTTCCATGATATTGAAAATTGTATAAAAACCGTTTTAGTAGGTATTTCACATTTTATTGTATGTGGATGACTTTTAGATTTCAAATATAGGACATCATATTGATCCTTATTAGATTTATTTTGTTGTGTATAGCCCATCATTCCATTCTGTTGAGATCAGTTTTGGATTCTAATTTGTCACCTGTCAAATTAACCATCTCATACAGCTTTGGGTCATCTATAGATTTTTTTCTAAGGCAGTGGTTCTTAAACCTTATTTAACTATAGTGTCCTTTGTTCAAATGAAGTCTTATAAAGAATGGCAGCTAAAAGTTGAGCTGCTCAAAGAGGGTTAGATGGGACGATTGAGGAGCTTGGTGGCTTTTGGCCCCTGAAGGAATTCCTCAGGAACCCTAGGATTTAGAGGAACTCAGCTTTAAAATAATAATGCAAGTCTTTGATAAAAATCACCTTTCAGAAAGCCATCAAGCTTCTGCCATTCTTGACCATAGATAACAGCAATTTGAACTCAGGGTGACAGCAGATTTGTTTTCAGTACGACCTGAAGTCAGAAAAACTAACTTGTGGTGGTTTTGATTACCACTAACTGAGCCCGAATATTCACTTGAAGGACTGATGCTAAAGCTGAAACTCCAATACTTTGGCCACCTGATGTGAGCAGCTGACTCATTGGAAAAGACCATGATGCTGGAAAAGATTGAGGGCAAGAAGAGGAGGGGGCAGCCGAGGATGAGATGGTTGGATGGCATCACTGACTCAGTGGACATGAGTCTGAGCAATCCCCCGGGGACAGTAAAGAACAGGGGAGCCTGGTGCACTGCGGTCCATGGGGTCACAAAGAGTTGGACACGACTGAGTGACTAAACAGCAACAAATGAGCCTCATTCATACCTGTACCTTGTGGGTCAAGATTTGGCAGGCTGTAGGAAGACCCCAGTCTGTTACCTTTCCATACCATACTATCTCTAGTCTATCTCCTGAAGCTGGTAAGCATAAATACAAAACAAAATAGTATGAACCTTCTGGCAGGTATGTCTCAAATATATAGAGGAGATTGAGAGTTTTGGCTTCAGAGTCACCAACCTAGGTTGAATCCAGACTCTGCTGCCTCCCAGCTGTGTGGCCATCAGTAAGTTGTTTACTCTCTGAGTTTCAGTTCCTTCAACTGTAAATCAAAGGGAACAATAATAATACCACTTCCTGAGATAATGAATTGGCACAGGCTTTTAAGTATTATAAAAATGTATTATTAATTTTTATGCTTGTTATTAGAGATGCCTGTGTGTTCTGCTTTTTTCATTACTGTGTGTATATTTATTGTTGTATTTTCCAATTTTCAATATTGTTTTCCAGGAGATTGAAGAAATACCTGGAGGATGAGGCAGAGGTGTCAGGGAGTGACGTGGGAAGTGAAGATGAGTATGATGGGGAAGAGCTTGATGAATATGAAGAGGATGTAATTGACGAAGTACTTCCTTCTGATGAGGAACTACAGCATCAAGTCAAGAAAATACACATGTCAGTATCCCGACAAGCCCTCCTGAGCAGTGGGGTGCATCTTAAGGCAGGCCCTATAACCAGCCAGAGTGGTCCTGGTTTTGAACAACCTATTTCTCCCGTCGTAGGAAAACAATGTTAGATGATGATAAACGCCAGCTACGTTTGTACCAAGAAAGGTACCTTGCTGATGGGGACCTGCACAGCGATGGTCCTGGACGAATGAGGAGATTCCGATGGAAAAACATAGGTATCTTGATCATTGCCTTTAGAAGCAAATGGTACAAGGTCCATGTTTGTCCAGTTTAAGCCGGCAAGAGGAGTTCAAAACTATAGCAGACAGCTGTGGAGGACCTGGCCTTGACCTTTATTTTCCATTAGTGGATGGGAAAAGCTTGTATCAGTATATTGTAAATGAACAGGGTTCACAAGTGTCTGTCAAGACACCCTCTCTTGTGGGGATTGCAGAATGCTAATAGCCTTAACTCTTTGCTTTAGATGATGCTTCCCAGATGGACTTGTTCCACAGAGACTCTGATGATGATCAGATTGAAGAACAGCTTGACGAGACGGAAGCCAGATGGAGAAAGGAGCGAATTGAACGAGAGCAGTGGCTTCGGGACCATGTAGGAAGCCTGCAAGAGATTCGCCTATTCCATCCCTAGTTCTGAGGGTCACCTCAGTCACCCAGCTTATCATGATAGTTGTCAAAACCTTGGGCAGTGTATTGCTGTCCCTTTTAATCCTTGAATTTTCTTTTGTGCTTTGAAAAGATTACCACAGGCAGTTCTATTCATGTTTTTGTCCACAATACTTTTTTTTTGGTCTGAAGCAACAGAAAGTAGCAAAAAGGAAAACTAATGCTATTCCAAGTACTCTAGCTTCCAGGCTATGCTAATTCTTTGGGTCTTTGGGGGAACCGTGGGCTTCTGTTAATGCTGCCTGATTTTTATTCTCAGGCACAGCAGGGGAAAATTGCAGGTGAAGATGAAGAAGAGATTGGGGAAGACAGTCAGTTTATGATGCTGGCCAAGAAGGTTACAGCCAAAGCTCTGCAGAAGAATGGTGAGCTCTTAGCCCTTCACAGGGGCTGTCCCCCCGGATTGTTTGTGCTGGAGCCTTGGAGGTGACTCCAGCCTTCAGCGACTGTTGCAGCTTAGTCACGGACCTGTGTCTAATACTATCTTAAAGGGGCCCCTCGGATGGGGAGAGACAATATTCTTTCAATCCAGTTCTATTGGACAGTAGATATTGTAGTGGAGAGTGTGTATAGCGGGTTCTGCCTTATGTTCTAAGGCAGCTTGTGCATGTGTGCATGCTAAGTTGCTTTAGTCATGTCTGACTCTTTGTGACCCCATGGACTGTAGTCCACCACGCTCCTCTGTCCATGGGATTCTCCAGGCAAGAATACTGGAGTGGGTTCCCATGCCCTCCTCCGGACGATCTTCCCAACGCAGGGATCAAACCCACATCTCTTACATCTCCTGCATTGGCAGGCAGGTTCTTTACCATTAGCGCCACCTGGGAAGCCCTGTAAGGCAGCTCAGAGGAGTTAATTCTGCCTTCTTCGTTTAGTCACCCAGGATTATATACCTAAGTGTTAGAACTGGAATTTGTCTTACCACTGTTGTTTTTTCTTAATTACTATTAATTAGACAATAAGTTTAGCTGAATTGTCTGTCTTAACCACTTACTGTACTTTCAAATCATGATTATAAAATAATCAGAGTTCCTGTGGCCTCAGTTTATTAGTTTAGTTAAGGGCCTGTTAGTTTGTTTAGATTTAAAATTAATTCTACCCAGTTTTGCCCAGAGCAAGCCTCTCTCTCTTGTCTTTTCAGTCAGTCACACTGTGGTTATTCAAGAATCAAAGTCTTTATTCAGAAATCCTTTTGAAGCCATCAAACCGGGAAGTGACAACCAGGTTGGTTGGGGACCTTGTTCACCTGAAGTCATGATTTGCAATGTTACAAAGGCCTCAGTCAGGTTAGGGGAATGCTCTGTCATTAGGGGAGGGAGGTGGTTGCGGGAAATGGAAGTAGGTGTCAAAGAAGCCTGCTATTTCTTTTCTGTTTGAGCAGGGTGGGAATGTGGCCCCTCCATACCTGGCAGGCGCAGGGAGGAGCTGGCTTCCCCTTTCTTGGTGCTTGGAATTTGATACCAGATGACTCTTCTTTCCTCAGCTGAAGACAGGCTCACTGCTCAACCAGCCCAAGGCTGTGCTTCAGAAACTGGCTGCCCTCTCTGACCTCAACCCCAGTGCTCCCCGAAATTCAAGAAACTTTATCTTCCATACACTTTCTCCTGTCAAGGCTGAGGCAGCAAAGGAATCATCTAAACCTCGGGTAGGGAATTTGAGAACTGATTTGGTGGCTCTCCAAAGCAGAGTGAATGAATGAGTGAATTGAATTGAAAATATATATGTATTTCTGGCATCTTTACAGCATAAAGATTTATGCTGTAGTGTTAATCTTGCATACCCAATAAGGTACGAGGGGATTGCTACCCCCCGGTAAGTATAATCAGCTGTGAGACTTGCCTGGAAATTTTCAACTTCTTTTTTCCTGATTATCCGTGATTGAACTGTGAGCTGCTTAAGAGCTAACTGAAGCTAAGTGTGAGTGAACCACAGCTTGTACGAAGGTCTTGAGTTGATTCTTGTCTCTTTCTCTGCTCTGTAGGTACGGAGAAGGGGTCCGTCTTTAATGACATCCACTTCACCTAAGCGCCTCAAAACAGATGATAGTACTTCAGAATCGAAGCAAAGCATCTTCCATTACTTGGAAAGCTAACACTACGAGGGCGCCAGCACCTCTCGTGGGACTCCACTGAGAAGTATCTGGCACTGAAGGCTGGAATTGATGCTCACGTGGATGATCCCCACTTCCTTCACAATCAGTGCATTAAGATTGAGAACAGAGATTCCAGTTCTTTACACCGTGTGGCTCTGGACATCTCTTTCCTAGTATTACTTCCTGGGTTGGCCACTAACAATTCTGTAGTGTTTACAACAGCCACTTATGGGATACCTGGGTGTCCTCCATTAAATATTTGACATTTTACCCTAGCAACTTCCTGGATTGATTCCTTTTGGTGAAAGGGGTAGTTGGAGGAAGAAAAAAATGTGACAGGACAGAAAATTACAGAAAGCAGTGAATATTGAAACTGAGATGATGCCTTCACACCCCTACAATGTGCAGGATGGTGACCAGGACTCAGTGAAAGAGAGACTTCTTAGAGGACCTAAGAATCAACAGATGGGCTATTTTATAAGTCCCGCCCCTTCCATTTTCCTTCTTGGCTCTTTCCAAGGCAGTCTCAAATTTCCAGTTAACCTTTGTTTCCTTTATAATAAGAACTCAAATAAGGACTGGTACCCAAGTCAGAATGAGCAGATTTTCTGGAGCATGAGGATGAAGATAGAAGGTTATACCCAGTGGCCATCCACATTAGATATTCTGTGGAGCAGAGACCTCTCTTCTAGGACCTAAATTTTCGATTTGAAACACTGTTGCTCAAGGACCTTCCTTCTCATTCTGACCGAAGAATTATATATAAAATCATTATTTATTGCATTCAACTGGGTTGAGTACATTGCCCTGACCAGTCAGGGGACAATTTAATAACTTCATTACTTATTTTGAGAGAAGACCATCATGGAGTTTCATCAAAATGTTGTTAAGAGGATTGCCACCAGTCCCAGTTTTCTCCGAACCACCATGAGGCTCTCAGAATTTTAAACAGATATTTTTCCCCCCTCGGAACCAAATGTCACTGCTTCCTTGGAAAAACGTCCCATGCAAACACTGGTTTCACTGTCATGAGCTGGACTTGGGAAGCTGGGTGAGCTGTGCCAGTTTTTTTTTAACTGGCAGTTGAGTAATACCAGTTTAACTGATGGAATTAGGATATAGGTTTTCTACAATTGTTTCTAATATACAAGATGCTGACTTTGATGGAATTTGCATTTGTATATTTGTAATCTTGTAACGGAGAAAATGTATATAAAGATGTTTTAATATGTGTGTAATTTTTCAATAAATCCAGTGCCTTGAAGGCACGATTTGATGTCCAGACTAAATGCTCATTATTAGGTCAGATACCTGTCTAATGTTGAGCATTTTGTTTTTAGGGTATCTCTCTCCCAGGGAAGGCCTCTCTGGGCCTGGTGTGAGAGGCTACTGCTGTTGTCCCCTCAATGTCTTCTCAACTCTGGTGAATTGATCACGTTAACTTACCAAGTGGTCTGGGTGTGCAGGGAGAAGAGTTTACATATATATTACAGCCCTTTGATTGACAGCTGTGGGTCCAAGGTGATCATCATTGCCCCTCCCATTGAGTGCTCTAAACAGTGCCCAAGGCTTGGCAGCCCTAGCTGGGCAACACAGAACTAGGGGCAAGGGCCGGATATTTCTCCCCTCTTCCTTTCCCGTATCCTTTTTTGAGGGGGAGAGATGGAGAAGAGGATTTTGGAGTTGACCACTAAGGATAAGAAAATCAGTGCCTGGGAAATCTAGGGAGCAAAGGGTTTCTATTCTAAGCTCTAAAAAGAAAGCACTCTTTGGAGACAGAAAAGTTGGAGCTTAAGTTCTGCATTACTTTTCTGCGTGCCAGTATAGCTATCGAAAGGCAAGCTAAACTTTGACCCTGGTATGACTGAAGCAGAGAGCGGTGAGCTGACCACACACCCTCTGCCCAGAGCACTGAGCCATCAGCTCCAGCTCCCTGCTAATGAAACAAGCCCAGGGCCTGTGCTGCGGCTGCTGCTAGGGTCAGCTTCACTAGCTTGGGAATCACATACTGGGGAGATGAGAGCCTGTGAGTCTGGGAGATTGGGGTCCTCACTGTCTTACTTCGTGTTCCGTACACTGGGGTAGGAACACATGGTACTTGATTTAAACAGGTTTCTAATATTAATTCAGTCCACAGCCGCACAAACCATACTTGAGTCTCTTCCATAAAGCATCAGGTTATACTCACCCGAGTGCAGTGGAGATAAGGTGCTCAGAATTTCTTGTGCAAATTCTCAGCTGCCTCTCTACAAACTTCACCCTGCTTTGAGACTCCCAAATGGCTCAGAGTGGGTGTCTCGGGGTTTTATCTCCCACAGGTCTGTCTAATAACTTTTGGGGCTTCCTCTCCTGAGGTTTGTACACTGAAAAACAGGGAAAAGTATTTGGGGGAGGAATATTGGGGAGGGAGGAATATTGTGATCTTGATGGCTCAGCTGGTAAATCCACCTACAATGCAGCAGACCTGGGTTCAATCCCTGAGTTGGGAAGATCCCCAGGAGAAAGGAACGGTTACCCACTCCAGTATTCTGGCCTGGAGAATTCCATGGACAGTATAGTCCATGGTGTCGCAAAGAGTTGGACACGACTGAGCGACTTTCACTTTATTGTGATACTCTGATTATAGCATTCCTGAGATGGACTACCTTTGTGTCCTGCTCACTGCCTGGCATGGGGCCTGGAACATGGTATTGCCTAATAAATGTTGAATGAGAAAGACTACCCCTTTCAGAGCCACCATTTATGTCTGTCAAATGAAAATAGTCATTCCTGCCTGTCTCAGAGTTGCTGTGAGGCATGTTGGAAGATGTATGTGGATGTATTATGTCCGGCGCTACTCTTCAAGCATATAGATTTGTCAATAGCACAAGTGCATCATGTTTTGTGGGCCACTCCTCAAAGGCCTGTGGTCTCATAAGCATCTCAAACTTAACATCTTTAAAAATGTGATCTTCCTTCTCTAAAAACCTGTTCTTCCTCTTGTGTTTTCCATCTCAGTAAAGGAGACCTCCACATACCCAGTCACTCAGGCTGGAAACCTGAAGGACATTCTCGATCCCTCCTTCCTTACTCCCATAATCAAACTACCTATAAGTCCTGTTATTTCTACTTTCACACTACATCTTGAATCACCTCTATAGCCAATGCCCTGATCCAAGATTTCATAATTTCTTACCAGCTGTTGGCAGCATCCTCCTGATCTCCCCACTCATATTTTTGCCTCCTTTCCATCCAATCTGCACAGTGGCCAAAGGGTAACATTTATATAATTAAATTAGAGGATGCCAGTCCCTCACTCAAAACCTTTCTGTGTCTTCCAATGCATTCAGAATTAAGTTCAAGCTCCCCATGGCCTACAAGACCCTCCATGACATAACTGTGCCTTCCACCCTCCAGTCACATTATACTCAGCTTCAGGGGCTTCCTAAGTATCCTTCCCTTTTCCTGGAATGATCTCTCCACTGTCTTTTTTTTTTTTTAACTTTTTATCTTGCATGGGGGCATAGCCGATGAACAATGTTGTGGTGATTTCGGGTGAACAGCAAACGGACTCAGGTGGCACTAGTGGTAAAGAACCCGCCTGCCAATGCAGGAGACATAAGAGACACTGGTTCGATCCCTGGGTCGGGAAGAAGGACATGGCAACCCACTCCAGTATTCTTGCCTGGAGAGTCCCTGTGGACAGAGAAACCTGGTGGCTACAGCCCATGGGGTCACAAAGAGCTGGACATGACTGAAGTGACTGAGATGCACGCATGCAAAGGGCCTCAGCCAAACATATACATGTATCCATTCTCCCCCAAACTCCCTTCCCATCCAGGCTGCCACATAACATTGAGCAGAAGTCCATGTGCTGTACAATAGGTCCTTGTTTCCACCCTCCTTCTTTGTCTACTGTTAGCTTAAATCTAACTTCTTCAGAGATGCTTCCATTACCACCTCTTTCTTAATTAGGTTGCCTCTGTTTCCTGTTTTCTTTTTTTTTTTTTTCTTTTGGGTCTTTTATCACAGTTTACCACTTTAATGCATGTTTAGGTCAGCTTTCCCCATTAGACTAAATTCAATGAAAACAGAGAACATATCTATTTTGTTCTTAAAAATGTATGTTTCGGGTAGCACCATGCCTAGCACATAGCATTATTAACAAAATTGTATTGAGCAATCAATGATCTGAAGGCTGGAAGAGCTCATGGTGAAGAGCCAGGAGCTGAATGGTTCACAAGGATGCTTTCTAATGGGGGATGGACTAGATAGAGGTGGTTGCTGTGTGAGATCTTGTGTGTGTGTGTGTGTGTGTGTGTGTGTGTGAGATCTTAAGCCCTTCCTCTGCAGCTTACACGGCATGACCCTGGAATAAGTCATTCTGAAATTTTCCTCAGCTGGAAAATGAAGCTAAAGTGAACTGGCTTGGTTTAGCTCCCAGGGTTATGGTTAGGATCATGCGTACGATTAATATGAGGTGAGTGAGCAGGTTTAAGAGGCTGTGCCCGTGCTGACTGACCCACTGCCGAGGGAGGGTGGGGCTCATCACGGTCTAGCTGAGTGGGAAGGAGAAGCCAGGTCCTGCCGAAGCTCCGTAGCTGCCAGCCCACGGGCCTGGCCCAGGCCCAGCGGTGCCTCGCTCTGCGCTGGGCCCCCTGAGAGGGTCGGGCGGGAGGTCTGCTTGTGGGCCTGGAGTCTCAGTGAGCTGGGGAAACAGCGGCAGCTCTGTGTACCGCCGGTGTCACCTCAGGGTCTACCTTTTGAGGCCCAGATGCCAGATCTCTGACCCTTGTGGATGTATCATCTTGGTCTGTACTACCCACGTCCTTCCCATCCCCTCATTCTCTCCGCTCTTCTCTCACCTGAAAGCTTTTTCATTTTCAGTTTATTGATCCAGTTCTTCCCTGGGGTGGGATACATAATGGGAAAAGGGGGTTTGAAGTAGCTTCAGCCTAAGGGTGATTGGAGGAAGCTGTGGGGCTGGACACTGGGGTTCCTTCCCTTCGCTTTAGAAGGAACCACGATCTGGTATTCTTGATGGCTGGTGGGGTAGCGGTGGGGGTGAGGAGGCAGCTCCCAGCTCCTGGCTGGAGAGTCACTGGGCCCCGTCCGAGGGGTGGAAGGTGCTGCAGCAGGACTGGGAGAGTCCTGTAGCTTTTTCAGTCCTCATCTCTTTTTTTCTCAGCGGCTGAAGGAAGGAAAAAAACTGACTGCCCACCCTTCTCTTTGTCTTGTCTAATTTAACTTATGTTATTTATCAAAAAGACAGGTTATTTGGGAAACCAGATGGACCCAGGCAAAAATCATCTGGGTTTTCCAAACATGAAAAATTAGGTTCTGGGGGCCCAGGAGGAAAGGCGTACGAGTGTGTGTGTGTGTGTTTGGGAGGGGGTGAGAAGTATTGAGAGCACTTTATGTTTCTGCAGTCAGACCCAGAAATTGCTCCATCACATCCAAGCTCTCCTCCTCCCTCTTTTTTCTTCAAGTTCTTTATGATTACAAACTAAATGAGAAAACTGAAATCTTGACGTTGGTGGCTGGGAGTGTGGAAAGGTTTAATTGGCCAAGGATGAGAACATGTCAGGGCTGTAGCAGAACAGCGGCTGACAGCTTTCTCTAGCTCTCCTGCCCTCGCCTCCTCCCACAGATACACTGGGTTAGCCAGAGTTTCAGGTACAGAGAAGTTTCTGGAGCAGAAATCTGGTCTATCTCTTGTCCTTTCAGTGTTAGCATCCCAAAACGATCATAGCAGGGATGGAAATTAGACATTAGGGGAAGAACTTACCCTTTCATAACTTTCTGACGATGATATGGCCAAAGAACATTGGAGGTGGGACTTCCCTGGTGGTCCAGCGGTTAAGACTCAGTGCTCCCAATTCAGGGGGCCTGGGTTCGATTCCTGGTCAGGGAACTAGATCCCACCTGTCCAAACTAAAAGTGTGCCACAACTAAGACCCAGTGCAGCCAAATAAATAAATATTAAAAAAAAAAGAAAAAAAAAAAGAATCCGCCTTGCAATGCAGGGGATGTGGGTTTCATCCCTGATCAGGGAACTAAGATCTCACACTCTGTGGAGCAGCTGAGGCCATGTGCCAAAACTAGAGAGTCCATGTGCTGCAGTGAAAGATCCTGCATGATGCAAAGAAGACCCTGCGTGCCACAACTAAGACCCAACGCAGCCAAATAAATAAATATTTAAAAAAATAATAAAGGACATTGGGAGTTGAGGCTTGTCTGTCCATTAAATGTCCAGGGAGGGAACTAGTTCTGTAGATACAACTAGGAATTTTTGAAGCTTTTTTCTGTAACAAGCAGCAGTATAGGGCAGCATTATCAGGAGGGAGCTGAAGTAGGAGGCTCTGGAGGCATAACTCTAGGCTGCAGCAGAGGAAATGTTCTGTCTGAAAGCACAGAGTCCTCTCTCTGCATGCACACATGCACACACACAACAGAGCCAAGATCCTTTCTGGCCTGAAGAATCTTTGGCAACAGCAAGAGCACTTGTCCCATTGTGGGGGTCATTTTTCAAAGCGTCACTGGACTGTGAAAGCCACTTAATAACTTGATCTATATAATCTGAGTTAATACTAACTCCGCAGTTGTGAGGATTAAAATTTGAGAAATTTGTAAAGCGTCTGCCTCCAAGCCCGGCCCCTAGGAAACCTCAATGAATGCTTCTTGAATGAATGAACCCATGAAGCAGGGCATTAAGGCTCCCTTGACCATTTCCAAAGGTCAGTATGTAAGAGCTTGAATAACAGGCTTGGGGGCTGTCCTGTGGAGCCTGGAGCCTGAGGCATGACCTAACCCTGCCATTCATTCAACACGTGTTTATTGAGTTTCTGTAGTGTGTGGGGTAGACCCCGTGATGTACCATCCCAACCCGTTTAGTGAAGGCCTTGCTGGCCTGGCTGCAGACAGCCTTTAGTCAGGAGAATGCCTCAGTTTCAGAGGACACCTCACCCAACACCCACATCCCTTCCCTGCACAGCCCACATCCTGCGATGACAGAAGTGTAAAGCCCTGGCCGTGTTGGCTCATTTCAGGACAATTCTAAAGGGCCCATTCTTGCTTCAGAGCTCCCTGAGGGGTTGACTGAGCCTCCATCATGGACCTGTGTGGTAGCTCAGCTGCTGGCCCCTCCCTTCCACAGACGTTGATCCCAAGGGCACTTCTTAGTAACTATCTGCATCCTAAACTGTCTGAGTCTGTCTCCTGAGGAATCCAGCCTATGACTGTGCTAGTCCTGTGGCCAAGGCTTTAGGACAAGAAGGGACAGAGACTCCTTTGCAGTTTCCAGCATCCGTTCCCAGCGTTGGAGGTGTCCCTGCAGCCTTTTTATGAATATGTCCACCAGAGGGCAACATCAGCATAGCAACCTGTCCTGAGGCTCAGGGACGTGGGCTTGGGGGTCTTCCCCCCACCCCCCTCCAACTACACCCCCTCCCCGCCCCATTCAGTATAAGGCAGGATGACCTCCCTCCATACGCCCACCCGCCTAAGGGAAGACAACTTTGGGAAACTGTCTAAGCCTTACTTGTCAGTCTCAGCACGAGCCCCTCCCACCCCAGCGCCAAGGCAAATTTGTCTTCACAGTGTGGACCCCTTCCCCCGCAGCTGGCATCCTCCTTGTCGAGGATCTCCCACCTCTCCACACTCACCATCCACAATAGATTTGTTTTCTGTGTGACAAAGTAATTATGAGCTTGGGGCCAGGGGGCCCAGGGGCCAGTCTGAAGATGGTCACTTCAATCTGGTTCTCCCTGTTCTGCTAGCATTATTGATTTTTTTTCCTGTTATTTATTATGATGATTTTTCTGTGTGACCTGGCTCTGGTGACATGAGCTATGGAGGTGAGAGGGCAAAAGCAGATTTATTCTTGTCACAATTTAGCTTCTTGAAACCACCCACTTGACATTTTTTTTTTAATCCGCTAGTTTTAGCATCTTTGCTTACCTGCCTTCATTCAGTTCCCTATTCCCCAAAGTTCTTCCAAAAGTTCTTTCAGGAATTGGAGCCAGATGTGGCTAGCGGGTGCCATTATATATCAGCAAGCTTTTATTGCCTTCCCATAATTGGGCAGTTATTTTCCAGGCTGAGCTCCCCAACTTCCTGCTTCTTTCTCAGCCCTTCCCCTGGGGCAGTTCTGAGACAGGCCAAGCTATGTTTTTTTTTTTTCCTTGCAGGAGATTTTCTGGCTGTGAAATGGGTATGAGGAAAAGCTGACAAGGAAGCCATCAGAGAGTGAGATTGAGTGGAACCTATTCCAAAAACACGTCAGCCTGACCTTCAGGCTGCTACCGGCCCCTTCAGGCTACTTCCAGACTTTAGACTACAAGTGGGAGGGGGCAGAGTGATTGCCTGGCTGCAGAGGGAGTCAGCTGAGGCCAAGGGCGATTTGTGGGGCCACGTTTTCCCCAGCCTGTTTTCTCTGTGTGTGCCAGGAGAATGAATAAATCATTGTTCAGGGGTGGGATGCAGCTGCCGGGCTCCTCCCCTCGGCACATGCCCGGACTCCAGCCTCTCCATTGAGGACTGCTGGAGCAGAGCGCTTTATACACCCAGCTCCCCAAATCCTATTGAGGCCTCCCCCTTTGCACGAGCCACCGGCTCCAGGCCCATTCAGCCTGGCCCTTTGTGCTGGAGGTTAAGTGGTTACATGTGGGGGACACCCAGAAAGGACCTGTCAGGCCCTGAAAGGCTGTGCTGATACTGTGCCCTCCTACTGATGAATGGGTGGGTGGAGGAGAGGTGGGCGGCCAGAGGCTGGGGTGGGGGCAAGGGCTGGGGATTATGGAGGCAGCTGCTAGGAAGGAGGTGGAACAGACACTCCCTTCTCTCATTCCCCCTTCAGATCAGCTTCTCTCCCTCACTCTCTCTGCTGTGTGCTCTGGGACCTTGGATTTGGCCTCTCTGGGCTCCTGGTGGAAGAGAGGCCATTTACCACTTGGGTGGATAGGGGAGAAAGCATCTGTACTACCTTTCCTGCTTCCAGCACCTCCAAAACACCCCTAAGTTTCTCCTTTTTCCCGTCAGGGTCAGAAGAGAGGATGTGGGTGGTGGGGGTGGTCGACAAATCCATCTGCTAGGTTCCTGTGGAGCACTGGATTTGGAACTGCCCCACTGAGATCAACTCTGAATATTCACTGGAAGGACTGATGCTGAAGCTGAAGCTCCAGTATTTTGGTCATCTAAGGTGAACAGACGACTCGCTGGGAAAGATCAATCGAGGGCAGAAGAAGAGGGCTTCAGAGGATGAGATAGCTGGATGGCATTACCAATGCAATGAACATGAACTTGGGCAAATTCTGGGAGACACTAGGGGATAGGGAAGCCTGGTGTGCTGCAGTCCATGGGGTTGTAAAGGGTCGGATACAACTGGGCGACTGAACACCACCACCACCACCACCACTGAGCTTTAAAAGCTTCCTGGGAGGCCTCCCAGGAGCTGTGCAGGGGGGAGCGTTCAGGGTAGGAGAGATCTCGAACTGGGTATATGACAAAGATTTTGTTGGAAAAGGATGATTCTAAGACTTAAAAAAAAAAAAGCCTCAAAACTTCATATTTGATGTACTACCTCCTCATTTTACATCTGAGAAAACAGCCATGTGGGGCTGGAGGCTGGACTTGTCTTATGCTGTATGCTCAGTTGTGCAGTCGTGTCTGGCTCTTTGAGACCCCGTGGACCTACGGACCTCCTCTGTCCATGGGATTCTCCAAGCAACAATACTGGAGTGGGTTGCCATTTCCTCCTTCAGGGGATCTTCCCAACCCAGGATCAAACTCATGTCTCCTGTGTCTTCTTTACCAACTGAGGCACCAGGGGAGTCCCTGGACATGTCTTACCTAAGGTGATCACAAAGTAGTTTTTGGCTAGACTAGAATGGCACTATGCCTTTAAGAGGTGGTGGAGAAATAAATGAATAGAACAACTAGGTCACCAGCTTCCTAGGCCTTCCTTTCCTGAGATGAGCTAAGTCTGAGGAACAGTTTTTCTTCCTGCCTTAAGGGCTCTTTGGTACTTCAAAGGTCCTGCAGGGCTGTGCCTGGCCTTAGGAGACCAAGTAACAATGTTCATAATCTTAATGTTATTTAACAATGTTCAAGGCATCTTATCTTTATTTAACCTAAAAAGGTTAAAAGGCTTTGATTTGCCCAAGTTCCCAGAGTCATGTGGGAAGTTAACAGAGAATATGAGCTCAGGAAAAAGAAGAAAACAGGTCGCAGTGTATTGGGTTGGCCAAAAAGTTCACTCAGGCTTTTCCACACAGTGTAATGGAAAACCCTGAACGGACTCTGTGGCCAGCGCAATAGCTTGTTCCCCAAGATTAGATGCCAGTGATTTGTTTTGATGTGGAATCTTTGGGAGCTTCCTCATCCACCTTCCTGCCATCCACAATATGAAGCCCAAGGTCCCTGGAATGGTGGTCAAGGCCTTTCACAACTGGGCCAGATTTATCCTTCAGCCTCTTCTGCCATCTCCATTTACCCCTCAAGCTCCAGCCACACTGACCTCCTCTGTGTTATCTGAACACACACTCTGCATACGGTTTCCTCTGCCTTCGCTTGCTTGCTCTTGGTGAGCTTCTATTCATCCTTCAAGGCCTTCAAATATTACCCCTGTGAAGCCTTTCCTCACCCTCTTTTGGGCTCATTAATTTTGCCTTCCAGCTCTGTTGCAGGATCTGTCCCATTGTATAGCCCACTCTTCTCTGACTATTTCCCTTTCTAAACACAGAGCTGTCGGAGGCCACCACCAATCCTGATTCTGCGCTGATTCATTCCCTGGCACAAAGCAGGTAACTGGGTGCTGAATGTGAATGAATGGATGGGAAGGGGCAAGGTGCTTGAGACCGAAACACGTTGATCCTACCCATCTCTTTCTTCCAGGAGTACTGACACTGAGAAATTATCCACCTATTGAGGAACTCATGTCGATTCTATTACCTGAAGTAGAAATTTCTCTCATGTTCCCTTGTCTCCTTGTCTGACATCCCCGGCCCCTAGGGCCTGGATCTGGTTACTCCTTGCTAGCCAATCTTAGCTCTGGCATCTGTCTGCTTACCAAGAGATCAGTTCACTGCCACTGCTGGATCTTCATGATGGGCTGGCCTGCTACAGGGCCCTGTTCTGGCTGGTACTGTCCTTCTCGGGTGATCTCTGTGTCCCTGCCAGTTAAGTCCCTGCCACCTCTGTGGCTGGGTGGACACAGCCACAGACACCCGTTCACCTGGGGAGACTGATCCCCTGGCAGCCTGACTAAGGAAGCCTCTGGTGACTGCAGAACAGACAGCTGGTGGTGGTAGTTTAGACGCTCAGTCATGTCCGACTCTCGGCAGCCTCATGGACTGTAGCCCATCAGGCTCCTCTGTCCATGGGATTTCCCAGGCAAGTATACTGGAGTGGGTTGCCATTTCCTTCTCCAGGGCATCTTCCCCACCCAGGGATTGAACCCACATCTCCTGCATTTCAGGCGGATTCTTTACTGCTAATCCACCAGGGAAGCCCATAACAGACATCTACGTGTCTGCTTTTCTGTAGTCATGGACTCCCCTTCCCTCCCAGAGGGGTTTTTGTCGTCTAGGCTTCCAGCTGCCTGAAAATCCTGGAGTTGCCAGGACCACTGTCAGACAAGCACTTACTTTGTTAATCACACAGTGTCAGAGTATCCCACCCAACTTGATCCTTGGCTAAGGAAAGAGATGCCCTTGGAATTCACTTGTCAGGTATTGTTATTTAGAAATAACCAGCTTTATAGAACAATGGAGTGACCAGCTGATGACTCAGCCGTGTCAGGTTATTGCACACCGAGTAAAATATAGGCTTTAAATAAACAATCGGTATATAATTATTTTTTATTTTTTTGTAGCCAGAATACATAGGAAGAGGTAGAGGTAGGTGTGGCATGTTACAGGATTGTACCTAATGACTTTCTCAGAGTCTGTCTCCTGTTTCTGACATTCTACATTCTGCAGTTCGGGAGGTTTTAGCATCTAGGGAGGAATGTTTCTAACCAGGGAATGCAAAGATGATTCCACTACATTTTGGGCTCCTCATAATACTAGAGGAATAGGAAAAAGGAGGTCACACTGTAGGCTGGACTGATAATGACTATTAAGGGGAAATAGAGTTGCTACTACTTAATGAGGGCTGAGAGGTACCTGAGTGGGACCCAGGGGACCACTCTGTACTCTTGTATTAATCAAGATTCTTTCAACTGCCAGTCAGAGAAACTCCCTTCGAGTCAGGCTTGGAAAAATAAGGCCTCAGGAAACAAGGGCAGGACTATTACCAGGACTTCTGTCCTTCTGTGTCTGGGTGCAGACTACTTTCTCCTACAAATAGGCTGACTTCTATTTGGCAAGGAAGGTGACTGCTGTGGCCCTAGGCTCACATCTTCCTTGCTTTGCCTTCCTTTAATTTTATTTCAGAAAGTCCCAGAGAAGGCCTCCGACTCACCCAGAGTGGGAGTCGTAATCCTAGGCGCCTCAAACTTCCATGAGATCCACCCAGTTAGAGCTGGGAGAGACCAGGCCCAAAGGAGAGGCAGGAGGAACTTTTCAGGAATCACCAAACAAATAATCAGACAAGGCTGTGACTGTATGACACGGAAGACCTGCATCACTGCAGACCACCAAAGCTCAGACACTTTACAAGTGAGGATTTGGGTCACATCAGAAGGAAGAAAACTCCAGTTGAAGGTAAGGGGAACTTGCAGTAGATAAGGGAAAAAGGGGGCTAGTTAGGCCTCAGTACCCGATGTGGAAATGGAACTGAGGTCTCTGCATGTATATTTTTAGCTGGAGGGGTGTCCAAAGCTTGAGTTACTTCTGCCTTGTCCTTTTTATTTCCTCTTCCCTCTTAAAATAAGAATTTTCATAATTATATTTTTTTCTTTTCTATTTCCCTTATTTTGTATATAGGATTTGTTGGTGTGATTTAATTTGCCATTTACTCTCTAGGTTGTGCTAGTCACTCAATGTGTCTGACTCTTTGCCACCCTGTGGACTATATAGCCTGCCAGGCGCCTCTGTCTGTGGAATTCTCCAGGCAGAATACTGGAGTGGGTTGCTATTTTCTTCTCCAGAGGATCTTCCTGACCCAGGGACTCAACCCAGGTCTCCTGTATAACAGGCAGACTCTTTACCATCTGAGCCGCCAGAGAACTCTCTAGGTTGCAGAATGGTAAATTGGAATTAAGTTGGAAATGGAAGAGGATGGCTTATCATGGAGATTAGGAAGCAAATTCTTCCTCCTAAAGAAAAAAAAGCAAAAGAAAGGGAAGAGGGAAAGACAAGGGTACTTTTTTGGCCTCCAGGCACAGCTTGTGGGATTTTAGTTCTCCACCCAGGGATGGAATCGGAACCCTTGGCAGTGAAAGCACAGATCCGAACCACTGGTTGTTGTTCGGTCACCCAGTTGTGTCTGACTTTTTTTGACCCCATGGACTGCAGCATGCCAGGCCTCCCTGTCCCTCACCATCTCCTGAAATTTGCCCAAGTTTATCCCAATTCATCGGTGATGCCATCCAGCCATCTCATCCTCTGACACCCTCTTCCCCTTCTGCCCTCAATCTTTCCCAGTATCAGGGACTTTTCCAATGTGTCAGCTGTTCACATCAGATGACCAAAATACTGGAGCTTGAGCTTCAGCATCTGTCCTTCCAATGAGTATTCAGGGTTGATTGCCCTTAAGATTGACTGGTTTGATCTCCTTGCTCTACAGGGACTTTCAAGAGTTTTTTCCAGCACCACAGTTCGAAGGCATCAATTCTTTGGAGCTCTGCCTTCTTTATGGTCCAGCTCTCAGAACCATACAAGACCACTGGGAAGACCACAGCCTTGACTATTTGAACCTTTGTGGGCAGAGTAATGTCTCTGCTTTTCAACACACTGTCTAGGTTTGTCATAGCTTTCCTGCTAAGAAGCAATTGTCTTCTGATTTCATGGCTGCAGTCACCATCCGCAGTGACTTTAGAGCCCAAGAAGAGGAAATCTGTCACTACTTCCACCTTTTCCCTTTCTATCTGTCATGAAGTAATGGGGCTGGATGCCATGATCTTAGTTTTTTAATATTTAGTTTTAAGCCGGTTCTTTCACTCTCCTCCTTTCCCTTCATCCAGAGGCTCCTCAGTTCCTCCTCGCTTTTTGCCATTAGAGTGGTATCATCCGTATATCTAAGGTTGTTGATGTTTCTCCTGCCTATCTTGATTTCAGCTTGTAACTTATCCAGCCCCGCATTTCTCATGATGTGCTCAGCGTATAAATTAAACAGAGTGACGGCAGACAGCCTTGCTGTACTACTACTTCTTGCTCCATCTTGAGCCAATCAGTTGTTCCATACAAGGTTCTAACTGCCGCTTCTTGGCCCACACACAGGTTTCTCGGGAGACAGCTAAGATGGTCTGGTGTTCCCATCTCTTTAAGAGCTTTCCACAGTTTGTTATAATCCCCACACTCAAAGGCTTTAACATAGTCAATGAAACAGGTAGATGTTTTTCTGAAATTCCTTTGCTTTCTCTATGATCCAGTGAATGCTGGCTATTTGATTTCTGGTTCCTCTGCCTTCCCAGGGTATTTTTAAACGTATTATGATTGGTGTATATTTAATTGGTGGCATGGAGGGGGCAGCATGAGAAAGGTATAGCAAATTGCTGGGTTTACTCAGTAAAGCTGTGGGTATGGAAGGGACCTCCTGGAAGCTCACTCGCCCTAAAGGCTAAATTTGTCACAGACGTCTTTCTGGGGCTGCCTCTCCCTAAGGGAGGTTTTATCATTAGAGTCAGCAATTACTCTGTTCATTAAGTGACTTTAATGAAACAAGCACAAAACGAACATATAACTTCAAATTGTGAAAGAAAAAAAAAAAGCCTTGGGATAATATAATAAGGGAACTATCCGGCCTAGGAGGTCAGAGAAGGTTTACCTGAGAAGGGATCTGAGATATGAGAGGAGAGAGAATTTTAGGCAGAGGGAACAGTCTGAAAGGAGAACAGGGAACAGGCAGAAAGGAGCGCGAGGCTTCTCAGTTGCAGAGCCCAAGAGCAAAGGCTGAAGCTGGAGCGAGAGAGCAGGATGCTGAGCCCCGCGGCAGCTGCCTTAAGGATTTAAGCGGCAATGCGGAAGCCCCTGATGGCTTTCAGGCTGGAGGGTGGTGGTGTCACGATCAGATTTTCATTCTGAAAGTGTCACTGTGAGGCAAACCGATCGGTGAGAACCAGTGAATGCAGTTAAGAAATTAAATAGGACCTGCAAGGTTGGGTCCAGGCTGCCGGAGGCGGGGGAGGAGGTTCCGGCGCTCGGACCCGCGAGCGGCTCCGCAGAAAACCGAACCGGCCCACGTGGGCCAGGCCGCCCCGCCCCGCCGTGCTGACGCCGCCCGACTCCGCAGTCCGGGCCTGGGCTGGGCGCAGCGCCCGGGAACCCGCACTCCACGCCCCGACCCGCGGGGACGCCCAGGCGCCGAGGGACCACCTCCCCAGCCCGGAGGGAGCAGTTCCCGCTGCGGGGACCTCGCCACCGGAGCCAGCCGGGCGGGGCGGCGCCTCCAGGCCGTGAGTCGGGGCCGGAGCGGGAGGGTTTGGACCCCAGCCGCAAGGGGCGGGGGTCCTTGCCTCTGCCCAGCTGCCTTTTGCTGGCGGGGCTCGGGTGGGGGTGGGATTAGGGAATGATGGTCTGGATCCTCTGTCTCCTGGGGACGGTCTCCCTCTCCCGCAAGTCTAGGCAGGAAGGGAAGCCGCCTCCGCTCATCCTTACCACCCCCCCCCACCCACTCCCCACCTCCACCATCCCCGCCCCACCCCACCAACCCCCGACAAACTGCGGATTAGCTTGGAAAGAAGCCTGATGCCAGGAGGTCTCGGTTCCCATTTTACCTTCCCTGAGGCCCCCTTGATCTTTCCATCACTGCCGCCTGTTTGCAGCTTGCTTCACGGCCCCGCCCAAATTTAGAAAAAAAGAAAACATTTGGGCGGGGACGATCTCCAGGAACCTTGCTTAGCGGGATGGAGTCTGTAGGTTACCAAGGGACTGTCCCTACACTGTGGCCCCCAGGACTTCTTCCCAGTACTGTCCTGGATGTGGGAGGGTCCCTGCCACATTCACTGACACTCCACCTTCCTCTTACTGATTCCGTTTTTCTAATCCTAGTAATTTATGGTCAGTAGAAACTTCTTGTCAATTTAAATCCAGATTTGGGGAGAAGTCGGTTATTGGAAGGAAAGAATAATGTGGTGTGTCCTCTCTCCAGGGCCTCAGGATGGAGCTAGATAGAGGCAAGGACTCAGGATAGTAATAAACATGGAAGGAAGGGGTGAGGTCAGAAGAGAGGCTTGTCAGTGGGAGAAGGGCTTCCTCACTGGGCAGGGGAAGGAACCCAACTCAGCTCTTCCAGCCCTGAGCAGTCGGCAGCCCAGATCCAACTGCCCTGCTCACTCACTTGGCAAGGATGCACAGGTTCTGTGCTGGCTCCTGAACATGGTGGAGGTTACAGAGAGGAATTCCATGTCCAGTAGGGGGGCCAGTAGGCTGCTATTACAAGATAGAGGAAATAAAAACAAGTTGAATAGACATTTACTGACCATCAGCTACGTGCTGGGGACAGGAAACAAACAGGCATAAGACAGCATGTATCCAAGCAGTGAGGGTCCAGAGGAAGGCACTGTTAACTGTGTGTGTTTGTACATAGGGGCCATGGGGAGAACGCCAGGATGGCTTCAGGGAGGTGGGGATATTAGAGCTGAGTCTTAGCATACAAAGACTTCCCTTGTGGCTCAGCTGGGAAAGAATCCGCCTGCAGTGCAGGAGACCTGGGTTCGATCCTTGGGTTGGGAAGATCCCCTGGAGAAGGTAAATTCTGCCCACTCCAGTATTCTGGCTTGGAGAATTCCATGGACTTTATAGTCCATGGGGTCTCGAAGTGTCGGACACGACTGAGCGGCTTTCACTTCACTTAGTATACAGAAAGGAATATGCCAATGGAGAGGCAAAGAGCTGGGATGGAAGGGGAGAGGAAGGATATATTGGGCCAAGGGGATTGTGGGAGGAGAGTAATGGTGTGTTCTGAGATCTCTGAGCAGTTTGGGATGGTGGGAGGGGCTGAGTGGTAAGAGGCAGGTCTGAGGCAGTGAGCAGGGGCCAGAAGAAACACAGCCTCTTAGGCCAGGAAGAGGTTCAGCAGGAGGTTAGGGCGGGAGCCATGACAAATTTACATTTTTAACTAGAGGCAGAGAGGTCAGTGAAAAAGTCGTAGCAGTCAGTAATCCAGGTTAGAAATGGCCCAAACCAAGAGAAAGGGGAGATGTATGTACATGCTCACGCATGTGTATGTGCCCGCAGTTTCCGGTCGGCGTGACTGGCTGGAGAGTGGGCCTGCTTTGCTGAGGACACTGAATAGGGCGGGCTGTGTAGAATCTGAGGAGCCCATGGTTGGTTGCAGAATTCAGTAGCAGTTGGCTCTGACTCTCTGACAGATCCGAGAGTCACCAGCACACAGTAGTTCTTGAACCTCCGGCAGAAGATGAGGTCGTCTGGGGAGAAGTGTCTACGAGGAGAGGATGGCTTGCCTCAGGGCTGAGGGAGAGCCTGTGAGGAGACTGAGAATCGGCAGTCAGGGAGGGAAGACAACCCCAGGGAGGCGTTAACAGAGTCAAGGCAAAGGAGCAGCCTTGTGTCTGTTGCTCGGGTCTCGACTTCAGGCACCCCACCTTCACCTGCTCCGACTCATTCTTTTGCTTCCCCTCCACAGACCAGATGTTCGCCATCCAGCCAGGGGCAGCTGAGGGGGGTCAGTTCCTGGGGGGCCCACCTCCTGGAGTATGCCCACCCGAACTCCAACCAGACAGCAACTCCAACTTCATGACGAGTGCCAAGGATGCCAATGAGAATTGGCACGGGATGCCAGGCCAAGTGGAGCCCGTACTAATGAGGAGCTCCTCCGACTTGCCCTCTGACAACCAGGACTTCCAGGCTCCTGGACTCCCTGAGGGGGAGGTCCGCAGCCCGCCAGAGGGGGCAGAGATTCCTGGAGCCGGGCCTGAGAAGACGGCTGGTGTCAGCACAGCCTGCTCCCCGCTGGAGGACAACGGCTATGCCAGCAGCTCCCTGAGCGTTGACAGCCCCAGCTGCAGCCCTGAGTCTGCCTGTGGGACCCCTCCTGGCCCTCCAGACCACCTTCCGCCCTCAGTGGCCCAGGCCGTGCAGCAGCTGCAGGCTCAAGAGCGCTACAAGGAGCAGGAGAAGGAGAAGCACCACGTGCACTTGGTGATGTACCGTCGCCTGGCCCTGCTCCAGTGGATCCGGGGCCTGCAGCACCAGTTGGTTGACCAGCAGGCCCGTCTGCAGGAGAGCTTTGACACCATTTTAGACAACCGGAAGGAGCTTATCCGCTATCTCCAACAGAGGGCAGTACCATCCAGGCCCCAGGACCAAGACTAAGGGTGTCTCTGTACAGGGGTGCAAGGGTTTATGTATATATTTGCAGACATGTGTGTGGTTATGCACAAGCAAGTACAGATCATTTGCTGGTACAAGTGCAGGGAAGCATAAGTGAGTATGTCAGTGCTAACATGTAGGCAGATGTGCACAGGCCATGTGTGAATCTGCACCCGTGCATCAGTATGTGTGCTGTGTGGACACACAAGCCTATGTGTGAGTATGTACATATGTGTATGTATAGTATGTATGTTGTTGTTATTGTTTAGTTGCTAAGTCCTGTCCTACTTTTTTGTGACCCTGTGGACTGTAGCATACCAGGCTCCTGTGTCCATGGGATTTCCCAGGCAAGAATACTAGAGTGGGTTGCCATTTCCTTCTCCCAGGGATCTTCCTGACCCAGGGATCGAACCTATGTCTTCTGTATTGGCAGGTGGATTCTTTACCACCTGAGTTACCGGGGAAGCCCATAGTATATATGTAGAAGGAAGTAAATTTGTATGTGCATGCATGGATGGGTACCCCATGGTGTGTATCTATGTGCATGAGTGAAGATAGATATGCAAAAGATGTGTGTTTACATATGAGTGAGTTTGAATGTGCAGATTTCTGGTGGGTATTTGTGAATGAGCCCTCATGTGTGTATAGGCCTATGTGTAGGGGTACATGTGTGCAGGTGTGTGCATGGGATATGCATATTAGGAGCATGTATGTTCAATTGTACATGTAGGGCATCCATCCATACCTTATGTTACCTGTGGTCTACACTACCCTTTTGTCTCCACAGGGTCCCACTGCTCCCTGGAGACAGGGCTAGCCTGCTCTCATTTATCTGAAGGTTGTGGCTGATTGATCCATTCTCTTGGAATTTCTCAGGCTAACTCTTTCGATCCCTCACCTTCACTCCTCCAAGACCTTGCTCTGCTAAGGCTGTTGTTCCTGATGGATTTCCTGCTCTGGCCAACCATGGCTTTTTGGCTGCAATTTTTCCAGGGCAATTGGTGGAGAACTGCTATCAGGGAAGAGAACTAGGATGGTGATTGACACCATGGCAGGCATAGGGGCGAGATCAGAGAAGAAGATAGAGGACTGTCCTGCTTGAACTCTGCCATTGGGCACATGTGAGATGGAGATAGAGGAGATGACAATGGTAGGACCCTGAGAAGACTGGGAGAATGGGAATTCTAAAACACCAGTTCCAAACAAATCACACCCCTCCACTGCAGAGGATCTGTTGCAAACCTTATTGGCTTAAACTTCTGATGTAAAGGAATCTGTGTTGATATAATGTCATATGTCAATTACACCTCAATAAAAAATAAAAAAAGAAAAGGAATGTGTGCTTTCTAAGCTTGCAAGGAATGGACAGGTATTCTAAGGCTGTTGGGGAAAACCTTACTTCATTCTCTGTGTTTCTACTTGCTGTGCCTTTCTGGCTTTTGCAACACTGGATGTCAAATTAATTTGGTCTATGTCCCTGAAATCAGACTGTCTGGGCCAGGAGAAGCCACAGTTCAGCCTTCCAGAGTGGGCAGTGGGCAGTGTCAGTCCAGCTCCTGGAAGCTCTTAGGATGCTGGGCCATACCCCCTTATGTTATTATATGGGGTTGATGGGCTCCCGCAGAGCCTCTGTGAGGTAGAGAGCGGGTAGGTTCTAGGGAGAACCAAGGACTAAGGTAGCTGAGCTCCCTGCTTTGCTTTTGTGAGCCAAGAGGATACAAGACCCTGATGGGTGAGCAGTGACCTGGAGGTCTCTGACGTCGCCTCTGGCCTGTCTCCCTATCTGCCAAATGTGTGGGTGAGTAGGTGAAAGGTACAGGGCGTGAGGCTGAAGCAATGGGCCTGGGGACTCCTACGTGGTGAGTATGAACCTGGCCTCTGGACCAAAGCCGGGATGAATAAACCGAGGCAAAGAAATGCATTTCTTGGGTTTGTGTTTCTACCCTACCTGTTACCAGGAGGCCTCTTTTCCACACAGTCTGAGCTCCCTTTTTGAGCAGGGTTCTGGGCTCCGAGCTGGGGTGGGTGGGTGGAAGGAAGATACTGGGAGGAGGAATTCAGTCTGCTATGGCTGGCAGTCTCATGGGGGTTTATGGGGAGGTGGGTGTGGGGGGATCTCTCCTTGGGGGCCTCTCAGTCCAACAGGGGAAACTTTGGCTTCTGCCCAAGAGATTGTCCTTGTCCTAAGGCACCGTTAGGCCTAAAAGGGAGGGGTGTCAATTGTGAGGGACACATGCATGCCCCACATTCATACAAGCATGCTCACATATTCAAATCTGCCCTAGAGACACCACTTCCCTGAAGGAGGTGGAAGCCTGACTGTAAAAGATTGAGTTAGGGTCTTTAGATGGTTCTGATACAGATGTAATTATAAAACATGTACATGATTTCAGATATTTGTTGATGCCAATCTAGATATTCTATTTTACATTAGTTTGTATGATGAGTCATTAATTCATTTCTCAAAAATCCAGTACCTTTATAAAGTACTGAAAATTCAGAAATTTAGTACTTATATAAAGAAAGTATATTGCAGTTGACCCTTGAACAACGCAGGGGTTGGGAGCACCGAACCTCCACACTGTCGAAACTCTGTAACTTACAGTCAGCCCTCCATATATGCGGTCCCTCCATATTTATGGTTCTGCATCCTTGGATTCTACCAACTGTGAATCACATAGTACTGTAATATTTACTACTGAAAAAAACCTACATTTAAGTGGATACATGTAGTTCAAACCTGTGTTGTTGAAGAGTCACCTGTAGTTATCTACTGCATAACAAATTACCCTAAAACTCAGTGACTTCAAACAATGCACATTTGTTATCTCACCATTTCTGTAGGTCAGGACTCTCTCACCAGGCTACAGTCAAGATATCAATCCAAGGTCCATGGTCTACTTTGTTGGGAGCATTCAGTTCCAGGAAGATTGTGGCCTGGGGGTTGCCTTTAATTCCTGGCTGTGTGGGCCATGGCAGCTTGCTTCATCAAAGCATGCAAGCCAAGAAAGATATGAGTACTAGCAAGACAGAAGTCTCAATTTTCTGCAACCTAATCACTGAAGTGAAATCCCTCAATGTTGCCAGATTCCATTGGTTAAAAACAAGTTACTTAAGGGGGAATATGACACAAGGCTCTGAGTACTGGGAGGTCGAGATCACCCGGGGCCACCTTACAGACTGCTTCCCAGGTGGCTCAGTGGTAAAGAACCTGCCTGCCAATGCAGGAGATGTGGATTCGATCCCTGGGTTGGGAAGATCTCCTGGAGAAGGGAATGGCAACCCACTCCAGTATTCTTGCCTAGAAATTTCCATGGACAGAGAAGCCTGGTGGGCTCTAGTCCACGGGGTTGCAAGAGTTGGGCATGACAGCATATAGATGACTTAAGCAAGGACTCGTGATGCGCTGGCCAGTCTCTACAGGCCTCACCCCAAAGCCAGTGTTAGTGTTTCCTCCTAAACACAGTATGAACAGGGACCAGAGACAGGAAAGCAATGACATCTCTGAACTTCTGATCAAGGAAGACTTCCTGGAGGAAGAAGAGCCTAGAGAATGAGTGGAAGTTGAGACAACAGAGGATAGTGATTCCTAGGGCAGACTGGACCCAAATATCTTGGATCCTCCAGTTACTAGCTGTGCCTCACTTTTTTCAACTGTGAAATGAGTCAATTAGTGCTTTTCTCATAGCGTTATGTGAGAGTTCAGTAAGTTTACAGATGTATAGGGCTTAGAACTGAGGCTGGCACAGAGGAACGAATCCATAAATGTTAGACTTGTTCATGGACTGGGAGAGGATGAGGCCATCAGAGGAGGAGATGCAGCTGGGCAGTTTTGTTGTGTGTTGTTGTTGTTTAGTCACTAAGTCATGTCTGACTCTTTGTGACCCAATGGACTATAGCCCCCAGGTTCCTCTGTCCATGGTTTCCCAGGCAGGAATACTGCAGTGGGTTGCCATTTCCTTCTCCATGGGATCTTCCCCACCAAGGGATCAAACCTACCTCTTCGGCTTTGGCAGGCGGATTCTTTACCACTGAGCCAGGAGGGGCACTGCGAGTTGCGCTGTATACGAAAAATCATTACTAAAGGGCCTTGAATTCCAGATTTATGAGTTTAATGGGATGCTGGTGGTGAGAAGAGGAGCATGAGATGGGAGTGTTCCAAACCAGACCTCAGATCCACACTCATATACATGTCCACACCCACCAGACCCCAGGCCTATGCAGGCGCGCACACAGACACACACACGCACTCACTCACTCCTGGGCACAGACCCACACGCGTCCTTCCTCCTCCTTCCCCCACCCCTCTCATAAAGAAAACTGCACCTAGCCTGGCGGGGGAGGGGGTGGGTGAAGGAGGTAGGGGAGTGAGCGGTGGGGGAATTCTGCACCGGTCAGACCTCTGACTCTCCCAGCCCCAGCACGGAACAGCTGAAAATGTGTCTGCTCTTCTTCTCTAGGCCTGAAGGCTTCCCTAGCCAAACCTTATCCTTCCCCGATCCTCCCCCGCAAACCGCTAGGCTCAGAAGCAATGGGTCCTCTAATAGCCCCATTCTCTTTGGTCACCTGTAAATTTGAGATGAGACGGGCTAGAGGGAGGAGGGAGGTAGCTCTTGGAAAAGGGGGATCGCCGTACTAAGGTCAGGGCCGGGGGAGGGGCTAGGGCCCCCAAGGAACTGCACACGCCACACACACACGGCGGATGAAAAAGGGCTTGGGCGGTGGGAGGGGGCGGTCCTAGGGGCTCCCGCCGTGGGGGGCCGAGACCCTGCCCTACGATGGGGCGCGAGGTGGAGCTCGAGAGCTCCGCGCTGGGGAGGAGGGTGAGGGCCGGAGGACTGCGTTCAGCGGGTGTTCAGCGGTCCCTGGGCGGGGCTCGGCCCCCGAAAGGCACAGACAAAGAGGCAGCCTCCCCGGACCCCCGCGCCGCCTCAAGCCGGGGACTCAGCACAAAGCGAGGGGCGGGTGGAACCGAGGACACCCCACGCGCCGGCGCGCACGGGACTGTTGATCCGCACGATTGGGAGCGACGTTTCCTGCGCCTAATCCCAACAAGCATGAAAACGGCTCCAGCGGCCCGCCAGCAGGCCCTTTGTCCCGGCCCCTCGCGGGGCAGCTGCAGCCGGGATCCCTCCCCCTTTTGTGTCTCCTCCTCGGCGCCCCTCTCCGCCCTCCCCACCTCAGCTGCCCGGAGGGCCGCAAGCCTCCCAGGGCTCTCGCCTCGGGCCTTGGGCTGCACAAAGAGGGGCAGCGCCCCTAATCTGGGGGAGGAGGAGGATTAACCCTAGGGTCTGCAGGGAGGGGTGGGACTGTGGAGGGAAGAGAGAGAGGGGGGCTGCGGTGTGCCGGTGATGTGGCCTGCAAGTGAGAACTTAGATGTGGGACTGGAGCCATGGGTGACACGTGTGAGTGCAACTTAGAGGGCTGGAGAGACCCGGGTTTGTTACTCCTGCTTGGACTCCTCTGGCCAGCCTCCAACATTCAGTGTTCAGACAACTCTCAGGGCAAGAAACTCCCTAGACCTTGATGGATTGCCCTGGGACCTCCTCTGTCTACACTCCTCCCAGGATCACCTCCACTCTGGGCCTTAGCCTCTGCCTATCTCCTGGACTCCAGCAGGGCCTCCGCCTCCAACTGCCCCCTGGACAGCTCCACCCAGAGGACCCCCAGCCCCTCAAACCTCCCATGTCCAAAACTGAGTTCATCTACCCCTTCCCACAAACCTGCTCACCCCACTCAGTCGTCTGGGGTGTGAGCCTTGGTCCTCCTGGTCACTCCTCACACCCATCACCAGGTCCTGTCCCTTCCTCCTCGCAAACACTTCTCCAGCCTGTGCCTTCCTGTCCACTCCAATTTCCCCACCTTGGTTCAGGCCACGGTCATCTCAGGTGGCGCTAATGGTGAAGAACCTGCTTGCCAATGCAGGAGACATAAGAGAGGTGGGTTCGATCCCTGGATTTGGAAGATCCCCTGGAGGAGGGCATAGCAACCCACTGCAGTATTCTTGCCTGGAGAATCCCATGGACGGAGGAGCCTGGCAGGTTACAGTCTGTGGGGTCGTGCAGAGTTGGACACAACAGAAGCGATTTAGCATGCATGCATGCATCTCTCACCTGGACAACTAGAAGGGCTCTGGTCTTCTCCCTCTGTTCCCCTTCTCACTGCTCTAGAGTGGGGCTTCCATCTGATTCCTTGAAATTACAACCTTTCCAAGGCTCTCCAATGGCTCAGCTTGCTTAGCTGGAAATGCAAGGCCTTCCCTGACTGCTTCCTATATCTCCACTGGCCTGATCTTTCCCCAGGGTCTAGAGTTCTCAAGTTACTGTCTAGTCCACAAAGACCTTCCTCAAGAGCCTTCCTGGAGATTTTTCCCATGAAATCTCTGAGTAGCCTTGCCCCTCACAGAACCATCCTTCAGAGCCCCAAGGTCTGGGGAACTACAGGGCAGTGGGAAGGCAGACCTTCCAGAGGCAGTGCATGCTGGCCCAGCCTTGCCCACAATATGCCTGCCCCACGCAGGACAGCAGGTCTCCTCCCTGGTGGATGTGGCTCCGCCCTTCCATGGGCTTCCTCAGGTCTTAGTGGCCTCTGAGGCCACTCCAGGTGCATGAATCTTCAGAGCTGCTAGCCACTTTTGTCCTAGATGTCTCAGGATGGACCACATCCCCAGAGGACTCAGAACCCCACACTTCGCAAGCATGTCTGAGTCACACTGTTCCTGTCACCACTATCTCCAGACACCTCCTCCCAGGAATCTGCTTCCAAGGTGCTCTTCAAGTCCTCGTCTTAGTCATAGACAGAAAAACCCTATATCCAACAGGTATTTGTTACTGTCCACCATGGGCCAGATCTTCTGGTAGGCAGTGGTCACCTAGATGAATCGGACACAGTCCCCGCCCATCGGAACTTCACAGTCAATTTCTGGAGACCCAAACATGGGTAATAAGAGTGCAGTGTGATAAATGCTAATACAAGTCTGTCCATGGTGCTACAGAAGCACTTTCTAAGAGGTGTTCCAGTGCGTAGGAAGTAAAAGATTTCCAAGTTCAAAGGGGATGATCAGGAGAGTGTTCAAGGAGGAGCTGATGTGGAGGATGTGACCAGGAGGATGAGTAAAAGCAGGCGAGGAAGACAGCATCCTAGGCAAAGTGAAAGAGGACTTGCCCTGGGGAGCCAAGAACCAGGAGCCTCCAAGAGTTCAGAAGCTGGGCACTGTCCCAGAAACAGTCTCTCTGAGCTGGCAACCACAGTGAGGAGTGAGGCTTTACCTGTACAATTGTTATGAGTGCTTGCTCTCATGGGGTTTGGCCTGAGACATCACATCACTTCCTGGGGTGCTAGGGAGTGTAATAAAGTCAGTAAAATATCCCACTTATCTGTGAACCACTGTCTTCAGGTACACCCAGAACCTTCACAGTTTGAGAGAATCTGAAGGAGGAATGGGTACAGGCTGGGAGTCCCAGAAGCCAGTCCTCTGAAGAAAGGGCTTCTGCTCCAGGTCACTGGGCTTCATTATGGGAGCCAACAAGACTTCCTTAAAAGACCCTCCCTGATTAATATCAACTAAACTTGTTTCTGCGGGAACCACACCACATGGGGTCAGTCCAGAATATGCAGGTGTACACAGATGTATATGTGTGTATCAAAACCCTGTGAAGAAGACCAGATCTTCTTTCCTCTGGTGCATCTGGTGGGTTTCAACGCCATACTCCATTCCCCTCCCTCGGTTTTATTCCTACTTGCATCTCTGTGTTATTCTTGTCCCTGTAGCCAGCTCTGCTTCTTCCCATTCTCAACATCATCTTTCCTAACTCACTTCTCTATTTTAGCCCAAATCATCTTCCTAACAATATCAGCAATAAAAGAAGGAAGAAGGAAGAGGAGAAGGCAAAGGGTAGTAAGAGGAGAAGAGTGTCCTCTTAGATAGCTAACTTTGCATCAGGGCAGCCACTGTTCTTGGTGCTTTATCTGTGTTAATTCACCTAATCCTTAGAAGAAAGATACTATGATCATCCCCAATTTGTGGATGAAGAAACTGAGGCCGAAGTTGTGGAGCAACTTGCCTAAATTCACGTAATTGGCAGGAGGCAGAGCCAGGATTCAAGCCCAGGCAGTCTGGCTGTACAATCAGTTCTCAAACCACCCCAAAGCCCACAACCATTCGCTGCCTGCCTTTATAGCCATCTTCATTTCCTCCTACCCTATCCTACCCCATCCCAATCTCATTCTCATTACCATTCTTTCCTGCACATATCATCCCCGTCCCACTAACTCCATGCCCAATTTCATCCTCATTCATTACCACCATCACCACCACCCAACCTCTGAATCTTCCCATTTCTATGCCCTTTCTCTTCCTCCCACCCCTTATAAAATTGGCTTTAGATTCTTTTTTTAAAACTATATTTACTTGGCTGTGTCAAGTCTCAGCTGTGGCACAGATCACGTGGGGTCTTTTGTTGTGGCTTGCAGGCTCAGTATTTGCTCTATAGCACATGGGCTCAGTAGGTTAGGGACTGAACCTGCGTCTATGGCATTGCAAGGCGGATTCTTAACCACTGGACCACCAGGGAAGTCACTAGATTCTTTTTCAAGTTCACTAGCCTTGTGAATAAGAAATAAATTCACTTAAATTTTTGGAGCCTTAGTTTCCTCGTCTGTTCAAAAGGGTAAGAAAGCAAGTACCATCTATTTCATAGGCTTGCTGTGAATATTAAATAATGCTCTTGAAATTGCTTTGTAAATTGCAAGATATTTTACAGCCCAGTGTGTTGTTGTCTGTTAATTTGCTTTGGTATTATTTTCTGTCCCTTCTAGAAGGAAATGTTTTCATTTCAGTAATTGACCATTTGTTTTCCAAACAGTGAAATTTTTATGCTGTTTTGAAACTAACTTTAATGGAGGCTACTGAAATGGTAATCTTTATTGTTTGCGATTATTAACAATTTAAGAAAAATAAAAGTAAATGTTGCTTTATTAACCAGGTTGGGAATATGTTCCATGGGATGTCCTACAAATGAAATGGTTGTGAATGAGGGTGCTGTAGGACTCAATGGGAAGGAGGGGAGATGGGAATAAAGAATGGGAAAGAGGATGGGGAAGTGGATGTGAACAAGGTAGAGACAAAGAGCCTGAAAGGATACAGATGAGATAAGAATGTTTAAGCGGTATTGAGGCTTCCTTATGTGCCATTTTACTCTCAAGAAAGCAGGAAGCAGTTTATCCTAGGAAGCGGTTTCTCTATTATCCTATTTTATAGGTGAAAAAAACGAAGTTTCTTCAGGTGGGTTCTCAAACTCGGGCCAGAAAGAAATATGGTTAGAGACTCCTTGCCTGAGAAACAGGTTTATCTGTGCCCAGAAAGGGTCGTCCAGGCCAGGGAGCATCCCCATGACCCACCTAAGACTAAGTTCAGTGGAACTAAGCAAGAGGTGGGAATCTGTCACTGGGATGGAAAGGGGAGGAGACATGATAGCAGGGGTCTGCTTCACGCTGCAGGTTTACAGGTGATGCTCCAGATGCCTGTTTCCTCCTTCACGTGGGAAAACCCAGGGAAGAGAAGGTTCTACTTCTGACTCCTTGTGCCTAGAGTGCCTGAAATCCTCATACAGCCTGCCAGGACTCACAAATCCCCTCACCTCTGAATTCATTCCTACTCCCCAAACTCACCCAGATAGGAGCAAAATCTTCTAGGTTGATTTCCTGATCTCCCCATCCCAACTTTTCTCAGGTACAATCACCACCTTGATCTCCTTTTATATGAGACACTCAGATACTCCCCTAATTATTACCGAAATCTAGTTTGTGTGTGTGCATGAGTGCCTATACATGTGCATTTTGGGAAGAGGGGTCAGAATGGCTACATGTTCATCTAACAGACGAGGAGACTGAGGCAGGGAAATGAGAAGGGGGATGTTGCTGACTCATCTGAAAATGGCAAATTATCTTGTGGAGTCTTCTAGTACCTTGTTTCTTCACAATATTTAAAATTTTTCAAATCAATTCCAGTTCTGTTATTTGGCTATAGAGTAGGTGTAGCCAACCCTACCTTTCAGTGGAGAACCTATAGTCAAAGTCAAGCAGCATTAACTCACCTTGGGAGTTATTTGAGTACTTTACTTAGTGAGGCAAGAATGACTGGGGTCACCATGAGCCTTATGAACTTTGCCCAGAGAAGGATAATTACCCACAGGAGTTCTCACTAAATTATAGCCTATGGCTCTGCTCCCTACTGTAATACTATCCCCTTATACATAATCAGAGTTTGGTAGTTTATAGAACCCTGCCCTCTATTTTCCCATAACTTTCTCATGACTATGCTGGGAGGTAAGTGATGCAAGCCTTTTTATAGAAGAGGAAATAATCACTCAGAGAGGTTAAGTGACTTGCACAAAGTTGAACAGCCTGCAATGGAGCCGGGACCCTGATCTTTCAACTAACACTCAGCTGCCCAGGTCTCACCCAGGTCTGCTTTGATTCTCAGGGCAGCAATGTGGCAGGACTTAAAGGAAAGGGAGGCATATGTGCAGGGAAGGTTGCTGGCTCAGTGGGAATGCCTTGACATGTGGATAATTCTTTGAGTCAGACTCTCCTAGGCAATGCAGTGTCCCAATTTAGCATCCTTATTCCCGAGACATGAGATACCAGTAGGACTACCTACCTAATTGTTGGGTCAAAGGTGGATCAGTGGTAAAGAATTTGCCTATCGATGCAGGAGAAACAGGCTTGATCCCTGGGTCAAGAAGATTCTCTGGAAGAGGAAATAGCAACCCACTCTAGTATTCTTGCCTGGAAAATTCCATGGTCAGAGAAGCCTCACGGGCTACAGGCTATGGGATTGCAAAGAGTCGGACACGACTGAGCACATACATACACATATTTTTAAAGCCCTCCCACTCCTCTCTCCTCCCTGCCACTTAGAACCACAGTCTGTGGTCTCAACTTTCTCAGTTTTGGACATTGGTCCTCTTCCTATTGTCTACCCCCTGCCATTCTTCTTTTCTCCCAGGGCAGTTTCAGGACACCCTTCTCTTGGACCCTATCAGCTAGAAAGTATCAAGAGTTACTGAAGCTTGAGCCCCCATGCCTCTGAGGCTTAGGGAGTGAAGTGAAAGTCGCTCAGTCAAGTCCAACTCTTTGTGATCCCACGGACTGTAGGTCGCCACGCTCCTCTGTCCATGGGATTCTCCAGGCAAGAATACTGTAGTGGGCTGCCATTCCCTTCGCCAAGGGGTCTTCCCAACCCAGGGTTCGAACCCGGATCTCCTGCATTGCAGGTAGACTTTACCGACTGAGCCACCAGGGAAACTGCGGCTTAAGGAGGCTGTTCCTTTAAGAAGGCTGGTTCCCAGGACTAACAGGGGAGGGGGTACTGGGAGGGATGAGGCGGATGGGGAAGGGCGGTTGGTAGAGTATGAAGAGGACCCCACCCCCCGCCCCCTGCAGGCCTCACCTAATCGCCACTCTCTGCGTTATTACCCGCCTAACGCAGCGTGCTTTTAAATAAAATATGCAAAGATTTCCCTCTCAAATTACCTCCCCGGGCAAGCTAGCTCAACTCTAGCTTGTTAATAGAAAAAATGCAAATAGGTTCTCCCACCTCGCTCCCCCAGCCCCTAGGCCCCGGACAGCTCATGTGATTCCTTCTTCCGGGGAATTTCTGTTTCCATTGAAACCAATCTTAGTAGGAGAATGGGAGAGCTTTTCCCAGGTGTCATTCAAAGGCAGAATCTTGGAGGGGAGAGAACAGCTCAGGTAGGAGTCTGAGGAAATCACTGTGCTATGGGGTTTGCCTCTTTCTGAGCCTCATTGTCCTCACCTGAGATCTCAGTTAGTCCTTCACTCGGCTGCTGGTGAGGCTGAACCGAGGGAAAGCCAGTGGGCTGGTTCAGGGTAGGTGCACCTTTAGAGTTAAAATCTGCTGTGCTTGGAGGATACCGAGGTGGAGAAGACAGGCTCAGCTTCTGCCCTCATGAAACTCACAGTCGAGCAGGAAAAAAAATCCCAGACCACTTAAAATTTGAAAAGCAATTATAAGACACCTTAATCAAGCAACCAAAATCAGTGTCAAAGTAGGGAGACAAATGGATATCCACCTCCTAAAACGGACCCAATCCTAGGAAGCATTCCTGCCTAAGATGCAGGATCTGAGGGATGAAGAATCAAGGAGGAAACCATCAGACAGACCCAAATTCAAGGTCAGGCTCAGCTGGCAGGGACTTCTTAGAAACAGCAATGTCATGAAAGAAGAATGAACTGTTCCAGGTTAAATGGGCTAAAGAGACAAGACAACTAAATGCATTGTCCTGGATCATTTACTGGCTTGAGAGAAGGACAGTGTCTGTGAAGCACATCATTGGAATTTAGTAAACTGTGAATATGGGTTATCTTATACACATTTTATTGTATCTATTTACATTTCCTGAAATGGTCATCAAATTAGGGTTACATAGAAGAGTATCCTTGTTTGGGGGAAATATATGTAGAAATGTATACAGGTAAAAGCTTGTATTTACAACTTAATGTCAGATGGTTCAGCAACTAATGTGGCACAATGTTAACAATTGGGGAATTAAGTGAGAAATTTAGGGTTGTTCATTGACTTATTCTTGCAACTTTTCTGTAGGTTTGAAAAATTTCAAAATAAAACATTGAAAAAGGAAAAAATATAATTGGCTTTTTAAAAGTATGATAAGGATATTGTAGCTATGATTTTTAAGGGACACTTGATAAATAAAACATTTTCAGATGCAATAAAATGATCTGTATTATTTGCTTAACAATAATACAGGAGGAGGGATGTAGTTGGGAGTTCAGGTGAAACCAGATCAGTGTGCATTGATAAAACTGAAGTTGTGTGATGGGCAAGTTCTCTCTTTTTTTCTTGCATTTGAATTTTCTATAATTAAAAAACTGTTATTTTTAAGAAAAGCAGTTACAAGAAATACGATGAGTGTCAGAAGGAAAGTATGGGTCTAGCAGGGGAACACAGTCCAGTCTGAGGGGTTTGAAAAGTGAAAGTGAAAGTTGCTCAGTTGTGTCTGATTCTTTGCGACTCCATGGAATTCTCCAGGCCAGAATTCTGGAGTGGGTAGCCATTCCCTTCTCCAGGGGATCTTCCCAACCCAGGGATCAAACCCAGGTCTCCCACATTGCAGGCGGATTCTTCACCAGCTGAGTCACCAGGGAAGCCCAGTTTGGAGAGGTTTGGAGCAGGTTTTCTAGAAGAGAAGAGTGGTTAAGCGGAGACCCAGAGTGAGTGGGGCCAAAGTAAGGAAGAGCTCTCTTGGCCAATGGTCCAAAAGGTACAAGTGTGAGATGCAGTGTGGTGGAGTTCATAAGATCCAGGTGGAGATGAGAGGCCAGCTGGGGAGTGGAGCCAGAGCTAATGAGGACCTTGCAGGCCACCTAAGGCATTGGTATTTTACCCTGAGAGCAATGGAGCGCTTTAAGCAGGGAAGTGACAGGATCAGATCTGCATTTGAGAAAGGCCACGCTGGTGCTTTGTGGGCTAGTGGGAAGGTGCCAGGCTGGGGCCTGCTGTAAACTCCCGTCCTGTGAATAGCGTCCGAATCACTTCCCTCCCCGAGCCTGCTGGACCCTCCCTTCCCAACTAAGGGATGGAACTTCCGTGCCAGGTTTCAAATCTGGGACTAGCCCATCCCCAAAGCCCTATAGCTGTCATCCCATCTCCAGTTCCCATTCTCTCCATCATCATATAGAAGCTGTATGGCTGATGGTTAAGGGTTCCGACTCTGGAGCTGAGCTGCCTGGAGTCAAACTCCACCTCTGCCCCTTACTAGCTGATGACCTTGGACAGACTTCTTTAACTTCTTCATGTAGAAAATAGGGATGATAATATTATTACTTACATCACAGGGAAGTTGTGAAGATTCAATCATTGATATATATCAAGTGCTTAGAACAGTGCCTACCTGTAGTAAGGACTCAGTAAGTCTCCTCTGAAATAGGTGAGGGAGATTAAGAGGCAGAAACTTCCAGTCATAAGATAAATGAGTCAGGAGCGTGAAGTGTACATTGTGCAGAATACAGTCAATAATTATGTGATATCTTTGTATGGTTACCGATGGTAACTAGACTTATGGTGATCATTTGTGAAATGTATAGAAACAGCGAATGACTATGTTATGTACCAGGAGCCAACACTGTTGTAGGTCAATTATGCTTTAAAAACAAACTAACTGATAGGTAAAGATCAGGTTTGTCATTACCAGAGGAGAGGGAGTGAGAATTGGATGAAAGTAGTCAAAAGGTAAAAGTTAGAAGATAAATAAATACTAGGGATGTAATGAACAACATGATAAATATAGTTAACACTGCTGTATGTTACATATGAAAGTTAAGAGAGTAAGTCCTAAGAGTTCTCATAACAAAGAAATTTTTTTCTATCTCTTTTATTTTGTATCTATATGAGATGATGGATCATGTGTGGATCATGACATACTGTGGAAAGCTCTTAGAGAGACGGGAATACCAGACCGTCTTATCTGTCTCCTGAGAAACCTGTACGTGGGTCAAGAAGCAAGAGTTAGAACACTGTATGGAACAACTGATTGGTTCAAGATTGAGAAAGGAGTATGACAGGGTTGTCTGCTGTCACCCTGATTGTTTAATTTATATGCTGAGCACATCATGAGAAATGCCAGGCTGGATGAGTTGCAAGCTGAAATCAAGATAGGCGGGAGAAACATCAAAACCTCAGATAGGCAGATGGTACCACTCTAATGGCAGAAAGCGACGAGGAACTAAAGAACCTCTTGATGCAGGTGAAGGAGGAGAATGAAAGAGCTGGCTTAAGACTAAATATAAAAAAAAAAAACCTAAGATCATGGCATCAGGTCCCATTATTGCATGGCAAATAGAAGGGGAAAAGGTGGAAGTAGTGACAGATTTCCTTTTCTTGGGCTTTAAAGTCACTGTGGACGGTGACTGCAGCCATGAAATCAGAAGACGGCTGCTTCTTGGCAGGAAAGCTATGACAAACCTAGACAGTGTGTTGAAAAGCAGAGATATTACTCTGCCAACAAAGGTCGGCATAGTCAAGGCTATGTTCTTCCCAGTGGTCACATATGATTGTGAGAGCTGGACTGTAAAGAAGGAAGAGTGCTGAAAATTTGATGCCTTCTAACTGTGGTGCTGGAGCAGACTCTTGACAGTCCCTTGAACAGCAAGGAGATCAAACCAGTCAATCTTAAGGGAAATCAACCCTGAATACTCACTGGAAAGACTGATGCTGAAGCTGAAGCTCCAGTGTTTTGGTCATTTGATGCAAACAGCCTACTCATTGGAAAAGTCCCTGATGCTGGGATAGATTGAAGGCAGAAGGGGAAGAGGGTGTCAGAAGATGAGATGGCTGGATGGCATCACCGATGCAACGAACATGAACTTGGGCAAATTCCAGGAGACGGGGAGGGACAGGGAGGCCTGGTACATTGCAGTCCCCGGGGCCACAAAGAGTCGGACACAACTGGGCAACTGAACAACAATGAGATGATGAATGTTCAATAAACTTATTGTGATAATCATTTCATGATGTCTATAAGCCAAATCATTATGCTGTACACCTTAAACTTATACAGTGTTGTATGTCAATTATCTCTCAAAAGTCTGGAGGGAAAAAAGTCTACTTTATACCAAATATTGTCCTGGAAGGATGTGGATGTGAAAGGGAAGAGAAGAATTGAAAGGGAAAAGAAAGATCTCAGCTTTACTGGACAGATGGAACACAGGTCAAAAAGAGCAGTATCAAAGCTTTTTTTTAAAATTTTATGACATTAAATACACTTGGAAACAACCAAGGCCCATTAATGGGGGAATGGCTAAGGACATTGTAACATCTAGTAATGTTTAGGAAGAGGTTGGGAAAATTCCCATTTTATCGTATTAGGTGAAAAAGTCAGCAGTAAAATTGCAAACATTATATGACTTTAACCATAGTCTGGAAAGAATAGAAAAAGAAATTCAAAGGAAATGCACTGAAATATTTACAGTGGTTACCTCTAGATGGTGCTATTTGGGTGTGGTTTAATTTTTCAAAAAATCTTTTTGAAATATCTAATAATGTGCATGAATTACTTGTATAATGGTAGGGTTGCAACCTTATTTTGTTGAAAATAAGAACGTTGCTTTTGGTTACAAATGACTAATAATGAACATCATTAGCCAGAAGAAAAATGCAAATGAAACCACAATGAGATAATCACTTCACACCCACAAGGATGGTTATAACCAAAACAACAGATAACAACAAGTGTTGATGAAGATGTGGAGAAATTGGAACTCCCATTAGTAGCTGGTGGGAATGGAAAACGAGGTAGCCACTTGGAAAACAGTCTAGCAGTTCCTCAAAAGGTTAACATAGAGCTACCCACATTTCTACAACCCAGTATAAATGTGGTATACTCATACAGTGGACCGCTGCTGCTAAGTCACTTCAATCATGTCTGACTCTGTGCGACCCAATGGACCGTAGCTGGCCAGGTTCCTCTGTCCATGGGATTCTCCAGGCAAGAATAATGGAGTGGATCGTCATGCCCTCCTCCAGGGGACCTTCCTGACCCAGGGATAGAACCCACATCTCTAACATCTCCTGCAATAGCAGCCAGGTTCTTTACCACTAGCATCACCTTGGAAGCCCACAGTGGACTATTACCTAGCAATAAAAAAAAAGAGGTAGTACTGATGCATTTTTTATATTATAATTATATTTCATTATATATCATATTTTGAAAGTAATAAGGCCACCAACTACAAGTTTGAAAAGTAGGGTTGTGGAATTATAGCCGACTCCATATAGACGGCTTGAAGTTGCACTTCTGTGGCAACTCACTCCAGTATTCTTGCCTGGAGAATTCCATGGACAGGAGCCTGGCAAGTCACCATCCATGAGGTTGCAAAAAGTCATAAATGACTGAGTGACTAACACTTTCTTATATACCAAGAAAACAATTTGGTCAATATCTAAGAATAAGGGGGAGATGATGGTGAGGGGAGAGGGGCTAAAGATACCAGGCATGACTTTTTTCTGATACAGGAACTCTTAGCACGCTGGTGTGTTTTCTTTCAGATTGTTTTCTCTGATCTTTTTTTTTTTTTTTTAACCAGCAATCATAATGCATATTCACAATGAACCCTAATTTTTTTACTTAACCTTTCAGTAGTCATTTTCCATGCTGTTACACAGACTTTTTGACCATTATTTTTAATGATTGTATGATGTTATGGGCTTCCCTGGTGGCTCAGACCTGTAAAGAATCTGTCTGCAATGCAGGAGACCAAGGTTCAATCCCTGGGTCAGGAAGATACCCTAGAGAAGGGAATGGCAACCCACTCCAGATTCTTGCCTGGAGAATCCCATGGACAGAGAAGCCTGGTGGGCTACACTCCATGAAGTTGCAAAGAGTTGGACACAACTGAGCAACTCACACACACACACACATAATGTTACATATTACTACCTGGTGGCTCAGTGGCAAAGAATCCGCCTGCCGATGCAGGAGACAGGTTCAATCTCTGGGTCAGGAAGATCCCCTGGAGAAGGAAATGGCAATCCACTCTAGTATTCTTGCCAGGGAAATCCTGTGGACAGAAGAGCTGGTGGGCTACAGTCCATGGGGTTGCAAAAGAGTCGGATGACTTAGCAACATAATAACGATAACAACATTACATAGAGCAAACCACAACTTACTTAACTCATTCCCGATTAGATGTTGAAGTTGCTTCCAACTTTTTATTGTAATGAACAATGTTTATAATTAACATCTTTGTTCATGTTTTCCATCATATTTTGGACTACAATTGACTGTTGAACAAAACAGATTTGAATCGCACAGGTGCACTGAAATGCAGATTTTTTTCAGTAGTAAATGAATCCTTTCATGAGGAACTGCAGGGATGAACCATGAGCAGGAAGGGATGACTATAAGTTAGATATGCATCTTCTACTGCTCAGAGGGTCAGCACCTCTAAACCTCCCTGCGTCCTGGATCATAATATCTTTATTGTTCTTGAGAAACATTATGAAGTCATTTCCTTTCTTCCTGATTCCTAATGAGGTTGAGTATCTCTCTTTTTTACAGTATCCCAGTGAACCTTTCATGTAGTACCTATTGTGCGCTAAGTGGTTCTTTCCACCGAACCTGTTGTTGGAAGGTAATTGAAGCCATAGAAAGGTTGATGAGGGCCTGAGCTAGGCCAGTGGTAGTGGGAAAGGAAGAGATGGGGATGAATTCAAGAGACTTTAGGCAAAGACTAATACCCTCTGTAGGATGAAGTACTAGTTGAATGAAGGGTAACAGAGAGGGAAGATAACTGACTCAGACTTGACAAGCCTAGAAGTTTGGTCATAACATAAGAGAACCCAGAAAAGAAGCAGGTTCAATTCAATCTGAGGTATGTAGATTCTGAGACTTGGACTGAGATGTCCAAGTGGTGACTGGTGTCATGGATGCTGTGGTACCTTGCCCAGATCCCTCTTTCAGGGCTGAAATGCTTGTTCCGCCATTTCTGGATGTGTTGGTGGCTGAGGGTTCTCAGCTGAGTCTCTTTCTATATTTGTCCTCAGCTGAAAAGAGCCACCTGGCCCAAGGTCAGACTGCCTTCCCCGGCAGCCAACATCAATGACTGACCAGTGTGGAGATACAAAGGCCAGCACCTTTGCTCAAGGCCAGGACCACATTCCAGAGCTCATTGTAGGACTGGTTGCAGCTTTTTGAAATTAATTAATTAGTTATTTTTTGTTGTGTTGGGTCTTTGTTGCTGCATGGAGTTTTCTCTACTTGCAGTGAGTGGGGGCTACTGTCTAATTGTTGTGCACGGGCTTCTCATTATGACGGCTTCTCTTGTTGTGGAGCACAGGCTCTAGGGATGTGGGCTACACACAGGAACTGTGGCACGCAGGCTTAGTTGCCCCAAGGCATGTGGAATCTTCCTGGACCAGGGAGCATTAGTGCTGGAGCATAATGCTCTGATTAGCGTTAGCATTAGGACCATCCCCTGCATTAGCAGGTGGATTTTAACCACTGGACCACCAGGAAAGTCCTGTAGCTTTTGTTTTGACCATTTAGTTCTTTCATCTGCCCAACTCTCTTTCCTCCCCTGCCCTACTGATGGTCACACCCAAGAATTCTCCCCAATTCACTTCCTGCTTGCAGATCTCCACCTCAGATTCTGTCTTCAGGGAACAAACTTTAGACAGTTGGAAATACCTATCTGGCCTGGGAGGAAAATTTGTTCAAGGGATGGAGATTTGGGGACCATTAGTTATAGTGAGGATGGTGGACGTGGGGCAGTGGGCAAGATGATGAGAGATGAGGGGCCAGAGAGCAGAGACTTCATCTTAAGGAATAAAGGCCTACATGGAAGGGGTGGAAAACGAATAGACAGAGAAGGGAGCAGAGGCATGACCATGTAAGGTTGAGACTGGTCTTTTCTAAAGGGGCCACCAGTCTGAGCCTTTCCAGGGTGACTGAGCCCAGACCGCTTTTGATTATTTTCCCCAAAGGTTTATTTGTTTTTTTTGGCCACGACATGCAGTTTGTGGGATCTCAGTTCCCCACTAGAGATTGAACCTGGGGCCACAGCAATAAAAGCATAAAGTCCTAACCACTAGGCCACCAGGGAACTCCCACAATGTGATCATTACAAATACCTCCATTAATTACTTATTTTAACAGTGATATGAAAAAACTCAATCTATATATAATCTCACTGGAAACAAAATTAAAAGTACAAAATTTAGGCCCTTCATAAATATGAAGCCTGCTCCAAAAGTCTTTCCAGGTCACTGGTTTTCCTACCTCTCCCTGTAGCAAGCCCGACAATCACTGACCTGATCAGAATTTGGAAAATAAAACCAGAAAAGAGCAAATGTTGGTGAGGATGTATAGAAATGAGATCCTCTGTATATCACTGATGGGAATACAAAATGGTACAGCTGCCATAGAACATGATATGGCAATTCCTCAAAAAAAAAAAAGTAGCATTACCGTATGATTCAGAAAAATGTTGCCTCTGGGTAAATTCCTCAAAAAATTGAAAGCAGGGTCTCAAAGATGTTTATAGCAGTGATACTCACAGTAACCAAAAGGTGGAAGCAACTCAAGTGTCCATCAATGGCTGAATGGATAAACAATATGGTCTATACATACAATGGATACATTTTGAATATATCAGCAATGAATGTAATTCAGCATAAAGAAGAAAGAAATTTTGATACATGCAAAAACATGGAGGAAAGCAGAGAACAGTTTGCTAAGAGAAATAAGCTAGTCACTAAAAGGCAAATATGATTCCTCTTATATTAGGTAATATAGAATAACTAAATTCAGAAAGACAGAAGTAGAATGGTGGTTGGCAGGGCCCAAGGAGCAAGAGGAATGGGGAGTTAATGTGTAGTGCGTAGGGGGTTTCAGTTTTTCAAGATGAAAAGAGAGTTCTAGAGATGGACAGTGGTTTTAGTTATACAACAATTAATGTATTTAATGCCACAGAACTGTACACTAAAAAGTGATTAAGATAAAAAATGATGAAGATGGTAAATTTTATGTTATTATTATTATTATTATTTTGGCCTCACTGTGTGGCCAATCAGGGATCAAACCCAGGCCCTTGGTAGTGAGAGCATGAAGTCCTAACCACTGAAGCGCTGGGGATTTCTTATGTTATATGTATTTTACCACACACGCACAAACAAACCAAAAATGATTGCCACAAGTTCCACTCTTGTGAGAGTGCATCCATTCCTGACTTGCCTGGACCAATCAGACCTAAGTGACTTTGAGTAATCCACACTCAACAGCATTGCAAGCTGCAAGCAAGCACACACAGTACATCTGCCATCTGAGCTTAGGAACCAAAAAATGTTATAGGTGAAAAAAAAAATGTTATAGGTGATCTGGCACTTTATAAGTCATATTTGAAAAATGAATTACTTGTAGCTGATGACTAACAAAATAATTAGCTTATACACACTACCAAAAACAAGTTTGCAAATAACAAGAGTGGACAACTTGAATCAGGTGTTACAAAAACTCAAGTTCTGATTTTGGAAGGATTAGCCTCTTTGACTTGGATAATCAGTGACTTTTGGGAAAAACAAGAGAGAGAAGAACCTGAATTGGTGTCAGTGGACTTAACAGCCAGTGGTGACTGGAAGAAAGTACAAAGATAGTTATATGATCATCATGGTGGTGGTTTAGTCTCTAAGTCATGTCTGATTCTTATGACTCCATGGACTGTAGCCTCCCAGGCTCCTCTGTCTGTGGGATTTTCCAGGCAAGAATACTGGAGTGGGTTGCAATTATGTGAATGGTACCTTAGAGTTGTATAGTCTACAACCTGTACAACCACACTAAACTCCCTGAGTGGCCAGCAGTGAGTTAGAGGAACATGTAAACACCTCCCAGAGTGCTCAGAAATACAAGAGAGAGGGGATGGACTTCTGTGATTACCCAGGATAGGGGCCAAGAGCTTTGTTATTTGAAGATAGCCTCACAGGTTTACATGAGGGAGTCACCAGCTGATGTGTGGCCAGATGTATATTTGCTGGTGTGTGCGCATTTGTGAAGCAAAGGCAAATGTTTATTTGTCGGACCCTTCCATAGTAGGCGAGAGCAGAGGGCAAGGCTTTGTCCCTAGGACCAGGAACTGTGTGTGACACCCTCGGCTGTTAGAATGGTGTTTGTGCAACTCCCATAGATTAGGGAGTTGTACAACAGTGTACAACACTCTTCCACAACAGATGTGAATGACTGTGGGCTGCGAGGGTTGGAACTGGATCCTGAGAAGCTGACCTCAGAGGCAGATGATCCCCGCCCTCCTGCAGTGGTTTAGCTTGGTCCTGTCCCCACTGTCCCGGTTTCAGGAGGAGTTAAGGGCTGCAGTCAGGCCTCCCCCGAGGGGCTGAGCCGGGGTCCAGAGGCCTGCGTTCTGGCCAAACGCCTGCTCTAGTGCTGAGAGCAGCCAGCTCAGCACCAGCCAGCCGCCGGGCCTGGTTCTCGGTTTTCTAGCCCTCCCCCACCCCACCCCAGCTCTCCAGAGACCTGTCTTGCTAGGTCTCTCCCAGGCAGGTGCATAGACTGGCGACAGCCAGGGGAGAAAGCAGCCCCATCCCCTCCCCACAACCCTATTTGCCCCCTTTTACAGCCTCTTTCCCAGGGGTCCTTTGTGGAAATGGAGTGAGAATAGAGTCAGCCTCTGGCTCTTTATTAAAGATGTGTGTGTGTGTGTGTGTGTGTGTGTGTGTGTGTGTGTGTGTGGAAGGAGAGGGAGAGAAGGATGCTGAAAAATGAACGTGTCCCTTTTCCAATTTCCCCACAGCTCCCACCTCCCAGCCCTACTCATCTGTGCAGGTGGACCTCGGGCTCGTCATTAAGTCTCATCTCTGACACCTCAGCAGCTTCCACGCCGAGGGCACCTCTGTCCCCCCTTCCCCTCCCCCTGCCCCATTTCAGCTGCATCTGCCGTCCAGCGTCCCTGAAGCTGCTCCCTCCCACCCCAGTGCTGGCCCTGAGAACCAGCCCTTCAGAAAGTAGCCCCCCAGTCCCACTCCAGTTTCGGCGCTGAGCTCCTAGAGAACAGGAGGAGATAGAGGAGGGAAAAAGAGGTGTGCAGAGAGTATAACTGAGTCTAGAAAGATCAAGTTTAGGGAGGAGACAGTCTGTCTGTCCAGCTATTTTATACTCATCTACTCTCTCAGCCACTTGCCCATCATCCTGTCTCTCTCTCTCTGTGTTTTTCTTTGATCTATTATTTTTCATTCATCCATTAATTCTTCATTTACTGATCAAACCCCAGTCAAACAGAACTGCAAAACAACTTACACACAAAAAAATTTTCCGAGCTCTGGTTTTGGGAACTTCAACTTCCAGCTAATATTTATAATAATAATAATTCTTGTTTCCATTCTCTGTCCAGGGATGGTTTATACCATCTGCTTGACTAATAGCCACACCAGGCTGCCCACTGAGAATTGTGGGAGGGATTCCCATGGCCTCTCTGCTCTTGAGGGGCCCTCAGTGATGCTTCCTTTCCTACTCCCACACCATCCACATGCTCAGACCTTCCCCACTTTCCTCCCCTAAGCTCCTACCTATTCTGCTCCTCCTCATCGCCAGACCCCCCCCCCCCCCCGCCCCCGCCTCCCGCAGTCAACCAAGCTCCTACTCCACCCCCTCCTCCCCCGATTTCCCCCTCCCCCCCCCAAATGATCTTTGTGCTCTCCTCATCCTTTTTTCCCTCTGGATTCTGATTTCTCCTTTCAGGTAAGGCCACCAACTTTGGATTTGACCCCTGCCTTCTCTAGCCTATATGGGCTTCTTTCTTTCCTGCATCTGCCATCTCTTCTGCTTCCACCATTACAAACACCTTCCCTACTCCCCCTCGTCCCACCCCTACCAGCCCAGTCTCCTCTCTGCAAAGCCCCATTTCAGAAGGCCGACTTCTTTTCTCCCTCTCTCTATGCCTCCCTTTCACTTCCTGCATGCCGTGAAGATGCTTCAGCAATGATCGATTCTTTGCTACCCTGCGGACTGGAGCCCGCCAGGCTCCTCTGTCCATGGGATTCTCTAGGCGAGAATACTGGAGTGGGGTGGCCATTTTCTCCTCCAGGAGATCTTCCCAACCCAAGGATTGAACTCGCATCTCCGGTCTCCTAGTACTGGCACGTGCTAAGTAGCTTCAGTCGTGTCCGACTCTGCGCGACACTGTGGACTGTAACCCACCAGGCTCCTCTGTCCAGAGGATTCTTCAGTCAAGAATACTGGAGTGGATTGCCATGCGCTCCTCCAAGGGAATCTTCCCAATCCAGGGATCAAACCTGCATCTCCTGCATTGGCAGGCGGGTTCTTTACCACTAGCGCCACCTGTTGGCAGGCGGGTTCTTTGCCACTAGCGCCACCTTTAGCTTCTCCAGTTCAGTTCAGTTCAGTCGCTCAGTGGTGTCCGACTCTTTGCGACCCCATGAATCGCAGCACGCCAGGCCTCCCTGTCCATCACCAATTCCCGGAGTCTACAATTAATTAGGATTTTGTCTCTCTGTATTCCATGAAGTGGTTCTCACTAGGATAATCAATGAACTTTATGTCTTCAAATTTAATGGTTTTCATTCAGCTCTTACTTCATTTGTCTACAATGCAATATTTAATATAATACACTTGATTCCCTTTCTTGAAACCTGTTTCTCTATTGTCTTTGAGACATCTTTGTCTCTATCTCTTATACATTTGTAATAATGTCTTCCTAGCATTTCTACTTAATAAGTCAAATTGAGCTGGCATTTTGCTCTAAAAACATAAAAATGTGGGATAGGAGACTTCAGGTTTTTCCTTCCAATTATAAAAAAGTGTGTAGCTGAGCTTGAAAGCAGCAAAGATAAATTTTCAAATATGAAAACAACACTACAAAGTACTTCTGTGATGAGTTGGAGTCAGAGTTTTGTTGCCCATGAAGATGTTGAAATCTAGGCTTTGGGGCTGGATTTACAACATTAGATGTTGGGGCAAGAGTCAAGACCAGAGGCTAGGATTGGGCTCTCTGCATAAAGTTGAGGGAAGGAAAGAGCTATTTTGTCTGGTAATTTGGGTTTACAGAGCTCTACCTGCCCATTGCCTGGAGGATACGGACAGAAGTGGAAATGGGCCACTTAGTCCAGCTTAGGAGAAATATTCATGTCAATTGTGAGAAATCTGAAACCCTGACCTGAGCAATATGTGCTTCCAGGACTAAAATTCTGCATTAACTTCCTAATACAGAAACCCTAATGTCAAAATAGCCTCAGCCTAAGGAAAAAATTGGTCCAGATCCAATGGACCACAGTGGTCATGGGCAATCCGCAAGGTAGTGCATAACCCAGGTTGTTTACAGACACCTACAGGAGAAAATGTCCCAGAAGATGTCAGAAATAAAAATCACGAAGCAGCTAAGGGAATCAAATATCGTAAGAGGCAGTCTCAGATACTTCCTGTTCAGTTGCTCAGTCGTGTCCAACTCTTTTGCAACCCCTGGACTGTAGCCTGCCAGGCTCCTCTGTCCATGGAATTTTCCAGGCAAGAATACTGGAGCAGGTTGCCATTTCCTACTCCAGAGGATCTTCCTGACCCAGGGATCTGATTCACATCTCCTGCTTGACAGGCAGATTCTTTACCATTGTGCCACTTAGAAAGCCCAACATATACACTGTTATGTACAAAATAGATAACTAATGACAATTGATTATACAGCACAGGGGACTCTACTCAGTGCTCTGTGGGGACCTAAACGGGAAGGAAATCCACAAAAGAGGGGATGTATGTATATGTGTAGCTGATTCACTTTGATGTCCAGCAGCAACTAATGTGACACTGTAAAGCAGCTATACTCCACCAAAGAGAGAGGGAGGGGATCTGCAAAGCAGATATAATAGAATAATCAAATAGGATTTTTAAATGCTCAAAGAGAGAAAGAAGCTAAAATATATGAAGCGTAAGTAAGACATTATTTAAAAATTAACTGTCAATTTTAAATAAGTTCTAAAACTAGAAATTGTAGTCTTTGAAAAAAATAATTCAGTAGATTAGTTAAACAGTTGGCTAGATATAACTGAAGGGAGAATTGTTGAATTCTAACACATAACACATAGATCAGTGGGGGATAAAAAAAAAACAACAAGATTTAAGATAACAAAATAAGTATCTGGAAAAAAAAGTTAAAAGACTCAGATAATAGGATGGTAAGCTTCAAAATATATCTAATAGGAATTCCAGAAGGAGAGGACAGAGAGAATGAGGGAAAGACAGTATCGGGAGAGATAATGGCTAATAATTCTCAGAATTGGATGAATGATATGAATGATCAGATTGAAGTTAAATATTGTGTCTCAAGCAAGATAAATTAATAGAATTGCACCCAATACTTCACAGTGAAACTAGAGAACATGAAGGAAAAATAGAAAATCTTAAAAGCTACCAAAAAGAGAAGATAAGGTCTATCAGAAGGAATGGCAACTAGACCAACAGTAGACTTTTCAACAGGGTTTCCCTGGTGGCTCAGATGGTGAAGAATCTGCCTGCAATGTGGGAGACCCAGGTTCGATCCCTGGGTCAGGAAGATCCCTAGAAGAAGGGTGTGACTACCCATTCCAGTATTCCTGCCTGGAGGATTCCATGAACAGAGGAGACTGGTGGTCTATAGTCCATGGGGTCACAAAGAATCAGACACGACTAAGCGACTAACACAAACTTCTCAACAGCAACAGTAGACGCTAGAAGGCAATGGAATAATACAAAAATGCTAAGAGAAAATGACTGTCTACTTAGAGTTCCATAGCTGGCTGACCCATCACAAAAAGGTGAGAGCAAAATAAAGTTATTTCAGTCACATGAAGACAAAAACAGCTCTTGCTAAAATTATCGAAGGATATTCATTAGCAAGAAAGACATTAGATCCAGAAAGAAAGTGTAGGATATAAGAAACAATAAAGTAAAAAATGCTTCCAAATATTTAAAAAAATTTCTTTCATCTCTTGAAAAACTATTCCTTTATTTACCGCTTAAATATTGTTCAGTTCAGTTCAGTTCAGCCCAACTCTTTGCGATTCCATGGACTGCAGTACGCCTGGCTTCCCTGTCCATCACCAACTCCTGGACCTTACTCAAACTCAGTCCACTGAGTCGGTGATGCCATCCAATCATCTCATCCTCTGTCGTCCCCTTCTACTCCCGCCTTCAAATATTGTGGTCCCTTCTAATTCTGTCTCCTTCTTCATCATCTTCTTTTTTGATTTTACTTGGAAAGTCATATCCACACAAATGGTTTCAACTATCATCTATAAACTGATGCTTCAAAGGGCTTTATTTCTATTCTTGACCTGGACCCATATATACAACTGTCTGAAGGAATCTCTATTTGCATGTCCCAAAGACTCCTTCAATGCACCATGCTCAAACAGAATCCACTACCATCTCCAAACCTGCTCCTCCTCCAGGTTCCTTCTCACAATAACTGGCACCAGTATCTGCTCAGGGGCCCAAGCTACATATCTGGACATCATGCTCAATTCCCTGTCCCTAAATCCAATAGGTTACTTACTTATAAAATGTTTTTTATTTTTTATTACTATTATTTCTTAGTTTTAGGTGTTTTATGTTTTCTTTTATTTATTTTTAATTGGAGTATAATTGCTTTACAATGTTATGTTGGTTTTTGCCACACATCAACATGATTCATCCATAGATATACATCCATAGGTATACATCCTTAGGCATACATATGTCTCCTCCTTCTTGAACAAAATGTTTTTTAAATCCATCTTTCTTTTCCCAAATCATTCTTTGATTCAGGCCACCATCTTCTTCAGCTTTGATTGTAAAGGCAAGTAAACTTTTATTTGTAAGCCTTGACTTTAAAAAAGGCAAAACAATTGGCATAGTGCCTGGCATAGAGTAACTATTTCATAAATGATAGGTATTGATTTTTTAAACTAAATGATTATAAACACTTTATGAAGTAGGTCCTACTATTCTGCTTTTTGAGTTAAGAGAGCTGGTGCTCATGGAAGCTAATGTCACTAACCCCAAGTCACACAGCTTTCTGATTCAAGACTTCAAGCACTTAACCACTGTGCTACACTGCTTCACTTACTGACAGCTATTGTAGTCAGAGGTGTCTAATTCTCCCAAAAGACCAAGAGCAGTTCAAGGTCAGGGACTGGATTGGAATTGTTTCTATGTTATCAGTAAATATTTGCTGCATTGAATCTGATTGAGAGCTTCAAGGATAGAGCTGATACTGGGTGGGTACCCACAAGGATTAATAGAATTAGTGAAGAAACTGGCAGGAAAGGCAGTGTTTGTGGGCAAGAGGTAGATCTGCAGGTTTATAGAAAGAGGAACTTGATGAGTGGGGCACCTGAAGGACACTGCCTGTGAGTTTGAGCCTCTGACCTTGGAGCTGTTCCTCCTTGGATGGTCTGTCTGGTTTTTTCTGGTGGGGGGCGGCGGTGGTTTGGGCAGAGTAGGGATGCAGGGGGACTATGGTATTACTGAAGAGGCCAAATGCAAGCATCCACATTCTTCACTGGATCTCTGGATAGAGAAGAGAGAAATTTAGAGTTCGTCTCTAAGGGAGATTTTTTTTAAAAGCCTGATTAAAGCCAGGTAAACAGCGTCAGTTTCTTGGTTTTGACAGATACAGCATGGCAATATAAAATGTAATAATGGGGAAAGTGAGTGAGGGGTATACAGGAACGCCCAGTACTATTTTCTGTAACTGTTTTGTAATTCTATAGTTATTAAAAATAATGTTTGTTAAAAAAACAGAAAAGCAAGATATAGCTGAACCCATGGCCGGAATCCCAGAAAAGTGCATCCTTTGAACAAAGAGAGGAAAACTTCTTTTGCCCTTGGACAGCTACCTTGCTACTTTGTACTTCATCTATGTTATGGAGAAATATTCTTTTGCAGTGTACCTGCTGGGAATATGGTGATAATGAAATGAGAGAAAGGACAGGAAGGAGGTCAGGACCCCAGAGCAGTGAGATTCAGGACCAGGCTGTAGGTTCCATAGAGAAGCAAGCCCAAACCCTGGGCAGAGGCAGTGGTGAGAATGAGTTCAGTTCTTCGCAATACAGTGTATACAGAAGCAGGCTGACTCAAGACCCCTGCCCTGGGAGATAAGGCAGTGATCAGCTTGATGGGGCAGGTCCTAGCAAAGACTAATACTTCCTCACAGATGATGCCCTGAACTCCTAGGCTGTGGATGACTTATCTCCGACTCATTCTGGCTTCTGGATCTCCTGGAGACATGGACAGTTAAGAGGAGGTTGAGGGACTTCCCTTGTGGTCCAGTGGTTAAGAATCTGCCTGGCAACACAGGAGACCCTAGAGACTTGGGTTCGATCCCTGGGTCGGGAAGATTCCCTTTAGGAGGAAATGGCAACCCAGTCCAATATTCTTGCCTGGAAAATTCCATGGTCAGAGGAGCCTGGCTGGCTACTTTTAAGAGTTGGAGTTGCAAAGAGTCGGACACGACTGAGCACATACATACATGCCCTAGAGCAACTAAGCCCATGCACACCACAACTCAAGACCCCACGGGCTGCGACTAAAGCTCTGCAGTATGCGATGAAGATCCCAAGTGCAGCAAGTAAGACCTGATGCAGCCAAATAAATATTTTTTTAAAAAAACTGTGCTTCTACTGCAAAAAGCATGGGCTTGATCTTTGGTGGAGGAACTAAGATCCCGCATGCTGCACAGTGTGGCCAAAAAATTTTTAAAAAAAGAGAGAGAAAGAATGGAAGTTGAGTGGTCAGAGTCCAGTAAGAGTGATATCCCAGGTTCCGGCCCCAGAGGACAGGTCTTCCCTTTCCCATCCATGGAGGTAGGCAGATGGGAGACAGCTCATGGCCAGAGGGACAAAGTGGCAACTTCGGGCTGGGAATATGAGTGAAGCTAGGTTCTGACAGGTAGAGGCTGAGCATTTGTGTATGCCTGGGCCCTCCTTTGTTTTAATTACCTGCTGACACGGTTTGTGCGTGCTCTCTCTTTGTGCTATTTTAATTAAAGGGATCTCCTCCGAGCAAAGCAGCTGCTGTGTAAGTTGTCAACCCATCAGCACACACAGGATGGGTGCCATGGGGACATTAAGTGTGGGAACTACCAACGGGCTCCCCATCTCCTTGGCACATTTGCACCTCCCTCCAAACCCACCTTAGTAACTGCGGGCAGAATGTCAAGATCGAGAACTTGACTTTGGGTTCAGACAGGCTTACGTTTGAACTTTGACTCTGCCACTCTGCCACTAATTCACTATGAGAATCTGTGCAAACCCCTTAACCTTCTAAATCTTGTTTCCCTCCTCTGCAAAATGAGACTAGTAACACTAGGTTGGCCAAAAAGTTCGTTCGGGTTTTCTTATAAGACATTACAGAAAAACTTGAACCAACTTTTTGTCCAGCCCAATGCTTTTTCTTTTTTGACACACAAGGATTGTTAGATAATATATATTACATGCTTTGTCTAGTACTGCTAGTGCCCAATAACTGTGACTTGTTACTAAGTCTGCATTCCTGGTCAGCGTAGGATTCCCTCCAGGCCCTTTGTAAGTTCACTACAGCCAGAGAACCTCTAACTAAAACATACACAGCAGGAATCCTATAGCTCTTCTTGAGTTTCTATTTTTCTGTGTAGCATTTTCTATTGTATTATTCTAGGGGCTTCTGAGGTGGCCCTAGTGGTAAAAAAAAAAAATGCTGCCAGCCAGTGCAGGATAGGTAGGAGACGTGGGTTCAATCCCAGGGTTGGGACGATCCCCTGGAGGACGGCATGGCAACCCGCTTCAGTATTCTTGCCTGGAGAAGCCCATGGACAGAGGAACCTGGCGGGCTACAGTCCACGGGGTTGCATGGAGCCAGACACGACTGAAACGGCTTAGCACACACACACACATTGTCATTCTTTGTTCAGTGAATTCTTGTTTTCTCAGTAACTTTGACTCTCATTAAATCATTAGGACCCTGCAGTTCTTTCCCCTCTTTCCTCCCTTCCCTAGAGGATTCTTGGGTGGACTGAGCATTCTTCCTGAGGTTCTTAAAGTTTACAAGTGGCCACCCTCACTGAATAAATGAATAAATGGATGGATGGGGAGGGGGTTTAAGGGAGAAACTGATGGCTGAGTTGAGCCCAGATGGACAGTACTTAGGTAAAGAGAGGAAGTGAGTGTAGGGGAGGGTGTTCTAGGCAGAGAGAGTACCATGCTTAAATGCCCAAAGATATTTAAATGCCCTAATCTTGCTGTGTTTGAGGAAGTTAAAACAGTTCAGCTGAACAGAGAGAGCATGTAGAAGGCAAAGGGGTAGGTTTGAGAGAAGAGGTACAGGTGAGGGTGGGATCCGAGCACAGAGGACCCCCTTAAGCACTCTTTCAGAATTTGGGTTTTTATCTTTATGGACGAGGAGAAGCCAACGAATAATTTTATGCAGCATAAGAAAACAGTCAGATTTTTGGACTTTCCTGGTGGTCTAGTGGTTAAGAATCTGGCTTGCAATGCAAGGGACAGTGGTTCAATCCCCGATCAGGGGACTAAGATCCCACATGCTGCAGAGCAACTACGTCTGGGTCACAACTACTGAAGCCCACAAGCCAAAACTAAAGAGCCACGATGAAAAATCCCACAGGACTCAGTGAAGGTCCCACGTGCTGCAACGAAGACCTGACGCAGCTGTCGACTACAAAGGACAGTCACAACCTGAAAGTAGAGAGTTATTTATTTGGTGGGAAAGTTTAGGCCTCTGAGCCTGGGAGACAGCATCCCAGTAGCTCTGAGGAAACTGCTCCAAGGAGGCAGGAGGGGAAGTCAGGCAACAAAGAGAGCAGGCAGTCTGAACATCACAGTTCGGGTATCAAGTTAGGGAATTGAGCAGTCTGTGTTTGGGAAGATGCAGGCCTCTGGGCTCACTGAATTCATTTCTTTCATACGCACCTCAGCTACCTGGACCAGTCCTATTTCCCTGTTCACTTTGCTTCCTGCATCTCCCCAGCTCCTCAACAATCACAGTGTGGGGTGGCAGCATCCGCTGGATCCCAGTTTTGGGAGCCCTCCTTCACATTTGGAGGCCAGAAATCGCAGATGGCTGTGACATTTCTTGTTTATTGATATGGCAGGAGATATTTTCATCTCACACAGCCAAATTAATTAATTAATTAATATAATTTTTAAAAGGATATTGTCGGATTTGGGCTTCCCTGGCGGCTCAGCAGTAAAGAGCTTGCCTGTCAATGCAGGAAACATAAGAGATGTGGGTTCGATCCCTGGGTTGAGAAGATTCCCTGGAGGAAGGCATGGCAACCCATTCCAGTATTCTTGCCTGGAGAATCCTATGGACAGAGGAGCCTGGTGGGCTAGAGTCCATAGGGTCGCAGAGTCGGACACGACTGAAGTTACTTAGCTTGCATGCACGCATATTCAGATTTTCATTTTAAAAAGATCACTTAAGGAGTTCCCTGGTGGCCTAGTGGTTAGGATTCTGGGTTTTCAGTGCTGTGGCCAGGGGTTCAATCCTTAGTTGGAGAACAGAGATCCTGTAAGTTTAAGTTAGAACAGATCAGAGTGAGCCCAGAATACCTGTTAGGGAGGTATTGTTTGAATTTAGACTAAAGCTGAAAGACTTATTTGGGAAGAAAAGTGGAGTCCTTTTAGAAATCTTTAGGAGGTAGAAGCTACAGAATTAATATTGATCATATATGGGAAGTTTAAGAATAGAGGAAAAAGAGGCCAATAATGAGTGGTCAGAGAGATAAGAAGATGATGAAAGAGAGTCAATACTTGCAAAGAGAGATGACTGGGGAGAGAGCATTTCAAGAATTAGAGAAGGTCAACAATATCCCATGTTGCCAAAAGGTCCCAACTATAGGGACTGGGAACTGGACACTGGGTCTAACTCAAAAGCAATGGTTGGTGGCCCTGTTGGGCAGCTGTTTGTGGGTGGAAATTGAATGAGATCTTATGCAAAAGACAGCAGTGATTTGGGGAATGTAGCGGTGTAGAGAGGAAGAGGAGTGGAGACAATTCAAGAAAATTGGTAATGCACAAGAGACAGACAGGGTGGCACATAGAAGAAAATACTGTATAGAAGAATAACTTATTTCTTAGGATGGAAGAAATGTGAGCATATTTCTATATGAAGAGAAGAATCAAGTAAAGAGCAAGGGACTGAAGATGTAGGAGATGGGGGGACAGTTGATGGAGAAAGTTTCTGGAAGAGGTGGGAGGGGGATATAGAGCATCAGTTAGCAATTAGCTGTGGACACTGCTGAGAAGGGAGAAGGTAAGGATGAGAACAAATGTGAGTAGGTTTCTACCGGCAGGGGTTTAGGAAGTTAAAGTTTTATTTCTGATAGTCCCTCGTCTATTTGTGTTCTCTGCAAAGAAAGAGGTAAAATGATGTTCTGAGTGTGAAGCCAGAGGGTGGTGGAGATGTGGACAAGAGGGTTGAAGCAGCTGTTATGGAGAATGACTGGGAACTGACTCGGGGCTTGTGAAAGGCCTGGGCAAGGCTGAGGCCCAGATGACAGCATACCAAATGTGTACTCCCAGGACAAAGTCCTTCCTCTCCCCAAACTCAATGTTTCCATTACCCACATGGGGACCCACTACATACCGCTCACTTGCAGGACGTGCAGTAGTGAAACCAGGAAAGGAAAAAGGGGCCTGGGGCAGCTGAGTTTGTGCAGATGTCCTATGAAATGGTTTTTTTTTTTTTTAAAGTATTTATTTATTTGTCTGCATCAGGTCTTAGTTGCAGCAGGTAGGACCTTGCGTTGTGGGTATGGACTGTCTAGTCACAGCATGCAGGCTTAGTTCCTCTGCAGCACGTGGGATCTAGTTCCCTGACCAGAAATCGAACTTGCATCTCCTGCATTGCAAGGTGATTCTTAACTACTGGACCACCAGGGAAGTCCCCCTATGAGATGTTTTTGATGACCATGGCATTGGCCTGAGGGCTGAAGGCTCTCTGAGGACAGGAACTGTGGTTCAGAGGATCCTCAGCTTCTGTTCAGGGACATGGGAGTGCAAACCCCTGGGCATCTGGAGAGAGACAGACAAGGAAGGAGAGGAGAGAGGTCTGCTTCTGTCTCTCTGCCTCCCTGCCTTGGCTCCAGACAGATTGATTCTCTGCTGATAGCAATGTCTTGGAGCAAAGCAGCAGATTGGTGAAATCATTTCCTAACTAAGAAGTCCTCCTTTGGCTCTTGAATGTTGAGTGAACTCAACCCTCTTCAAGCTGGAGGGTTCTTTCTTTCAGCAGACATGTGTGCCTCTGTGTGTGTGGACTTGCACACATGTGAGCCTAAGTGGGCGTATGTGAGTGAGTTTGTCTGTGATACCGTGCTTGTTTGTGATAATGTGCTTATGAACTTGGGTGTATGTGAGCTGTAGGGCAATGTGGTAGACTGTGTGTGTGAGCCCAGATAAATCTGTGTAGGCCTATGGGGGAGTGTGTGAGTGTGTCTTAGTGGATTCGTGGACCCATGTGAGCATACACGCCATTGCTAAACAGGGTGAACTTATGAGCCTGTGTGTGCAAGTCTGATGCATGAGAACCTCAGCGTGTCTTCATGGACTTATGTATGCATATGAGCTTGCTTCTCAATAATAATAATTCTAATAGGGCTTTCCAGGTGGGAAGTCACTAGTGGTAAAGAATCTGCCTGCCAATGCATGATGCAAGAGACGCTAGTTTGATCTCTGGATTGGGAAGATGCCCTGGAGTAGGAAACGGCAACCCACTCCTGTATTCTTGTTTGGAAAATTCCGTGGACAGAGGAGCCTGGTGGGCTACAGTCCATGGGGCTGCAAAGAGTTGGGCAAGACTGAGCAGCCGCACACACACACACAAACAATAATTGTATTATTCATAGTTTTATAGCACATTTACTTGATCCTCACAAACTTGTGAAGAACATGAAATGGAATATTCAACCAAAGTCCCAGATACATTAGTTATGTCTATTGTGTACCAGGCTTCCCAGGTGTAAAGAGGAGCCTGGCAGGCTACAGTCCATGGTGCTGCAAAGAGTCAGACACGATTGAGGCAAATGAGCACGCATGCACCGTGTACTAGAAGTGTGTTGGAAAGGTATATGTAAGTCTGAGTGTGGGAGTGAGGGTGTATGTGGTCAGCCACACGTGTAGCCATGTGTAGCCATGGACACAACCACACCCTTTCACAGACTTGACACGACTGCATCTGTTCATGTCAAAGAACCAAGGGGTACGCTCTTGTCAGCGTGGGTGGAGCTTGGATTGGTCTGGATTCTGTCACTGCACACAAAGGGTTGGCGGGGGATGTTCATAGGAAGTCTGGACATATCTGGCCCTAGGTCAGTCCTTTACCTTTCTGTTCCTTAGAGCTGTGTCTTCACCTTCTACTGCCCCTTCTTTAGCCTATAAACTTGCCTAGGTTTTCTCCATTGCCAAACAGGCTTATCTCACCTCAAGCTGTCATTCAATTCCCCGGTTCCTTTTGCTACCAAAACTCTTGCAAGAAGAGTTGAGGTCAATGGATACTTTCTCCCCTCCATCCTGTCTTCCACGCCTGGCTACCTGGCTTCTGCTGCGCCAATCCTGGGTCTCTGTTGCAGTGCTCAGCCTTTCTCTAGCTGCGGTGCGTAGGCTTCTCTTGTTGTGGAGCACAGGCTTAGTGGGTTCCCCCGGGGCATGTGGGATCTTAGTTCCCCATCAAAGATCGAAGCCACATTCCCTGCATTGGAAGATGGATTCTTAACCACTGGATTACCAGGGAAGTCCCCGCCCCACCACTCTTGATAGAGTTACCAGTAAGTGTAAATGTCAGTCCCAATGGCCTTTCTCACCACGTGTCTGAAACATTTGACACTGTGGATGTTGTGTTTCTCCTGAGACTCTCTCCTGCCTTAGCTTCTGTGACAAGGCTCTGTGCTCATTCCCATCCTCCTTTGTGAGGTCTCATTCTTGGTCCTGTTCTCCACTTCTTCCACCCACCCTTCAAATGCTGGGGCAGGCTCCAATCTGCTTCTCCTTTAATCTATAAATCTCATCTATGTCCAAGTCATGTTCTTCCAACTCACTAGTCTGTCTCCTGCCCAGATGTCTCACTTGCAACTCCCACACTTCTATCCTTTCCTATTGGACTCCCTTCCCTCTTCTCACACTCACATTGTCATGTAACCATCACCACTAACCAGCTCCAGAACTCTTTTCATGTTGCTTAAAAACCTCTGTACCCATCAACCATGACTCTGCACCCTCCTCAGCCCCTGACAACCACCATTCTACATTGTCTCCATGGATTTGCCTACTTCACACAACTGACTTATTTCACTTAGATGAAAAATATCCTTAAGGTTTATTCATGTCGTGTGTTAGTCACTCAATCATGTCCAACTCTTTGCGACCCCATGAATTGTAGCCTGCCAGGCTTCTCTCTCCATGGAATTCTCCAGGCAAGAATACTGGAGTGGATTGCCATTTCCTTCCCCAGAGGAACTTCTCAACCCAGGGATCGAACCCTGGTCTCCTGCCTCACAGGCAGATTCCTTACCATTTGAGCTACAGGGAAGTCATATTCATGTTGTAATATGTGTCAAAATTTCCTTCCTGGGACTTCCCTGCTGGTCCAGTGGTTAACAATCCACCTGCCAATGTGGGGGACACAGTTTCGATCCCTAGTCTGGGAAGATCCCGCAGGCCACAGAGCAACTAAGTCTGTGAGCTGAACGACTGAGCCCCTGGGCCACAACTCCTGAAGCCCGAAGACCTAGAGCCTGTGCTCCAACCCGCAGCAAGAGAAGCCACCACCATAGCTACAGAGTGGTCCCTGCTTGCTCCAACTAGAGAAAGCCCACTCGCAGCAATGAAGACCCAGCACAGTCAAAGATAAATAAATAAAATTTTTAAAAAGCATTAAAAAAATTTCCTCCCTTCTTAAGGCTGAATAATAGTCTGTTGTATGTATATACCACATGCAATGTATATTTTACATACTTACTTAGGGCTTCCCTGGTGTCTCAGCTGGTTAAGAATCCACCTGCAATGCGGGAGACCTGGGTTTGATCCCTAGGTTGGGAAGATCCCCTGGAGAAGGGAAAGGCTACCCACTCCAGTATTCCATACCGGGGAATTCCATGAACTGTATAGTCCATGGAGTTGCAAAGAGTCGGACACGACTGAGCGAACTTTCTTTTATATACTTACTTATTCTGTGCAATCCTGTATGGTAGAGATTACTGTCCTAATTTTTCAGGTGACACTTAGAAGTCAGGTAAGACTTGGGAGGAAAGTGGCTTTCCTTAAAAGCAGAACCAGGACTAGAACTCAGCTTCGTTCCTGTTTCTCTCCTCACTGTTCACTTCATTTATAAAGCCCTAGGCACAAGCCTCATGCTCACCTGTGATTGAGATTCTAAGACAACTCACGGTGGGGGTCTGGCCCACACCCCCTCATCATGTAAACCATAAGTTAGGTTTAGTTATAGGAGACCCAGACTGAAACACGTACACAGACCCCACCCAGTCCTGCAGGGACAGAATAGGGGGAGCCCCCAGCTGAGGGTGAGGAGTGAGCTTGTTGGGTAGGGTCTCTGGCTCTGGTAGAAGGCAGTGAAATCTGGTTCTGACTTTAGGGGTGAGCGGTGGGGGGATTTCTATTATGAAAGAGCAGGGAAAGAAGGTGTAGGATTGGGGCAGGAAGCTCCCTATGCATTTGCCAGACAGGCTAGCAAGTTACTCAGTTACATTTCTATGAAGCAAACTGCTCCAGATGGGACTTCAGAGGTGGGCGGGAGCGGGAGGAGGGCCGCACATACAGAGTGCCTTTGCCGAGGCTGGCACGGTCGCAGGCAGATGTGTATGAGGGTGGATTCAGGTATGAGGTGAGTCAGAAAGTGTGATGCTGTGCAGAGTGCTCAGACTTTTTGTGACCCCATGGACTGTAGCCGCCAGGCTCCTCTGTCCGTGGGATTGGACATGGCAAGAATACTGGAGTGGATTACCATTTGCTCCTCCAGGGGATCCTTCTAACCCCGGGATCAAACCCACATCTCCTGCATTGCCGCAGATTCTTTACCGCTGAGCCGCTGGGGAAGCCCTGCTGTGCAGAGGGTCAGGCCCCAAATCCAGAGAAGGGGGCAGGAGTCCCAAGCCACCTGGACTTTGTTCGTCCACTCGCATCCCCATTCTGGGCCTGCGGAAGGAGGCATCAAGAGGACAGATCCCATCACGTCAGAACCCGCATGGCCTGGCTCCTTCATGGCACCCTTCAGCTTGTCTTGCCCTGGTGTAAGCCACCACAGAAGCCCCCTGGATGGTGCCTGGAGTCTCATTAGTGGTATTACTGATCTCATTAAGCTGATCTCTCTCCTCTCTTCAGCCCCCTAGCGCTGCACGGTCGCCTCAGTGATTCTCAGCCTGCGGCTGAGCTAACCCTTGGTGGCTCTAGCCCAGAAGATACTGCAAAGGAGGCTGTTGGTCCCATGAAACAGATTCAGAAAAACCAATCAGAGCTTCCTTTGGGAGTAGAGTAGCTCACTGGAACTACCTTCACAAGGCATCACAGACTAAGTGGCTTCAACAACCAAATCTTCAACAACAAAATTTATGATTTCAGAGTCCCGGAATCTAGAAGTCTGAGATCAGGGTGTGGGCAGGATTGTTCCTTCTGAGCGCTTATGAGGGAAAATCTGTTCCATGCATCTTACCCAGCCTCTGATGGTTTGCTGGCAGTCTCTGGCATTCCTTGGCTTGTAGAAATATCACCCCATCTCTGTTTCCAACTTCACGTGGCACTCTCCCTGTGCATGTCTGTGTCCAGGTTTCCGCTTTATTAAGGACACCTACCCTACTGACCTCGTCCTAACTCAGTCACCTCTGTTGAAGATCCTACCTCCAGACAATTTGGATATACTGGGTGCTCCAGTCACAATCTGATGTACTGAGGGCTAGGACCTCAGTAGTCCTCTTTTGCAGGACAGAACCCAGCTTATAATAGGGGACCATCTTTTGCCCTTCTTAATCCCCCTCTGAACATCACATGTCTTTAGGAAACACATTTGCATCCCGAATAGCATGAACTAAAAGCTCAGAAATGACTTCCTAATAGAATATGGTGCCAGACATGTTAATGGCCAGAGAGGAGAGAAAGGAAAGAAGGAGAAAGAGAAAGGAGAGGAGGAGAAAGAGGAAAGAAGAGGAAGTAAAGAAGGAGAGAGAATGGGGGAGAAAAGTCACATCCAAACTCATTTTCAGGACATGCTAGCAAGCAAGAAGACAGAAGCAGTCTCTCTAAGGACTTGGGCTGAATCTCTTAGCTTGACTCAAACCAAAACCTTGGTCAGGGAAGATGGTTTATATTTATACATAAATTTATAATATAATTTATATTACATTTAAGTATAATTTATATTCCTGGAGAGGGAAATGGCAACCCACTCCAGTGTTCTTGCCTGGAGAATTCCATGGACAGGTGAGCCGGGTGGGCTGCAGTCCATGGGGTCACAGAGAGTCAGACACAACTGAGTGACTAACACATAATTTATATTAGATAACCTTTCCTTTTACAGACAAAATGTCTAGTGGAAGGAGTCATACATAAAAGAGCACACACCATATAACTCCATTTACATGAAAGTGAAGATTAGGGAAAAATGTCTATAGTGAAAGAAGTCAGAAGTGCTTACTTTGGGAAGAGGCCTGAGGGATACTCTCTGGTACCTTGATCTGGTGGTGGGGGTGGGGGTGAGAGGTGGGTGTGTACACGTATGTGACACCACTGAGCTTTATTTTACATTAAAATAGTCTCATTTTATTATAATTAAATTAGGCCATTGAAAAATGAGTAAATAAACCCATTCCTTGCTTTTCTTCTCATCTGTGATCACCCCATACCATTTGTCCAGCTCTCAGGCTATTTCCATACTTTTTGTGCTCACAAATGCTCACACATGTGAAATAATAGAAACATCTAGCATGGTGTCCAGCACACGATAGCAACTCGGAAAATGCAAATTCCCATTATGCTCCTGTGCACATCATGTTCTAGGGCTACAGAATGGGCGGTGTTCAGAGATGATCTGGGCTCCCTCCTCCCTCCCACCCAAGGAGCGTGACTCCAAGGTCTGAGGGTAGAAGGTGTACAGGCCCTGGTGGAAGACTAGTGGAAAAAAAATATAATATCCCCTATCCCCAGGAACAGAACATAGCCCAGCAGAAACCCCAAATCATAATTAAAAGATGCCCTGCAACTCTCTTGGCAGCATAAATTTTGAAGATGAAAGTAAATGATTAAAATAATTAAACACTTCAAGCTGACAAGCTGGAGCAGAATCTTGCCAGCGGACGTTTGTCAGTAATTAGCTAATTAATCCTGGTGCAGATTATAAGCCATAACAAACCAGTCAGGCTGAACAGAGCCGGCTGCTCTAATTCTTTAAAAAGAATTAGACTTTTTAAAAAGAGAAGGTTGGGTGGAGGAGGAGGAGGGATCAAGACAGAGGAAAGAAGGAAAAATAAGAAAAAGACATGGCTTTTTTGGCCACCTATCCTAACCCTAGCAAATAGTGTGGCTCCAGCCTATAGGAGGCTTCCTGGAGTGTTGTGGACCTGTGTCTAGGCCAGTGACCCTGCATCTGCTGGGACTTCAACAGAATAGATACTGAGGAGGGGGGGGAGGGAGTGTTCTGGCCCCAAACCAGAAGGAATAGTGGGAAGGAGTCCAGGTAGATGATGTCATACCAAGTGGGTACAGAATTACTCCATTTATTTTTCATCAGAGGACCCCAACAGTGACAAAGTTCCCATTTGTGTGGAAAGGAATAAGATCCAAGTAGGGGATCAGGACCCAGCCAAGCAGTCTGGGATTAGGACAAGCTGCAGACTATGCTTTCAACAGAAATGTAATGCAAACTACAAATGTAATTAAATAAAGCAAAAAGAAACAGATGGAATTAACTTTAATGATATATTTTATTTGACCCAAAAGGCTATCATTCAGCATACAATTATTATAAAACATTTTTTAATGAGCTATTTTACTTTTTCTCAGACTAAGCCTTTAAATTCTGGTATGCATTTTACACTTACAGCCCATTTCAATTTGGACTAGTTGTATTTTTTGTTTGTTTGTTTTTTGGCTGTACTTGGCACATGGAACTTTCCTGCCCAGAGATCAAACCCATACCCTCCGCATTGGAAGTGCAGAGTCTTAACCACTGGACCACCAGGGAAGTCCCTCCAGTCATATTTCAAGTGCCTAGTGGCTCCTATATTGGATGATACATCTCTAGACAGAAAAAAAGTGGGGAACTGAGATCCTAAGCCCTGGGACAATCTGCAGGAGGGCAGAGGCAGAACAGAGGGACGCAACCTCCTTCTTGTCTTTCCCTCCTTGGCTGTTACTCCACCTAGCTGTGTCTGCTGGCAATTTCCAGCCGAGTTAGCCTCAGCTTCACAGGTCTCCAAGGTGGAGGGTTTGGGCAGCCCTGAGAATGGGAGAAAATATTTGCAAATGAAGCAACTGACAGGGATTAACCTCCAAAATATACAAACAGTTCATGCAGCTCACTATAAAAAAACAATGCGATCAAAAAATTGGCCAGGGGAATCTAAATAGACATTTCTCCAAAGAAGATCTACAGATGGCTAGCAAATGCATGAAAAGATGCTCAATATCACTACATATTAGAGAATTGCAAATCAAAACTACAGTGAGGTATCACCTCACACTGATGAGAATGACCATCACCAAAAAATCTATAAACAATAAATGCTAGAAAGGGTATGGAGGGAAGGGAACCCTCCTACACTGTTGGTGGGAATGTAAGTTGGTACAGCCACTGTGGAGAAGACTATGGTGGTTCTTTTAAAAACTAAAAATAGAATTACCATATGATCCAGCAATTCTACTCCTGGGCATATACCTGGAGAAAACAATAATTCAAAAAGATACATACACCCAAATATTCATTGCAGCACTATTTACAATAGCCATGACATGGAAGCAACCTAAGGGTCCATCAACAGAGGAATGGATGAAGATGTGGTATGTACAAAGGAATATTAGTCATAAAAAGAAATGAAACAGTGCCATTTGCAGAGACGTGGATAGACCTAGAGACTGTTGTAGAGAGGGAGGTTAGGAAGAGAAAAACAAATATCATACCACTTATATGCAGACTCTAGAAAAATGGTACAGATTAACTTATTTGAAAAGCAGAAATAGAGACAGTTGTAGAGAAACGAACTTAAGGATGCCAAGGGGAGAAGAAGGGTGGGATGAATAGGGAGAATGGGGTTGACACATATACACTACTATGTATAAAACAGATAACTAATGGGAACCTACCGTATACCACAGGGAACTCTACTCCGTGCTCTGTGGTGACCTAAATGGGGAGAAAATCCAAAAAGAGGGCCTATATGTATATGTATAACTGATTCGCTTTGCTATACAGCAGAAGCTAACACAATGTTATAAAGCAACTACACTCCAATAACTTAAAGAAAGAAAAAAAAAAGACAAGGGTCTGGGAAGGACAGAGGAGAATCCAGAGGGACTAGTCTTCTGCCTTGCTGCATACACATGGGGAAGTGCAGTGCTTCTGCTGTACGCAGAGTTGTGACTTGCTGTCTGGGAGTGAGTGTGCATCTACGCGTTCCAGAGATGCTCCAGGACCTGAGCACTGACCCTCAGAGAGCTTCCTGCAGCTGCTGTCCATGTGAAAAGCTCGGGCTCCTTCACAACAATCACATCAGGCAATGGCCAAGAGATGGCACATTTCACTCCAGTGGAATGTTCTGCTAGGACTGTCAGATGGAATTGATCTCTTAGAAAATAATCAGGATCTTTTCTCTTTCCAATTATTTTATTGTGTAAAAATATATAACATAAAATTTACCATTGTAACCATCTAAGTGTACAGTTAAGTGGTATTAAGTACATTTACACTATTGGGCAATCATCACTATCAATCATCTGCAGAACATTTTCATCTTGCAAACTGTTTGTGAAGAGAAAGTGTTAATTGCTCAGTTGTGTCCGACTCTTTGTGACCCTGTGGACTGTAGCCTGCCAGCCTCCTCTGTCCACAGAATTCTCCAGGCAAGAAAACTGGAGTAGGCAGCCATTCCCTTCCCCAGGGGCTCTTGCTGATTCAGGGACTGAACCCAGGTCTCCTGAGTTGCAGGCAGATTCTTTACCGTGAGCCACCAGAGAAACTCTGAGAGAAGGAAATGGCAGCCCACTCCAGTATTCTTGCCTAGAGAATCCCATGGTCAGAGAAGACTGGCAGGTTACAGTCCATGGGGTCGCAAGAGTCGGACATGACTTAGCGACTACACCACCACACCAGGAAAGCACTGCAAACAGTTTAATTCCTCATTAAGCAAATAACTCTCCATTCACTCAGCCCCTGGCAACCACTATGGTACTTTCTGTCTCTATGAATTTTACTAATCTAGGTAGTTCATATAGATAGAATCATACAGTTTTTGTCTTTTGGGGACTGACTTATTCCACTTCGCATAATGTCTTCAAGGTTCCATGTTGTGGCTTTCCTTTTTAGGGCTGACTCATATTCCAATATGCATACACACATTTTGTTTTTCCATCCATCCATCAATGGACAGTTGGGTTGCTTTCACATTTTAGTTATTGTCAATAACAGCTAATCAGGATTTCTTCTGAGGCAGAGATCACTGCTTCTAGCCAGAGACCAGTCTGTTTCCACTATCCTGGAGTAAACTCTCCGGAGATAAGAACTGAATCTCTCAGAATGCAGAAGGGAGGGAGTGAAGCTCTGATAAAAGGGAAGGAATTAAAGGACACGGCTTCTGGAACAGTGGCATAGATTTGTTGGTGCAGCCACTGACGTTGCCCCCATAGCCTGGAGGGGAGGTCTGGGGAGGGAAGAGGAAGCAAGAAGAAGAAGGTGAGCTTTGAGAGTCATGGCACAGCTCAGACTGCAGGACAGCAGAAGCCACTCTAACCCCTAAACTCACTACCAAAGATACAAAACACTTCTTTCCCTACCCTCAAAGCTCAACAGTGTTCAGCCAAGCGCACCTCTCCACAGGAAGAAGGAGTAAGGCTTTTTTGTTGTAGACTGAAAGATCCAAGTTTGACTATGTATCTTGGCCAGTAGCTCTGGGCTCATAATCAAATAAAGCAACATTACTTAGGTCCAAGAGAGATGCACAGAGACTTCTGCGCTAGCTCAGAGCTCAGAGACGTCTTTGTTAGCTGGGTTGGTCAGAGAAGTCACCGAGGAGGAGAAACGCTTGAGTTGTACCATGAAGAAGGGGAGGAATCAGAGAGCGGAGAGGAGGAAGAAGGTACTTTGTAGGGGAATTTAATATAGGCCCTCTCCCCCTTGTTCACTTAGCTCTTCAGAGCTTACAAAGTATGTTCGCGTATGTAATCTCATTTCACCCTTATTTGGCTGTAGGATCCCAGAGGTACTGTCTCATTTAAGAGGCAATATAGCATGGTAATTAAGGGTACAGTCTTTGGATTTATGATTAAATGTGGCAAGTGGAATACATGCATTTATATCTGTTCCCTTAAAAAAAGCTCATTGAAATAAAAGTAAAGGACTATAAAAGAGAAAATGGTGGACCATAGTTGTCAACACATTTTCAGAAGAGGGCAAGTGGATAGAAGAGTTGGCAGCGCTGAGATAGCTACATATTAACTGCTACAACAAAGGATGCTAAAGAGGAGTCAGCCAATAAGAGACCCAAGACCAGGGGAAGAACAGAGACATTGGAGGCAACATTTATCACAGAAGGTGGGAATGAGACATGGGGCTAAGAACATGGGAATAGGTTGAAAGTCTGCAACAGAAGCAGGTCCCTTCCCTATCACACAACCAATTATATCTTCCACACTCTGGCAGATTTTATTCTGTTTAAAATATGAACTAGAGATACAAACTATTACGTGTAAAATAAGCTACAAAGATATATTATACAACATGAAGAATATAGCCAATATTTTACAGTAACTATAGATGCAGTGTAATCTTTAAAAAGCGTAAATCACTATATTCAAACCTGTAACATATAATATTGTATATCAACTATATTTAAACTAAGAAAACATGAACCAGGGCTTCCCTGGTGGTTCAGTTGTTGAGAGTCCGCTTGCCAATGCAGGGGACATAGGTTCCATCCCTGCTCTGGGAAGATTCCACAGGCCACGGGGCAGCTGGGCCTGTGGGCCACAACTATTGAATCCTCGCACCCTAGAGGTCATGCTTCACAAAAAGAGAAGCCACTGCAATGAGGAGCCCACTCCCGCGCTTGTAACAACTAGAGAAAGCCTGAATGCAGCAATGAAAACCCAGCGCAGTCAAAAATAAATGGAAAAAAAGTGAACCAGAAAGACTCCAGCCAGGAACACTGGGCTCAGCGGAAATCAGGGGAGAATGTCATAGTACATAGAGGGAAACTGGATGGAAGATGTGAACGGTGAGGCTCTCGGGCCCATGAGACACTGTTTCTAGAATCTTACGGTCGGGTGCATAACCTCTCAGGTGGAGACGGGTGGATTCTTCACTGGAGAAGCTGAGCACACAAAAGACCTTTAGATATTCAAAGAGAGATTCGATAAAACGGAGAGAAGACATTCACAGAAATAATAAAGGAAAATTTATCAGAGCCAAGAAAGCTTCCAGCTTGAAAGGGCCCACAAAATGTGACAAATATATTACATGAAAATAGGCACATACAAGTCTCATTAGCATGAACTTTTAGATGGGCAAGGACACGTATATAATCTTAAAAGTTTCCATACAGAAAGGACAGGGTACATACAAAGTATAACACAGAACCAGGAATGGCAATGGACTTCTCAATAGCCACACTGGAGCAATGCTTTCAGAATTCTAAAGAATTCTTATAGCAGCCTAGCTATGAATCAACTCTGGGGTAGAATAAAGAATTTTCGGAAATCCAAGATTTCAAAACTTTTACTGCTCATACATTCTTTCTTAGGAAGCTACTGAAGGATGTGGTCCATCAACACAAAGGACTAAACCAAGAAAGAAAAAGCTGTGGGTCCCAGAAAAGGGGATACAGTCCAGAAAAATTACAAAGACAATCCCCTGACTCAGATGACTGTGCAAAAGTCCCAGAGAGTATCGTCAACAATCCACATCTATGTGTTGCACATCTGTGGACTCAACCAGCTGCAGATCAAAAATATTTGGAAAAAAACTTCCAAAAAGCAAAACTTGAATAGCGTTTACACTGTGTTTACAACCACTTATGTATTTACATTGTATTATATATTATAAGTAATCTAGAGATGATTTAAAGTATGTGGAAGAGTGTGTGTAGGTTAAATGCAAATACTGTGCCATTTTATACAATGCCATTTATTGAGTGTTGGTGGCTTTCAGTATTTGTGGGGGTTGTTGAACTAATCCCTCAAGAATAACAAGGGAAAACTGTATACAGGGGGGAGATGGAAGACTCTAGGAAGGATGCCTCTAGGAAAAACAAAAAGGTGGAATTAATAGATTACCTGATGTGTGTCACCATGTGGAAATTAGCATTTAGAAGGTTTTTCACGTTCTGTTAAAGAGTTTCAGAAGAATTCATGATAAGAATATAGGAAACAGAAAATGGGAGAAAGAAAAAATAACAAAGTCATTAACATGAGGGAAGACAAAAAAATCTGTACAAGAAAGGTTATATGATATTAGTGTTGGCACTGAACCATGTATGTAAAATCAATAAGGTAAACCCTGAATATTGATTTAATAAAATTTATATAATTATATTAGAAGGATGTAAGAGGGAGAGATGTGCATGTGCTGTAAGTATATTAAATTACTATCTTTCATAACAGATTAAGACCTAGCATAAAATGCATTTTATTTAGATCCTCAGAGGTAAATGCCAGTTGTTGTTCAGTCGTTCAGTCATGTCTGACTCTTTGTGACCCCATGGACTGCAGCTCACCAGGCTTCCCTGTCCTTCACCATCTCCTGGAGTTTGCGCAAACTCATGTCCATTGAGTCGGTGATGCCATCCAACCATCTCACCCTCTGCTGCCCCCTTCTCCTCCTGCCCTCAATCTTTCCCAGCATCAGGGTCTTTTCTAATGAGTCAGCTCTTCGTATCAGGTGACCAAAGTATTGGAGTTTCAGCTTCAATATCAGTCCTTCCAATGAATGTTCAGGGTTGATTTCCTTTAGGATGGACTGGCTGGATCTCCTTGCAGTCCAAGGGACTCTCAAGAGTTTTGTCTAGCACCACAGTTTGCAGGCATCAATTCTTTGGCCAGCAGGCACAGCTAAAATGATTTTAAATGGTTGCCTTGAGGAGTAAGACTTGGGGGTGGGATATGACTACTGTCTTTTGTGATAAGACTTGTAGTACTAGTTGGCATCTTAAAACCATGTACATGTATTGATTTGCTTTGAAAAAAAAATAAAGGGCACATACAATGGAATATTAACCAGCCTTTAAAAAGAGGAAAATTCTGACAATGCTACAATATTGATGAACTTGGAGGACATTACGCTAACTGAAATAAGCCAGTTATAAAAAGAGACAAATACTATGTGATTCCCCTCATATGAGGTAGAGAATTCAAACTCATAGAAACAGAAAGTAGAATGGTGGCCACAGGGGCTAGTGGGCAAGGGGAATGGGGAGTTGTTTAATGAGTATGGAGTTTTAATTTTGCAAGATGAGAAAGAGTTTTAGAGATGTATGGTGGTAATGGCTATATGACACTGTGAATGTACTTAATACTGCTGAACTGCACACTTAAAAATGACTAAGGCAGCAAATTTTATGTTTATTTTGCCACAACTTAAAAATATAAATAATTTAAAAATTGGTTAACATGATCAATTTTATGTGTTCGGGTCAGTTCAGTCATTCAGTCATGTCCAACTCTTTGCGACCCCATGGGCTGCAGCGTGCCAGGCCTCCCTGCCCACCACCAACAACTCCCAGAGTTTACTCAAACTCACGTCCATTGAGTTGGTCATGCCACCCAACCATCTCATCCTCTGTTGTCCCCTTCTCCTCCTGCCTTCAATCTTTCCCAGCATCAGGGTCTTTTCCAATGAGTCAACTCTTCGCATCAGGTGACCAAAGTATTGGAGTTTCAGCTTCAGCATCAGTCCTTCCAGTGAACACCCAGGACTGATCTCCTTTAGGATGGCCTGGTTGGATCTCCTTGCAGTCCAAGGGACTCTCAAGAGTCTTCTCCAACACCACAGTTCAAAAGCACCAATTTTTGGTGCTCAGCTTTCTTTATAGTCCAACTCTCACATCCATACATGACGACTGGAAAAACCATAGCCTTGACTAGACGGACCTTTGTTGGCAAAGTAATGTCTCTGCTTTTTACTATGCTGTCTAGGTTGGCCGTAACTTTTCTTCCAAGGAGCAAGCATCTTTTAATTTCAAGGTTGCAGTCACCATCTGCAGTGATTTTGGAGCCCACAAAAATAAGGTCTGTCACTGTTTCCACTGTTTCCCCATCTATTTGCCATGAAGCGATGGGACTGGATGCCATGATCTTACTTTTCTTAATGTTGAGTTTTAAGCCAACTTTTTCACTCTCCTCTTTCTCTTTCATGAAGGGGCTCTTTAGTTCTTCTTCACTTTCTGCCATAAGGGTGGTGTCATCTGCATATTTGAGGTTATTGATATTTCTCCTGGCAATCTTGATTCCAGTTTGTGCCTCATCCAGCCCAGTGTTTCTCATGATGTATGCTGCATATAAGTTAAATAAGCAGGGTGACAATATACAGCCTTGATGTACTCCTTTCCTATTTGGAACCAGTCTGCTGTTCCATGTCCAGTTCTACCTGTTGCTTCCTGACCTGCATACAGATTTCTCAGGAGGCAGGTCAGGTGGTCTGGCTTTCCCATCTCTTTAAGAATTATCCAAAGTTTGTTGTCGTCCACACAGTCAAAGCCTTTGGCATAGTCTATAAATCAGAAGTGTACTTTACCACAAAGAAAATTTTTTTAATTAAAAAAATGCAGCCTTTGATTCAGATTTCTAAAAGATTAGGTGTAGGATTAGAATGTAGGGATTAAATGTAAACTCCAAGAGGACAGGGAGTTTTGTCTGTTGCTCACTGCTGTATCCTTGGAATCTAGTACAATAATCACTCAATAAACAAATACACTGAGCACTCGATAAATGCTACCTCTTTTTACTCTTTATATTTGTCTCCAGGGCATATCCCTTCATGCTGGAGCAATGGCATTGCTTCTCATCATGTATGTGCAACATGTGCATACACATGCACACAAGCATGCAGTAAGTCTCAGGGCATATTCCTCCAAGTACTTGCTGAACAAATTAGGAATGTCTTGATAACAAGCATTATTATGCCATTTTTCAGATGAAGAAATTGATTTCAACCTTGGTCTTCAGCCTCCAGGTCTGGTGTTCTTTCTTCAGCTAACAGTTGAAGAGTTGTAGAAGCACAGAGCTGAGAAATCACCTATAATTAATAGGAATGACAAATAGATGTGTTTGGCTGGAAAAGAGGAGGACTTATGCAGGGGAGGAGTGGGCAACTCTGGTGATTTGAATGCTTGTCAGATGGTGGAGGAGAGCCTTGAATGTCAAGTGAGGGGGCATGGAAATTATTCAAAAGCGATGTAGAGCCATTAAAAGTCTTCATAGGAAAGGCCTTTTAGGATGCTTCATTTGGCAGCACTATACAGATTGTGCTGGAGTGGGAGGCTAGGGCATAAACACTTCTTATGAGGCTGCAACATTGAAATGATAATGTTCTAAACTGGCACAACAGAGACAGTGGCAGGAATAATGAAAAAAAATCAATGACATTTATAAACCTCTAGTCAGACTAATGAAAAATGGAGGTGGTGGTTTAGTTGCTAGGTTGCATCCAACTCTTGCAACCCCAGGGACTGTAGCCTGCCAGGCTCCTCTGTCCATGGGATTCTACAGGCAAGAATTCTGGAGTGTGTTGCCTTTAAATGGAGAGAAGATACAAATTATCGGTACCAAGGTCAGGAAACAGAGAAAGGTTATCACTATAAATCCTAGAAAAATTAAAAGAATAATAAGAGGGTGCCACAAACAATCTTTAATAAATTTGACAGCATGGATAAAAATGTGATTTCTTTGAATTGCTCAAGAAGAAATAGATAACTTGAATAGCCTCATGTCTGTTAAAGAAACCGCATCTTGTTTTAAGGTAAAGGGGGGTGTGCCTACTACTTCCCACTGTTTATTGCATCAAGTCTCAGCATTGAGTGCTACCATCTCACTCATCTGGGTAATTCAAAGACTAGCTTAAGCTAGTTTGAAGTAGGCTTCCATTGTTTGTGGTTGGAAGAATCATGAATAATCCAGGTCTTAAACACTACTTCCAAGACAACAGAGCCTGTGGCATCTGTCCATGGTGCTAACTGTGTGCCCCTCCCTACTCACTGCTTCAGCGTGAAATCAGAGCCACTGAATTCATTCTCAACCCCAGGAACCCAGTACCCTGTTGATTCTGTCCATGGTTTTGACCACAATCTTCATCTGCCACCACAGCCCTTGGAGTCAATATCAGAATTTAGTCACATTTTCCAAATTTGGGAACTCAGGAAGATGCTCTCCTTCTGGATGTAGCTTCGGAGACCTTTGGTGGTCCTGCAGTATGAAACTCAAGCAAAACTGAGGCCAAGCTCTGTAACAGAAGGCATAAGCAACTTGAGACAGAAGACCAGCCATCAGTAGACAAGTCCAGGCCCCTAAAGAGAAGTCTGGCAAAATCAAGCAGAAAATCAAGGCCACTACCAACTGGGCAGAGCTCCAGCCTTGGAAGACCAGGAGAGAAAACTAATGAAGGAATTCTGCCATGTGGACCATGTACAATTTGAAGCAGTGGAAGAGGTCACAGCCTGGCAGGTGTAAGAATGCCAAGGGCATCCTTAGACACCATGTGACAAGCTTATGATAGAATGTCTAAGTCTAGATGGACCTTGTTGTGGGAGGGGGATGAATCTGAGCCTGTCTGGTTCCCTTGATAGAACTCTACAGTTTACTTACCCAAAGGCAACCCAATACTAAGGGCTGAGTTTTCTTGGAGGCAGAACTTCTCCAGGTCAGGGAAAACACTGAGGCACTTGCTGTCACTTATACATGACCATAAAGAGATGATAAGAGAGACAGAAATTGGATCAGCCAGAGAGGGCTTCCCAGAGTGGGTGCCTCTTGCGGAGAGTGGAGAGTCAATTTCCAAATAACATTTTTTAGTTCCTATTATGTGTCAGGGTCTGCAAAATGCTTTTTCACACACTTCCTTTTTTAATTCAAACAATCCAGTGAGAAGGCTATTTTTATCCCATACTGTATTTTTCAGGGTGCTCCAGAGAACAGAATCAATAGGATATATATAGACATATATATGAGGAGATTTATTGTAGTAATTAGCTCACATGGTTATGGAGGCTGAGAAGTCTCATAGTAAGCTGTTAGCAAGCTGAAGCACCAGGAATGCTGGTGGTATAATTCAGCCTGAGACCAATAGCCTGACCACCAGGAGCTCTGATGTTTAAGTGCAGGATAAAATGGATGTCTCGGCTCAAGAAGAGAGCAAGAGAACTTACCCTTCCTTTGTCTTTTTATTCAATTTGGGCCCATCAACAGATTGCATGCTGGTAAAGGTAGATCTTCTTTACTCAGCCTACTGATTCAAATGCTAATCTCTCCTGTGAACACCCTCACAGACTCACTCAGAAATGTTTACCAGCTATCTGGGCATCTCTTAGCTCAGCCAAGTTGACACAAAAAATTAACCATCACACACACACACACATATGGAAACCAGAGCCCAGAAGGGTAAATGATTTGCCCAAGGTCACATGGTCAATACGTGGCAGAGCCCTTGCTTTTTCCATTGCATGATGTAAGCTGCAACTTGAACCCTGCACCTACTCACTCACACTGGATCCTCCAAGCAGGCAGTGCATTTTGGAAAGGCCATCTGCCTTTGTATCGGCTAGCTGCACCGAGCATAGCTGAATGAGGTAAGTACCAGCCACGCCGCCTCTTTGGTCAAAAGCAGCTAGAGGTCCTCTGAGCACACATTAGGCCTGGCAGCTGGAGGAGGTTTGGAGACTTCAGGTGGCAGGGAGGGGGAGGAAAGCTCTAGAGAGGGAGGAAACTGGTGGGGATGGAGGTGGGAGAGGGCTGGCTCCCTGCGGCGCCCAGAATGATTCTCACCTGCCAATCGATGGCGGGAGACTCACGCAAGTGCTAATCAGCTCCATTGACACACACAGGTTGGGGCTACAATCCATTTTCACATGAAATGGCAGATCGATTCCTCATTCTCTACAATCCCTGACCAGTTTCATCAGGCCATCCATCCTTGAGGGGCTGAGATGCTGAGTTAATTCTCTGCATCTCCAGCCACCTGCAAGCTTTGGCCTTCTGTATTCTCCCCAGAAACAATCTCACTCTCCAAACCATTGCCAGGTAGAGCGGTACAGTGGAACTCTGGGCTGGGCCTCTAACAGACCTTGGTTCCAGTCTCAGATCACAGTCTAATAGTATGACTTTGGACAAGTCACCTCACCTCCTCCAACTTCAATATTTCTCATCTGTGTAACAGGAATAAAAGTTTCAGATCTGCAGGGTCACTGTGAGGATCCCAGTTGTATCTACTGAATGTAAAGTTGGGAAACACTGCAAAATGTAGCTAATATAAAGCACAGGCTAGAAGAATAGGCTACTTCCCCAAACCTGGCCCTCGCACTTCACCTCAAGCCCTCTACTTGAGATCTGACAATTTGGGGAGGGAAGGTCTGTTGACATAGGTCTAGGAAAGGTTTATCTCCTCTCTTGGGTTAAGAGGTCAAAAACAGCTCTGGTCCTTGTTCTCCTGGCACGGTCAGACATTGTGGTGAAGGCGACTGGATTCTGGAAACTGAGCTTGGAAATAGCAGAAACCAGGCTGGCAGCAGCTGAACCCAGCCAAGCCAGGCGGAATGCCTGGGCAAGGGACATTTCTTGGATTCTAGGAACATTTCTGGGCTTATCTCCTACTCTCAAAAAAGAAATCTCACCTATAATGGCAGATACTTTGTCAGTACTCATCATTAATTTCAGGGAAAGGAGATGAACTTCATAGTCTTCTCATGCGTATCTGCTTCCAAAAGGAGAATTCCTCTGAATTTCTCAATCCTACCAACTGATCATAGATGATTAGATGGAAGTAGAAACATTTGCTTAAAGCTGGGCCAGTCAGATTCTTTCTCACTTCACATGCATTGGGGCAGCCGTAGTAGTGTATGTGGGAACAGAGGAAATAAGTTCTCTGAGAGAAGAATGGAGCAGACATGAAGAAAACATAGAGGCAGGAAATTAGGAGGCTCTAAGAGACAGAAATGAGGGGAGTTGCTGCCTGATGATTTCCTAGTTCCCAAGTATACTCTTGAGTGTACCTGTTGGAAGTGGGTTCAGTGAGTTTTCCCTGTGTTCTTCCAGTGTAAACAACCCTTTATCAAGCTGGATTGGGCACATTTCTGCTCTTTGCTGCCAAACAGCCCTCTACGTAGAACAGACCTCAAGTGTACAACTGCTGCTTTAAGTGTCTTTTTTAGCCATCTTGTGAAAATATTGACACGTTAAGCGGGATAATGACAAACACTGAAATGGAAATTGTTTGGCCATGGAAAAGGTCTACTGAAGTGCTTCTGAATTAGCACCTGTACACAGCACATAGCCTGCAGGTGAAGTATCACTCACTCCCTCATTCAAAAGTATTCGGTAAATATCAAGTGATACAGTTACGGGTACCTTTAATACGTGCTGAGGATACAGAGGCAGCGATACAAACTGTGCATAGGAAGCTTGCATTCTGTTCAATTTTTCTCATATAGAAAATGGAAACAGTAGCAGTATTAAACAACCAAAACACGTTTAATTTAAGCACAATAATCAAACAATTTAAATATACACATGGGATTTAATGTGTCTTAAAAGCTGTTATATATTCTCTTCATATGTAAATTAATTCATTTAATTCTTATATCATCTTTATAGGCAGATATTATTACTACATATGTTTTACAGATTAGAAAATTGGGGCACAGAGAAGTCAAGTGATCTACCTAAGGTTATACAGTTAAGTGTCAAATCTGAGATTTGAATCCAGTCTGCTTGGGGCAAATCACCCATGGACTTAGCCATTACATCATACTATCAGTACAAATGAATAACATCCTAAGTCACACATGAACCTTCATCAGTTCCCTGGTCCCATCTGGGCTCAGATGAAGGCCAGGAAGTGGAGCAGATCTAACAGATCATGAGAAAAGGAGAACTTCATCAGCTTCCGCTGGAGCCAGAGCAGTGCACAAAACATGGGCCCAGGGTGTTGGAAAGGAGCCCTGGCCTCTACTCATCCTACCTTGGGCTCCACACAGCCATTGGAACTCCTCAGACCTGCCAGCCTGCTGACCTCGCCAGGGAGATTCCTGGTGAGAGATGCTAAGTCCCTCACATGACAGCTTCTTGCCTCAAAGAGCAGACCACCCAGCCCAGCGCCTGCGTCTTCTGACTCTGCTCTTGCTCCTTTCTCTTGCAGAACATTTATAGCCAGCTGCTCTGATTCAGAAGTTTTCTCACGTCCAGGCCTTCCTTAGCAGCCCCTGTCCTGACTGCGTTATTCCCTACCAGATGATGCTAACGGCCTCGTCATTGGTCTTCTGGGCTCAAGTCTCTCCTCCAATTCTTCCTCTTCACAAAGGTTACAACAACTTTTCTCCAGTGTATCACTGACTAGGTCGTGCTCTTGCTTTAAAAGCAGTGGCTTCCTTTAGGGTGTTCCCATTTGGGGAAACTAAGGGAAGCATGTTTTGGAACTTTCAGCACTACTTTGCAAGTTTTCTGTAAATCTAAAATTTATTCCAAAACAAAAAGTTTATTTTAAAGCACAAATGGCTCACCATGCCCCTTACCCTGATGTTCAAGATCCCCTGGCACACCCCTGCCCCCAGCTGCTTTCCCATCATTTCTCGAAGATGCCATCTTTTGGGAACCCCAATACCATTACATTGTTTGGAATGCTCTTCTTTACATCCTTGACTTTCTTCCCTGTTAGCCTGATGAGTTCTCAGTAAGTTGTTTTTATTTACGACATACTTAATGTAGTATTGTGTGCTACTATTTATGCAGTAATAGTTCTACGTCCTAAGAATCTTAAAAATATTAATTAATGTAATCTTTACAACAACTCCATAAGGAAGGTAAACATTTTACAGATAGGGGAATGAAGGCACAGAGAAGTTAAGTAACCTACCTCAAATCACACAGAATTGGTATTCAAATCCAAGCACTCTGAATCTAGACTCCATGCTCTTAACTAGTACTGCCTTTTCAGCTTTCAAAATTCACCTTGAACATCATCCCTTCTGGAGCCTTCCTTGATGTCTTTCCAATAAAGTTACTCTTTTCCCCACTCTCAGGTCCCAAAGCTCTTTGTATATTAATTAATTCACTAAAAATTAACCAATCAATCCATCCATTCACTCATTCATTCATTATGCAATGAAACATATTTGTTGAGCACTCACTATATGGCCAATCATTCTTCTAGGCACTGAGAATCCATCCACCTAAAAGCAATCTGTGCAATCCTATATTGGAATTATTGGTTGATGTCTCTCTTTCTCCCTGGGGACTCCCCCTTGAAACTGTTAATCTTTGTAACTCCTTTAGAATCTTGCACAGTACCTGGCATGCAGTTTGCCCTCAGTGAATGTGTTTTTCAGAAATAAATGAATAGTTAATCAAGAATGGTGGTGACAGTAATGATAGTGTCAACCATTCAGAGGAATCTGATGTGCGACTGTGACAGTGTGGGCCAGGGGCCAGGTACATTGCCGCAGTCAAGCCCCAGGCCAGGAGGCTCCTGGGGAGATGACAAGTACCTTCTGTATGTAGACCAAGCCGTTGTTGTCACTATGATTATTTCTGCTGTTAGTGCTGGTGTTATGCTACATCGTGGCAGACGCCAGCAGCAAGCTGGCCTGCCACACTTCCTCATGGCAGGAGAAGCATCAGGGAAGCAAATGCTTTCAGATGATGAACAGAGAGGACCAGGCTGGGGATGGGCTTTCAGCTCAGACTCTGAGCAATCCAAACATCAGTTCTGGGTGGCTGGAGTCAGGGCACGTTTGTCTGTTGTCTTGTCTCTGCAGTCCAAAGCCCTAGATAGATGAAGGAGCAGGGATATAGGAGAGGGTCCTTTGGAGCAGGAACCATCAGATTAAAGGGCCCCAAGCAAAAGAGTTCATCAGCTTGTGTTGGCTCAGAGACTTACCATGTGATGGGAAATTTAGGGGTGGGTTCCAGGTGGAATATGGGTTTGCAATGAGAATGGGAGGGGGACAGATAAGGCAGAGCTTAACATAGCTCTGAATTCCTTTAGTTTTCCAAGCCCTGGGAGGAGGTACACTAGGTTTCCCAGCTCTATTTAATCTCCCTGGGGATCAAAAGTCAGATGGCACAAATGATACTTCTGATGTTTGTGCAGAATTCTCATAAGTCCTCTTTGACTTTTCCTAAAGGACCCCAGAATCACTGTATTTAATGATTATGGGCTTCTTGGGCCACTGGAATTCTCTAAAAGTCATTAGGTCCATCCCCCTGCCTCTGGGCAAGAGGTTGAAAGAGTTATAGGTGGTAAATAGCAATTACGAGCCAGTGGCATGCTTGGGGCTGTCAGTTTCAGACAGTTCAAGGTAGCAACAGGTCTCTAATTATGGACCACTTTTTTTTTTTTCCCCATTTATTTTTATTAGTTGGAGGCTAATTGCTTTACAATATTGTAGTGGCTTTTGTCATACATTGACATGAATCAGCCATGGATTTACATGTGTTCCCCATCCCGATCTCCCCTCCCACCTCCCTCTCCACCCGATCCCTCTGGGTCTTCCCAGTGCACCAGGCCCGAGCACTTGTCTCATGCATCCAACCTGGGCTGATGATCTGTTTCACCCTAGATAATATACATGTTTCAATGCTGTTCTCGCGAAACATCCCACCCTCGCCTTCTCCCACAGAGTCCAAAAGTCTGTTCTGTACATCTGTGTCTCTTTTTCTGTTTTGCATATAGGGTTATCGTTACCATCTTTCTAAATTCCATATACATGTATTAGTATACTGTATTGGTCTTTATCTTTCTGGCTTACTTCACTCTGTATAATGGGCTCCAGTTTCATCCATCTCATTAGAACTGATTCAAATGAATTCTTTTTAATGGCTGAGTAATATTCCATTGTGTATATGTACCACAGCTTCCTTATCCATTCGTCTGCTGATGGGCATCTAGGTTGCTTCCATGTCCTGGCTATTATAAACAGTGCTGTGATGAACATTGGGGTGCACGTGTCTCTTTCAGATCTGGTTTCCTCGGTGTGTATGCCCAGAAGTGGGATTTCTGGGTCATATGGCAGTTCTATTTCCAGTTTTTTAAGAAATCTCCACACTGTTCTCCATAATGGCTGTACTAGTTTGCATTCCCACCAACAGTGTAAGAGGGTTCCCTTTTCTCCACACCCTCTCCAGCATTTATTGCTTGTAGACTTTTGGATAACAGCCATCCTGACTGGCGTGTAATGGTACCTCGTTGTGGTTTTGATTTGCATTTCTCTGATAATGAGTGATGTTGAGCATCTTTTCATGTGTTTGTTAGCCATCTGTATGTCTTCTTTGGAGAAATGTCTGTTTAGTTCTTTGGCCCATTTTTTTTTTTTTTTTTTTGGCCCATTTTTTGATTGGGTCATTTATTTTTCTGGAATTGAGCTGCAGGTGTTGCTTGTATATTTTTGAGATTAATCCTTTGTTTGTTGCTTCATTTGCTATTATTTTCTCCCAATCTGAGGGCTGTCTTTTCACCTTGCTTATAGTTTCCTTTGTTGTGCAAAAGCTTTTAAGTTTCATTAGGTCCCATTTGTTTATTTTTGCTTTTATTTCCAGTATCGTGGGAGGTGGGTCATAGGGGATCCTGCTGTGATTTATGTTGGAGAGTGTTTTGCCTCTTTTCTCCTCTAGGAATTTTATAGTTTCTGGTATTACATTTAGATCTTTAATCCATTTTGAGTTTATTTTTGTGTATGGTGTTAGAAAGTGTTCTAGTTTCATTCTTTTACAAGTGGTTGACCAGTTTTCCCAGCACCACTTGTTAAAGAGGTTGTCTTTTTTCCATTGTATATCCTTGCCTCCTTTGTCAAAGATAAGGTGTCCATAGGCTCGTGGATTTATCTCTGGGCTTTCTATTCTGTTCCATTTATCTATATTTCTGTCTTTGTGCCAGTACCACACTGTCTTGATGACTGTGGCTTTGTAGTATAGTCTGAAGTCAGGCAGGTTGATTCCTTAATTATGGGCCACTTCAATTCTACTGTGGCTGCATCAGCTCCTGTGGGACCTGCAACAAGAGTTGTGTTTTGGCCATCAGCAGATGTGACCACTTTGGTCCCTGGGGTAATGCAAGGAAGAGAAAGGTGTCATTTGTCTGACAGCTTCCAGTATGCTGGAACCTACTGCTAAGAACACCAGCCAGCTCTGGTGTTTGTGTTTTAGGCCAATCCCACAACCCAGGGATGGGCGGTGGGGAGATTTTCCAAGGACAAGTCTTTCTTTCCAGATGGAGAAACTAAGGCTTGGAGCACAGATGTAGTCATAGACTCTTTCCAGTCTCTAGGTTCCTGATTATTAACTTAACCTCTTCCCTAGGACTGGTTCAATCTCAAAACCTGCTAACTGAAAGCCAAACTTCTTTTTCCCAGATCAGTAGTGGGGAAGCAGAAAAGAGAATTTGAAAGTTGCTAAGGTTTTTCATCCGTCCTGGCTCTTTTCCTCTAAGACTGCTTCTATCACCTCAGGGTACCTCGGTCAGGAAAGATACTGCTTTTCGGGGTTTCCATTCCGAATCCGTGCAGTTCATCCATTTGCACCTTAATCTCTCTGTGGTTACCCCAAACATAACATCATCCATCCTTGGCTTTCTCCCCTGTCCTGCCTCTCCAGCTGAGACTTGGATGGTTGCCTTCCCGCTTCTACGCTTTGGTTTGTACCCTGCATTCTGTCTGGCCTCACTTCTCTCTGACCCAACCTCTCCTGTAATGAACTTCCTTCTGGTACATCCTTCGTACATCCACTCCCACAGTGGTGGATAGCTCTCATGGACATTTCTTACCACACATTGATTGGTCCTTTGCATAACTGACAGATAACTCTGGGGGTTGAAGAAATGCCTTTGAAGATGGTGAATGCATATTAGTAATATCATTTATTAAATGCATACTGTATGTCAGGCACTAGGCTAAGCACTTTGTTTTATCTCATTTCATCCTCACAACTCTCTGAGGTAAGTGCTATTATTTCCCATTTTGTAGATAATGAAACGAAGACTCAAAAACGTTGAGCATCTTGGTCATGGTCTTCCAGCTAGTCAGTGGTCGAGCCAGGATCAAAACTTTCACTTGTTTTATGTCCAAACACAAGATTTTAACCACTATTTGCTTGTGTCTCCAAGTTGAAGGCACAGAGTTTTCTGAAACATGACAAAAATCACTGGTAAGCAGAGATCATTTTACAGACATCCAAGAAACATGTGTTTGGAAGAAAGCTTCCTGACCTGACATAGAAGGTGCTAAATAGAAATGTGATGAGGAAATTACCTGGCAGAACAGCAATTAGGACTCCCTGCTTTCACCGCCAAGAGCACTGGTTTGATCCCTGCTCAGGGAACTAAGATCCTGCAAGCTGTATGGTGTGGTCCAAAAAAAAAGAAAAAAGAATAGAATAGAGGAAAGATAAACATCCAGGCTGAAGTAAAAGTAGGTACTATGAAGGCCAAAGATGTGATATAGAAAGGTGCTTTGTACAAAAGGATAAGGATTTAGAAATGCTGCTTATGACTTCAAATGTCTAACCATCAATAAAATATGCAAGACAAAAAAACGAACTGTTTAAATGATGTATTTGCCCAACATGAATGAACAGCCTCAGAAGTACCACCAAGGCTGAGAAGAATGGGACTGGAATGTGGAAGAGAGTGTTTTATACAATGTGAGCTTAATAAGACCAAAACCTGGGGACTATCAGAGCTTGTTCCAGAGGGGCAGGTAGCATATTTCAGATGTAATCAAGGAGGCAAGGGCAGCTTTGGGAGATGAAACCAAGGACATCTAATAAACAGCAGTGGTTGAATGTCATGACCAGTCCATGAGGCAAAGACAGGGCCAAAGGGGAAGCTATAGTCAGTGAAGGTCCATCAGAGCGTGCCAAGCAAATGGGTTCTGACTGGCAGAAGCAAATGAAACTGGAGACATGGAAGCTTGAGGAGGGGGACAGTCATTCAATTAACCATGGTTCTGGCAGAAGGTCCCTTGCTGTTGAGACCTCTTCCCATCACACTGTGTATTTTTTTTTAAAGTGCTGACTTGCCTCATGCAATGAAAAGACGTACTTTGTTCAAAATAAATCCATCCACTGGAAGGAGTGTGGTGTAAACCAGAGGACAAGAGATACACTTTGGTAACAGGTGTGAATTTTCCTCTATAACAGTCACATGTAAGAAGTGGTACATTTTTCTACATTTGATAAATATCACATAAGCCCTCACTCACTCTGGTCAAAAAGAAAGTCAACTTCAGAAATGTTTTGGGGGACTCTCCCTCTTCCTAAGATCATACAAAAATTCTGAGTAATGTACACAGGCTTCACTTAGGTTCCCTAGATGCAGAATCTGAGATAGGGATTCTTGTTCAAGTGACTTATTTGGGGAGTGATTTCTGGAGAGGGTGTGAGAGAAGCAGGATGGGACAGAATAAAAAGCTGGCGAGAATGCAGTCTCAACTGGTTCTACAAGAAAGCTCTGGAGCACAAAATGGACCTCAGAATTAGTTACCCATTGAGGCAAAAGAACCAATCTTTTGTATCCCTGTGTCAATGAGGTATTGCTCAAGATGGAGTGCAGCCTCTCAGGTGAGGGGATGATAATTCTCTAGAAAAGAAGGTAGCTGTTTCGGGCTGACTGTTTGTGTCCTCTACCCAAATTCATATACTGAATCCCTAACCACCAGTATGATTATACTTGGAGACAGGGCCTTTGGGAGATAATTAGGATTGGATTAGGTCATGAGGGTTTGCCTTCATGATGGAATGAGAGGCCTTATAAGAGAAAAGGAAGATATAACTCTCTCCCTCCCTCCGTCTTTTTCTTTCTCTCTCTGCACATTCTGAGGAAAGGCCAAGTAAGGAGATAGTGACAAGTCAGCCATCTGTAACCCTGGGAAAGAGCTCTCACCAGGAACTGAACTTTGTTGGCACCTTGATCTCTAGTCTACAGAACTGAGAAAATAAATTTCTACTGTTTAAGCCACCCCGGCTGTAATCTTTTGTATGGTAGCCCAAGCAGACTAATACAGCAATTGTGAATTGTTATCAACCAACATAACTTGGGGGGGTGGGTGTTTACACAGATAGAGTGTCTGCAGTTCACCCTTTGCCCCAGTCAGCTCTACTTCCTTCCCATATTAAATTCACTCTGTCTAGGCATAGCTTCTTCAGGACCCTGGTTGGTCACAATTCTGACTGACCAATTCTAAACTTACAGGAGTAGGGTTTGGTGGAATGAACTATAGCCTCTCTTGCTACATTTTGTCTATGAGCTGTAATTGGCATTCACCATCTTCCTCTACCACCACTCATTTTATTTTTTAAATTTTTTTGGTCAAACCATGCAGCCTATGGGCTGGACCAGAGATCTCTTAGTTCCTGGACCAGAGATTGAACCTGCATCTCCTGCAACGGAAGCTCTGAGTCTTAACCATTTTGTTATTTATTTTTTATTCTATTTATTTATTTATTTTTGGCTGTACTGTTACCGTGTGCTGGCTTCTCATTGCAGTGGCTTCTTTTGCTCTGGAATATAGGTTCTAGGCTTCCCTGGTGGCTCAGATGGTAAGGTGTCTGTCTGCAATGCAAGAGACCCGGGTTCGATCCCTGGGTTGGGAAGATCCCCTGGAGAAGGAAATGGCAGCCCACTCTAGTACTCTTGCCTGGAAAATCCCATGGATGGAGGAGCCTGGTAGGCTATGGTCCATGGGGTCCCAAAGAGTCAGACACGACCGAGCGACTTCACTGCACTTTTTCACAGGCTCTAGGGCGTGTGGACTTCGGTAGGTGGTGACATGTGGGCTCAGAAGTTGTGGTGCATGGACTCAGTTGTCCAGTGGCATGTAGAATCTTCCTGGACCAGGGATCGAACCCATGTCCCCTGCACTGGCAGGCAGAGTCTCAACCACTGGACCAGCAGGGAAGTCCCTGCCACTCATTTCAGATCTCTCTCCCCTTTAGCTTACCTGGTAAGTTGACCCACTTCCTAATTTCTTTTTCCCTTCAGCTTCATTGAGATATATGTGACATATAATACCATGCATTAATAAGTCCAAGGGGTACAATGTGATAATTTGATACACATTCACACCCTCATTTCTAAGGTGTCTGGTCTTGACAGTTGGTCACCAGACCCTTACCAGGCCATGGTTGCTAAACTTATAGTTCAGCTGGGTATAATAGTACCAAGAGATGCCCCAATAGATCACCTGGGTGCCAGGTATATTCCTCTATGTCCTCATTATGTAGCACACCCCTCTCTCCTCATGATGATTAGCATCAATTATCCCTGCCAAACTCTTTGTGCAATTTACTTGTGCTCTCTGGACTAGGTCAGACTTGATCCTAGATGTCTCACTTTCACTTTATGATGTATCACTGCTGGGCCCACTTCATCTTATAATCTGGTAGGTTAGATAGAACTCAGCTCATAATGAGAAATTCAAACTACATGGTCATTTAACATCCTATGGTCAGACACTTCTATCCAGATGGTATACCCTTCCTCTAGAATCAGAAGTCTGAGCTACAACCCTCCCATTGCGGATTAACAGAAGTCTCATATGGCATATTTCTTTACCAAAGACACTTGTAGTACCACACAGTCAGCTGGGGCAAGGGGCCCAAGTAGCCAGGCTGCTTATATTGTAGCCTGACACTGCTGAAGCACTTTCTTATTCTGAACCCGCTCAGAGCTAGAGAGCCTCAATGTGACAACAGACAAGACCACCAGGTCACCACTCAGCCTCTAAAGCAAAAAATACAAAGCTTAATTTATTGCTTACTTACGTACATGCTGATTAGGCTTAGTTTCTCCAAGAAAAGCAGACTGTTTATCTTAGAGTTTTGGGAGAGCATGGAATTCAGAGACTGTAGATTTTCAGAGGCATGAGTGGGTTGATATAGTCTTAATAAGTGTGGTTTCTTGGGTGAATCTGTTCATTGGCTGGCATTCAGAAGTATGTTCGTTGGAATGGGTCAAGTCTTGACTGGCTGACTTAGAAATAAGGAGCTGTCACTGAGTGATTCGCTTACAAAAAAAGCATGTTCATTATGTTATTGACTGATGTATCAATACTGATTGAGTAAAAGTGTTTAAACCTGTTCTGGTGATTTGTTACCAAGGGTATAGAGCTCTCATTTATTGATTAGGCAGATTTAAAACAGATTCTTGCTTGGTACCATGACCTCAAAAAACAGTCAATCTTTTCATAATAATGTGGAAACTTTTTAAAAAAGTATTTATTTTTGGCTGCATCAGGTCTTAGTTGCAGTACGTGGGATATTTGTTGTGGGCGTGAGGGTTCAGTAGTTGCAGTGTGCTGTCTTAGTTGCCACGCAGCATGTAGAATTTTAGTTCCCAACCAGGGATGGAATCTATGTCCCCTGCATTGGAAGGCAGATTCTTAACCACTGGACCTTTTTCATTCAGCAAAAACTCATAAAAAGAGTTCTGAAGCCGCTCGAGAAATATGACCCAAGATTTCTCAGGCCTGACCAAGAAAACAAGTTCAAACAACTTCTTGAGTCTACTACCTAAGACAGCCAGGCTGTTTTCTTCTAGCTTAGATGTAAACTGTTCCATTTCCCTGCAATGTTGGTTGATGTAAAATATGAAGTTGGGGGCCAGATGGTATACCTATGATGTAATATGTGAATCCCTCCATAATTTTGTTTTTCTGTTCTGTAAGAGGTTCTTGCCTAAGAACTTTAGACCCAGCAGCTTGTTAGCATGAAGTGAAAGTGAAAGTCACTCAGTCACGTCCAACTCTTTGTGACCCCATGGACTACACAGTCCATGGAATTCTCCAGGCCAGAACACTGGAGTGGGTAGCCATTCCCTCCTTCAGGGGATCTTTCCAACCCAGGAATCGAACCAGAGTCTCCTGCACTGCAGGTGGATTCTTTACCAGCTGAGCCACAAGAGAAGTCCAAGAATACTGGAGGGGGTAGCCTATCCTTTATCCAGCAGATCTTTCCAGCCCAGGAACTGAACTAGGGTCTCCTGCTCTGTAGGCAGATTCTTTACCAACTGAGCTATCAGGGAAACCCATTAGCATGAATACCTGCTAAAGAATTGCCTTTAGCTTCTGAAGTAGGAGAAAGGGAGTAACAGAAGCCAGAAAGGGCAGGAATAAAGTTAAGCAAGAATGTGTCTTGGTTGGAGTCTAGCTTTAGACTGATCCACAGGGAAACTCTGGAGGACAAACTATGTTCCACTTTAAGTTAAAGGAATTGATCTTTTATCCCTATGTCAGTAAGTTAATGATTGGGGAGTGGGAATCAATTCATAGCCTCCCAGGCAAAAATGCTTCCCTTATGGTTGAGACAACTCCTCCGAAGAAAGGCAAAGTTGTGAGTTGTTATTCATCAAGATTTATAGAAGCTAGGGTATGGCAGCCACTACAAGTAGGTAAATAGATATGGGCAGGGCATCAACATTATCTGATATATTAATATCCCTGAATATTTAGGGGTGGACCACTGATTTCCAGTCTTGGTCCCAACCTTACTATCTAAGCTCACAGAGTCTTTTGAGTATGGGCTAAGCTGATGCCTCCGTGTCAAGCTTCGGAGTCTTGGCAAAGCTGGTAGCCCCCTGTACTATGACCACATTCCCTAGGTACTCTGCACTTCCCAGAGTTCATGAAGGAGCAGGACATGACTTCTTATACTCATGGAGCCAAACAAGCCTGCATCTCCTTCCCATCTCAAGAAAAACAATAAGCAAATCTCTCTTCTGAATGTCCCTTTGATAAGTAAAGAAACTGAAGCTCAATGAATTTTGCACCCAAGTTGGAAGAGGTAGAGCTGGGACCAGACTTAGGTGCTGATTCACAGGCCTCCCACTACTTTTGGGGTCTGCAAACTATGTTCGATGAGCCAAATCCACCTCTCCCTTTCACCTGTTTTTTTGTAAATAAAGTTTTATTGGAACATTGCCATGTTCACTGATTTATGTATTTGCTATGGCTGCTTTTGCACTACAATGGCATCACTGAGTAGTTATGGCAGATACTTGATGGCCTATAAAGCCAAAAATACTCACTATCTGGTTCTTGACAGAAAAATTGACTACATCACGCCATTTCTGGAACCTCTGCAGGCGCTTTTTCTAATTCTAACATTCAGTTATTCTAAGACATTAACTGAAGAAGGGATTCTCCCTAATTCTTAGTGAAATAGAACAAGTTATATCTTGAAAATTAACTTTCTTCTATTATAATGAGAAGTTAGAGAATCCAGTTTGACTTAGCTAGAGGGGATTTCCTGGGGAGGAGGACGAATGGCCAGCTTACAAGATGCTTGGGGGTCCTTTCTTTTTAAGGTCCTTTTTAAAAATTGGGTTTTCCAATTCAGAATTCTGCAGCCTTTATGAATGAATGGATGAACAGATAAATATTGGTATATGCAAAGGAAAAAAGTTCTGGAAGGATACAGACATCTGGTAAGTATTACCTCTGGTGAGAGGAGGAGAGAGAGTTAACTTCACTTCTGTGTTATTTGTGTATGTATAGTATAACTATGTAATTTTCCCAATTGTAGAACACAAACAAAATGACAGAAAGGGAGTGAGGCTTAAGAGACTGCTTCCCCAGTGGTGTTTAAGAAAGGATGTTTCTAGGATGATGGATGCATCTGTATTCATAGTGAGACGGTCAACGTAATGACCTCGCTTGCCTCTGGCATAATCCCATGATAGATTGGCTGCCCCAAGCTCCTCAGGCTCTGTGTTCCTGCATGGGCAGAGAGCTGGAAGAAACATTCAGAAGGGAGTAGGGACTACACATTTTTGCAGAAGCAAGAGAATTGCATAGTTGTGTTTAGAGATACAATTGCAACCAGTTTTCCATTTCTGAATAAGCTAGTATGATTAGTATGAAGACTCAATTATGAAACCATTCAAATATCAGAAACTAATCATGGAATATATTAGCTTTCCCAGAATGGCTGAAACATGTAAAGGGATGGCTGTACTTTTTCCTGTTAAAATACGAGTGATACCTGAGCACTGTGAAACATTCAAATAATATAGATGTGTATAAAATAAAAAGTGAAGGTGCTCCGTTCAAATCACTGTTATCAGAGGTAGCAACTACATATAATTTGAGGTTGGAACAACATAAACACCTTTTATTATTTGTCTTCATGTTTAGATCTTTAAATCAGTCATATTTTACAATTATGAAACATGTAAAAAGGGCTCCTTTCAAATTTCAGGTTTATTTGTCTCTAATCTAGCTCGCAGAAAAGGGGTTTCAGGAGATATTTAACCGAGAACCGAAGGGAAATTGCCAGCTAAAGACGCACACCTTTGGGCAGACGCATGTGCTCGGCACTTTATATACAGCGCGTGATTTCCTCCTCAAGCGAGTTTTAAACTCCCAATTATAAATAAAGTAACTAGGTATTACATAACATTACGCGAGGCAAGTGGCCAGTACTGCCGGGATCGCAAGAGACCGGAACAGGTCAGAAGCCGAGAGCAGCGTTTTACGCACCAAACACCACGCCCACTTTCCAAACTCTCGCGACAGTTGTACGTCATCCGGGAGCGCCGGTGGCCAGGACTGTCGCCGGGCCTGCGACACGCTGAGCTCTGCTCGGAGGTGCTGTCTCACCCGTGAGGCGGAGAAGCCGGCCAGCCCCGCGCTCGATTCAGCCTGCAGTCCCCGGCCTCCTGCCACCATGGAGTACCTCATCGGCATCCAGGGTCCCGACTATGTCCTTGTCGCCTCCGACCGGGTGGCTGCTAGCAATATTGTCCAGATGAAGGATGGTGAGAGGAAGCAGGGGAGGCCCGGCCGGGCCTGGGTATAGGGACAGCCGGGAGGAGTTCGTGGGAGGTTGGGTGAGTACCGGGGAGGTCTGGGGCATGGAACCTCGACTGCCCTGGTCAGCCCTTGCGTAGTTTTAGAATTAGGAGACAGGCAGACAGGCTTAGGGCCTTGACTTTGGCTCCTCCCAGGGCTCCTGGGTCAGTACTGTGCTCCAGCTTTTGCTAAATGCTTACTAGGCGAGAGTTGCTTAAGGGAACTCAGTTTAAGTGTTTAAGCGCCAGCCCGGCTTCAGGATTCCTAGACCCCCTAGTCTCTGATAGATTTCTTGTTGTCGGTGCTGATGAGGTTAGATTGTGACAGCATAAGGTGGGATCCTGGGGAGAGTGAGAGATTGTGGGACTAGAAACCTGCCGTTTCCCTTCCACTGTCCATATCTTCCCGAGTCTTAGCTCTGATCCTTCCTTTTCAGGGCACTGGCTACCTAGTTTTCCTTGTATTTAAGTAGCTAGTGGAGTTAGGAAACTGGAACCCCCGTCAGTCATTTGCTTTATGACTTTGTACAAGTTATTTCGCAGTGCCCAAATTTCCTCATCTTCTAAATCAAGATTAGTAACACCAACCTAAAAAGCTTGTTGAGAGGGTTGAGTTGAAAAAGTTTTGTGCAGATGTTTAACACTATGACAGATACTTGGTAGTAAACATATTGAGCACTTGTATACGTGTTATTTTAAGCAGTTTGCATTAATTCATTGAATCTTTTGAAATGAATGCTGTCACATTGACAGTTCTGAGGCATAGAGGTTAAGAAACTTGCCTAAGGCCTCAGGTGACAGAACCCAGGTTCAGCCCTATGCAATTTGACTCCATATTTTTAAAAGATTTTGGTTGCTTGTCTGCGGAATCTTAAGAATGTGTTTTCATGATTCATAGATATCCTACTTTTGAAAAAGTATTAATCTGTTGGCCCAGATGATTTAATGTTCATTTGACAAATAGGTTTGGAGCACCTATATGTCTGTTACAGTGCTAGGTGCTGAAGGGATGCAAAGAAAAATAAGATGTGGCCCTTATCTTAGAAGTTACAGTTTAATAAGGGATTCAGATATGTGTACAAATAATTATAACACAAGCTAGAAAATGATGCTGTGTATGAAAAGTACATTCAAACTTCTCAGGTAGTGCAGAGAAAGCAGAGATAGTTTTTATCTACTCCAGAGGAAGAAGAGATCTCTAGTTGTAGAGACTAGGGACGGCTTTGAGGGCAGGTAACAGTTCATTCTTGGCTTAAGGAAAGAAAAGTTATTAAACTGTTAAACTTTTGTGGTGTGGATTGTGTTCTTTAAGTCAAATTACTTTATGAAATTCCATGATATATTTGTAGAAGTTTTACTTGTAAACCATGTTTTCCAAAGTAGTCAGTTCGTTTTTTAAGGGTATATCTGTCCATTATTTTGAATACTAAGGCCTTTGACATGCAAGTGAGTTTAGCATGAAGTAGTTTCAGTTCAGTTCAGTTGCTCAGTCGTGTCCAACTCTTTGCGACCCCATGAACCGCAGCACACCAGGCCTCCCTGTCCATCACCAACTCCCGGAGTCCACCCAAACCCATGCCCATTGTGTCAGTGATGCCATCCAACCATCTCAACCTCTGTCGTCCCCTTCACCTTGTGCTCTCAATCTTTTCTGGCATCAGGGGCTTTTCAAATGAGTCAGCTCTCCGCATCAGGTGGCCAAAGTATTGGAGTTGCTTTTTTTTTTTTAGTATTGGAGTTTCAATGAAGTAGTTTAACAGTAACAAATTCAGTACGTTTATAGGTGTTCTGTTTCTTCATAATAATATATATGAAGCCACTTCAAAAAATAGAATGTGTTTTAAGCCTACTTACATACACAGTACTTTTAGGTGTTATAGGGTATGCAGTGTATTTGGTATAATCCATAAAGGGGTCTAAGACATTAAGAAAACCAGGAAATAAATATCACAAGAAATAAAAAGAAGTATCACCAGTGAGTATTAGGTTAGCTTTTAAATTAATGGTTTCAAAAGTAAATCCTTATGTTATTCAGAGAAATCACTGTGGTATAGAAGATGAATTTGAGTTAGTTCTTTAAAAATGCTTGTACTTAGCTCTAATTTTCCCTGTAGTGTTTTCAGATATAAAAATGTTTATGATAGAAACTTTGGAATTGTATAAGGACTTTTTCTTACCTTTCATTTCATGAAGAAACTATATAGGGTAGCCTGAAAATGAATTAACCTTTTGAGATTCATTATTCTTCTGGTATAAAATGAGAGTGACGCTTCCAGTTTTTTGGTTTGTCATTATAAGGTATTTTGATACTATAGAGAAGATGTTTCCCAGAGATTGCTTGCTTGTTAAAGTGGTGCAATATTTCAGTTTGGCTACATGCCACATTTCATTTCTCTTATCTTCTGGCCTGTATAGAATTGCTTTTAAATTTCTCACAGTATCTCAGCTCACACAGATTGCTCTTTTTCTTTTCCCCTGAATTCCTGTAGCATGTATAATCTGAACTTCATTGTCTCACACTGAGTATGATAATGTTGTACATGTACAGTTTTCCCCACCTATGAGTTAGGTAGGGGTAGGTGACAGTATCTTCATTTTACACACTTGGAAACTGGCTTAGAAAGGACAGATAATTTGCTCAAGTTCAGACTTGAGCTCAACTAGACTTGCTCAACCCAGGCTACGAAAATCTCTTGGGTTCCAGTCTAAAGTATTGTATGCTTACATTGCTTATTTTGTTGTCCACTTGTTTCCTGTATGTGGATCTTGTATGTTCTTTTTCAAGGATCAGAAATTGCCTTGAGCTACATAGCCTGTTTCCTGCATGATTTAGGGAGTCGTTAGCATCTTCTTTTTTTCTTTTTAATACCCCCTTCACCAATCACTATACAATGCATGTTTAAAAAACACTTTTTTGGCCTTGAATTAAGTTCATTTTAAAATTGAACAGTTGAAGAGATCACTGTTTCAAATTTTAGCATTTCTTCTAAGTATAACATAAATTCTTTGTAAACAGGCTTTCCCCCCCCAGATATGAAGCTTTTTTTCTCATTATGACAATAAACATATTAAGTAGTGTTTTCTTACAAAGATGGTGCATATGAAATATAAACATTATAGGAAATATTCTTAAGCATAATGAAAGAAATAAAAATTGCCCATACTTCTGCAACTACAGTAACTCAGATGCCAGCAGCATCTAATACTCTTTTGGTTCTTTTTCTTTGCATAGATAATTTATCTATAAGTGAATTTTTTCTTTCATAAACAGTCTTTAAATCTTTAAAGTCATAGTCTTTAAATCTCCTGTAGCCTTTAACGAATAAAAGTGTTTGAATCTAGGAGTTTCAAGGCAGCTTGATACTATCTGCAGGCACATTTTCTGTGCACTTCCCCCCTAAAGTCTAGGAAACCTTATTACTGGTATCTCCAGTTCTCAAATACTTGTAAAGTATTTGACTATAGCATTTGTTTTTTAAATCCTGTTAAGAGATTTTGACATTTCAAAAGCTTTCAAACAGGAAGCATGTCTCCCAGCGAAGATTATTCAGCACTATTTGAAAAAGGAAAAGTGAAAGTGAGAGTAAGATAGGGAGATTTAGCTTTTTTCTGAAGCTACGGACTAAATGTGGAGTTTTCTTCCTTGGGCACTAATTTCTATCTGAATATTTATTTATCTGTTTAATCTGAATGTGTCTGGTTCAGCTAGATAAGATTAGAGTGTTGAGATTTTTGAGGTATTTTTAAATAGCTTAGTGCAATATTTGTTAGGATTTTTGCTTTGGCACTCACTGTAACTTTCTCTTTGCTTTGTAAATGGAGTTGGTGTACTTTTTTTTTTTACTTTTTAAGGTGATTTATATTCTCAGTTGATTTTTTGTTCTTCCTTGAGATGGTTCCTTAATTGCAGCACTGGTTCTTTTCATATATGCTTTTGTTTATCTAATAATTTACACTCCTATTTGTAGAGACATTTCAGGGTTTTGGAGTCTTGAGCCAAAGATAATGGCCATTGGCTTGATTCCTTCAGTTTCTTTAGTTGTTGTTCATTGCATTTCAAAGTGCCTTAATGTTTTTATGTTATTTTCAGTTATCAGCTTTTATATATATGCTCCACCTGAAATTGATGTTGATAAAATATGCAAATGAATTTAACCTGGAGAGTGAAAGAGAGTAATTGATACAGTTGCCCATCAAAGTCTTCATAAAACAGTTATTCATAAAATTCAATATGGTAATTGATAAACCTGTTTGTACTTGCTGTGTAATAAGAATAATTTTCTGCTTAGATAATTTCTAACACTGTGTGTTTCTTCTTTGAGCAGATCATGACAAGATGTTTAAGATGAGTGAAAAAATCTTACTCCTGTGTGTTGGAGAGGCTGGAGACACTGTACAGTTTGCAGAGTATATTCAGAAAAATGTGCAGCTCTATAAGATGCGAAATGGTGGGTAATACTTAGAATGTGGCTTTGGTGGTCTTGTCTTTAAAGTGTACTGAAAGAGAATATTCTATACTGGCAGTTCTATACATGTGCTCTTATTTTTATTTGAGTCTTACTATTTTTAAAGCCTTAGTTAGATCCTCCTTCTGGTCCTAAGGATTTTCTACAAAAATCCTAGAGCAGAAAAGAGAACTATTACAACACTGATACATTGGGAATAAAAATAATCCCACCTTGAAGAATGAGCATGATGATATGAGATTTTTAAGTGTTAGAGAATGTGACTTGAGCTACAGTGTATATGAAATCTCAGAACTAAAAGACCTAAGTTAAACTTGGTTACTGTTTTTTTATGTGACAAATCACTTATCCTCTCTGAACCTTTACTTTCCTTATCACTAAAATGGCATTATTGGGAATTCCCTGGCAGTCCTGGTTGGGATTCTGTACTTCATTGTAGAGGGGATTGGTTCGATTCCTTGTTGGGGAACTAAGATCCCACAATCTGTGCAGCGTGGTCAAACAAACAATAAATGGTATTGCTATAATAATATTAATGAATAGTATGTATGAAAATGCTTTGTAAACTTCAGACTCTGTGTAATTATAAGAGATTTACTGTGTCATAAAAGGGTTCTGCCTTGCCTCTCTGATAGGTTCTTATCTAGGGAGATAATTAGAATTTTTGTGAGATATTTTGTGAACTCTCTGGGGCTAATAAACTCTTATCCACTGGGAAAGCCTTCCTGTGAAATAATACTAGCCACTAGCCCTTGGATCCAGGGAAGTTTATAGTGATGCTTCAGCAGAAAAGAAACTTCTTCCAGTTACTTACTGCACAGTGTAATAGTACTGTTATACATAGAACTAGTATAAATTAAGGAAATTTTAATATAATTGTTTGTATAAAATCACTGGATACGATCCATTTGTATAGTTTTTTAGGTGGCAAGCCTAGCATCATGTATTCAGTTCTATAAATATTTTTTGAGGGCCTCATCCATGTTAAGCCTTGTGTCTAGTACCATAGAGAATTCAAAGATGAATAAGGCTCAGTTCCTGCCGTTAAGGAACCTAAAGTACATGGTATTTAGGTTTAAGCAAGTTTAGAATACTTTTTTTTTTTAACTTTTTATTTCCTAATGGGATATAACCAACTAACAATATTGTGATAGTTTCAGGTGAACGGTGAAGGGCCTCAGCAATACATGGACATGTATCTTTTCTCCCTCAGATTCCCCTCCTATTCAGGCTGCCACATAACACTGAGCAGAGTGCCATGTGTAAAATACTTTAATAATTAGTTTTTAATGACTACTTGTTGTCTGCATGGTCCCCATGAAGGGTCCCAGTGTTTCTGAAGTACAGTTGGTAGAGCAATACTTGCCTGTCCTGGCCCAGGAGAGCGTGGGGTAATAAACAAGAGAGTTTCTGTTATGTAACTCTCAGGGTCTAAAGTCAACGCATAAAACACAAATTGTATGTGGTTAGAATTGCCCTTAAAACTCCTAAGTTATATTTTGTGTATGTAACCCTACACAATATAGCTTGTGCATTTAAAATTCAATCAGTTCAGTTCAGTAGCTCAGTTGTGTCTGACTCTTTGTGACCCCATGGACTGCAGCACACCAGGCCTCCCTGTCCCATCACCAACTCCTGGAGTTTACTCAAACTCATGTCCATTGAGTCAGTGATGCCATCCAACCATCTCATCCTCTGTCATCCCCTTCTCCTCTTGCCCTCAATCCTTCCCAGCATCAGGGTCTTTTCAAATGAGTCATCTTTTCGCATCAGGTGGCCAAAGTATTGGAGTTTCAGCTTCAACATCAGTCTTTCCAATGAACATTTGGGACTGATTTCCTTTAGGATGGACTGGTTGGATCTCCTTCAGTCCAAGGGACTCAATAACTGAGCCAAAATAAGGGAAAGAAAGAAAATCTATATGCAGATGATCAGGCATCAGACTTTTCTGCCTTTTAAGATAATTGTGAAATCCTTAGCACTGTTTAGTTAGAGAATTGACAAGTATTCCTGCTTGTTCAGAGTTGTTTTCATTATAGCTTAACATGTACTAATAGACTTGTAAGGGTGAAATTCAGTAATATATGTGAAAGCACCTAGTGTAAGCTCTGAAACATAATAGCTGTTCAATAAATATTTGTTAGAATTTTAATCTGCATCTTACCTGATGTGATACTGGTATTTCAAACGTTGTAGGCAGTAATCACATGCAGTCTTTCCAAACTGGCATTTTCTTGTGGGTCTGCTGAGCTGTGGGTCATTGTGATTTTTGACACTAGCCCCGTTTTATGCTGGAGTGTTAATGTCCAGAGTGTGTTACTAAGGCACATCTGATGCCATTCCTCTGGGCTGTACTTTGCTTGGCATTACAACTTTATTTATAGAGGTTTTATGCTGGAGAGCCTCAATTTTTAAAATGTTACAGATGGCGATAGAAACAATTTTTTCCCTGTGGCTTGTGCTTTTGAAAATCATATTACACTTCTTAATAAAATTACTTCACTTAAAAAAAAGAAAACCTTATAAAGTATGACTGAGGCCATTCTAATTTCCAGCCTGTCTTTCCCAGTATCTTTTTAAAATAAACTAAAAACATTATCATCTCAAGACCTCTTTCTTTTATATATATATATAAAACATCTGTATATATTTGTACCTCTTTCCTTCTGCAGAGGAAACCACAGTCTGTTGCTGAATGAATAGCTTAATCAGGGCGATGAATTCAGTCTCACTGTAGAATAGTTACCTTAGTTCTGTTTTATGCCCAGTAATCACTGCTGGTACTAACTAGCTATTGCCCAACTGTTGACAAAGGCTACCCACTCCAGTAGTCTTTCCCTTCTCCAGGGGATCTTCCCAATCCAGGGATCAAACCCAGGTCTCCCGCATTGCAGTATCCTGGCCTGGAGAATTCCATGGACTGTATAGTCCATGGGGTCGCAAAGAATTGGACACTATTCAACAACTTCCACTTTCACTTTTCAACTGTTGACAACAAGTATGTATCTCTTGTACCAGGTTATGAACTGTCTCCCACAGCAGCAGCTAATTTCACTCGCCGAAACCTGGCTGACTATCTTCGGAGTCGGGTAAGAAATACAGCACGCAGCCTTAGGAACAGAGAAATCTATGCTTCTTTTCTATTCCTATTACTCACAAGTAGTATTTTACCCTTATTTGGCCTTCCTGAGCCCTTCCTATTGCTATTTGTTATTCTTCAGTCTTGTGGGATTTGTTTTTTCTTTCTGCATAGTTGCTAATTAAAGCCCAGAGGGTGAACACAACAGTTGCAGAGAATTTGGAGGGGGTACACCAACAGGAAGATCTGGCAATGGCCTTTTAATTTTCAGTGTTTTCACAGCAAACCATGTGTCTTAATTCCTGTGGTTGGATTATGTGGTGGTGGAGATGAAACCTTAAAATACTATCATATACAAATTTTATTTTGAGAGTAACCGTGTCTTTCTGTGACTCTTCTTGCCAGTGCACACAGAATTACTCCTCTTCACTTAGTCTGGCCTTGTTGTTATCTTAGCACTGTCTTTGTTCCATTGACAGCATGTTAAAAGATGCAACATCTTAAAGATTCAATGAAAAAAGAAAGGGGGAAAAGAGGATTGAATGTATTAAAGGTTGTGTAGGATGTGCCAAGAAAGTTGGTATGATCGCTGAAGGTGTGTAGTATTCCCTTCCCACAGGGACTCAGTAAATAGAGCTCTGCCATGTGACTTTACCCCCTGTGCCTGTTTACTCATCTATGAAATCGTGATAGCTTCCTAACCCCACAGGAGTGCTAGGATAATGAATGCTTGTAAATCATAATATTTAACATTCATATGACTTTTGCCCAAAGCGTTTTGCTTAATAATTTAATCTACTCACTAGTCTGCTGAGATATATAGTAGTTAATTCTCTATCGCTGATAGAATGAAAAGCATAAAGTGGCAAAGGGATTAGCTGCAGGTCACACAGCAGGTCAGGCAAAATCTGCACTGATGGTACCGTAATTACTTGCCTCTTCTGCCTTGACAGCTACTTGGTTTTTCAGTAGTGTTTCTAGAACATAATTTTTTTTTCATCTGTACTTATTTAAGCTGATTTATGACAAAACAAGTACAGGTTTTGATTTGTTACATATTACAGGTTTTAAAGCAGTTTATTTTCTAGTGTCTAATACTGAATTGAGAACTTCTTAGTAAATAGAATCTTTCTTTGCTAGCTTCGACCAAGGAGTTTGTGCAATATGAAAAATTGTGAGGTTTGAAGAGAAGCTAAAAACAGGATGAATTGGGTAGAGGGGATAAATTTATATACATTGTTTTAATCTGGGTGAAAGATCAGTGGCTTTTCTTATTTACTCTTCCCCAAGAGAGGTAAATGGATCAGATACAACCTTCCCTGCTTCTTAGAAGTTCCTGTGGTATTCAGTAGAGAGTATACTGTGGCTTGCTGTGTAAAATATCCCTCTGACTTGCCAGGCAGAATTGGAATAAGAATTCCAGCTTTGGGCACAATAAACACTTTGTCTTAAATGCTACAGACATTAAGTGAGTTAAGCTCCTTTTAGAATTGAGATAAGAGAGGCAGTGTGCTTTATGCAAATGTAGTGAATCCGGTTAATCTCCTAGCAGAAATGTTTGATGTCTTAACAAATAAATATCCCTTGTAGACAGTGACATGGGGCTGTAGTAAACATTGATTACCTCTGCCTTGTGCTTCTAGATCCAATCCCTGCTCTGCCACCTTGCAATCGAATGAGATTGTTCTAAAATACTAATTCATATTTCAGGCATTTTTTAATGAGGAGAAAGGGGATGGTGGTTTTTCAGTCTTCCCAGTAAGTATAAAATCACTAGATTTGGCATTTTTATATAGTCACACCATTTGGCACATGATACTTACTTGAGGCAGCCAGTTACCATACATAATTTCATGTCTGTAGCTCAAATTGTTTGACCTCCAGTTTGCTATGTGCTGTGCTGTTTGCCAATCTTATATAAATTGGTTCTTTAAGATACAGACAGTTTAGTTTGTTGGTTAAACACAGTATCTGGAATTACACTACCTGGGTTTAAATCTTTGCCCACTGACTTGCTAGCTGTGTCTTTGAACAAATTCTAAGCTTAATTTCCCTACTTATAAAATAATGGTACCTACTTCATGGAGTTATTATGAAAATTAAATGAGGTAATCATGCAAAGCTGTTAACACAGTGTATGACACATATACCTAATTAATACATTTATTTGATAAATAATAAACTTGCTTTTATGGTGCTGTTACTGTTTGGTTAAAGAAGCAATTTAATAGTTTCCTATGGGAGATTGTTTCTTGTGCTATTTTAGTTCAACAATCTGCTAGTAAAGAGTGCTGTTAATAACAAAAATAGAATTAAACCAACACTGATCATATATTATGTGCTCAGCTTTTTTCTAGATTGACATAGTCCAGCATGGTAGCTACTAGTCATATATGGCTATTTAAATTTAAAATAATTAAAATTATCTATCAATAGATGAGTGGATTAAAAAGATGTGGGGTGTCTATACACACACACACACGCACACACACGCACACAGTGGGATATTACTCAGCCATAAACAAGAATGGAATCCTGCAATTTGCAACAATATGGATGGACCTAGAGCATACTATGCTTAATGCAAAAAGTCAGACAAAGACAAATACTCTGTTACCATTTTTATGTGAAATGTAAAAAACAAAATTAAATGTATATAGCAAAACAGAAGCAGATTTACAGATACAGAGAACAAACTTGCTTACCAGTGAGGATAGGAAAGAGAGGAGAGGCAAGATAGGGGCATGGGATTAAGAAGTACAGACTTCTTATTAAGAAGTAATAAGCAACAAGGATATATTGTAAAACAGGGAAATGTAGCTATTTTATAACTTTAAATGGAGTATAATTATAAAAATATTGAATCCCTATACTAGACACCTGAAACTGATATAATATTGTAAATCAGCTATGCTTTAATAAAAAAACTTGCTTCAATTTAATTTAAAATTCAGTTCCTATGTGAGAGTCCCTTGAACTTTGAAAGAGAAATAAACTTTTGTTTCTTTAAAGAAAAGACTTTGGTTCCTCAGTCACAGTAGTCACATTTTAAGTGCTCAATAGCCACTTGTGGCTAATGGCTTATCATATTGGAAATTATAAAGTTTGAAAACTAGTGTAATTGAATGATTCCTGATACAGGAGCTATAGCACCAACTCTCCCGTGAGCTAGATGAAAACCTTGGTAGAAAGAACATATGGGTAATTTTTACAGTTTCTTTCAGCTCCAGATAGCATGATTTAAAGATCTAATGTCAAATACTACAAAACTATAGTAATCAAAACAAGGTGATATTGGCACAGAAACAGACATATAGATCAATGGAATGGAATAAAGAGCCCAGAAATAAACCCACGTACTTGCGGTCAGTTAATTTACAACAAAAGAAGTGAGAATATACAATGAAGAAAAGACAATCTTTTGCAAGTGATATTGGGAAAGCTGGGCAGTTAAATGTAAATCAGTGAAATTAGAACACTTTCTCACACCACAAAGTAAACTCAAAAATGGTTAAAGACCCAAATATGCAACATGACACCATAAAACTCCTATAAGAGAACATAAGCAAAACATTCTTTGACATAAATTATGGCAATATTTTCTTAGATCAGTCTCCCAAGGCAAAAGAAATAAAAGCAAAAATAAAGAAATGGAACCTAATCAAAATAAAAGCTTTTGCACAGTGAAGGAAACCATCAGCAAAATAAAAGGCAACCTATGGAATGGGAGAAAATATTTGCAAATGATGTTACTGACAAGGGGTTAAATATCCAAAATATATTAACAGCTCATAAAACTCAATATTAAAAAAAAACTATTTAAAAAGTGGGAAGAAGATTTAAATACACATTTCTCCAGAGAAGATATACAAGTGACCAACAGACACATGAAAAGATGCTCAACATCGTTAATTATTAGAAAGTGAAAGTCACTCAGTCATGTCTGACTCTTTGTGACCTCATGGACTGTATAGTCCATGGAATTCTCCAGGCAAGAATACTGGAGTGGGTAGCCATTCTTTTCTCCAAGGGATCTTCCCAGCCCAGAGATTGAACCCAGATCTCCCACATTGCAGGCAGATTGTTTATCAGTTGAGCCATGAGGAAAGCCCAAGAATACTGGAGTGGGTAGCCTATCCCTTCTCCAGTGGGTCTTCCTGATCCAGGAATCGAATGAGAATCTCCTGCATTGCAGGTGGATTCTTTTAATTATTAGAGAAATGAGAAAGGCAAATCAAAACTGCATTGAGATATCACCTCACACCAGTCAGAATGGCTATCATCAAAAACTCTAAAAATAATAGGGATTTCCCTGACGGTCCAGTGTTAGGACTCTGTGCTCCGAATTCAGGGGGCACAGGTTTGGTACCCACTCAGGGAACTAAGATCCCACATGCTGCACAGCACCATCAAAAAATAAAAATAATAAGTCTACAAATAAAAAATGATGGAGAACATTGGAGAAAAAGGAAATCTTGTACATATTAGTGAGAATGCAAATTGGTGCAGCCACAATGGAAAACAGTATCCCTAAAAAATTACAAGTTGCCATATGATCCAGCAACCCCACTTCTGAGTATACAGCCAGAAAAGACCAAAGCTCTAATTCGAACAGATACATGTACCCCAGTGTTCATAGTAGCACTATTTACAACAGCCAAGACGTGGAAACAGTCCAAGTACCCATCAACAGATGATTGGTTTAAAAAGATGTGGTATGTATACACAGTGGAATATTACTCAACGGTAAAAGAGAGTGAAATAATACCATTTGCAGCAACAGGGATGGACATAGAGAATATCATATTAAGTGAAATAAGTCAGGTAGAGAAAGACAAATATTCTGTCACTTATATGTGGAATCTAAAAAATAATACAGATGAATCTATATACAAAACAGAAACAGACTCAGACATGGAAAACAAACACATGGTTACCAGAGAAGGGGAGGCGTGGGGGTTAAACCAGAAGTGTGGGGTGAGCAGAGACAAACTACATAGAAGAGATAAGAAATATGGATTTTGGAAGAAAAGCTACGCTGACAAAGGTCTGTATAGTCAAAGCTATGGTTTTTCCACTTATGTATGGATGTGAGAACTGGACCATAAAGAAGGTTGAGTGCCAAAGATGGATGCTTTTGATCCGTGGTGCTGGACTGCAAGGAGATCAAACCAGTCAATCCTAAAGAAAATCAATCCTGAATATTCATTGGAAGGACTGATACTGAAGCTGAAGCTCCAGTACTTTGGCCACCTGATGCGAAGCACTGGCTCATTGGAAAAGATCCTGATGCTGGGTAAAACTGGGGGCAGGAGGAGAGGGAGGCGATAGAGGATGCGATGGTTGAATGGCATCACCAGCTCAATGGACATGAATTTGAGCAAACTCCGGGAGACAGTGAAGGATAGGGAAGCCTGGCATTCTGCAGTCCATGGGGTCGTAAGAGTTGGACACAACTTAGTGACTGAACAACAGGAAACTATATTCAATATCTTAAAATAACCTATAATGGAAAATAATCTGAAAAAGTAAATATACATAACTGAAGTCACTTTGCTGTATATCTGAAACAAACCCAAGATTGTAAATTAAAACTATACTTCAGTTTAAAAAACATTCTGACATCAAGACCATAACTAGGACTTCCTGGTGGTCCAGTGGTTAAGAGTCCACCTGCCAGTGCAGGGGACATGGATATGGTTCCTGGTCCGAGGAGATCTCACATGTGGGGCAGCTAAGCCCACATACCACAACTACTAAGCCCGCACTCTGTAGCCTACGAGCCGCAACTATTGAGCCCAGGTGCCACGACTCCTGAAGCCTGTGAGCCCTAGAGGCCGTGTTCCACCAGAGAAGCCACGGCAGTGAGAAGCCCCTGCACCACAGTGAGAGAGTAGCCCCCACTCACTACAGCTAGAGAAAGCCTGGCTGCAGCAACCAAGACCCAGTGCAGCCAAAAGCAAATTAATTTTGTAAAAAGACCATAACTAGACTTGAATTTATTTTTTTTAAGTGAAAGGGAAAGAATATATAGGAAAGAATTTCAGGTATCAGTCATTTCTAGAAGTGACTTGTCTCTGCACTCTGGCCTGAATTTGAGTGTGTTTAGTCTGGTTAATAGTAGGCAGGTATTGTGTGCTCCTGTCCTAGAAAGACCCTGTTGCCTTGAGCCTTCTATTCAAAGGACAGTATTGTCCTCGTGCCTTTGGTGGCTGACACAAAGACATCATCTGTTTATTGGTGTCGGTGAGGTCATGTGATCTTGTGAACAGATGGCCCAGGTAAAACCTTGGCTTTGCAGGTCTTGTCCCCGAAACACAACCAACCATTTGTTACTTGTGATTAAAATATCACTAACAAGGGTAATTTCACAAGCTTTTTGGCAAATGTGGTTAGCAGGATGTGACATGACGCAGCACTACTTTCTTCCTCCATGTGCCTTCTCCCTTGAGGCCTCATCTCCCCTGCTCGCCCCCATCTCACCCATGCCCAGGCTTGCCTTCTAGCTCACCTGTTCCAGATGGGCGGCACAGTGGGAGGACACTGGCAAAGGCAGATGTGTTTATTTTCCGGAGACAAAATGTTGTGTTGCTGCAGATGGCAGTGCCTCAGAGCAAATGGCAGCCTTTGACACTGCTGCCATGCAGCCTGGGCATCTTGACAGACAGCGCTGGCTCACTCTTGGTGATGGGGAAATTGAAAAAAAATTACCAAGACGTTCCTCATGGAACTCGTGGAGTTTCAGTGCAGTCAGTGGTTTTTTAGACCTGGAGAGATGTTTTCTTCCCTGCCAGACCTCAGTTAGCTAGTCAGCTAGCTGGATTTTCACTATGGGCCAAGAGTTATATCTGTTAATTACTTTTGTCTACCAGCCTTAATAGAACATAGAGTAAAAACTTTAATGGCTACATATAGATGGACATTCAATGGTATTGCAAAACGTGCATTTCAAGTCACATCTCACTGGAATCTCTCAGGGTTGAAAGTGGCTCATGTCTACCCCACTGGAGATAGCACCATTCTATTTTTAGTGGTCATTTTGATTATCCAAAGGCCCAGGGACAGATGTGCCCTGAAGTTCAGATGCCTTAATTAATATGACAACACTTTGTGCTTATAGTGTTTTTCTGCCAAGAAGAATAAGAAATCTGACAGCTGCCCTTTTAAGCAGTTTATTTATACAGTCATTAGGGCTTGACTCAGTCCATTAAAGAGACAAAGACTTGGATGTTGAATCATTGTGCTTGCTAGTTTCCTAGGAAAAAAAATGACTTAAGAACATCCTTCTCTGAAAGTTACTAGCTTTATCAAGAAACCTTTTTTCTTTCTTTCTTTCTTTTTTTAAAAAACATGTGCTGTTTTTCCCAGTCCTGGCGCTGATAGAGTTAGGATGACTTAAGAACATCCTTCTCTGAAAGTTACTAGCTTTATCAGGAAACCTTTTTTCTTTTTTTTATTTTTTAAAAATATGTGCTGTTTTTCCCAGTCCTAGCGCTGATAGAGTTAGGAGTTTGCAGGTGTAAAGTCCTCCCCCCTCCCCTTCCCCATCTCTCTCCAGGGGGTTGTATGTGAGAAGGTGTTGCTTTCTCACTCAGAGAGCATATATGTGCTACCCTGTTGTATGCCTGCTGTGAGCATAGAGAACCCCTATTCTCCGCTGAGTGGAATGAGCCTATTGGGTGGCTGGGATTGTGTAACCTCATAATGCCAACTTTTCACTTAAAACATCTTTCCTGTCCACAGTGGGGGTGAAGCAGTATAAGTAGTTGGCCTTTAATTTGTGTTGTTTTGAAACTTGTATCTTGAAAATTATGTAGTTCCCTGTTAGGATTTGGTTTAAGCCGTAAGCAGTAGAATACTGTTTTACCAAAGTGTTTACCGTTAGAAATACAGATTTACCCCACCTTTTAACATTGCTTTAAACCAGTGCCTTGGCCTGTGTGGGCATGCCCTCACACATATTCACAGATACAAATACACATGTACCCTGGCATCTTAGTGCTTCTCTGTACCTGCCATGGACCAGGATTGTGCAGAGATACGAATTCAGGGGCTGATCCAAGCAACTGTGAGATTTTCTTTATTCCCCCCCACAGGGGAATAGGAAGCCTTTGGAGAGAGAAATAGTTTGACTCTTCTATTTCTTGACTTTGGTTGTAGTTAAATGTATGTTCACGTTATTCATTAAACCATATGTGTATATTTTATGCACTTTTATGTGAGTGTATTATTTCACCAAAAAAGTTTAATAGCATAAAAAGGAAGAGTAAAGGAGTAGGAAAACCTAACACATTTTTTTAAAAGCTAAAAATGAAAAAAAAAAGTGTTTAGATTTACCATTACTTTTGAGTGTACACAGTAAAGCAGATAGCATGAAGTAGATTGGAAAGAAAGAGGGAAGGGAGAGGAAGTAATCTGAATCTTTATTAACTGAAATACTTGGCCAGAATTTCACATTTCCTTTTCTGATGCCTCCTAATTTGTACAGTATAATATAGCTAAGAAGTTCTATAGGTGCTGCTAGCCATCCATTCAGCAAATCTATAGCCTGCACTGTCCTTGGGAGCTGAAGGAATGTGCAAAGCTTAGTATGTGCCTTCAGATGGGGCGGTGGAGAAATAAACAGCCATGCTGCAGAGTGACAAGTACCACAGTAGCCTCACAGGTAGTTGCTCTGTAAGCCGAGCCTAACCTGAGTGTTGGAGGACCAGCTGTCATTAAGGCTAAGATGGAGCAGAAAGGAGCCCTGAAAGTGCAGGCCTGGAGGAGTGTGAGGGAGGGCTAGGCTGGTGGTGGTGGTTTAGTTGCTAAGTCATGTCTGACCCCTGCAGCCCCGTGGACTGCAGCCTGCCAGGCTCCCCCGTCCATGGGGTTCTCCAGGCAAGAGTGCTGGAGTGGGGTGCCATTTCCTTCGGCACAGTCACTTTCTAATGACGTTGGGGGCAGGCACAAATGGTCCTCTGAGCCTCCTACTCCTAATTTTTTACCTATTTTAACTAGTGGGTACTGGATACGAATTAGGGCTCTTCGGATGGAAAAACAAATAGAAATACATATCTTCATATAGTTTTTACTCTAAACATGATATATACAAAATCTGCAGTCTAAAGTAGTCTGTTAAATACGGCTCAGGGTTTTAGGGGAATGGTAAAAGATTGAAACTAGAGAGTTAGTCCATGTTATGAAGACTGATAAAAAAAGCTCTTGTGCTGAAAGCAGTGGGCCTCTCTGGAAGCTTGTTGGCTACGAGGGGGTTAGCATGATCAGATGAGGTTTGGTTAGACCATTGGCTACTCTTCGGTAGATCATTTGGGCAGTGGCTCAGTGGTACAGAATCCACCTGCAGTGCAGGAGACGCAGGAGACGCGGGTTTGACCCCTGGGTTGGGAAGATCTCCTGGAGGATGAAATAGCAACCCACTCAGGGTTGTAATACTCAGGCAAGTATTCTTGCCTGAAAAATCCCATGGACAGAGGAGCCTGAGTTAGATATGCTTGAACACAGCACAGAAGGAAGCAGGAAGACCAGTGAGGAGCTTTCATGTCCGTTGTGTTGGACCTAGGCTGCTATTGGGGAGCACTGTGTTCTAGTACAAGGGCTTCTAAATAGTCTTTTCCCCAGGATTTTCTAGTTGCTGTGGGCATCTGAAAACATACAATTATTTGTTGCCCTAAGTAGGTTTTTTCCCAGCGACTTACTTACTAACTCAGGGAGATGAATCAGGTCAGATGCTCAACATTCAAAAATACTCGAGGGTGGGAGTTCCCTGGTGGCCTAGTGGTTAGGATTCTGGGCTTTCACTACCACGTGCCAGGTTCAGTCCCTGGTTGGGAACTGATACACCACAGCTGAGCAGTGTAGCAAACAAAACAGCAACCCCAAACAAAGATACTCATGGGCATGTTCAGCATATGCAACTTAATATGTATCTGCCTTGGGGTGTACAGAGCATGACTTCGGCCCTGGAATTTTTTGAGAACCGATGAAGGTATACGGAGTCTTATATTGGGTTGTCCAAAAAGTTCATTTCAGTTTTTCTGTAAGCTATTATGGAAAAACCCAAACAAACTTTTTGTCCAACCCAGAATTTTCCCTGGAAACTGCTAGCTCATGAAAAAAAAATTCAAGTGACCTTGTTGCAGACATGGTGTTGTTAGTTTTACCATTGCACAGTCAGCAATTTTATTTTGATGTTATTTGGGAGAAAGCAGTATTTTTGATTAGCAAGTAAAATTAATGTAGAAAACAAATACTGTGTTAACTAGTTGGTATAATAAGGCAGCTGTGCCGTGTTGCATTTCAACTCATTAAATTTCTAAACTTCTAATTACGATGAGATCACAACAGAAGAACCACTCAAACTTGGAGTTAGTGATGGTTTTAGAGAGGTAAAATGTACAGAAATTTCATAATTATTGAGTATAATTTTGCTAAAAATTGAAATATACACAGTATGTAATTTTTTGCTTGTAAAATTCAGATTCAGATGACATTTATTAGGCCCCCATTACTTACTGGGCCCTCTTCCAGAAACTTTAACACAGATGAGTACTTTTCATTCCTTGCAGCTATCAGGCAAGCAGGACTGTCCCCATATTCAGATGGCGCACTTGAAACTTCAAGGCCAAGTGGACTGTCTTTTATAACACAACTGTAAAGCGCTAAAGCCACATTTGCTCTCGAGTCCTTATTTTTCACAAAGACACATGCCTAACTTTTGGTGTATGTCATTTTAAAAATATAATTTTCCAGGGAAACTCTGTGTTTCCCCATATTTGTTTGTTACTCACGAGAGCTTCTTTGTGCTCTGCTGACAACCTAGGAAGACTGTCTCTGCCACGGTGTGTCCTGTAGTAATTGTTTCCTCTGTTGTCGTCTACATGTGAACATAGGAATGTGTGTTTGTGTAAATAAAACCTTCCAGTTGGCTGACTCCTCATTCAGTCTTCCCTCATAGCTCAGTCAGTAAAGAATCTGCCTGCAATGCAGGAGACCTGGGTTTGATTGCTGGGTCGGGAAGATCCCCTGGAGAAGCAAATGGCAACCCACTCCACTATTCTTGCCTGGAGAATTCCATGGACAGACCATGGGGTTGTGAAGAGTCAGACACAGCTGAGCAGCAGCTAACACTTCACTTTGATTCAATCTCATGATCTCAGCTGCCCGTTGTTTTTCTTTCCAGTTGCCTCTGAACAGCTCAGTTTAAGTCTCACTGGGTCTGAAGTAAGTTTTTCACATTTGCTGTACCACCTTTCCCTTTTTGGAGCATCCTCTTAACTCCTCTTTCTCTCTCACCTCTATTTCACTATTCGTTACATACATAGGAATATGTATTCTACCTTCTAAATATATCTTATATTCCACAGGTCTCCATCCCTACTGCTTCTGCAGTGTTCTAAGACATGAAAAAGGCTTATATTGGCATGGGAATGGGGATGGTTTTCACTGGTTCATCCATAGTTTATGTACAGAAGCTCTTTTTTGGGGGGTGTGGGGGGCTGCTCAGCTGCAGGGTTTGCAGGATCTCAGTTCCCCAAGACAGGGATTGGACCCAGGCCATGGCAATGCAAGCCTGGAGTCCTAACTACTAGGCCCCCAGGGAACTCCCCATAAGTTCATACTTTATAGTCTAGGAAGTCAATGACAGTATCATTCCAATTCCTGTTATCTCAGTTCCTCTCTGCTTTCTACTGAAATCACCTAATTCACTAAGTATACATGTCCCATATTTCCCAGTACCCAAATATTCCCTGTTCCATTGTGTCTTTTTTTTTTTTTTTTTTTTCCGTTGTGTCTTTACCTTCACAAATGCTGTTTCCTCCATCTGAAATCTTTCCTACTCCAGTCTGTCTTGTCAGCTCCTTCCAGATCCAGGTTTCCATCTTCATCACCTGGAATAATGCTTCTCACATAATAAGTGCTCAATAATATTTATTGAATTTATAATGTATTCACATTCCACATGCAAAAGTGAAGTTGGTTGGGGCATTCACTCCTTTCATAATTATTCTGTGCAGCCTCAGAGAACTCTTCTCAGGATTTGATTGAAGCCTTTTATAAACTTTGTATGGTTTTACTTAAAGCATAGTCACCTCTGTTATTAGAAAGAAAAGATTGACGGTTTTCCTTAAAAGAGATTCTGTCAAAGAGGATTAAAGTCAACGTGCAAGTGATTCTGTATTGCTTAGGCATTAGGGGTAAGGAGTTCTTCCTCAGCTCCAGTACTATCCCCATCCATAATCTTTTAGAGCTGGGAAAGGTACTTGGTCACAAGGACAGTTGGAAGGTGCTAAAATCTTTTAGATTTTCTAGAAGTGTTTGAAGTAGTGAACATTGCAATTCCAGTATAGGTACAAAGTCTCTCTTTAATTAAAGTGGCAAAATTAACATTGAAATTTTAAAGTTATACCACCTAATCTAGCCAAAGCAGAGAACTGATAAATTCTGTTGGTTATTGGAAACAAGCTCCTGATTCAGAGTTCAGAGCACCAGTGTAAGAAAATAACAATGGATCCTTTTTATTTATTAGCAAAGTTGAAAAATTGAGCATTGGCAAAGCACTTAAGGTGTTAGCATCTGTTTATATTTATTTAGTATATCTTGCATAGTTGTAGACCCTTTAGAGAAGTCATAATGGTCTGACATTAAACCTGTCCTTTTAAAACTTAAAATATTATTGGTCATATAAGAGCCAATACATGACATAGAGAACAATAGATGCTGATATGCAAAACAGTACATTCTGAACTATTTGAGTGTGAAACTGACATTTACATATTGAATCATATTTTCACACTAATTTCCATTTTGTGGAGGCAGCATCGTTTCCTAGAAAAGCACACAAGACTTGAGATTAGAAAGCCTGAATTCTGGTCCTGACTCTAATTAGCTGTGTAATTTAGAGTAAGTCACTGTCCGCTCTTTGAACCCGAGTCCCCACATTTATGAGAGGGACATCGGATAAACTAGATGAGCTCTTAGATCCCTCCTAACTCTGTAAACTGCACTTTTGTGAAATATTCTTGGTGCCAAAGATGGAATTGTAGGCAGCTTTGACAATCGACTGGACTAAATGAGATAGCCGGCACTGTTCCGTTCAAAGCCCAGTCTCTGTTTAGGAGCTGCTTTATTGAAACACTGTTATCATTAGCCAAATCCTTTGTCCCGTTGGTGGATCTACCTCTCCTACCAAATTACTGGCCCACAAGGAATGGAAGTATACTTCACATGCTGCTTAATGTTCCAAGGTGTGCCGCACATTGCAAAGGAAACTGCATCGTTCTCCAAGGCACCTCACTTGTAGCGACGTCGTCCTATTCAATTAGAGGTGGGAAAGGCTGGCCTGGCTCCAAAGGAAGACTGTCAGTTCCTCTCCTTTTCTGTGTCCACGCTCGGCAGGATGCTTCCTCACGCCCACCTCTCTCCCCCTTGCTGTGACTTTGGCTTCCGCCAGATGTCACACCGATGCCTGTCACCGCCCAGACTCTCGTCGCTGATTTTGTTGTTTCAGTGTATTTATCACAACTGTTCTCTTTAGCTGTAAAATTTATGGAATTTCACACTCTTCTTAATCACTACCGTGTTCCTTTTTCATGAGAGAGGAAATACACAAGGAGTTGTATGCACAGGAGTTAGAAGGAAATGCTCCAAGAGTTAGAAGGAAAGTTTGCATATGTGTGTGCCATATATACCTCCCACTTTCAAGTGTACAAGGGAATTGAGCTCAGAGGTACAAAGTGAAACTGAACTCAGTTCTGCAGGGCTCACAGGTACTTAGGAAGTCCATTTCAATCCCAGGGAGAGGGACATAAGAGATGTGCTTATTGGCTAATTCCCCTGGCTTTAATTGTATTCCTTTTAGCGACAGAAAAAGGTGGATAATTTTATTAGCTTTCTGTGGTACTTGTTTTTTTGAGCTGCGCTATGTCGCTTGTGGGATCTTAAGTACCCTGACCAAGGATTGAACCCAAGTCCTCAGCAGTGAAAGCTTGGAGTCTTAACCACTAGACCACCAGGGAATTCCCTGGAACATCTTCTTGATCTTACTATTATCTAGTTAGATCTGTTAATAATGTGATCAAATCCTAAAACCAGTGGTGGTGGTGGTGATGATGGTGATAGTAGATCATCTGTGTTATTACTATGTAACAGGCGTTTCATTGAGCACACCTGTTGTTTCAGTCACTCAGTAGGGTTTGACTGTTTGTGGCTTTATGGACTGCACCACACCAGGCTTCCCTGTCCTTCCTCCTGAAGCTTGCTCAAACTCATGTCTATTGAGTCAGTGATGCCATCCAACCATCTCATCCTCTGTTGTCTCCTTGTTCTTCTGCCTTCAATCTTTCCCAGCATCAGGGTCTTTTCTAAATAGTTAGCACTTTGCATCAGGTGGCCAAAGTACTGGAGCTTCAGCTTCAGCATCAGTCCTTCCAGTGAATATTCAGGCTTGATTACCTTTAGGATGGTCTGGTTGGATCTCCTTGCAGTCCAGGGGACTCTCAAGAGTCTTCTCCAGGACCACAGTTCAAAGTCGTCAATTCTTCTGTGTTCAGCCTTTTTTATTGTCCAGCTCTCACATTTGTACATGACTACTGGAAAAACCATAGCTTTTACAAGATGGGCCTTTGTAGGCAGAGTTATGTCTGCTTTTTTAATACACTGTCTAGGTTGGTCATAGCTTTTATTCCAAGGAGCAAGTGTCTTTTAATTTCATGGCTGTAGTCACCATCTGCAGTGATTTTGGAGCCCCAAAAAATAAAGTCTGTCACCATTTCCATTGTTTCCCCATCTATTTGCCATGAAGTGATGGGACCAGATGCCATGTTCTTGGTTTTTTGAATATTGAGTTTTAAGCCAACTTTTTCAGTCTCCTCTTTCATCTTCATCAAGAGACTCTTTAATTCCTCTAGTTAAAGCACATTACATTTATTTACTTAAACCTTGCCATAACCTTATAATGATGGATACTGTTATTATCCCTGTTGTATAGATGAGGAAATCTCAAAATGACTTAAAGATCTCCACTTTAAAAATAAGCTTATATCATGTATTTTTTTAAGGTAGGAAAAGAAATCAATTTATCTCTTTTGTTTTTTTCTTTCCCTGCTTATAAAAAGTGGCAAAATTTTGGTTGTACTTTATTTTAGAAACTAAAGTTCATTTGAGTTCCTAGGGTGGTTCATTTACATTTATGTGTGTCGGTTAGATACAAATTCATTTTTTAATTTTTAAAAAATATTTATCTATTTATTTAGCTGCATCGGGCCTTAGCTGGGGCGCGCGGAATCTTCATTGTGGCACGTGGGCTCGATAGTTCCGTTGCATGAGCCTAGTTGCTCCACGGCATGTGGGACCTTAGTTCCCTGACTAGGGATCAAACCTGTGTCCCCTGCACTGCAAGGCAGATTCTTAACTGCTGGGCCACCAAAGAAGTCCCTGAGTACAACTTTAAACCTAAACATGTTGGCATTTGCCCTGCAGACCACTGATGGTGATCCTCGTGGCCATTGGACAGTGTCTCAGCGAAATGTTTAGATTAATTTATTGGTCACTTGGATGTTTAGGTTAGTTAAGAATTGTGTGTATTATTTAGTGCTTGCCTTTGCTGTGGAAGATGCCTAGACATAAAAAATAATGTTCCTTCCTTTGGGGACCTCATAACTTTGCTTTATTACTTAGACTTGCTATCTAAATAATTAGAATAGTGGAGACAACCAAAGACTTAGATTATATCATGTACAGGATAAGGATTACCTTGTTAAAGATAGAGGATTCCTGGCAGTTTTATCATGATTGATTGGTGTTCCCATTTCTTCAGGATAATTGGCAAATTCTCACATGTAATACTGATCGTGGGAAAGAAGGGAACTGATGAAAAGGTAGATAGAAAGTGAGGCTTACCACTCAGAATGGACATATCTGTAAAGGTAGAAATAGTATGAAGGTACCTATAAGTGGTAATTTGTTCTCTCTCCAAATCTGGATGTAGGGTTTGTTGTTTTTGTTTTTTCAGGCTTCCAGAAAAATGTCTCTATGCCTGTATCAATTTCAAGATAGATTAGGCTGTGTGTACTGTGAAGCAGATACGCTCGAAGTGTCAGTGCTTGTGAATGTTTGTGACAATGAGCACTCTCACCTTAGGGCTCCTGCCGAGAGTCCAGGGGGGAGAGAGGAGGAGGCTCTCATACATTCTACCACGTGTCGGGCAGTGTGCTGGGCACTGTTACAAATAGCCCCCAGATCCCTTTAGGAAGGTGTGTATGGGGTATTTATTTCTTTTCCTTTAAATTTTTGTTTATTTTCCTTTAAAAATTAAAAAAAATTACTAAGGTATAGTTCATTTATAGTGTTTCAGGTATATGGCAGAGTGAATCAGTTTTATATATATATATATATATATATATATATATATATATATATATATATATATTTTCTTTTTCAGACTCTTTTCCACTGTAGGTTACTATAAGATACTGAATATAGTTTCCTGTGCTGTACAGTAGGTCTTTGTTGTTTATCTGTTTTACATACAATGGTCCATATCTGTTAATCCCAAATCCCAAATATATCCTCCCCCCCTCTTCCTTTTTGGTAACCAGAAGTTTCTCTTATATGTCTGTGACTCTGTTTCAGTTTTGTAAGTAAGTTCATTTGCATTTTTTTTTAGAGTCTACATATATGTGATACTTGTCCTTTTCTGTCTGACTGACTTCACTTAGTATGATAATCTCTGGGTCCATCCTTGTTGCTGCAAATGGCATTACTTCATTCTTTTTTATGACTTATTAATGGTGTGTGTGTATATATATGTGCCACATCTTCTTTATCCATTCATTTCTTGATGGACATTTCGTTTGCTTCCATATTTAGCTATTGTAAACAGGCCTGCTATGGTCTTTGGGTTGCATGTATCTTTTCAAGTTAGAGCTTTCTTCGACTGTATGCCCAGGAGTGGGGTTGCTGGGTCATATTGAAGCTCTGTTTTAGTCTTTTAAAGAACCTTCATACTGTTCTTCATAATCACCACACCACTTTACATTCCTACCAATAGTGTGGGAGGATTCCTTTTCCTTTTATTTTGATCTTGCAGCACAGCATGTGGGGTCTTAGTTCCTTGGCCAGGGATTGAACCCATGCCCCCTGCATTGGAAGAACAGAGAGTCTTAACCACTGGACTGCCAAGGAAGTCCCTATTTATAGGTTTTTAAGTGATGGCCATTCAGACTGGTATGAGGTGGTACCTTATTGTAGTTTTGATTTGCATTTCTCTAATAATTAGTGATGTTGAGCATTTTTTCGTGTGCTTTTTGGCCATCTGTATGTCTTTGGAGAAATGTCTAGATCTGCCCATTTTTCCTTGAGTTGTATGAGCTGTTTGTATATTTTGGAAATTAATCCCTTGTTGGTTGCATCTTCTTAAAAACATTTTTGTTTGTGTATTCGTTTATTTTTGGCTGTGCTGGGTCTTCGTTGCTGTGTGCGGGCTTTCTCTTGTTGTGGCGCATGGGCTTCTCGTTGCAGTGGCTTCTCCTGTTGTGGAGCATGGCCTCTAGGTGTGTGGGCTTCAGTATTTGTGGCTCCCAGGCTCCAGAGCACAGACTCAGTAGTTGTGGCATATGGGCTTAGTTGCTCCTCAACGTGTGGGATCTCCAGGGGTCAAACCCGTGTCTTCTGCATTGGCAAATGGATTCTTTACCACTGAGCCAGCAGGGAAGCCCCCGGGTTGCATATTCTGCAAATATTTTCTCCCATTCCACAGACTCTCTTCATTTTGTTTATGGTTTCCTTTGCTGTCCAGAAGCTTTTAATTAGGTCCCATTTGTTTATTTCAGTTTTTGTTTCCTTAACTCTAGAAGATGGATCTAAAAGGATAGTGCTGCAAGTTATGTCAGAATGTCCTGGGTCTTACATTTAGCTCTGTAATCTATTTTGAGTTTATTTTTGTATATGGTGTTGGAGAATGTTCTAATTTCATTCTTTTACATGTAGCTGTCCAGTTTTCCCAGCACTACTTATTGAAGAGACTGCCTTTTCTCCATTGTATATTCTTGCCTCCTTTGTCATAGGTTAGTTGCCTGTATGTGCATTGGTTTATTCCTGGGCTTTCTCTTCTGTTCCATTAATTTGTGTCTGTTCTTGGGTCAATACCCTACTGTTTTGATTACTGTAGCTTTGTAATACAGTCTGAAGTCAGTGTGATTCTTCCAGCTGCATTCTTCTTTGTCAAGATTGTTTTGGCTATTTAGGGTATATTTGACTATATGAGGAATTTATCTTGTATCTCATTTGCTAGGAGTGGATGGTCTTCTCCTGAGTGCTTGCCTTGTTTTTTCCATGGACACTGTGAACCTCACAGGTGATTATGTTTCCCTAGTAATTATTTTAGCATTTATTGAGCCTTTACTATGTCTTGGGTACTGTGCTTGTTTTACATGCATTATTTCTTTGAATGTTCACTGCAACCTTTTTGTAGTAGGTATCCCAGGTTTGCAATGAAAACACTTTCAGAGACATTAGGTTACTTACTTTTCTAAAGCCACATGTCTAATAATAGAGCTGGATTTCAAATTCAGGCCTAACTCTGTAAAACCCAGTTGTTTCTTCCTGACATGAGGTATTTTTTAAGCTATTGTTCTCCCCTTCATTTAATTTTAAATTCCTGTAGTATAATTTTTTTTCTTTACTTAGCAACCTGTGTCTAAAGGAAAGTAGAAAGAGAAGGACCTAGGAACCTAGAAAAAAAACAGCAGCATATGTGTAACTGTAGTGATGCTGGCAGTCAACTTAAACTTGAGCCAGTTCTCAGAAGTCTTTCTGACATTTGTTTAAAGATTTTCTTAATCTTTCTTGTTATGATACTAGGCATTAGTCACATATGTATGGAAAAATATATAAGGCTTTTTGGTATGATTGTTATTCAGTCAGCAAATCTTATATACTATATGCTTATACATCATTGAACAAGCCAGAGTCCTGCCTTCATGGAGTTTGTAATCAGTATAAATATTAGAATAGGTGGGTTGTGTCTTACACATACTATGTATTTCCCTAAACATACCATAGTCACACATGTATATGCTGTAAGAATTTCACAAAATTGAATGGCTTGGAATTTGTCTTATTCAAGGAAAACACTGTTGCATCAGGAATAGGAGAAAATATAAAAATCAAGAAACCCATCAGTATGGCTTTGTCACTTTGAATGCCATGCTTCTTAGAGGAGTAAGGGAGTAGCAGTATATAAGACCTTATTTGAAATTAAAAACCAAAAACTGGTGTGAGCCAGAGATCTCTGATGGAGCATTGTCAGAAGAATTTCAGAAACTGCAAGTTGTTACACAGATGTAATGATTTAATTAGTCTAGATAACACCATTTATTTATGCTTAAGCATCTCACACATGCAAAAGTTGGTAATTCAAAGTCACACAATAATTTGTGAGTTATCTTCTGTACCACGTGTTATAGCTTCTGAATACCAACTTTGATGAGTGTGTGTGTCAGATGCTTAAGCATAAATAAATGATATTATATAGACCAATTAAGCAATATGGTTTGTTTCTGGAATTCTCTTGACATCTTCACATAAAAATTTTTTGTGGTGGCTTTTAAAGATCACATTAATTGTTTTAAACACAGTTTGATCTCAGTGTGGGCAATATCCTCATTGGAGAAAGCATATATGGTTTCTGCTGGTTAGGTCTCTTTAGATATCTGGATGGATCCTTAATAAACTGGATAAAATAACCATAAAAGGAATGTCCTCTAGTAAATGGAGAAGGTTTGTTATCCTTTTAGCAAAAAGATGAGCTTATTTTATGATAGGTAAGTAACTATATTACTAAATCTCTTGGGGAAGGAAAACAGTTTGGATATTTCTCTCTTTTTTTGCTTTTTGGTTTAATTTATTTATTTGGCTGCATTGGGTCTTGGTTGCGGCACATGGGGTCTTCGTTGTAGCGTGTGGGCTCCAGAGCGAGTGGGCTCAGTAGTTGCCCTGTGGCATGTGGGATATAGTTCTCTGACGAGGGATCGAACCTTTGTCCCCTGCATTGGCGTGCGCATTCTTAACCACTGGACTACCAGGAAAGCCCCTCTTTTTTGCTTTTCTAATTTTAACTATAAAAACACCATGGTATTCTTTGTCTCCCTGTTGCATAACTGTTGTCACAGTTTTTTAAAAATACTGTTATATTTATTTTTTATTTTTAGGTAGTTCAAACAGTTTTGTTGTTGTTGTTTAAAGTGGTAAGCTATCAAAAAAGACACTGGGATATAGCTAATATACTAAGAATTTAGGTCACATTTTTTCTTCCAGAGTTCGGGATGTGTCACCTCTGTTATTTTTTTCTCACCGTATTTCCTAGAAAGTAGAAAGGGGAAGGATTAATTAACCTAGTTTTACACAGAAGGAAATATGTTCATAGAGGTTAAGTGTCTTGCTTAAGGTCAGACTTACTAAGAATGTAGTCACAGAATGTGGCAGAAAATTCCAGAGACTACTGGCAGAGGTTAGCGTGCTACTTACTGGGAAATGTAATAGGCAGTTAAATATTTTCTCAAAAGACTTAACTATTACTGCTTATTTCGTACTCCTCTGAGTCTATTCACTATTTTTTATCCCCAAGGCAGAAAGTTGTTTGCAGGTTAGAGCTACACTGTAATCTTTGGGAAATACTACTTAGCACAGCTGGCTTGGAATTCCAAGTAGGTATATAATGTTTTCATGTGTATCTTCTTACATGAGTTAGAATGTTTCTTCAAGCTGCCAAGTGCCCATGCTGATCAGTGTTCAAAGAATACAAAACATCACTTCTAAGACCATCAGCTGTTATTATTTTATGCCCCATTATATGATGCATAAGTGTATTTAGTTTCATTTAATGTCCTTTGATTGAATTTGTAAGTTTAGGAATGGGCACCTAACTATGGGCAAGGCCTGTTCACTATCCACTGAGGCAAGGGCAAGAGGAAACCATCAGCTGTTATTATTTTATGCCCCATTATATGATGCATAAGTGTATTTAGTTTCATTTAATGTCCTTTGATTGAATTTGTAAGTTTAGGAATGGGCACCTAACTATGGGCAAGGCCTGTTCACTATCCACTGAGGCAAGGGCAAGAGGGAAAACATACTTTGCAGAGAAAAAAGGAAGTCATTTTTTCATGGAAGTTGCAGCACTGATGCCTGGGAACACAGACAGTCTGAATCCAACATGGCAAACGGCCCGCCTGGTGTAGAAAAGTAATCATCCATATAGAGGTGAAGATCAGGGCAGACTTAGTCAGGGTTCTCTGTAGAAATTTGCTCATTACACTTGCAGGTAATACCAAAAAAAGGATACCTATAAAATAGGTTATTGTAATTACTTTTGTTTCATTGATAAAAATTACCTTTTAGTTATCTTAGCACAGCCTTGTTATATTAGAAAAATAATTAGCATTTCACCTAAATCTGCAGTTCTTCTAGAGTTACCACATTTCTTTGAACTTAACAACTTCCACTGCTACTGTCTGCATTAAAAATGTAGTGACTTGGGAGTTCCCTGGTGGTCCAGTGGTTAGGGCTTTGCCCGTGCACTGCCTAGTGGGTGGGCTTCAGTCCCTGGTTAGGGAGCTAATAAGATCCCGCAAGCCGTGTGCCACGGCCAGAAACAAGGTTAGTGATTTGATTGAAATATCTGAGAACTTCTACACTTTCCTACCCCAAGACTTGTTTCTTTCTCTTTTTTAATCTTTTTTATAGTTGATGGACAGTATTGTATTAATTCCAGATATACAGCAGAATGATTCAGTTATATATGTACTTTTTTCAGATTATTTTCCATCATAGGTTATTATAAGATTTTGACCTCCAACTAATAAAAAAATTAAAAAAAAAAAAAAAAATTTAAAAAAAAAAAAAAAAAAGATTTTGAATATGGTTCCCTATGCTATATAGTAAATCCTGTTACTTATCTATTTTATGTATAGTAGTTTGTTGCTGTTAATCCCATGCTCCTAGTTTATACCCCTCCTCCCTTTCCCTTTTTGTAACCATACATATATTTTCTATGTCTTTGAGTTAGTTTCTGTTTTGTGTGTAGATTCACTTGTATTATTTCTGGATTCCACATATAAGTGATATCATATAATGTTTTTCTCTGACTTACTTCACTACATAGAATATTATCTAGGTCCATCCATGTTGCTGCAAATGGCAATAATTCATTCTTTTTATGGCTGAGTAATATTCCTTTGTATATATGTACCACATCTTCTTAAGTCAGGCATCTGTTGATGGGCACTTGGGTTGTTTTCATGTCTTGGCTATTGTAAATAGTGCTGCTGTGAACATTGGGGTGCATGTATTGACTTAGAGTTTTTGTCTTTTCTTGGACATATACCCAGGAGTAGAAATAGTGGGATCATATGGTAGCTCTGTTTTTAATTTTTAAAGGAATTTCCATATTGTTTTCCATAGTGGCTGCACCAGTTTACATTCCGAGCAACAATGTAGGCCTTTCCTTCACACCCTCTCCAGGTTTTATTAAATGTAGCCCAAGACTTAGTTTCTTAATAGTGAGACATACAGTTTGCCACTTGAGATTGTGGTTCAAATGCCCATACTGAGCCTTTTTATTTTGGATGATGTGGTTGGTGCTGTAGCTTTCTTTAGCCCATGGTCTGACATTCTCAGAATGGTGTGTTTTGGTTTCAGCTATTAGGAACAACACAAGAACACCCGTGTTTTGTCTTTGAAATGCTTTTATAACAGGTTTTGGTCCATGGGCTTTAAGAAGCAACTTTTTCATATACCTTAAAGTGGTCCAAATGGTCTTCTGTTCAGAGAAAACAAGCTGACCTCTCTTTACCTCTCACCACACTTTGGGTCCTTTAGATTTCTCTAAATCTTTTCTTTCATGATCATTTACTCAGCTGCTGCTACTGTTTATCAACAGTTGGAATGTTCCTATTTCCATGAGAGATGTTGGCGTTATTGCTTTGACCGTTACGTTACAGTGTCTTTCCTTGGCAGACCCCATATCATGTCAACCTCCTCCTGGCTGGCTATGATGAGCATGAGGGTCCAGCGCTCTACTACATGGACTACCTGGCAGCCTTGGCAAAAGCCCCTTTCGCAGCCCACGGCTATGGTGCCTTCCTGACTCTCAGTATCCTGGACCGGTACTACACGCCAAGTAAGTTTCAGCTCTCTAAGCTGGGAACAGTGGCAAAGCCCTGTCCTCAGCTGTTTCCTGGCTTTGTGTACAACCCCTTGGAGTAGGGTGGCCAAGGAAAGTGCCCTCGGGAAGCTTTTTTCTGTAGGTCATTAGGGTTATGGAAAAGCTGGTCCAAGTCCCTCTTCCGCCAGGTAAAATGAGGTATTGCATATGTCCAGAGCTGGGTTTTGTTTTAAAGGGGGGTTGGAATAATGACTAAAACTATAATTCTTCAGTTATAAAAGTTCAGGTTTTGCACTCATTTTGCCGCTACTTAGGGGCTCATTAGCTTCTCGGGTGTAGAGTAAACCAAGTGGTGTGGGCATGTTTGTTTGGAGCTCGTGATGATGAACAGGTCTCCAGGATGACAACTGAGGGTTTCTTTCCTTAAATATCAAAGCTTTTTAAGGCCACACCCTGTATTATTATCACATAATAGCTGCCCTGTCCTATATGAGAAAGCTGGCTGTCTACTTGTCCATGAACTGTCCACTTGGCAAACCTCTAGACACAGGGTTGCTTTTGTGTTAAGTTCTATTTTCTGACCCCAATCCCAACCTCAGCTTCAGCTATCGTGAGCAATAGGCACTTGGGATTCACTTTTACACGCTGTAGATGCAGCACAGATAACCAGTTTTAGCCTTACATTCCGCTCTTCCCTATTAGTGTAGTGAGAATCTGGCTGGTTCTTTTTATGGTGCTGCCCTCTCACTCAACCTCGGCCATGCCAGAGCTCCAGGCCACATCCTGAAAAGATTAGCCTGGCCTCCTAGTGACCATTGCCTGATTTGGCATCTGTCAGTAATACAGCTGATTTGCCCACCGAAACAGCCGCCAGCCACCCCTGAAGCCAGACTGCATCATATGTCATCCCAGTTTGCCATGCCTGTGGACAGTTCCTTTGGCTCCTGTTTTATGAGAGACTCGGCCCCATCCTATGAATTCTGTTTCTATTGTTAAACCAGGGCCCAGCTGGCAAAGTGAGGCTAACACACTGGCCCTGTCCTCCCTCTCCCTGATTTGCAGCTGGCCAGGGCAGATGGAGCTGATCTAAGCCCTGGTCTAAAGGAGGGCTGGGGGTTGTTGGGAGTTGGGGGATGGGCTATAAAGAGGCAGGCCGCTGGACTTCTCTGGAGGCAAGCACTGGGCATGGGAGGCAGATTCCGTCATGCTTGCCCTTCTCTGTAGCAAATCAATTCGCAATGGCTTGTGGCTGCCTGAACACTGGGCCTGGGACACTCAACTGCATATAGAGCAAATTTGTTGTAAATCAGAAGCCTTGGCTTTTTTTTTTTTTTTTTTTGCCTTATCTGTTTGTGTGTCATGTTGACCTGAAAAAGTTTGAAACTTGGTTCAGAGTTGTGGCAGAGAGTTGGACTTAGTGTCAGCACCTTGAGGGCCTGACCTCCGTGTTCTCTTTCAGCTATCTCGCGTGAGAAGGCAGTGGAGCTCCTTAGGAAATGTCTGGAGGAGGTGAGTAGCTTTCATGGGATCCTGAAAGGAATGGTTTGTCTCTCTGTTGGCCAGTATTGTTTCCCTTCCTCAGTTGCATTTTTTCTGATCCTTGCCGGAAAGTATAATATCCACTAACCATATGTGAGGTTCCTGTCAGGGATACAGTTTGGTGCATAACAAGCTGATTTTTTTCCTCTCCTGGGTCACCATCTCATCAGTGTCAATTTTACAATCTAATTACTTTTATTTTTGGTTCTTCCAGACTAGTAATTCTCAAATTTTAGCATGGGTAAGAATCATCTGGGGAACTTGTTTCTTTAAAAAAGGCACATTCATGCTTTCCACCTCACCTTAATTCTGAATCACTTGTCCTGGTGTAGCTCTTGAGAGTGTCTTGGCCACCAGTCCCAGGTGATTTTGCTGCAGATGGTAGCTGGGGGCGTGGGGTGGGGGGGCATACTTTAAGAACTATTGTGCTTTTATACCTATTGTGGATTTTATACCTGCTCCATTTTTGTGTTACCTGGGGTTGGCCATAAAGTCTGCTTCCTTAACAGTACATGAGTCCGGGAGGGAAGGCCACCTCTGGGAATTCAGGAAGCCATAGAAGGTAACGAGCAGGCTTTGGGCAGACGGAGAGAGTAGCCTTTAGTTTATGAGGCCAGGAACATGGGCCCTTCCCCTTCCAATACTACTGCTAGGAGTCTGAGGCTTGGTATGAAAGGAGGATGAGGAGGAAAAGAAAGCAGCTCCTTTAGGCTTTTTAATTCTTCTGTTGTTCCCGTAGCCCAAGGATGAACTTGAATTTGTACTCTAGTGAGAAGAGAGTAGGAGCTCGAGAGCAGCTGGTAGCATCAGTAACGTCAGCTTGCCTCTTACACAAGCCTGTCATTTTCAGTCCACAGGGCCCCTTCTTCCTCTTGTTAATCTCCTTTCCAAAGCAGAAACTGAAAATAAACTCATGTGCTTTTCTTAAAAATTCAGCCAAGAGGCCATATTAGTCCGGCAGCTCCAAGTGTTGCAAGGGTTTGCCAGGAAGAAGCCATTGGAATGTGGAATGCTTTGAGACTTTATTCCCCATGGATCCTCCACATTTCCTTATTATTGTCTCCTTTTCTTGGTCTTGGAACTTTCTTCTGGATATAGGAGTCATCAGCCAGGGAGGGCTGTGGAAATGGAAGTGGTGGTTGCTGCCCAGTCCTCATCTGTAAAGGAGATGGAAACATCGAGGGAGGGAGGGCTTGGGCCAGGGGAGGGTACATGTTCAGGATATGCCCCTGAGGGAGCAGGTAGAGCTTTGTGCCTTCTATCCAGAGATGAAGTGAGCTGTCCAGGAAGAGTCGCCCAGAGAAGAGACGATTTCCTCCAGGTCAGCTGTTCTCTTCAGCAGTCTCTAGCCAGGTTAATGGGGCCGTCTGCTTTTTGTACACAGACCACAGGTCCTTGGGAATAGCCTCTCAGGCAGACAGTCACATGAGAGTCCAGAGAGGTTTCTTTAATGACAGTTCAGCTTGGATTGACGAAGGTGGAAGTAGGAGTTGTTCCAAGAGCAGTTCTGAGGCCGTCCTTGCTACCAGCCTCCAGCTCTGCACACAGACACACTCGCATACACCTGGTCCTTATAACGTGGGTGGGTGGCTGGAGCATACTGTTGGACCTAGGAATACATGGCTTTGGCCCAAAGCTTTTCCTAGGGCAGTAGCTCCTTGATTGGCTTGTTGCCTTGAGATATTTTGAAAGAGAAGTCTGTGTTTACCAGGCCGATGGGTGGCAGACTGTGAGGAATAGAACATTAGATTGTACCATTCTTCACCAGCTGACTGACCAGAGTAGCTCCTGCTCACTGCCTTCCAGTCAGCCTCCAGCTGCAGTTTGGGCTTTCCTCAGTATCTTAGTACCAATTGTCCCCAGGAGGGTACCAAGCGCCCCCAAAGCAAAAGTCACTATCTGCTTATATGTCCAGTGCCTACAATAGAACCTGGACCACAGTTTTCAATAAAAATTTGTTGACTGATTTCCTTCATGTTTCTCTGCAGCTCCAGAAACGCTTCATCCTGAATCTGCCAACCTTCAGTGTTCGAATCATTGACAGAAATGGCATCCACGACCTGGACAACATCTCCTTCCCTAAACACGGCTCCTAACGTCATGCCCCCTCCCACTTGCCGGGGGACTTTTTTTGATGAGCTCCTCTATTTTTTTCTACTCTTTTGATGTGTGCTCTCCACAGATGGTTAATTCAAAATAAATCTGACTGTGGGTCGATTGAGCCCTCTGGGTTGAGTCTGAGTTTACCTAACATCGCCTCAGGAAGGAGGTGGAGGAAGGATTACCTGCATTGGACTTCCTGCGAGGATTGTCTTTCCTCCTGCCCCTTTCCTTCATTGATGCTCTAACTGTCCTTCAGCAGCTGACAGTTTGCTTCCTAAGTCTCATTCCCTCTAAAGCAGTGGTTCTTTATTGCCCCTAAGCTTAAACATTTTTAAATTAACTAATTTGAATAGATAATACATATATCTAGAGAAAATGCAAGCAGGACGAACATACACAGTGAAAATGTTTCTTCCATCCCTATAATTTATTCACCTTCTTCCCTTCCCAGAGGAAACTTCAGCTACTAATTTCTTATCTAACCTTTAGAGATACATTGTTCTTGTATAAAATACATTCATGCACATGTCCCTTTTAAAAAATATTTTTAAATGTTCTGCATATTGCTTTTTTCATTTAACACTATTGGAGATGGTTTTTATATCAGTACATAAATAGCTACCTTACTCTTACTGACAGTTGCATAATATTCCATGATTTTGGTGTACTGTAAGTGGTTAACCAGGTATTTATTTTACTTTCTAATCTAGTTTTTTGGTAATAAGTAATGTAGATATTTTTCTATTGGTGCCACTAAAACAGTAGTTCTTAACCAGATGTATGTATCAGAATCACCTGGATGGTTGTCTTTTTTTAATCAACTTGATTAGCCTGCATTCACTCCCAGATTCTAACAAGTTTGGAGCCTAGACTAGACATATTTTTTAAAGCTTCTAACCCTTAGTCACAATAGAGAACCACCAATTTGAAGCTTTTTTGGAGCAGTGATCGTCAAACTACAGCATGCATCCCAACTCCCTTATGGACACAGCTTGCTGGTCCTGCTCCTGTAGTTTGAGGAGGTGGCCTGAGATTTTACATTTCTGATATTTCTGATCGATGTGATGCTGCTGGTCTGGGAGCCATACTTTGAGCACCATTTGGTCCTAGACTAAGATAAGCCCAACTTTATCCCATTCTGTGCTGCTCTTAATACCACATACAGTAGGTTTTTTGTTTATCTGGGGTGAAATATATCATCTAAGTTACTCCCTATAGATAGCATATTTGTGTTAACAGTATTGAATTACTATCAGACTTGGTAAATGCTTTGTACCATAAGAAGCAAGCTAATTATTGAATAAATGGGAGAAAGAGATGATTCACATGACGATGCCTAGTTTGTCATTAGTTTACCACCATCACTATGCATAGGTGTGAGCTTTTGGCTAGCTTCCTGACTCTTAAGACATCTATTTTAAAGCTCCACAGGTGATTCTGATGCTTGCCCCAGATGAGTGCCACTACTAAAGTGTAAGCAGTCCTGCTTCATGGTTTTCCTATCTGTAAAATAGGATTGTATGAGGATTCCATGTGCTAATGTAAAGCATTTGGAACAGGGCCTGGCAGATGTTAAGTGCTCTATAAACATATGCATGTGTGCTAAGTCACTTCAGTCGTGTACGACTCTGCAACACTATGGACTTCTCCAGACTAGAATACTGGAGTGGGGTGTCTTTTCCTTTTCCAGGGGATCTTCCCAACCCAGGGATCGAACCTGCATCTCTTACGTCTCCTGCATTAGTAGGCAGGTTCTTTACCACTAGTGCCACCTGGGAAGTCCCAGTAAGTATAGGATCATGGGTAAACTTGTTATTCTGCAGCCAAGCCTCACTAAGAATGAAATCGTTCTCTGCCTTTGAATATGTGTCTGCAAGGCAATCTCATAGGGAAGGCCACCAGCCCACCCTGACCTCCAGTCTGTTTTCTCCAATCCAGATCTCTTTCTTAAACTCGATATACACTTAATTCTAGGTATCTCACCCTCTAGTCACAGGACATCAAACTCAGCATGTCTAAAGCTGAGCCTTACCACCAGCCCCTGGCTCCCAAGTGCCCAAGCCAGAAACCTATGCATCATTTATCTTTGATAAACTTATTTTGGAATAAATTTAGTTTTATAGAAAAGTTGCAAAGATGATGCAGAGTGTCATACTCCTCGCCTGGTTTCCCCTAGTGTTAACATGTTAGCCAGAATACGTTTGTAAAACTAAGAAACATTGGTTGGCACATTAGTATTGACTAAACTCCAGCCTTTATTCAGATTTCACCAGTTTTTCCACTATTGTTTTTTTTCTATTCTAGGATATGATCCAGCACACCTTAATGAAACTCTCCATCTTCATTATCTCAGTTCCCCAATCAAGGATTGAACCTGGACTACGACAGGGAAAGCCCGAAATCCTAACCCCTAGGCCACCAGGGACTCCCTTTCTCAGACTACTTGAGCTTCCTAGCTTTTCTCTACTGTTAAATCTCCTCCCTCTCCAGTTTTTTCTCTGTACTCTAAAAATTGGATCATCCATTCCTCTCCTCACTTAACACTTTCTGATGGTTTCCATTGCTTAGAGAACAAAGCAACTTTATTCTCTTCTATTTATATTCCCTGATAGCTCAGTTGGTAAAGAATCTGCCTGCAATGCAGGAGACCCTGGTTCAATTCCTGGGTCAGGAAGATCCCCTGGAAAAGGGATAGGCCATCCACTTCAGTATCCTTGGGCTTCCCTTGGGGTTCAGCTGGTAAAGAATCCACCTGCAACGTGGGAGACCTGGGTTCGATCGCTGGGTGGGGAAGATCCCCTGGAGAAGGGAAAGGCTACCCACTCCAGTATTCTGGCCTGGAGAATTCCAGGGACTGTATAGTCCATGGGGTTGCAAAGAGTCGGACACGACTGAGCGACTTTGAAAATGTGAAACCCAACTTGGGTTTGACATGCTAAGCATTTCATAATCCTCTCCCAGCCTAGCTTCCCAATTTCCTTTCCTTCTTCAATACCTCATAAAGCCCATGGCCTAACTGAATTGATATAGCCTCAGCATACGTTTTTTACTTGATACCTACTGTATAAACGGTAAGCATTGCTTCCTAAAATCTCTCTTACAGATACGTATATATGTATGATTGGGTTGTGATGCAGTGCACCCTGATATTTTCTAATCTGTTATCTATACTAGATTTTTTTTTTTTTAATGCTGGCTTTGTCCTTCTTAATCGATTTTCTGAAGTTGAAAAAAAATGGGAGTGTACTGATGCTTTAACACTTCTGGCCAAACCCTGCTCAGAATGGTCTCCCAATTGGTTCCCATCTGCTTTCAGGTGATTAATACACTGAAAACAATTTATTCCTTCCCATAAGGAAGGGGTGAGAGGGGATAGGTTGGAGAAGAGAGCAGCTGTTTTGCCTCAGGGTAGGGAAGCTTAGCTCCGACTAGTGAAGGTTGAGGAAGCTGACAAGGAACCCCTAAGAAATGGAAGAGGGTGCTGAAATAGTCTAAGTGCCATATGTCTTATCTTCGTTTAATTCCCTCAACTTCCCTTAGTCTAAAATAATAGTAGTAGTAGAACGTCTCTTGCCAGGTCCAGGTTTTTCATTAAAGCAGAACATACTTCCAGCCTTTCCTCCCATCCTTTCATATGTGTAGGTTGTGGCAGGGAACCTTCTGGGGAGAAGCAATCACATCTTTGGACCTTTCCCCTGGGAGATGATTCCTAAACCTTTCGTTTCTGCAAAACACCTGACCATCTGTCTTTGACAGCATACCTATAAAGAACTGGGGGAAGAGAATTCCAGGCAAGGAGAACGGTCAGTGCAGTGGCCCTGAGGCATAAAAGTGGTAATCTGAGGAACCGAAAGGACACCAGTGTGGCTAGAGCAAAGTAAGTGAAGAGAAGAGTTTAAGATGTGGCTGAAGAAGTAAGCAACGTCTCGATTGCCGGCAGGGCTTTAGTGTGGTGTACCGAAGAAAACAGACCAGTTGGAAGACTACTGTAATATTGCCAAGGACCAGGGTGGTAGCCCAGGAGAGTCTTCTATCTGGATGGACTTTGTGATGGATAGGGTATAGGGACAGAATCAAATATAACTTCCTAGTTTCTGGCTTGAGCAACTGGGTTTAGAGGGTGGCATCATTTACTGAGGTCAGGAAGGTGGCCAGGTCAAGATTTGAGTACTTGAGTCAAGTACTCCATTTTGGACATGAGTAGGGCGTGTTTCAGAAGAGAGCAAGTGATCAGCCATGTCAAATGCTGCTAAGTCCAGAAGAGGGGACTTTGGATTTGTGGCCATTGATGACCTTGCTGAGTGGATTTCCATAGGCTGGTAGAAGCCAGAGTAAAATGGGTTGAGGAATGAATTGGGGGTGGGGAAGTGGAAGTAGGGGTGTCATAATCTTTTTAAGAACTCTTTAAAAGGAAAGGATTTATGTTTGGTAAGGTAAGAGATCCTAGAATGTGTCCTTGAGGGAATGATCTAGTAGATGATTCAATAGGGACGGAGAGACTGAAGGTGCAGGCAAGAAGAATGGTTTGAAGAACGAAATCCTCAAGAAGACAAAGAAGCTCGACTTGAATGGGCCAGATAGACAGCCATCAGCGTTCATATTGACACACGTTTAGACCCACCACCCATGATCATGGTAACACATCACATAGACCTAACAGCCAGACTGGCACCTTCACACACAGGCTCAGTCACAATAACATTCAGCTGCGCACCCACCCAGGGTTCACTTCTCTCTCTCACACACAGAACAGCCACACTGACAAGCCAGACAGACCCACCATCTATCCCCTCACACAGTGGTGCCCACAGCCCCCTCCAAGATTTCCCCCTTAGACCCTCCACCCCCTTCCCCCAGTTCCCAGGGCCTGTCTCTCCCCTGTGACCTTGCCATCTGGGGAGGCAAATCCAGGCCTGGACTGAGGAAGGACTGGGAGGGCTTCATAACCAGTGAAAGGTTTTATTAAGAGAATGAGAAAGCAGTCTGAGAGTTGGGGGGGTACACTGACTGCAGGGTCAAGAGAAGCAGCCATGAGTACAGAATCTCAGCCACAACCTCAGCGTCCCTGACATCTTTCTTCCCTCCCGGCCCACCCATAGCCCTTTGAGCAAAAACACCCTCTCCCTCCTAGGGGAGCTGCACATCTTGGTGCATGAGCAGAAGACAGTGAAACAACAGTCCTCAGCTCACTGGGATAAATAAGTTGCACTGGACATTTTTAAACTTTAATGATAAATAAATAGGACAGACAGCAACAGGACTGAAGTGCAGCCTGGATTCAAGTTACCCAATTTGTGCTTTATCTTCTCTATTCCTTGAGGGCCCCTCCCGCCCACTTCTTTAGAAGAGTGGCAGAGATCCAAAGAACCCCCTGGGGCCTCCTGCCAGTGCCCCTTTTCTGGGGGTAGGAGACTGTAAGATGAAGCACACCAGCTCAGCAGCACCTCTGGTTTGTTCATTTCCCTCCTGGTCTCAGTAAAAACAGCAAGGCCTTGGCCTCTAGGGGCACCCATCACTGCCCAGGCACCCTAATGGGCAGCACTGGCCCCAAGAACCAGGCTTTTCCATGCCAACCTTCTCTTCAAGCCTGTCTCGGCAGTCAAGGGTCAGAAAATTGCACACAGGAGGCAAACACCTGGGTGCTTAACTTACCAACACAGCACAAGAGGCCACTTCCCCTTACTCCAACCCAGACCCCTAACTCACGGGTTTCTGGAGGAATGTCCTTTTTCTGGTCTGACTCCAGCCCCACCTTTGAATGCTTTCAAGCCCACCCCCAGGAGCAAAGACCTCATTTCAGATCTTGGGAGCCCCTTAGGGATGGGGGGGCAAGCGGTCACTTTCGATGTTTGGCATCCTTCTCTGACGCCTTGGCGTCACCATGCCCACTGCCCGCACTGCTTAGAAACATCTTGTCCAGCCCCTTGAGTGACTCCAGTAAGTAGTTCTGGAAGGCAGTGAGGGCAGCACAGATGGCAGGCCCGCCGAAACCATGGGTGATGAGGCTGAAGTGTGTCAGACAGCTCTGCACTCCGGGCTCCAGGATGAGCGCTGGGCGAGTGTTGCCCAGCGGTGAACGGTCCTGCGCCATCAAGTCTGCAAACTCCTTACAGATCTGCCTGGTTGGGGAAGGACGGTCAGAGGTTAGAGGACAGAGGTCTGAGTCCAGCTGGATATCATAGATATGACTGCTGACCCAACAGTCTACAAATGATGATCATACCCATGTTACAGAAAAGTAAATGAAGGTTCAGAGACGGTAACTGACTTGCTCAATATCACACAGCTAATAAACAGCACATGCCAATACCCTACGATTTCTTTTCCTGTGGATATTCTGCCCACATTCCAAGTCCAGCTCAACTCCTGCCTTATCCAGGAAACTTTCCTTGATTCTCTCTCCTACTCCCACCTGCACCCCAAACAGCCAATGCTTCAAGAGCTTTGTTTATGAAATTATTGGGGAACAATCCAGAATTTGGCTTAACTAACTGAAATAAAACCAAGCAGTGAATATGAATTGAGGCCTAGATTCTGTGCCAAGCACACTGTATCAGCTCACTTAATCTCACAACAAATCTGTATTGTTATCATCCCTGTCACATGGAAGAGGAAACTCATTAGTTTCTGACGATTGGATGACCTGTCCAAGTGACTAGGCTGGAAGCTGAATCCAACTCCATTCTGTAGCCACCATTCATTTCTCTATGCATCCTGTGTCCACCTCAGGCAGGAGAACCACTTGTGTCTTCCCTTTGCATCACCAAGGAACCCAGTCAGCATCTTAGACATGACTGGGACCCAGGAAGGGCTTGGTGAGTTAGCTGATTAATGAGTGAGGTGGGTCCTGCCCTAGATACGTTTCTCCAGCTCCAAGATGAAGTCTCAAATGCCCCATGAGGCATGGCAGTCCCATGAGTCATCGCAGTCCCGTGAGTCTGTGAGTCCCGTGAGTCCATTTCTGCCCAGCGCACTTGAGAGAACCGTGAAGAAGGGAGGATGCAGTTGTGATGTGAAGAACTGCCTTAGGTGGAAGGACTGAATGTCATTCTAAGTGGAAGAGCAAGCCCAAGAATGGGAGGGCAGGAGAGAGCAAGAGGGTCAGGTGGAGTGGGTGGAGTTCGTGCAGACCACATTGTGGGGGTCCTCAAAGGAGTCTGGATTTTACAGAACTGTGGTTTTCAAACTGCCCTGTGTCTGTCTCTTCTTGCAAGGGAACCCTTTCTAAAAACTAAATCTTATCAAACATCAGTTCATTACTCAGGCCCTGCAGCGTCCCAGCAGAACCTAGTTTGAAAATCAATGCAGTAACAGTGGGAGCCATTGAAGGCTCTTGGGTAGAGAGCAATGCAGGGCAGGAAGGCTGGGGGAACAGAGGGGCACTGGGGTAAATGTCCAGGAGTGAGACTGGGAGACCAGCGTTGACATGGCATGTGGGTGGGCTGAGGGAGGCATCCGTGAGACTTCTGGAGGGGTCAGGTGTGAAGGAAGGACAGAAAAGGGTCAACACAGGGGCCTGGCTGGGTGCCCTGATGGAGGTCAGAGGAGCAGAGGGGCTGACTGGCAAGGCTCAGGCATGGGAACAAGGCTAGAGACCCTCGGACCCATGATGGGACTGGGGCTGGTGGTGCCATGGGGGCATGGTACCCACACATGGGCTTCTGTGTGAGCCTGTCCTGACACTGTGTGTGTGACACAGAACTCAGATAGGCTCACACGTCCACGGGCGCCCTGTCACGTGCAGCATGAGCCTAGGTGTGCGCAGAGCCACACGCACCGTGTGTGCACTGCGGGACACGTGGTGTCCACTGGGCCCATGCTCGGTGCCCGTGTCTGTGTGCGGCACCCATGGGAGCCTGTGTGCGGCGCCCTCACTCACTTGGCAGCCAGCAGCATGCTCTTGCGGCCGTGCAGCTCCCCGGGGTCAGCATGCTGTCGGCCCAGGTACTCGGCAGCTGCCTTGGCTGGGAACTCGGTCTCACAGACGTAGCCAAAGTCTCGGGCCAGGTGGACGGCCTCTCCTGCGGGGAGGGGAGGCAGAGATGAGACGCCACCAGCCAGGCGTACCTCTGAGCCTGGAGCACAGCCTGGACCCTCCAGCCCCGGACCAGGGCTGTCCTCCACTCTTCTATGTATGTATCTCCTTCCGATTCCCCTCTCAGCTCTGGTCACAACCCCACTGCCCTCCCTTCTCGGAAGGTCTCTGAGCTCAGGGATGGGAGCTCTGTCCCAGAGCCTGAGCTCAAGATGATTGAGCTCAGAGTCGCCAACCTCCCGGGAGCGGACTCTAACCCCACCACATTCAAACACTGGCCACTCTTACACACACACACACACACACACACACGCACACGCACACACACACACACACACACTCTCTACTGCAACAGCACATGCACCTGTGTGCTGCACATACACGTAAAGACTGTACACATATTTCACACATATCCCTTATATATGGTGCACAGAGAATACACATATGACTAAACACACCCTCCTGCATCCAAGACAGTCACACACAGTCACACTGGGTGGCACGTGGCCCCTCGGGCCTCACCCTCTACTAGCGAAGTCAGCAGGGTCACGTTGGCGGCCTTGCGACGGCCAGCGGGCAGGTTGAGCCCAATCTTCTCCAGCCGCTCGCGCAGGCACCGGCCTCCATTCTTGGACTTGGCCCTGGACGTGCACAGAGAGACACACACGCTATGAAGAGAGAATCATGTGTTCTTAGTGAACCAACAGGGCCTTGCTGCCTCCACCAACCCTGCTGAGGCTTGGGTCTGGCCTTGGGGACACACCGGGGCCTCCACCTGCCCGATCCCAATCTCTTTCTAATCTCACTGGGTTTGCAGCCATGATGGGAAAGGGGGCCGTACACCCAGCTCCAGGAACCCCTCATTTCTCCCTAATCCTCCCAATAGCAAGGACAGCCCAAGGTGGGGCAGGATGGACCAGCATCTCAGGGTTCTTCCTCCCACCTGTGTACATCAACACAGCTACCCAGGGACATGCAGGCCCAGAGACAAACGGGAAACAGAGAGATAACTGGAGACATTGTTATACACACAGCTGCCCAGGGGCACACACATACACACACACAGGTGAAATGCACTGAGGGCCAGGAACAGAGACATGCACACCAATAGAGACAGACACAGAGTCTCAGAGATCCAGGACACAGAAACACATGTCCACACCAAGTCAGGAGCCCAGGGACATTTGCACAGATGCCCACGGACTCATACAAGCCACTCTGGGATGCTCAGAGACCAGGAATAAGGGGATATTCCCACACCTGCACAAATGGAGCCCCTGCCCAAGGGTGCACGCTCAGTCACTCAGTCGTGTCTGACTTTGCGACCCCCATGCACTGCAGCCCACCAGGCTCCTCTGTCTGTGGAGTTTTCCAGGTAAGAATACTGGAGTGGGTTGCTATTTCCTACTCCAGGGAATCTTTCTGACCCGGGGACTGAGTCCTCCTGCTTTGCAGGGGGACTCTTCACCACTGCACCACCTGGGAAACCCCAAAGGTAAGCATTTACTCACACAGACATACGGAGTGGAACATACTGTACCCACACATCCCACTGAAAGTAACACAGGAAACGCACACTCATGGAAACATATACTCCTGTCCACTCCCTACACCACATACACACACAAACACACATGCAAGCATGCACACAAACACTATCCTCAAATACATCAAAAGCCATAGTCCTGAAGCAGAAATACCTACCCAGGCACAAGGACATACCCAGAGAGAGACAGACCCAATTATGAAGATAAACCACGGACCCCACGCTCCCTGCCCAGAACACACACGTCAGAGAGGCCTACACTGACACAGGGAACGGGCCTTAAGTCCTGGGGATCCTTTTTCTGGGTGGGGTGAGGTTGAAAATGGCCCTGTCTCTTCCCCTAACCCAGCCTTGTCTATCATGCTCAAGGTGGGTGAGTCCTGCATCCCTTCTTGGTATCCAGGCTCTTCTCTACCCCTGACCTTCCAGCCTGCAGACCCATGGGAGCTGCCAAGGACGTAGGCCTGTCCAGAGAGCATGCATAATCCTCCTGGGAGACTGAGATGGAGATGACCCTGTGCCCTGGGGTGGGGCCGTCCCCTCTCCAAACCCCTGAGAAAGTCTGACAGGACCCCAGGTTTTAGCCTTGACCCTGGGCAGGGAGCTGTGGGCTGGCCTTCCTACCTGCGAAGGACACCACCCAGGAGAGAGGCATTGAGGCACTCAGGAGGTGAGAGTCGCCGCTGGACCTCCCCCACCGTCACCTTGTACTTGGACGTCGAGCTGAGCAGAGAGAGCCGGCCGGGCACGGAGCAGAAGACCTCACTGGGGTTCGTGATGCCGCCAACCAAGCTGTCTTTGGCCAGTGAGAGGGCCGAAAGGCTGCTGGCTTTGGAGAGGATGGGGACTGTGGAGCAGAAGCGAGAGCAAGGGAGAGAGACAACATTGAGCAGGGGCCACGGGGCACGGGCACCAGCCAGCTGGGATGCGAGCAGCTGCTGAGGCGCCAGCTGCGTGTTGGCACCGTGCTCACATGCTACGCGCACACACAGCTGCTTCTGCACGTCCCCGCACCTTCCAGAAGGAGCTTCCACTAACCCTGCTTTACAAGGGAAGAGACTGAAGCACCATGAGGTTAACGTGACTCACTCACGTTCACTCAGCCAGTGGGCGGTGGAAATGAAACTCAAAGTTCTCTGGCTCTGGAACCCCGACTGCCTTCATTGAGTCAGGCCGGTTCCCTGTTAAAAATCAAACAGCCTCAGCAGTCTTGGGAGTTTGGGCATGCGTGATCACAGAGGGTGTTGGAAATAAGGAAATGGAATGTGGGCTGGAGACTGGATTCCTGGGTCACTGCAGCAGGGCCCAGCCAGATCTATGCAATCACAAGGAGTCCCCGATTCTCTGCTCCCACTCACCTGTGATCCCCATGTCTCCCCCACCATCTCAGGTCAGTGAAAGGCCTGGGGGCTTTGGACTCCCCTGTCCCAGGGACAGGGAGGTTATGGCCGGCCCCATTAGGCCCCCAACCTTGGCCCTCTTCCCGCTAAGTCACTCTGGGATGCTCAAGGAGTCCAGGAATAAAGAGGCATCCCTTATTGTTCCCTCCCCCAATACTCTCTAATTTTGTACTAATATCTATGAAGGGCAGGGAAGGGAATCTGAGAAGTTTATTTTTTAACACGCATTTGGACACTCTTGGCTCTAAAAGAAAGTTCCTCCTGCAGTCTAACCTCCATTCTCCTGCTAAGCCTCAGGGGGAAGGGAGAATGACTGAGGCACTTGTTTCCCCTTGGGCTTTTCTTCTTTCGAGGAAGTGAGAGCCTTAGTAGAAAAGGCAGGCTTCTGTGCTTGGGGAGAGGAATCAAGTGGAGATCCTGAGACCAAGAGTCAATGAGCACTCACTATACTATATACTCTGTGCTTCTACTGATAACCTCACTGAATCCTCAGAACGAGAGGTTACGTTTATTATCCCCATCTTACAGATGAGAGACTGAAGCCCAGAGAGGTAAAATAATGTGTCTGAAATCATGTAGCTGATAGACTTAGTACCAGTAGTAAGCCCTGGACTGTGGTCTCAAAGGTGGCACTTGGCCCTCCAGTCATCTGGCAAAATGTTCGCTGAGCACCGGTGTGCGGGAAACTGTGCTAAGCCTCGGGAAGGCAGAGGTAAGCAAGGCTGGCCCAGTGCCTGGCCTGGCAGAGCCCCTCCAGCTTTCCCCTCTCTGAATGTGCATTGAAACCCTCCCTGCCTTCGCCCAGCCAGAAACCTCAATGAGGCCCTCCACACCGCCCTCTGCCACCCCATCCCACCCATCAGCTAGGGCTTTCTTTTCTCCATGTGCCTGGATGCAGCCACAGGTATAGAGGGACACTCATTCACTTCCCACCTGAATTTCTGCACAGCCCCTGCTCCGGAGGGATCGTTCTGAAACATCCATCACTCCCCAGCCTAGAACTCATCAGTGCCTGAGAATCAAATTCTAGCTCCATAGCTGAGCAGAATGATGCTGCCTACCCTCCACTGAGTGCCAACCATATGCCAAGGGCTTCACATTAACAGGTCTGTGGAGTAGATGGTATTTTCTATCCCCATTTCAAGATAAAGAGACTAAAAGTTCAAAGTATAAATAGTTAAGCTGGCTCAGCAATAAGAAGCAGAGATGGGTCCTGACCTCTGATGATGACCGTGACTGTCAGAGTGCCCTTCTTGGGACTTCCTTGGTGGTCCAGTGGTTAAGAATCTGCCTGCCAATGCAGGGGGCATGGGTCCATCCCTGGTCAGGAAACTAAGATCCCACATGCTGCACAGTGTGGCCAAATTTTCTTTAAAAAGTAGGACCTAGCTTGTGGTCCAGCCCTCCCTACCTGTCTTGCTTGGTCTTCCATCTGCCCTTTAGGCTCTTGACCACACTGTCCAAGACCAGTACACTCTGAGCCACATACATAGATTTATATTTTCCAGAAGCCCCATTTTTAAAAAGTGAGAAACACATTAAGGCTAATTTTAATATATTTTACTTACCTCAATAAATAAAAATATTATCACTGAGTCATATAATCAATATTTCGAAAATTATGAATGAGATATTTTACATTATTTTCTTGTACTTGGTCTTCAAAACTCAACACATATTTTATACTTACAACCCATCTTAATTTGGACTAGCCACACTTCAAGTGCTCTATAGCCACATGTGGCTGGTGGATCCCACAGTTGTAGACGTCAAAGCGGGGAGTGCAGCATAATATAATATAAGTAAGTGAGTGAGATATGGGAGAGTGTTACCGTGTAGGACACACCAACATTGCCAGAACTCTTAATTTGTCCAGGTTTTTGGTTTGTTTTGTTTTTGCTGGTAAGACCAGAATTTGAGGTTTCTAGGTGATATCTCTGGATTTTTTTTTTTTTCACTGCACTGTGCGGTTTATGGGAACTCAGTACCCTGACCAGGGGTCGAACACACACCTCATGCGATGGAAATATGGAATCCTAACCTCTGGACCGTATGGGAATTCCCTGGATTTTTAAAACATTGGCAACTGATTCAAAAGTTTAGGGACATCCTTGGTGGTCCAGTGGCTAAGAACTAGATTCCATGTACAATCTCATATGCTGCAACAAAGATCTAAGATTTCATGTCCCACAACTAAGACTCACCACAGTCAAATAAAAACTTAATTAAAAAAAATTCATAGAAACGCACATTTAAAAAGGGTGAACTGTACTATATGTAAATTATACCTCAAGATTAACTTAAAAAAATAAAACTATGAATTAATAAATTAACAAGAAGGGCAAGGAGACTGTCCGGTCGCCCGTGACTCCTAGGCAGAGGGAATGGTCAGAAGAATAGAAAGTTCTTCTCTCCCCCAGCAGCCTCCTCCATCCATCTGGAGACCTCTGAGGCCAGCCTCTGTACCAGAAGAGAAAAGAGACCAAAGCTGGGTAAAGCCGTTTGTGCATGTGCAAACAGGGACATATATGAGCACACGTGTCACACAAATGTCTATACATAAAAACTACACGCCCTGCCATAGAGCAATGAGGGTGAACCTGTGCGTGCGTACACTTAACAACAGTGAGCCCCAGCTCTATACACACAGGCTCTGCCCTCCTCCAGTGTTGTAGGAATGCAGCAGTGTACATAAGGATATCTGCAAGTGCTTTTGCTACTGTTGATATATTTAAACACAGAGTATATGCCAGATTTATGCAGGCATAGGTGCAGCTAGTGTAGTGCAAGACAGGTGAAGTGTTTCTGTATATGAATTAGGGACTTTGCTGCTTCCCCCCACTTGTCTGTATCTTTCCCCTCAGAGCTTCTTCCTTCAAAAGTGATGGGTGTGAAGCCAGGGTTAGGCAGGGAAGCGGGTGGCCTGGGGAAAGAGCAGTCACAAAGGTGGGAATTAACTAGCACAGATTGCAAGGCAGGGACACTGGCATCTGTCTCCCACACCACAGTGAGTCCTGAAGCTGAAGTGGTCCACTCATGGTGTCCCCCGGTCATGCACGCAGAAGCATGCACACACATGTGCACATGCCTACAGACAAGACTCACACACACCCCTCAAGTCTACACACTTTCCACAGGTGGGAGATACGTTCTGACCACTGGTTCTGGGCTGTGTGCCATGGATGCTCAGAAAGCTGGTTAAAACTGCAATTCTTTCTAGAATAAAATAAAGGCTTTTCTCCTTTGCCCTGACCCTGGATTGGGCAAAGAGTTCCTCATACAACACCAAAACATGATCCATAAAAGAAAATCATGAAACTAGATTTCATCAAAATAAAAGACTTTAGTATGTGAAAAGACACTATTAAGAAAATGAGGGGCTTCCCTGGTGGTCCTGAGGTTGGGAATCTGCCTTGCAACGCAGGGGATATGGGTTCGATTCCTGGTTGGGGAACCAGGATCCCCCATGCGGCAGCCCAACCATGCACCACAAGTGAACTTACGTGCCACAGCTAGAGTCCATGTGCCACAACAAAAGACCCCGCATGACCCAGTGAAGACCCCATGTGATGCAACTGAGACCCCCACGCAGCCAAGTAAATAAATAAAAGCAAGAGTCTCTTTTAAAAAATGAATGAAATACTCTTGAATAAGACATCTGCAAATCCTATATCTTATCAAGGATGTGGATCCAGAATATATGAATTCTTATAATTCAATAGTAAGATAAATAACCCAATTACAGAATATTCAAAGCATGTGAATAGATGTTTCACTAAAAATGAGATATGAGTGGCTAGTAAGCATATGAGAAAGAGCTCAACATCACTAGTGATTAAAGAAATGCAAATTAAAAGTATACTGAGATACTCACCAGGAAGGCTATAATCAAACAGACAGACATATCAAGTGCAGATGACAATGTGAAGAAACTGGAATCCTCATATCTATTTGGTAGGAATGTAAAATAGTACAGCTGCTTTAGAAAACAGCTTAGGAGTTTCTTTAAAAAATTAAAGACAAACTCATAAAAATCCAGCAATTCCACTCCTAGGAATTCAAAAGCAGTGAAAATATGTCCACACAAAGATGCATTGTGAATGATCACAGCAGCATTATTCATGCTAGCCAAAAAGTGGAAACAAACCCAGAATCCATCAACTGATGAATGAATGAACAAAATGTGTTACATCCATACAATGGAGTATTACTAAGCAATAAAAAAGGGACAACCTACTGATAAAATCTACAACACAGATGAACCTCAAAAATAAGTACAAGAAGCTAGAGGCAAAAGTTGGCATATTTATATATATGTTTCACTTATATAACATTGTCCAGTATATGCAAACATATAGACAGAAAGCAGATCAATGGTTGCCTAAAGCCTGGAGTGGGAATTAATTACAAACAAGAATAGAGGATTTGTGGGGGGAGGGTGTTGGAAACGTCTTAAAACAGACTGTGGTAATGATTACACAACTCTGTAAGTGTACTAAAAATCTTCAAATTGTACTCTTCCAATGGGTGAATTTCAGGTATGTAAATTTTACTTCAATCAATCAGTTTTTTAAAAAATGAAGTCCCAGGGCCATATTTCCAGGGATTCTCATTCAGTAGATGTGAGACGGTGCCCAGGAAACCTTCATTTTCTTAAGCAAGCATCCACTGGGGATTTGATGCATGTGGTTCCTTAGACCACACTTAGGGTACCACCAACCCAAGGCCTGTGGGGAGAGGAACAGCAGGAGAAAAGCAGACAGGAGGGGTCCTGACCCTCCTCCCAGCCCACTTGAGTTCCCTCACCTTCCCCAGTGGGACCTGCTGGTTAAGCTTCCATCTCACCAACTGCTAGAGGGTTTCTTTTTTTAATTTTTAATTTCTTGGCTGATAAAATCATGTGGCTTGTGTGATCTTAGCTCCCCGACCAGGGATCAAACTCACGCCTTCTGCATTGGGAGCTCAAAGTCTTAACCACTGGATCACCAGGAAAGTTCCTAGAGGGTTTCTTTTATTTCAAATTTTAATTTCTTTTAATTGAGATACAGTTGATGTACAATATTACATAATATGCACGGGTACAACATAACAATTCACAATTTTAAAGATATATTCTATTGATAGTTATGATAAAATAATGGCTATGTTCCCTGTGTTGTCTTGTCCTTGTAGCTTATTTTGTATCTAGTAAGTTTGTACCTCTTGATCCCCATGCCTGTCTTTCTCTTCTCCCTTTCTTTTCAATATAACTCCTACCCTTCACTGCCCTGTGTGTGCCATGCTGCCCTCAGGCAGAGTCCACAGTCCATTTGCATTGGTTTTATAGTCTCCTGCTGGGGCTGACGGTAGCCTGGGAGGCAAGTGAGGCAGGGTTGTAGAAGCGAGAGTCAGATTCCGTCTTTGTGTAAAATTCTGGCATCCTGTGTGTGGATATATGTTGCATTTAAAAATTAGAAAAATATTGCACTAAGATACATTATTTATCTTGATTACTGAGCTCCCAATCCTGCTTCAAGTGAGTTCCTCACTTACTTCACCCCAATCCTGGCCCTCCTTTGAAGCCCAGAAACTCCCCATTCCCCTTTTCCTTCCCCAGAGCCAGGGAGAGCAGAGGAAAGGGTGACTGTTCACATCAGCCCCTGTCCTGGGAGTGGACAACAGAGCCCAGCAAGGGATTTCCACAACTACTCACTCTCCTTGGAGGGAAGGAGGAACATCTCAGTTCTCACCCCCAAACCACTCCCCTCCAGCTGTGACTGTGTAGTCAGAAACCCACAGAGATGTTTAACCTTTTTAAACCTGTTGGCCTTTCCAAAGAGAGGGCATATGCACATGCCATGCCCGGTGGGGTGAATGTAGCTCGGCCATTTGTACACTACCTCTCCGAATGCACTCAGACTTCAAACCCTGTCACTCATTCATTCAACAAACCTCCAGAACACCTACTGAGCCTCATGCTAATGTTTCAACTTCAGGCGCTCACCGCTTGTCTTTTGAGCTGCCACTACGACCTGTACAAATCGGCTCACTGCCGGTATTCCTGGCCCTGTCTGTCTGGCCAGTTCCGCCCACTTTCTGTGCCCCTAGGACAGGTCGCAAAACTGAAAGTGACAAATGTGGGTAGAAATTGAGGGCTCCCTGCTTCCCTTCGGCTCAGACTCGCCCCGTGTGCCATCGCTGCCGCAGAGCTGCCCTGGCTGCAAAGGGCTGCCGACCTGTAGGGGTGCGGTGGGCCGGGGCCTTGCCGCCCCTCCCCTGCCTGGCCTCCCCGGCCTCGCGGTCAAAGTGGAGGCCAGGCCTCCTCCAAGCAGGAAGGCTGTTTCTGGGGAAAGGCTGGGGCTGCCTCCCTTTCACATCCAGGACCCCAGCCGCCCCTGACACAGCTGCCCCTACCGCCAGGGCCAGGAGGAGCTGGAGGAATGCAGTTAGCCAAGAATGAGTTTCTATAATTCCAGGGCTTTCCATAATTCTGTAACTCCAGGACTTTCTATAAATCCAGGAGTGGGACGGTCCTCTATAGCCCCTGGCAGATGCCAGAGGACTTCAGGACGGAACCGGGGCTCCCCAAGTCTTCGGAAAGACCCGAGGGCGAAGAAGGAAGCTAACCAACCGCGCCCACGTGCCTCGCGGCGTGGCCGGAGTCCCGCAGTGGCTGCGGCGGGCGCAAACAACAATCACCCGCTGTGTGGGGCGTGGAGGCTCCAGGACGCAGGGCTTCAACTGGGCCACCTGCTTGGCCACGGCTAGGTCGCCCGTGCGAGCGCGCTCCGAGGCCTGACCTTCGCAGATGGGCTCTGCCTGCCTAGTTGCAGAGCTGCAAAGTGCCGCACGAACTCCGTCTCCTCCCCAAAGGCTAGCCGCGCCGGCCGCCAGCCAAAGGCCAAGTTCGCCGCTTGGGAACCAGCTTCTTCCTTCCTTTGTGAGATCCAGCTCTCGCCCCTCCCCGTTTGCGGCACTGCCCTGGGCTGTGACTCTCCGCCCAGGTTGGGGCTCCCAGCGTGCAGTCCCTAACTCAGGTCGCCGGGCCACCCACGGGCTGACACTGCAGTCGGGCCGGTGTGCGCGCCCGCCACGGCGACATCCCGCACAGCACGGGCGCCCACGTCCATCCCGCACCCGCCGGAGTCAGCGCGCAGCACTCGTGAATCCTGGCCCCACTCCCTGTGTTCTTGGGGCTGCTCTGGGGGATCCTCGCGCACCCCCAGGACCCAGTATTTATGGAAGTTTGGGGCTGGGAGTTTTAGGCAGTTTTAGTTCCTCTTTGTAGCCAGTCTCTTGTCCTGGCTCTGACCAGGGGATTGGGGTTTAAGGTACTCAGAGGCCCAGCTGGTTTTTCTACCTTTCCCCAAAGCAGAAATCCCCAGGTTCCTTGGGCTTCCCAGGTGGCGCTAGTGGTAAAGAACCCGCCTGCCAATGCAGAAGATGTAAGAGACATGGGTTTGATCCCTGGGTTGGGAAGATCCCCTGGAGAAGGGAATGGCTATCCACTCCAGTATTCTTGCCTGGAGAATCCCATGGATAGAGGAGCATGGTGGGCTAGTCCACAGGGTTGCAAAGAGTTGGACACGACTGAGTGACTTGGCATGCACATCTCCCCCAGGGTCAGTGAGTCCAGGCCCCCCTAACCCACCGAGTCCCGGCAGGAGTCGGGAACTGGGGACTGAGACCGTGGAGACCATCTCCAGGGGGACGCAGCCCCGCAGCGGTCTCTGGTCACTGGAGACGAGTTCTTCCTTCCGTCGGTTTTGGAAAAATTCACTAAAGCAAGGCAGTGGCCGCTAGCAAAGAGCTGGCTCTGACCACACACCTCTGCTGGGACTCCAGGCAGCCTCCCCAAACCCCTGGCTCCAGGTAACACAGCCCCAGTACCTGGTGCCCCCTTCCCCCAAGTTCTGGGTGGGCTATCCCCTCATCTTTCCCCACACATACTCCAGGTGGTCCAGCTAACTCCCAGCCCCAAGTCTTGGAAATTCAAGTCCCATCCCGTGCCCTGTCCCTCCCCGCCCCACAGGCTCTCTGGGAGGGCAGACTGAGCCCAGGCTTGAATTCACTGGTTTGAAAAACAAGTTGTGCCTGCCCTGGGCTCTGTGGGCTTGTCTGTGCCTCCATATTCCTCTCTTCACTGCCCCCTCCCCAAATTCAAGGAGCCTGCTAGATGCCTGGGATTCCCGAGTCTCTGTCTTTCTCACCTTTCTCTGTCACTGTCAGAAGTCACAGGTCCCAAGATCCAGTGAAGGGCAGATCTCAAACCCCTGGCTTTTACTAGGGCAGAGAGACACAAACACCCCGAAAATAAACAGGGAGCAACTCTCCACACTTAGAGATCCTCAGTGCCAAAAAACAAGTTCCTGGACACAACAGGGACCCTGACCCCCCAAAGCATGGGAATTACACCAACATGACGGACACACATTACACACTCAACAGCCAAAGACACCAAGAAATACCAGAAAGACACCTAGGAAAGGAATATTTTAGACATGTACAGGACTGCAAACTCACATGGATACCAACACCAGGCCCTGACCCTCCTGCACACGGCCTGACACAATATTCACAGACCAGCTCCCTCATCCTGAACACTGAAAGAGGCTCCCCAGTGGAGAAAAAATTCCCTAGGGAAACCACAAGACTCCGGAGGCCCTGCTGGAAAGGGAGCGGCAGAAAGAACCTGGCAGGCTAGGAAATGGTAAGGCTCCCTAAAGTGGAAATCATTTAAGGACGTCCATGGGAATAGCACCCCTATTACCACCTCTTAGGAAACAGGGAAGTGGTTTAACTTGTTCTGCAAATTAACTCCGGATCTAAAAGAGTGCCCTCCTCCTTAGTAGGGAGAGGCCAGGTCCTGCACAGGCCTGGCCGCCAGGGTGGCTAAGTGAGCGTGGTCGGGTTTCCGGGGCACCCTGGCTGGCAGGCTCTGGGGCCAAGTCACCAACCAAGCCCAGCTGCCCGGGCTTGCAGCCTCCGCAGCCCCTCTACTGGGCCGGAAAGAGTGACCGGTGGCCACCGAGCTCGGCGATGCACAGGAGGGACGCGCTGTAGGGAAGACGTTGGGTCTGTGTGCCAGGGCTTGCATCATCTCGCCCAGTTCTGCCCTGGCAGATGCACGCCATTCTTCCTTACCTTTCTTGATCACCGACTGGTCCAGGAGGCTCATTCCCGGCTCGTCCATGGCCTGCAAATAGGACAGGGTAGTGGTAAGGGCGCTCGTAGACTCTAGTCTCTTGTCGCTTCCCAAGCCCCTGCAGTCCCCGCTCCTCGCACTGTCTGCTCCGCCCAACGCGCACCACCCGTCGCCTGCGGCGGCCTCGGGCGGGACCAGGATTCACCCGCGCTCCAGCTTTTGCGGCCGAGTTGGAGGCCTGGGAACCTCGCCGTGGAGTTCAAAGAGAGAATTTTGAACCTCAGGCAATTCCTCCGCCTCTCTTCGCTCCAGGCCCAGGCTGCCCCAGTAGACCAGGAGTGGGCATAGATGCCCTGCATTGCCCCGCGGAGAGGGACAGAGTGGTTCAGCCCCTGTCCATTTACTCGGCGAAGGGTCGCCGCCACCCAGACCCCAGGCTCACGGACTCAGAGCCCGGCCGCCTGAAAGGCCAGGCAGCATCCAACTCAGGACGTGGGGCGCGTCCTCGGTAGGCTGGGAGAAAAGTCAGGCGGGTTCCTGCATTGGCCGCTCTTTGCCGCCCGCCAGATCCTAAGTCACCGCAGCGGATGCTGGCCCATCCAGGACCGTTCGGGCCTCACCTGCAGGTCCTCCAGGCCCGGCGGGGCCGCCAGCCCGGGGAGGCCGAGGGGCGCGTCGGCCAGGCCGTGCGCGCCCTCGGTCAGGCCTTGCAGGAGCCGCGGCACAGCAGCGGCGGCGTAGTCGCGGCGCGGGTCGAGGCCCAGGGCGCGGGCGGGCTGCGCCAGCAGGCCCGGCGGCTCGTCGTGGGCGCGGGCGGCGGCGCGGGGCGCGGCCCAGGCGGCCTGCGGAGGCTGCGGCTGCGCCAGGGGAGCCAGGCCGCCGTACGGGTCCCCGGCCAGGTGGGGAAAGGCGGCGGCGGCGTCGGGCGCCTGGCCGTAGGGCAGCGGCGGCTGCGGGTAGGGCGGCGGGAAGTAAGGCGGCTGGAAGTCGGCGGCGGTGGGCGTGTGGCACAGCGGCGGCGCCGGCCCGTAGGCCGCCTGGGGCAGCGAGGACAGGCGGGCTCCGCCCGCCCCTGCGCCCAGCCCGTCGGGGCGCTCCTGGGGAAGGAAAGGGGCGCGTCAGGCGATCCAGCGGCAGCTGAAAGGACCCTCCTCAGCTCCCGAGGGGCCGGCTGCCGTCCTGCCCGCTCCCGGGGCCCGAGGTCTATCTCTGAACGACCCGTGGGCGCGGGAACCTTGGGCTGGGGACAGCGATGTCGCGTGCGCACGGTTCTCCGCGGGCGCAGTCGCTGTGGTCCCCTCCCTCCGAGATTTCGCTGGGGTAGGAGGCTCGGAACGGAAGGTCCAGCACCCAGGCTGCCTGATCCCCGGCCGGGCACGCCCCCTGCCCGAGACCACTCACCATGGCGGAGTAAGCGTGCACCAGCATGGGTCGGGCAGCGCGGGGCGCGAGGCGTGGCGGCTGCGGCGCCTTCGCCCGACGGCGAGCGCGGCGGGAAGAGGTGCGCGGAGCCTGCAGGACCCCCGGGCGGTCACTGCGCGGTGGCGGGGTGCAACCCAGCCCGGAGCCCGCCAGTATCTGGTCCTCAGCAGTGGGTGTCCCCGGGCGGGTCCATGAGGGCGGGATGTGGGTCGGACGGGCGCTGATCGCACTTGGAAAAGTCGGTCAATGGGTGCCCAGCGCCCGCCCTTCTTCCTCTGAAGGCAGCTTGCTCCATGCACACCAGTTATAGTGGCGGGGGCGCGCGGGGCCTCCGGGGGCGCGCATTAAAGAGACAACGCTAGGGCCGCTTTCTCCCCGCTCCCCAGTGACTGCTCAAGAGGAGGCGTGGCTTTGGCGCGACCCCCTGGAGAGGACAGGGTCGTGGTTCCAATCCACGCCGGTCTGAGAGCCTTCTAGGCTCAAAGCTCCCAGCTACCTTGAAACAGAGAAGAATTCGAGGTTGGGACACAAGGGCCTTAGTTTGCTTTGGCTCGGCCCCATCTTTGCCTTTGGAGCAAAGCACTGCCCTTCCTCGGCCTTAGCTTGCTAGTCTGTAAGATGGGTATCAGTCCTTTCTCTAACCACCTCACCCCATTATGGGTGAGGTGGGCAGTCCTGAAAGTGGAAGAGGTTTGTGAGCTGAAGACTCAAGCCCACTGGCTCCTGTGAAACATGTGTCAGTGCATGGGTGTTTGTGTGTGTGTGTGTGTGTGTGTGTGTGTGTGAGTTGGGGACCATCACAGCCTCTCTGCATGTTTCTGGATAAAAGCCCCTCTGAGGGTGCTTACTTCACTCAGGCTTCCCCCAGCTGGTAACTCCCAATACCTAGCCAGGGTCTGAGGAAGTTGGAGACACAAACTAACTGCAGAGTTGCCTGGCCCTGGGATTGGGCGTGAGTTCAGTCTGAGTAGGGCTCGGGGTATTTCTGACGCCTTGAGGTCCTGGGCTGATGGAGCGTGGGTGGGTCATAGGCAGAGGATGTTGAGTGAAGCTGTAACTGACAGCATGTGGACCGTGTGCTGTCATTGCATTTACACGCATGACATGCACAGGCTGTGTGTTTGCATATTACCAGGACAGGCACCGGCTGGCTGGCACGCGTGTTCCAGTCTCTGCAGTCACTTTTGCTTGACTTCAAATCCCAGCCTTTCCTTCCTGAGGAACAGGGACAAGAATTAAAGAAAGGGAAATGAGAGGGGGCAGCAAACGATGAGATGGTTAGATAGCATCACCGACTCCATGAACGTGAGTGTGAGCAAACTCCAGGAGATGACGAAGGGCAGGGAATCTGGGTGTCCATGGGGTCACAGAGTCAGATATGACTTAGTGACTGAACAACAAAATGAGAGAAATGGTTAAGGGGGATGAGAATTAAGAAAGCAAGATGGAAGGTGTTAAAAAAAAAAAGTTGGGCTCTTCCCTGGCAATCCAGTGGTTAAGATTTTGTGCTTCCATGGCAGGGGGTGTGGGTTAGATCCCTGGTTGGGGAACTCAAATCCCACATGCCACATGGCACTGCCAAAAATATTTTTAAAAAAAGGAAAAAAAATGGCAAGAAGATGCTCTGAGCAGGGCAGAGCAGAAATGTTGTTGTTCAGTTGCTAACTCGCGTCCGGCTCCCCAGCCCCATGAACTGGAGCATGCCTGATTTCCCTGTCCTTCACTGTCTCCTGGAATTTGCTCAAACTCATGTCCATTGTGTGGATGATTCCATCCAACCATCTCATTCTCTATCACCCATTTCTCCCTCCTGCCCTCAGTCTTTCCCAGCATCAGGGTCTTTTTCAATGAGTGGGCTCTTCACATCAGGTGGCCAAAGTATTGGAGCTTCAACTTTAGCATCAGTCCTTCCAATGAATAGTCAGGGTTGATTTCCTTTAGGATTCACTGGTTGGATCTCCTTGCTGTCCAAGGGATTGTCAAGAGTATTCTCCAGCACCACTGTTCGAAAGCATCCATCTTCAGCGCTCAGCCTTCTTTATGGTCTAGCTCTCATGTCTGTACATGACTACTGCAAAAACCATAGCTTTGACTATACGGACCTTTGTAGGCAAAGGGATGTCTCTGCTTTTTAATATGCTGTCTAGGTTTGAATAGAAATGATCACAACTTACTATATACTATGTCAGACTCTGCACTAAATACTTGATGAATATTGAGTTATTTAATGCTCACAACAACCCTATGAGAAAGAAACCCTTATCACCCCTCTTCTCAGGTGAGATATGTGAGATACATAGAAGCCACATGACTTGCCCAAAGTCGAGGAGCTAGTGAAGTGGCAGAGCTGGAAGAGTCAGCTTCTCGCCTCTTTCTGTGTTCAGAATCACTATTCTGTATTGCCTTAGACTCAGGTGCCTAGAATTAAGTCCTAACTGATGGACTGTGTGATTCCGAGCAAGCCCCCTTTCCTCTCTGACCTCAATTTCTGCAACGTCAACAACAGCAATATGGGAGGGAAGAATGGACTAGATGTTTTCTTAGACCCCTTTCTAATGAAGTGGAAGATGAGAAAGTAAAGATTAAAATAGTGAGCTAGATTAGAGGAGAAAGGGAGATAGAGAATGGGAGGTGTGTGGAGGAGACCTGAGGGGTGTTTCGCAGAAGGCACACCTCGCGTGCAGAGCTCAGGTCTGAGTCATCTCAGTCTGGGAGGCTTTAGGGGAAGGGGGAGGCTAGAAACAGCCAAAGTTTCATCACTAAGGACTTTCCAGAAGCTGAAACCACCAGCTAAGGTGGTAGAGAAAGCAAAATTGGGCAGCTTTGCAACCTCATGCCCAGGGCAGATAAGAAGTCAGGAGTATGTGTGTGTGTATCTACATGGATGTGGGGGTCTGTAGTGAGACCCCCCTTCCCCACAGGACATTAGACATCAGGCTCCAGGACAGGTGTACACGTGACAGCACATGCATTCAGGTCAGTGGACGCCTTTGGGAAACGTCCAGGACCAGTGAGACTTGTGATGCCTGTACCAGCCCTGGGCATCTCCTGCTCTCCCCAGGAGGCTCGGGAAGGCCATAGTGACCAGAAACGCTGCCTGCCCAGTGGCTTTCTTCACCTTACTTCCTTGCAGTTTAAGACAACTCTTTCTTGCTTATTTCTCCTCTTTTCTGACCCTTTCTCAACCTTCTCTTCTATCTCCCCTCTTTTCACCCACACCCTTAAGGTCACTTATTCATCCTGAGTTGTAGCTTCTACCTTTTCTTCCTAGCTACACTCTTTACTAGTGAGTTCATACCCTTTCAAGACTTTAATGACTCCCTGTTCATTGTTATCTCCCAACCTTGTTATCTCCAGTCTGTATCTCTCACTAGAAATCCATACCCATAGGTGTGATTGCCTACTGGATATTCCCTCCAGACACCTTGTTGCAGCTGAGACCGTCCAAACCCAAACTGAAGTCAAACATCTCTACCGCCACCACCAACTCCAACCTGCTTCTCCTCCAATGTTCTAGAGCTCTGTAAATGGCACCGCCATCCTTCAAATTAAAAAGAGCCATCCCAGGCTCTGTCCTTTCCCTCACCTCCATAAGCTACTGGAGTCAGTAGCCTTTCCCTTCTCCAGAGGATCTTCCCAACTCAGGGATCGAACCCAGGTCTCCCGCATTGCAGGCGGATTCTTTACCAGCTGAGCCACAAGGGAAGCCCCTAATCCTCATAGAGGATCATCATTTATAATTCTTAAACATCTCTCTTCATCCTCTGTCAGCATCTTAAGCTGCCATACTCTTCCTTTTAGACCAGTTGTTCTCAAAATGTGGTCTCTGAACCAGCATCGCCTACAACTTCTGGAACTTGTTAAAAGTGTCAGTTCTTAGACCCCACCCAGACCTACTGAATCAGGAACTCTGGGCAAGGGACCCAGCCATAAGCCTGTGAGGTGACTCAGCAGTACCATAAAACCTGGGAACCACTGCCTGGACCGTTCCAACAACCCCCTACCTCAAACTGATCTCCTGTCTTCTTTCATATCTCTTCTTCAACAACAGTGACTAGAGCATGTTACCTCCTGGCTGAAAACTCTCCTGGGGCTCCTCATGGCCCATCTTCAGGGAACAAAAAAATTGAAACACTGTAATTAGCATTTTAGGCTCTTTGCAGCTGCAACTAATTTTCCTTTCCTGCCTCATGAACCAGTTTACAAGAAGAAGAAAGATGAAACAGAAAATATGTCTAGTCTAGCGCTGGGCTTGGTACATAGCAGGTGCTCAGTAAAGGCTTATTAAATAAATGATGAATGAATGAATGGATGAGTCTATGAATTCCT